>NC_090926.1:530579489-531200285 GCF_040938575.1 Ambystoma mexicanum
GCAGGAATCTGCATTCAGTCAGGAGTCCCACAGCCAGGTCTTCTCCCCAGTAGTGCAGAAAAATGTCTGCCTGTCTTTTTCCCCGATACTGCCCACTAAAACTTTCATCTCAGCCCTCTGTATGACGTGTCCCAATGAAATCCATCATCTCTCATCCTCCTACTCTCAACAATAGCTTCGCTTATACATTTGCAATTGTTGCAAATCTGACTTCCTTCTTCCTGCAGTTACTGTGCACAAAAACACGGAGAAGCAGGCAGAGAAGAGAAGAAAAAAAAAATCTGCACACACATTTAAATGGCTTTCAGAGTATGCCTAATTCTGCAGTGGAGAACACATTTTATTAGTGGGTTATGTTAAATAAGGTTTTATTAGTCAGGTTAATGGTTAATAGTTTAGCTGTTAATTTTCAAATGTGTCTCTCGCACCATAGGCATTTCAGGTGAAAATAGTGTGCATTTTTAAATGAGCACGTGTGCTTTTAACTGTAAAAATAGATTTGCATCTTATATGTTAAAATCGTTTTTGACTGAATAGTCTGTCTTTCCTTGTTAATCTGGTAACCCATATAGCAATGCACCGCACCCTTGTGGTGGTGCTGCAAAAAAAAAAAATGTGCTACTTGTGCAGTAGTGCTGTACTCTATGCTGTTTGCTACCTGTGTAGTAGTGTTGTACTCTGTGCTGTAACACGCCAAATATCCTTACACACCAAATACATCCCTCATTGGGTTGGGAAAATTCAAATCACAATGATTTACTTAGTACAAATTTCAATTGAAGGAATACTACCACTGGTCAATTACCAAAAACAACAAGGTATGCAATGCTGATTGATTTTCCTGCGTGTTAGAGACTAGCAGTTTTGTGTATAGATCTGAACAAATGCATATGGTAATTATGATTTCACCCACACTTTTTCCTTAAAAGAAACACAGTGATTTAGCAGTGGGTCTCGCCCCTCTTGTTTGATATGCGTTAGTGAAGTCAGACAGAAACATTTGGTATTTCAGACTCCCCTCCACTTAAAGGCCAGTATTGGGGGAGCTGGATAGCAACAATTGGGAAGATCTGGGAATTTTGGATTTCCGACCCCCCTCCACTTGAAGGCATGAGTTGGGAAAGGTGGATAGCAAATATTGGGATGATTTGAGACTGTTGTATTTCAGGCCCCCCTCCTGTTAAGGTTCTTTGTGTGGTAAGCTGACAGTGTAGGAATTTATTTAGTTCAGGGACAAATAAACCCTTCTCCCTAAAGAAGTCTGGGTCAAAAGGATTAATAGGATCACCAAATTCAATAACAATCTACAGTTTTCAGCGCACACTGGGAATGAGCTCTGTTAATTTCAAGTTTTAACATAAATCACCCTCTGGTGTTCTGCCAAGGGGAATTCATTAAATTAATATTTGTCTAGTTAAATAGGCTAAGGATCTACACGGTTCCCCCCTCCCTCATGCCTGCTATTAAGGATTGATGCCAGCAGACCCCCCACATTTTGTTTGCAAACGGGTCCATTCTACTTACAAGGAAAATATCTATTTAAAGATCTGGATAAGCCAGCTGCATGTCAGGACCATCTGGAAGGAGAGGGCAGGAGTATGGACACTCACGCTCAAGCATGGTCACCAGCTCTTCACTATAGCATCCGGTCAGCTTGTTTAGACCTCCCTAGCTATAGACAGCTCAACTCTGATGCAATCTCCTTTGGTGAGTCCTTGTGGTTGCCAGGTGGTAAGTTTCAGCAGCTCTACATTTCTTCCCCGTAGTGCATCCACTTTATATAGCAGCAATGATACCATCAAGTTTACAATCTTGGGGAGTGCCCTCAAGAGTTCTCGCAAATTGGATTGGACAGTTACCCCTCTCTCTTCTCCTAAATACAGCCCATCTCTAAGGATTAGATTAGGAGTCTGAAGCATACATATTGCAATTCCCATTTGTAATCCCAATTTGTTCTCATGCCAAATTGTTGGCAACAACGAGTTATGCATGAAAAACGTTGTGCTTTACTAGTAACTGACATAATAATTTATATATATTTTCCGATTCAGCTAATCAGCTAATCAGAGAGAATTTAATAAAACAACATCATAATCAAACAACTCTCAAATTTGGAAAATGTTCAGATCACAAACAGGCCATTGTCAGGCTATGCCTCCCACTTTTGTTCAGGTGAGTTTGCTTATCTCTGGAAAAAATACAGATGAACATGTGAATTAGCCTATTATATTTGGATCTCTTATTGGATGGTACTTAATCTAATGATTCCACATTTGTACTCACAGTCATCACATTGGATTCTTTATTTTCCACAATGGGGAAGGATGTTATACACAATATCTGGTTGACATGGGGTGTTTTGGCCCTGTACTGAAGATTTGCCCCTTCCCGGCGGTCTTCTTTGGCTAGAGGATTCCCAGGCCTTCATCAAGATATATAATGACTTGGAAAGCAGTGTAGCAATCGTACAGCTACCCCTTCATCTTGTCTTTTGAAACAGTGGGGATACAAATATAACATCAGATAGGAGGTCTAAATATAATAGTCCCACCTGCATGAATAGAAGAAGTTTCCAAATATGGTTGTATTGTTCATGTAGCCCTTTGCAGTAACCTCTAGAAAACTTTGTATGTATTGTATATGTATAATTATGGTATTGCTGTACTGTAAGGAGTAAGAAAAATTGTTAATTGTTATTTGTTATTTGTTAATTGGATGTCTTTTATGTCATATGTGACATTTTATCTGTCTGGGAACCTGTGAACATTTGAGAGTAACTAAAAATGTTACTCCGTGTTTGTCGCAAGGCCACATGCATTAATCTTTTGTAATGAGATGTGTTCTGAATAAACAGTCATTTTTTCCAGAGTTAATTGAACTCACATACACAAAAGGGGGAGAGGTAGCCTGACACTCGCCTATTGTTTGTGATTGTATAGGCCCATGTCTGAGTGAGACTCCCTGACTACAAAATAAAAGGGGTTGACCCATTGTATAAAGAAACATTTTCAGAACACCCACAAACCCATTTTATATGGCCATCATAGTTCCCTGATTCACAGGTGGATGCATTTTATATCTCCAAAATTGTCTGGAAATTACCTAACAAATGGAACATACATCAAGGAAGTATGGTGTATGGTTGGTGAGATAAAGGATGACGTTATAATGGTCTTTTTAAATTAATAGTAAATATGTAAGTTAATTCAACTAGGAGCTCTGCTTCCTCCAAGCCATTTTTCTCTTTCAGCAAGTGTAAATGAGGATGCATTTGCTACACAGAGATTCCCCCACTGCAGATATCTGGCATCGTGTCTTCTTGTCTGAAGGGGACCCCCTGTTGATCTGAAAAGCTTCTATGTTCCTGTATTTATTTCTAACTGTTTTGGATTTTAAAATTACTAGTGTAGTACTATGGATGTAGTTAGATACGTGTTGGTGTATTCTAACTGTGTATTGTACTAAACTCTACTGAATACATTTGAGTTTAAGGAATATTAAGTAGGCATTTGTTTGATTTGCTGGTAACCTATGTTTTGGAGTAAGAGAAGTGTTGATCAATTAAAACCAACCACTTATTTTTTTGACATATGCAGTATAGTGGCCTGAAGTGGTTGTGGCACCAGTATGGTACATTATGCCTACTGTTGTGAAGATGGTCTTACCAAGAGATACTTGGCCATGTGTGAAGATAGTAAGCTTACAGTTATTGTTGGTACCATCTGCATTGTAGTTTAGAAGCATTAGTATGACATATTGGCCATGTAAATTTATTTGTATGCTGGAACGAATGTCTGAATTGCAAAAAGGGCATAATATGCCATGATATACATTCTATAGAAGCTGGATACATGGAACGGATTAACAATTTGGTATGGATAGATACACAAATCATTAATTATGTGCTCTTGTGAATCATGGTTGCACAGAGTGCATGCATGATTCGATGTGTATGACATTTTGAAGATTTAATTTATAGGGATGTTTTTGGTTTCTAGTACTAGTAGTAAGTATATTAGGAATTATTGTGGATCGTCCAGTGTGTTAATGGTAAATGTTACCATTTCTGTACAGTAGTCCAATTTTTGCCATATACCCCAGGCACTGTAAGTGCTATCAGGATCATTTGTGGAATTTCTATAAAGGATGAGCATTTGGAAACACAACTGGTCCAAGCTGTTTAAGTAAATGATGTGAAAAATTGGTTTCAATGGGAAGAGAAGATTGATTGCTACATTTGCATAGGAATTTATTTCAGATGTGTTGCTGAATTTAAGTGGACCACAGAGTTGTGCCTCTATATTTTCAGCGGTATTGCAGGGAGTTCTACTATATTCGAAAGTTTGGCCGCCGCAATGGAAAAAGCCTGCTTGCCAACGTTGGCTAACCGAGTAATAGGAACTATTAGCAGAAGAGCGGACTTACAGCAGAGTTCGCAACCAGGAAAGTTCTGCTTAAATCTGTCCTGAAGAAAGCTTGTGCCTTGGCCATAAAAAGGCACAAAGGGATTTTAAGTGAATTAAACTGGCCACAGGGAGACAGTGAATATTGCAAGGGGCGGGAGTGATTTGAGCTCCATACGGAACATTCAGAGCAATCCGAGCTGATAGATTCTGAAGGATTTGCAGTCAGTGCTTTAGCCCTTTGTTCTGGGTCAGGTACAGCAAGTTACAATAATCAATGCAGCTACAACAGGAGAGCGAATGTGAAACGGAATCATTGGAAGTACTTGACATAGAATCCTCAGAAGAAAATGCCATGTTTTACAAACCATGGCCACCCGAGTGGCCATGGATAGAGTGGAAGAAACTACCACTCCTTGATTTTTTACCTTTGCCACAGGGGGAGGAAGAGTCCCAAGTGAGGAGGGCCAAAAGGAAGAAACCCAAAGTGAGGGAATAGGAGGCGCTCCCACCACCATCGCCTCTGTCTTGTCAACATTTAGTTTCAGCCAATTATGATTTGTCAGCTCCCCACAGCCTCCAGGCATTGACACAGGCGCAATGACACCTCAGCCTGGTTAAGATCTAAACGGACCAGGATCTGGGTGTCGTCGGCACATGAGTAGCAGGGGTGGCCGAAGGAGTGAATGAGACACACCAATAATATAGATGTTAAATAGCATTGGTGACACAGCAGAGCCTTGTAGGACACCACAAGTGAGGGAACAGAGGGAGCAGAGAAAAGGAGGAAGATAGAGTGCTTGAGTGCAATTAGCCAAGAAGGAGATAAACCAGGATAAAACGGGCCTGACCACACCATCATTAACCAGGCGTGACACCATTTTAAGGTGATCAATGGTGTCAAACACTGCTGAGAGGTCTAGAATACCAACACACTGTCAGTGCCTCGTCCCGGCTGAAATCCAGATTGAAAAGGATCAAGAAATGGAGTGGTTTCTAGGAATGAAGAAAGAAGAGGAGAAGCCAGTGATTAACAGCTTCATAAGAAACAACAGTTAGGATATAGGTTGGAAGTTGGTTGGGAGCGCAGAATCCAGAGATGGCTTTTTTAACAGTGGAATGACATTGGCATGGTTCAGCTCTTCAGGAATATGGCTGGTTTGACAGGACAGCTTAATAGCCTGTGTAACCCTAGGCAGCAAGTCTGGGTAGATGTCCTTCAAGACCGAGAGTGGAATAGGTTTGGAAGGTGCCGCAGGTTTAAGGTGGCTAATCGCATTGCCAACAGCCTCTATTGAGAACACTTGGAAGTAGTCCATCTGCGAAGGATGGGAGACCTGGATTTCAATCGTGTCACTCCAATGATTTTTCAGTCTCGACATCACTATAGCTGTAAAAATATCTTTTAAAAAAATGTATTTGTGGGTACTGAACTACACATACCCTCAGTTATCCAGTTGTATTTATTTATTTTTTAATTTAATTTTATTTGCATTGATTTATAAAAAGCCTTTACAAAGACATATACATAAGAACCCTTTACACAATTTCATCATATCTGGGTCTTAATCATATATATTACCTGCATTGGTCTAAAAATACACTATACAACATAAAGTTTATAACCATGTAAAACTTAATTTCATATATACATAAAATGCATGTATCCATGTTATATAATTCATTGTATGGCCTTCTACAGTTTCCTAAAATGTCTAAAAGTCTGTCATTTCATATAGTTGCGTGCGCCTTTTTCGTATTACTTATTCAAACATTCAAAAATCACTTTCCAAAAATAGTATAATGCTATGTGCACAGTTTCTAGATCGGTATATAAACAGTAGCCTCAAACTTCATCACTTTTTATGGCCTTGTAGCTTCCAACAAACTGCCCTAGCTTTGTCATGTAAATAGATCCCATTTTAGGACAAAGTGTCAATACATGTCTATGTGATTTAATATTCTACAGTATCTTACAGATATTGCATGTTCTCTGTTCCACTGGGAGCTTAGTTTAGGCACCTTGTAATATTAGCAGTTGCAGGTGGTGTGTATGCAATTTCAGCACAAAATTGCAGCCAAGGGACTGGGGCAATTCAGAAGATAATGTTGGGTTTGAAGGTACCAATGACTGATACCCAATACATATTTGTAGTTGTGTAGTGTTTGCAAGTGTGTGAAATTATTTAGCCAGTCCCACTGCTCCACCTTATTTTTGTATAGTGTCTTCAATACCTCAAACGTTGTGCCATGCTCCAAAACAGGAGTCCACTCAACGTTAGTGAAGCACTCCTCATTCAATTTTACATGTTTATTACACCTTCCTGTTGCAGATGTCGAATCCATAAATTGCAACAGTTGGCATATGGGCAGGCCTCTTCATTTTATATACAGTGAACCCCTTTGTATGAGTGCTTGGCTCATGAGGGACACTAATCCCAGTTATAGACGCAAATTGGCAATTGGTGTGGTATGAGACAAATTCAAGAGCTTCCTCCAAAATTGTCCTTCCACCACGTTTAGCCATGTCAGATTCCACATGGCTAGTGCTTCAAGTCCATAGAGAATGGCTGTCGAAAAGTTCTGTTCGTACAACTTTAGGAACCCTTCAAGCAAGTAACCAGCTGTTTGTTTCGCAAATTTGTTTTTTTTGCAGGTTAGTTGTCTGGCCTTTCTTTTCTTGCAATCAACAATAACCCCATAGTCTCCATTGGTTGACAACTCCACACCCAGGTATAAATAGCTATTAATGTACTCCATCTTATGGGAGTCTGTCTGCAAGCTGACCCTGGCTTTACTTCCTGATACTGCCATCATTTTTGTCAAGTCATTCTGGTTTGGGAACTCAGTAAATATTTTAAATTATTTTTTAATCCGCTTATTGTGCAGTCGAGCAAGACAAGGTCATCAGCATCCAATAAACTGGCTATATGTTGAGAGACATTCTTAAGTGGGAATCCATCCCCCAAAGGGAAATCTGCCAAGTAGAGGCACAATAATAGAGGGCACAGAACACATCCTTGTCTGACCGCACCTATTAACCATAACTGGGGTTGTCATGAATTCTAAGTTGTTCAACCATACTTATACAATATTCCCTGAGTGCAGAGTGATAAGTATCAGCAGTAACCATTCAGGACAGCCTCATGCGCGTATTTCTGTCATAAACAAGGCTGATTCACTGTATCGAATGCCGCACTGAAATCCATCCAAATCGAATATAATGCAGGGTTCCCCTTTTTGGTAGTCCTTTAGATTCTCGAATATAGCCACAAATATCGACAAAACAGCTGTGAAAAATGCTTTCCTGTACCCCAGGGCCTCACCAAGTGCCACCCTCATCTGTACCAGCTCCCCCCACTCCCCAGATTTCCTCCTTACAACACCTGCCCTCTCCCTTGCCCCCCCCCAACTCAGGTTGTCTCTGACACAGTTTGCTTTGACATGTCAGCTATTTGAGGCTATAGCCTAGGCTACAGAAAGCTTTGTGTTGCAAACACAGTCCCTAGACCCCCTTCAACTCCCGTTTTTCACTTGGTCTCCTCTAGCCAACCCTCCCCCCCACACACACCTCTAGCCTGATGGCATTTGCATGTTTCCTGACCTGCAAGTAGCTTTTAAACATTTGTTTCATTTTCCCATATCCTCGGATACAGGTGCGGTTATCTCATGCATCAAGAGAAAAAATTTACCCTCTTTGACTACGGGAAGTAGGCTGCACTTTCAGCAAAAAAAAGTTTTGTCTTCTTAATGGCTTTTGTATTTTTTAACTAATCTTTACAAAACTTTGCATTCCTTAATCACTTTCACAATTTCGGTCAAATCTGTTACTCAAATCAAAAGTTATTAATGATAGAATTTTGAGGGGTTCCATTGAGAGTACGACTGACCTTAACTGGCCATTCATCAAGAGCATGAAAAAGGGCAATGCCAAAACATGTACTACAGACCAATCAAGTGGACAAGCCGTCCTATCTTTTTGTAATCTGCAGTAGGAAGCCTTGCAATTCTCATTTTGCAGTACTCCTCATGTGCAGCAAAGCTTCCTGCTAACACAATAGTCTGGGGGTTCATGTGTTGAGCATGCCAACAGTGTTGCAGACTCTGGTGCACACTGAACATACACATGTCATCTTCTTGCCACAATGGACATTTGAAAACCAAACCATGTATTTAAAATCTGGCATTGTTGGAAATCGATTCTTAGAAATCAGTTCAATGTGCTGTCATTGCCATGGAGCCTCGTTGTGTTTTACTGCATGGTTTTATCATGCTACAATGCACATTCAACCCTTGTATCTGTTGGACATGCCATGCATTGTACAGTGCCTGCTAAATATGTAACATGTCAATTAACTTATTTGGTTTATGCTGGGCACAGCTCTCCAGTGAAGAGTATTGATGGTCTGATATAGAATATGACAATTAGCACATCTGATTAATATGAATATTGCCTGCACAATTGTATGTCTTCATATACATAGCATATGCTAGCATATGAATGAGTGCATTTCCAATTCAGTAGTGAGAGCTCATATGCCTAGCTGCAACTAATGAAATGAGACTAGTCCATCTGCTTCTCAGCCCTGATGATTGATGCACACAATAAAATGCATCCTTCGGAAGCCAGGTGTGTGACTTTAAAGATCATCTTCACCTAGTGTTGAAATGCACTTGAAATGCATGATTGTTGGAATCAAATTCCCTAATATGCCGCTTATTTAATCCTCGATTACCTTCAATCCAGCATGTCAATTTTGACAGTGGAATGTTTGTTAAACAGAAAGGGGGTAAACATGTATCTTCTTCTGCTGTATATGTCCTGGATGCTGTCTATCCCCTCAGTGGGATACCGATAAGGAGAGTTTCACTGACGGAGTTTGGATTCACAGGACACGTTGTAGAAGTTCTAGATCTCGAGCCAAATAAACAAAGGTTTGCAAATGTACAACAATACTCAGGGCTTTAAGTGGGCTGAGGCCAGCCAGAGCTGAGCCCTGGCCGTCTCCAAATATTGACACTGATCCAGGGCTCTGCCAGGGCTCACTGAACTGACCAGATTTATTTCCTGCAGTAATACAAATGAAAATGTTTGCCAATACTGCTATTCAACAGTAGATGTTACTGTCAGCCACGTTTATACCATGACATAATTTAAAGAAATGCGCTTGTTTTCAAACAGTGAATGGAAATTATACCAGGGTGCATTGCTTGATTTCTTGTAAAAACAGCAGATATTTACAGCGCATATCAAATAATTATTAGAATGATTTAAATTTGTAAGAATCATGTATTTCTTTCCAAAGTACTGACCTATTTTGAGTTGATGTTGTATGTTATATTTGAATACATTTTTTATTTTTATCAATATTTGTACACACATTAATTATATTTTAATATATCTTTTAAAGTCAAATGTACTCCTTTTCATTGCACATATGAAAACTTGATTGGGTCACATCCTTTTTAAAGGTTTATTATCTACTTGGAAGTGAAGCTGCGTGAGACCCTTTTTTTAGGACCCACCCCCAAATATTGCATCATTTACGCGTTAGAGTCTCCCCTTGATGTCTTATCCCGTTTAAAGCACTGACAACACTTCATTCCGTGGGAGTGGTTATTCTCAAAGCAGAAACTGCCTGTACTTATCCCTTTGACAGGTGATCTTTACCCCACCCACAGAACATGTCAAAGGTGCGTTCTTGTAGCACCTCCCTGTTAAAGTGATTTGGTCAAGTGTGTGCTCCCTCTACAGTACCAATCCCACTGTGCCTGCCCTATCACTCCACAATTCAGCATCACAGGAGAGAGCAATGTGGGCAGGTGCCTTTTCACACCTGCCTGCATTTTTACTCACTAAATAGAAATTAACATGTTTGATATGAGAATGTATTATAATCTTTTTACACATTGAATTGTGAACAGTAGTGAGAACATTAAACTGCCACTTATCGTAGATTCTCTATTATTGCACTGCCAATGACCTGCATTAATGTAAGGTAAGAACAGTTATCCTCCCACGGGGATGCAGGATACCAATGAATAAGTAGCAGCAAGGGCATGCTTCACACATTTTTGGAAGGGTCTCTCTGCTGGGCGCCGGTGGTTGCAGCCAATCCCGCCCCATGCTGGCGCACCTGCTTAGTGAATCAGGGTCTTCCATGTAAAATATGCAGGGTACTAATGTGGGGACTACTGTCTGTGCCCATTGCATGCGCTTCTCAAGATCAGAATTGGTGAAATGACAATAAGTGCTGGGGTGGACGGGGCATGACTCCTTATGGGATTTCAGGACAAACATAGACACCCTTATACTTCGGACACATGGAAACATTGGGGTACATGTTTCAGTGTGTTTAGAATAAATTAAAAATCAGTTTAAACCCTACGTATTTTTTCCAAATACAATTTGCACTACAACACAGTGAGCCAGAGTATCTCTTGTAACTATGTAAACTTTGCATTTTCTTACTGCGCCCTGTTACTTACGGGTCTGGTGCGCAATACAAGTGAACAAACAAACAAACAATAAACGTTAATACACAGAATGCATTTTTAACTGCTTAATTCTAGGAAATGTGCAGGCTGCCTTATTTACAAAGGTGGCATACACATACCTTGGACCTGTGTGACAACTGTGGCGAACCAGAAGAATGAGATGGACGGGAATGACATGTTAAATGTGTTTAATGATAAATAAAAGAAGAATGCCTCCGTTCCTATCGCTATAAGGAGTTAACCTACCTATAAAGTAATCTGAGTGAGCTCGTCAGTCATAAAAAAAGGCATCCTCAGTCCGTATCCTATCTGCCATCCAGCACTACCACTATATTCAAATAACATAACCTGAGCCCAGGGTATGTTCTTCTCACTCAGGCGTTCTTGGGGCAATGTTCAGATGGCTTCACTCTGGGGAACTGTTCAGAATAAAAAAGGTTTCCACTCTAGTTTTTAACTCTTCAGGAAAAGTTGCAACTCTCTCTTTAAATTAAATGTATTTAGTCCTTTATATTTGGGAATTATGTCCTTATCCTTTTCCTGCCACCTTAGCCACGTTCTCTTCCTTGGCTTTATGTTCTGATTCACTTGCTTGAACTCTTCAGGTTTCCATGGTTTTCCCAAATGTCTCCAGAGACCCTTCTTTTTGGGATTTCCCAAAAACTCATCTCTCTTGGGCCTTCCAGACTCTTATGGCTGTCTGCGCTTCTTAAGTGTTGTGTTGGTTTCAATATTTGTATCACATATTCATCTGTCTGGTTTCTCAGTCTCCCATAGCCCTCTTTCTCTTGGTCTGTGTGGTTCTGCTCCCCTTCATCCATCCTAAGGAACCCTGTTACCTTTTGTATCTCTGGGTGTGCTTGAGCGAATTTGCCTCCCAGCAGGGTCATGGATGTTTGCCTCCTTTCTCAGCATTCTTGGCCCATAAACATCTGCTTCTTAATTGCTACTCAGCATGGCAGACTCCTGGCTTCTCATATTCAGAATGGAGGATGATTCCTCTGCTCCCTCCAGGTTTGAGCACTGCTTTTGGGGCCATGACCCACCACGGCTGCACCCTGATCACAGCACCAAGGAAGGCAGGTTTCCCATCTCAGTTTCTCATTTCGCTGTGTTGCCTCTCTTGGAGCTGGCCTTCCTGCATCTCTGCTTCCTTGCTTCTCTCCACACTACCGCAGGCTCTGCGGTCTAGTGTGGCTGTGCCCTTCCAGTATGTCGGTATGCGAGTGGCTCGCCTCTGCATATGGGTCTCTCTTTCTCATTCACGATTCTTTGTATGTACATTCACGATTGGGTACATCAAAGGGAGGTGTTGCTGGAGATCCGCAGCTGACCTCAACTGGCCTCCAGCATTAACTTGAGTCAATAGTAAAAAGTGAAGTTATTCTTGGTTGTAGGCCATATAGTCATACCATTAGTTTCTTCTACTCCCACATAGCCAGAATGTATGTTCTTCTTAGGGAGTTCCTAAAGGAATGGGAGTCCTTGCCCCACATAGGGGAGTCACTCCCAGTGATGTTCCACTTTCCCTGAACCCCTAGAGAGGGTATTGCGTGGTGGCTCACCCCCCAAGCCTCAGAGAATGGACAAATTGCCTAGACACAACACACAGCATAACATTTACGCTGGCCATTTACCTTCCATATATTAGTGTCAAGACATTAACCCCAACTTCATTTATGATAGGCATCCAGTATCCACTTGGGTGCTGAAAGCACATTTCACAGTGAGAAACCCTTAAAAATACACTTTGAAGTAAAACATATTAATTAAAACAAAAAAATCTATTCCTTTTTCACAAATCTAAAACCTATTTTCATGGGCCCTCGAGAATCAAACTCCAGATGCAAACTGGTAAACTGCACCTTGAGAGCCACAATGGATGTTCTGCATCCTGTGTATGATGGAGGAGTAGGTGGGGCCTAGCCCCATGTTAAATACTTCCCTTTGTACATACACCCTCTCCAGGAAGGAAGACAGGCTTTGGATTGGCTAGTGTAATGGTACAGAAGGTAGGTTGACATTATTGTTGTGATAAACCTTTGGTAAAGTAAATCAAGGCTTGGAAAAATGCCTCCGTGTCCCTAAATGCTAAGAAGGGTTTCCTTGCTTCAAAGGAAACCAGTGAAACTGTCATGATGTCAAATACAATCTTTGTCACAGTTGTGTCCAAAAACCCTAATTCTGAACCTAACACTAATAACATAAATCTAAAGTGCAAGAATGTTCTCTTCTCAAAAGCTGATAATGCAACTCCTTCATCAAAGAAAAGTTCCATATCTCAATGGATATACTAATAAAAGGAAATGTTCTCTTCCAAAGACACCATGTTCCAATATCCAGTGAATTACTCCTTTCCCATGTATTCTTGCTGGCTCCACTTCACAAGCTAAAAAGTTGGCTCCTGCGAAACAATATTTATTCCACCAGTGAACTTGCCTCCCTTTCACTGGCTTTTCCTCTCTTTCATAAATAGTCGGCTTCTTGTTGAAACTTGGTTTCTCGTTTATTCGCTTGGTAGGTCTTGTACACTCTCCAGCCAAGTAATTTCCACGGGAATATAACACTTTCTAAGAATCTCTTCCTGTTGGGTCCCAGACCATGTAGCATGAATAAAGCGCACTTTCTTCTTGGTCTCTATTATGAGTGCAGGACCCAGACTCACTCTGCTGTTTGCAACAAGCTTGGTTCACTCTCCCGGCAAGCACAGATTTCTTCAGTATGTCTTTCTCTTTCTTTCAGGGTTCCCAACACTCTTAGTATCTGTTTCAGATATGGGTGAGAGTCCCAGGCTCGCAGTACAGTTTCTTGACAGCATGGTTCAGTTTCCAGCAAAGCTAGGCTTTCTCTCTTCATGGGTTCTCTTCTTTGTCGAGACCCAGACCCTGGTGTTATGTACTCCGAGTACCAGCCTGTCTTATTCTCTTATTCTCTGGCTTTCAGGCTCCCCAACCCTCTCAATCTGTCCTCTCTCAGACTTCCCCAGACCTCCTTACCCTTCCAATATGCCAATGTACCTTTGTGTTTGGTTCACTTCTTCCGGGCAGCGGGACTTTTTCACAAGCCTCCAGTAGTGTTCAGGATCTTCCAGGCATTGATTGCTGCTCTGCAGACATCTGCACCTCTCTCTGAGTTTTGTTTTAGCTTGCTGTTTCTTTGGGGATCATGGGACGCCCAGCGGTCTGTTAGAGGAGTGAGTCTAGTAGGTCCCTCGTCTCAGGCTATGGCCGATTTCCCTACCCTCTCCTTATGCAGCAACTTCCCTTCCTGCTTCCTGATAGCCGTCAAGGCTTCTCTGATAGCACTTCTTCAGAGGATGGTTCTACTCTACCTGTTTTTTCCTGACTATTTTGTATCTTGTTGGTCCAATGAGATACGGCGGAAGACAAGACCACTCACCACAGTTCATTGGAGTAATTATAATTTGTTTTGTTACATTGTCTTTTTACAAAGCACATAATACC
The DNA here is from genome assembly GCF_040938575.1 of Ambystoma mexicanum. Lineage (NCBI taxonomy): Eukaryota > Metazoa > Chordata > Amphibia > Caudata > Ambystomatidae > Ambystoma > Ambystoma mexicanum. The sequence continues at coordinate 530,593,855 of NC_090926.1, forward strand.
GAAGAGGTTTCTAAGCCATGATTTTAACCTGTGTTGCTCTGATTCATCTTGCTTCTAAGATGAGCGTGTTAGCACTGGGCTGTACTATCCGTGCCATCTTCCTAATCCTAGCCATCTTCTTCTTCCCACTACCTATTTTCATGGTGTATGGAAGGCAAGTTTAATTTCCCTGAACCTAATCATATCTATTGTGTTAGTTGGATAAAACATGCAGTACTGTTTGGCAAGATGTAAGAAGGATCTGGCTTCAGCAGATACAGAGAGGGATGTCCACAGGTGGTATATCACGTTCTCCAAGCATAGTTGTCCCTCATTCCATAAGGCGCTACCTCTCCCATGTGATCCACCCCCAGGGTGATTATTGTACTGTGAATGCACCACCCTGGCCACAAGCGAATGGTCTCCCCATAGGGGAGAAGAGAGGACATGCACAGATTTTTCACACTAGGAGAAGCTGACAAATCAGGTAAGATGGAGGGTCATTTAAATAGGAGACAGGAAACAGGTAGTGTGGGTTGTCCAGGTGAGGTCAGAAGAGAAGACCAACAGGAAGAAGGACGAAGCAGTGGACTGTGGAGGGTGTTATTTTCAAAAGTGATGCATTGGTTTAGTGACTGGCTGGGTACTGATGTGTGAGTGTGCGTGTCTGTGTGGCAAGTGAAAAGAAAGGCTAGAAAAGAGAGTGTATGTGAAGCATATGGCAACAGGGTGAAAGGAGGGTGCTTGTGTAGGAGTAAAGTGGAGGAGGGAGCAGTAGAGTTGAGAAGGGAGCAGTAGAGTGGAGGAAGGGGCAGTAGAGTGGAGGATGGAATAGCAGATTGGAGGAGGGCTATGTAGAGTAGAGGAGGGAGCAGTATAGTAAACGGGGGGAACAGTAAAGTTTATGAGGGAGGAGATGTAACATCCAAGGGTGGCAGTGATAACTAGGAGAAATAAAACATTGAAGGGACAGACAGAGATATGGTAGGAGAGTAAAGGTGGGAGATAGTGAGAGTAGAAGAGGGCATGTAAGCATGGGGGTGAGTGTACAAGAATGAATCCCTCTGAGCAAGTGCAAGACACTTTCCTAGTTCACTCACAATAGAAAACATTAGATAGAGTAGTGAAAGATAATATGCCCCTCAGGGAGTGAAGATAGCATGTGTATTTGGGAGACTTCACTAGTATAAGACAAGCTCCTAGTGAGTAGAAGTTGCCATACGGTAGCAATAACCTGGGTTTCCAGACACATAGATTAGGGTGGGATTCCAAGGGAGATGATGGCAAGAGGGATGGCCCTAGGGCCAACAAGATAGTAATAAAATCCCTTGAACCATCCTTGTGTCTAAGAGTGATTTGTGTGCCAACTGTGACACAATTTAATGTATAACATAATCTTTGGTTAATTGCTTACCAATCATTATTTATATATGGAATCGTATATATCAATTATTAGTGTCCATCAGACTGTAATACATGTCACCATCCTGACTAGTAATGTCAATTATGCCATTCGGAGTAATATAGTAAAAGAATATGATTTATTGTCATTTGCCGTCTAAAAATTTAGATAGATTTCAATTGTGATTGTATCATGCATTATAAAAGAACAATAAGGTTAAAAGCTATTACCTGGTACACAGCTTCAACCAGAGCTTTAAATACAATTGCAGAGTCCATCTCCTTTGCAGTACATGCATATTAGTCTTATTTTAAACAGTTAGACATTTCACTATATCCCTTGCTTGCATACTTTTGATTTGATTGAAGGGTGGTCTTTCTCCTATTTCTTTTTCCATACTGTATAGATGCACATAACAGGTTCACATTATCTTTATACTATTCTTCTTTTTCTCATGTTCCCCCAGAATATCACATGAAACACTTGTGCATAAGCGTGTTACAAATGACATATCATGTTGTTATCATATCATCTCACCACAGCCCTGGGTCTCTCTAGGCTGGACTACTGCAACAGCCTCTTTCTTAATCTGCCTTCCTCTACTCTATGCCCTCTAAAACTAATCCAGAACAGGCTGGCGAGACTTGTCCATGACCTCAAGCCCAGAACTGTATATCTCCATCCCTGGAATCTCTACTGGCTACCGGTGGCTTCAAGGATCAAGTTTAAGACCCCCTGCATCCTCCAGAAGTCTTTCTAGGGCCTGGGTCTGCACTACATCCATCGCTCTCTTTCAAATTACCTTCCTTCTTGATCCCTTCGCTCATCTACCTCTAACTCACTGAGGGTCAGACACTTCTCCAGGCAGAGAGTGGGGGGTATATATTTTTCCTCTGCATGTGCCTCCCCCTGGAATGGTCTCCCTGCCCATCTCAAACTTGAGCTGGGCCACTTGAAGTTTGTGGAAGCAGCTCAAGTCCTTCCTTTCCTCTCTCTCTCCCCTGCTGACCTACCTGTCAGCTACACTGACTGATTGCTTGGCTACCCTCCGATTCTCACTGAGTGCAAGGCTCCTCCACGATCAGTCTTCCCTGAACTGTCTTCATGCATACAGTGCACTTAGGGTTCATAACTGTAACCCTAATGTCGCCTCCCTCCTTGCACTTACCCAAAGCCATGCTGCCCTGGCTGCATTTACTCAGAGCAATGCTGTCCCTGATTGCACTTTCCCCTGCCCTCTCCCTGACAATTCCCCCATTACCTTCCCCCTGCACTTTGCACCATCTGAATGACACAAGACCTAGTAAGATATTTTGTCTGTCCTCCCTCATTTGTCTTGTCACAGCTATAAACACTTGTGTACAGGTGTATTATAAATGACTTATCATATCATATGGTGTTCAAAGCTTCAATCTGTCATGTTAAGTGCAATCAAACTGAGCTGATTTGTAAATGTAAGTAGATCTTTAGCAGCTAATGGTAATATCTACTTAGACTGCAAATTGTATTTTCCTGGAATAATAGTATTATTTCAACATTCTCCTGTAGAAGACTTCCAAAGGTTGGAAGGATATTGTGCTCTGAGTTGAAATCCAGGTCAACCTGCAGTCAGCAAACTATCAAGCTGAATCAAACACCAATGTTATTAAGACCACACACAAATCACTGCTTTTCTGCATATTCTATGATAGAATATTACTTAAGCTCTTTTTACTATTGAAAACCCTGTACAATAATTTGAAAGTTATTGTTGAAATAACACATTACAATTAAACAAGCTGTGGCCCATTTGCGAGTCCTATATAATTTATCAGCGGTTACCTCTTACATTTGCACGTTAGCTTAGACATGTCCTTGCTGTGTCCTTTTCTTCATTTACATTGCGGAGTGCAAAAGGGGTGTGTAAAAATGTGGTGTAATCTTTTATAACATGCTCAATACTGGAGACCAGTCTCTAACTGTGGGACCGGGATTCAAACCTGTGTTGCTTTGCCTTGTCTTGCTTCCAGGACAAGCATGTTGCCCCTAAGCTATCCTCCCAACCTTGGATACAATGTATTCCTATGGTTTAAAAAGCAGGCAAACTCCTTAGGATTACACAGCTTTTGATCCAGCATGAATATCCATGCTAGTGCAAATACTTTAGTATGTGTATATTGGAGAGCAAGAGGGAGGCAGAATCATAAGTTATGATCACTCCTCCTGCCCACCATAGAAATTTAGGCAAATAGGAGGTGACGTACATGAAGAATGTAAAAGCTATACACCAGGGTTTTACAACTTTAATTTACATTATGCCGCAGAGCAACATGAGCTCCTCTTAATGAATAATGATACATTTCCTTGACTTAATGTACAGTAAGAAATGCATGCACACACATTTCAGAATGCATGAAAACATCCTACTAATTGAGTTATATTATTTTACATAAGTGAAGGTAAAAACCACATACTTTGGCATCCCAAAAATATTGAGAAGGCGAGTCAAGTGGCGTCTACCTTATTACCAGAATTTCTAATAGAGGGAGTGTTTGGGAAGAATAAGGATAATTTAATGCTGAGTTGTGGGGAGCTGCACTACTTCTGTTATTCAAGCAAATAGGTAAAATAGGAGAGAGCCCCATTTTGTGGAAATCAAGTAACATCTTAGCTGTCCTTAAGAAGGAGGCATTGGATAGACCAGCGAACCTTCGCATGCTCGCAATGTTGGACATCTCTTCTAAGATTTTCACTAGAGTACCTTTACACTTGTTGATATTAACATCTCTCGTTGAACATGCATGGGAAAGACACCACCTAGATGTCTACTGTGCATACATTGATTTCTCAGCAGCTTTTGATACTGTGTTACGCAATCGTTTGTCGCAGAGATTGAATATGTGGGGAATCCCACAAGGTCTCCTAAAAATGCTCATGCTACTTCATTTAGATACCACTGTTCGAATTGTTGCTGTGGTGTTAAACAAGAGTGTATGATTGTGGCCATCCTGTTTAACCTATATCTGGCTGACATGAAAGATGCATTTCATCTATCTGAAGCAAATCCAGTAAAGATCAATAATGTAACTATAGGACAACTTGCATACTCAGATGACTTGCTAATACTTGATTACACGCCTGTTGGCCTGCAGTGTATGCTCGACTCTATAGTAGCATACTCTGAGGTTAACGGATTGGGAATAAATGTTGAAAAAAATTAAATAATGGTCTTTACCAAAAAATGTAAACCAAAGAGATATAGGTAGACACTACAGTCGAAAGTGATTGAACAAGTCACCACATATAAATACCTTGGTATTATCATCAATGAGAAGTTAAATTGGGAAGCTTATTGGTTGACACTGAAGAAATGGTGTCTTACCTCGGCACATACTCTGAGTATACATATTGGAAGAAACAATGGCTACTCATTATCAGCGGTCATTGCCCTTTATATGACAAAAGTAAGGGCCACACTTCTGTATGCCATAGAGATGTGGGGCCATACATTTGAAAAGCGTCTTGTGGCCTTTGAAGCGAAACTACTGAAAAAACTACTGTGACTTCCCCAATGTGTGAGTGTCAAATATCTGTACCTAGAGTTTAATATAAAAGGAATTTGGTATGCCTACCTTAGGCAATGTGTGATGTCTTATGAAAAGGTGTGTACCCTGCAAATAGACACAATAATTGTGCCATACGTGAAAGTATTCTTGTGGTTGGAAGGCAATGTGTCAATTGGTACCATGGGATCATTATATAAAACACACAAGAAATGGACAATGGGTAGTGACCCTGTGCATACAATAAGTGCCCTGAAAAGGTGGCTAAATAGGAGACTGAATGACTTTGCCTATGAACAAAACATGATAAAGATAGCATCACATGCACATAGTGGCGCTTATTGTGAAGAGCGACTCACCAGAATAAAGCCACCAATGTACACCTTGGCCTATCCAAGCATAAGAACGTTCTACTCAAATCTACTTCTAAAATTCAACGTGCCTGACACTTTGGAGACTAAAGGTGACAGATTAGGACTATCGATTGAGTCCAGAAAATGCCGTTTATGTGGCCATCAGGTAATGGAATCATTACACCATCTGATTATGAAATGTGAAAGTTTAATGTATCTGCGAAAAAAGTATTTTAAATCTCACAATAATGTTATTGACACTATGGAAGTCCCTAACCTGTGGATGATTTTTATGAGAGGGAATGATATTAATCTAATATATTCTATTGTGCTATTTTATATGAAGATTGTAGAAATATTAAGATGTATTGAATAATTTACTAAGATGTTTGTGACATGTATTACAGAGTGGTGTTTTCGACCTCCTTTTTAATCAGGAACATTTTTATGGAGTTTGTCATGTGTTATACAAAGCCCAAGTTGGCTGTAAGTATATCTAATAAAACTTGAAATTTGAATTATTCTAAAACCCCTGTAACATAGTCTGTGTTTTCCAGTTGAAAGGATTATATTTTTGATCCATCAGTCCTCTTTGTACTTTAAAAAATAAAGCTGTATTTTAAACTGGTACATTTTTAATTTTCTGTTTTCACTTGACATTGTCAAGGGTTATCTCTCAGGTGTGGGGGTGATTACATGCATCCCGCAGGTGCACCCTTGTTGTGGTAGTGAGTAAGAGGTGGAATTGGTAGATAAAAAAAGATACATTTTTCTGGTGCCTCTCTCACTTAAACTTGAAACAATTTCCATTGGTCTTTGACTCTCCCTTCTTCGAGCCATCTGCCTCTAGATGAAAAGGAGCAGCACGGCTTTTAGTTGATCAGTATCAGTTTGCTTCATGGAAATTGTTTTAGGTTTCACTTATGTTGACATATGGAAAATTATGAATCGCAACTGCTTCACTTCAAATAACCACAATGTCAAAAAATCCATTTGATATAACAAAGTCTGTTCTTTAAAAATAAATACTGGCATCAACTAATTGGATTAAATAAAAATACCATAAGTGAATCACTTTAAAAATTAAAAAGCATGTTTAATTGGAACACTTTTATTTGTTATATATAAAGGCCATATGCTTTAAAAAATAATGTGTTTCTTTAAAAAAAGAAGCAATTCGCAAACAAAAAACTCGCTCACAATACACCCTAATTTGCTTTTTGGTGAAATAAAACATCTTTGGAAATGGAAATGTTGAAATGATTTGCTACTTGAAAAATGATAACGCAATTTAGCTCAGTCCTAATTTCAAACTATAGCAACAGCTGCTTTCACTGATGATGTGTTGATGTGATCATGTCATGTTTTGATTTTAGCTGTATCTATTCATCTTTAGTTCATCATTTTGTCCAGGCTTCATTTTGCATATACGTTCATTTGCAATACATTTTCAAAAAATATTTCTATCTAACCACATTAGTCATTTTTAACGATGAACTTAAAATTACATCTAGAAGACCGAAATATTTTTCTAAGAGAATACATTAGTACATTAGTGGTTGAACATTAAAAGTGTGATGAACTGTGAAAACCATCAATTACAATGTTTTTTTGCATGAGGAAAAATTGAACATCATTTAAACAATTTCTGCATGAATGCGGTTAATGCAATGTAGTAACATGGCAAATTCATGAAAGCAATGTGTGTACATAGAACTTAGAAACATTAATGCAAGATGTTTAAGCCACGTATTGTGGTCTTGCATGGATTGCTAATGTTAATAGACCATTGTTTTGTTGAAGGAGTACAGTACCACAATTGACAAACAGGATGCATTGCAAATAAAGTGAAAGGCTGATGTGTGAACAGATTTGTCAAAACCCATATACAACGTGTTTTTAGAACACATTATTGAGAGTTTTTCACAGCATAACTTAACGTGGGGAGTATAAGGCAGACACATATCATCAGCACACATAAACAAATTGATGAGACACCAAAACCTATCACAACTTCGCCTGATAAAGAGATCAATAATTAAACATATATTTCAGTGGTATATACATGAAATCAGCAGACATCCAAACTATAAGACTTAATGGGATATTGGCGTGAGAGGGTTTGTGAGTGGTAAGGAGGAGAAAGTATCCAAATACTTGCATGGTTATTTTGGGACTCTTCTATGATCACCATGAACCATGTCAGCAATTGATACAAGTTAGCAGCACTTAAACATGCATCACCTTGTCATCCTCAATGGTATTACTTGGACCCACTGATATATGACTATTCCACATACAATTTCACATGCCGCTGACTAGCCAATAGTTCAATCAATGAAAAAATCAATACATGCCTATATGGATACATGTTTTCATTGGCAGCTATTGTCCAGAGTATTAAACTGTTAGTGGGTATTATCCATTTCAATACAGGCAACCATTTTAATGACTTTAATAAACATACTCTTCCTTATCTTGCAAAGATGGATGCAATAGAAAAGGCTGGGGTACATAAGTTGGTATAAATACATAACATTAGATACTTTAAATACACTAAATACATTTAACCATATATACATTCGAAGCCAAGTGGAGGACCAACTAACAATGACTATGAACAGCCTCAACTTAATGTTGACTATGAACACCTATGCTGAGATTGAACACAAACAGGACGGACGCATCATGCATAGCACCTCAACAAGGGCCGGCTCTGTGTCTTGAATAAAGGAGAATGGGAAGGACGCCATGACGGGCTCTCAATTGTTTAACATTGTGTGGAGCTTGTGGTCACCCCATTTTTCTTGCTGCGCCCTGTAGACTCCTAAATAGGCACTTCATGTATAACTATGCCACTGCAGAATGGATCTCTAACTTTTGTGGCAAGTCAGAAGAAGGACACAGACTCTGCTTATCCATTTCACCGACTGTATTGACTATCAAATAGCACTATCAATGTTTCACGAACTAACACCCTATCCAGCATCGCAATTCACAAGAAACATACATTTTGTTTTCTTTTAACTTTTCTTGGCAAATCACTTCTAGGCAACATGTTACTAGTGCATTCATTCAAATGGTATCCTCCCACTGTTGGTAGCACTTTTTATTTTATTTCAGGTACCAAACAGTAGGACCCTAGTTTTGCCCTGGCCAGCAAGTTAAATGTCAAGCTCCGTGCACTTCTGATTGACACAAGTCTGTATTTGCAAAATGTATTTGCTTTCACCATTACTCAATTCACATATTATTAGATAGAGATAGCCAAGGATGCACAACTGAGCAGCTGGACTGATCCTTCTCTATAAGGGGCATTAATACATGCTCTATTGTTTTTCAGTTCTGGGTGTGGTATGCTTGTTTGCTGCAACAAAACAACAAAAAGTCACGGGCCAAGATCATATTTAAGTGGAATCAGTGTAGCTCAGGGGTAAATCATTTGTCTTGGAAGCAGGACAACACATAGCAATACAGGTTTGAATCCTGGGCTTTGCGTTTAGAGACTGGTCCCCGGTATTAAACGCAGTATAAAAGCACAATTATAATCACTGGGAATCTTTGTGGTAAAATACATGAACTATTAGTTGCACTTAGTTTATGATGCTATGACTCCAATGTATTTTCACAGATGGCAAACAAAATTCTGCAAGCCTCGCTACTGTGCATGGTTTTTTTTTAAGAGTTTAATTGGCTCTATCAATGGACCTCCATATCTCTTCTCAAGAAAGGCTTCTATTTAACATAGGTATACCACGAGTTAGTAGAAATGGATTATTGACACCTACTGCCTGGGTTCCAGATTACGCTGGAGGTGTAAATCTAAATGCAGGATTTGGGTACAGTCTAACACCTTCTGGGACTTCATAGAGTGTCCCTACAGTATCTAGTGGTTAGTATCCTTCCCTCGATGCCCACATATTCCTCTTGCTTCCTGAATTATTCTCCCACTACTCTCCTCCAACTCCACTGTCGTCATCCGGGGATGACAGCACTGTCAGGCAATGGTCTGCACAGCAAAGGTTACTTTCTTTTTATAAACATTTAATTTTTTTAAACACACTCTTAGCACCTGCGTGGGAATTAATGTGGGTGCTAAGAGGTGAGGGGATAGCAGGAGCAGGGAAGGGAAGCAAATGGGGCGTCAGCTACCAAGGCTGACCGGAACTCAGGCTTGTACCAAACAATACAGCCTGCTTTCCGAGCACACTGATTGGACAGCACTCCCTCCCAGGTTGCTAATGAGAAATCAGTTTCAAATGTCTTCTACAAAGACTATTGGGGTACTTCCTATCCGTATATATTGAGAAAATTGACTTTATTCATATGGTTAAAACACCCACCCTTCATGTAATCAATATTATCCTTCTGTGTTGCTACTCAACAGGCCAAGAGAGACAAAGATGAAACTGTTTCATTACAAATAGGCCCGTTTCTACCATCAAATAGTATCCCTTATCTACAGGAAATGCTGTCATTACTTTAGTGAAAGGCTGCAGGCCACAGCGTGTTCGATCAACTCAGGCAGGATTCCAGCCCTTCCGCGACAAACAACCTCCCATCTACATGTTTGTGGGCGTAGAGATGTCAAATATGTGTGTTCCATCATTTAAAAGTAGTCACTGTTTAGTAATGCTTTGGGTACTTCATATTTTTGTGTGCATCTTATTGCAACTATCAATCTGTCTGTAGTTCTAGCATTGGCCGTATCTATTTGTCTATGTTGTTTTCATGCTACAACATGGCCCCCATCAACCAGAGGAATACATTAGCTAAAAAGAGATGAGCAGTTGACTCCTATGAAGCATTTTCTTTTTTTAAATATTTGTAAATAGTTACATCTCAAATTCATGCTGGTAAGTAGCTCAGTAAGTTAAGAGCTCGCTTCACTAAAATGTGAATCTCAGCAGGACAGACTTAACCATTGTTCTGAGGTTGAGGAAATAAGTACCATTAACCTAAGTAACAATAACCCCCGAAAAAATACAGTGCTTAGAAGCCTGAGAAGTTCAGCTTTGCACGCAATATTAAGGACTATAGCGTTGCAGGAAAATCAATGACAGTCCACACCTACAATTAATGGAGGTGCTGTTGGCACCTTCATGTCCACATCCTCATGAATTCAAATGTCTTGCTGCGGACATGCATGTCCTCGAGACTTAAGTGGTTATAATGAGAGATTATTATTTAGATGATGATGATTAGTAATAATAATATTAGTAGTAGTAGTACTATTCCAAGCGTGACATTAAACACGCACATATCACTTACAGATTTGAATAACCTTTGAATTGTTTTGTCATTATGTTTTAACTCACCAATAACAGTGTATTTGGCAAGATGTGATGGATTCTTGCTTTATCATCGAAAGTGAGATGAACAATGGAATAAAAGCACAGATACAAACTATATACTATATTGTACAATAACACTTCAGTAGAAGTGCCTCATGCAATGAGCTAACACCATCCGCCGCCAAAAGGCACCCCACGTCTTTTAGATTGCTTTTTTGTGCATGAATTACCTAACTGCTATCACTATCTAGCAACGCTTCTCCTGTACCTAGTATGGCTTTCACCCTTAGTATAGCCCACTGTTATGCATTGCCGCTCCTTTAGCTACTCACTCTCACTACTGTGAGTGTACCGTGCACACTCCTTACGGGCAAAATACATCTATATGCCCTCTAGGCATCAGTTGTTTATGCATGTGATTTTGTGCCACCCTGCATTTGAATTTACCGCATAACTGTATCCCAGCCACAATTGGGTCGGCCCAATATACCGGCCACTGTGCCATCTACGCACAACATGCACACTATCCAGACCTGCTTCCTATATACATCCTGGTCCCTAGCCTGGACATTTCTAACCATTACCTCAATGATGGCCCTCACCAACCTTACCCCCTGCAATCTGCAAGAGAGAAACTTGCGACTTAGAGCTAGGCTGCCAGGACTTTATGACATCAAAAACAAAAGAACCAGTCCACCAGTCCCTACACTCACTTCTACTGCCACTAATCCCAACCTTCTAGCCCTAGCGACGGCAAATCGTCCTGTACCACAAGGGGACCCATATCACAAACAGAGGAAACCCAACCACCCCAGTCCCAGATTTGTCAAAGATACCACTACATGGTATCGTGAGACAAATATGAAAACTTCTACATTATCAGGAGCCCTCATCAATGCTCATATAGCACACAATACTGGAATAGCTGATATACTGGCTGTGGACAATTTAGATATCCTTGCTGTTTCTGAAACCTGGCTCCATGATGCAGCTGGCCCTGCCCTCATGATTGCCATACCGGACAATTACAATATCCTAAGAGTCGACCGGCCTAACACTAGAGAAGGCGGCCTGGCCATCAAAACCACAACGCAGCTAGCTGCTAGACTTACCCCACACCCAGCAATCACATCGTGCAAACTTCTCTCAGCTAAAATACCAATCTCCAACAATAGCACTCTAACTATACTTCTAGTGTACAGACCACCAGGCCCACTAAGCAACTTTGAGGAAGACCTATCCAGCCTCCTCACTAATAGCATTAAAGACTCCACCCAGCTCCTTCTACTAGGTGATTTTAACTTGGGCTTTAATGACGTTGAGGACAAACAAGCCCAATCTATCCAATCCACTTTTAGTCAATCACGACATCATTCAAAAAGTCTTAGCTTCCACACATATTAAAGGACGCACACAAGACTGGATAGCTAACCATAACTGTGACATCACCATCTCAAACATGGACTGACCACTATCTTATATGCTTTACAGCCAGCATAGAGCCACCCAAACCCAACAAGAATAAAATAGTACCCCCCATGCCAACAAGAAGCAAAAAAGAAATCACGTTTGAAAAACTACTCCCACTACTCCTACCAGCTCTCACTGCTAGCTCCAGTGAATCCAACCCTAGCGAGCTAGTTGAGTCATTTAACAACTCCATGGCCAAAGCTCTGGACGTGATTGGCCCTATCAAACTCCATAGAAGTAAACGTGAAGCTCACCTTAATTCATGGTTCACTCCCCAACTCAAAGAAATGCTCATCCAAAAATGCAAACTCCAAGTTATCTGGCGGCACACTCCTTCTGCTGACAATATAACCACACTTGCCAACTTTGCCAAAAGATACAAGAAGGAAATAATTCAAACTAAAAAAGATACATTCAATGAAAGAATTACTAAAGCCAACTCTAACACCAAAGAACTCTTTACTATTCTCCGGGAATTGGAAAACCCAATTGCCCCTACAGACAATGGGCCTCATCACGACTTCGGCAGTAACCCTTAAATCTGGCGGTAGCGCTATTACTGCCGGATTTAATGGTCCGCCGAATCAGGGCTTCGGCGGATTTCGCCCCAGCTCTGAGCTGGGGGGAAATCCGCTGAAAATTTGCGCTATTACCGCCGGCGGGAAATCCGCCAGCGGTATTAGCGCGAAGATTCCCCATTGAGCCCAATTTGGGGAATGGGGCATTCCCGAATGGGCTCAGTGGGGAATGGGGACTTACATTACCGCCGAACTCGTGATCCGGCGCTACTAGCGCCGGGGAGTTCGGCGGTAGGGCTAATACCGCCCGCGCTAATAGCGTTACCGTTACCGCCCAAGTCGTGATGAGGCCCAATGTCCCCAAGGACAAATCGTGGTGCACTAGCATCCAAAATGCCCTAGTAAATAAAATCACAACCCTTCAATCTAAAATTGCTAAGAAAAAAGCCTCCATGACCCCTAGTGGAATTCATACCACTCCACTGATAGAGATGCCCAGCACAACTACTCAAAGCAACTGTAAACCCTTCAGGTTCACTAACATCTCTATACTGGAAACTGAAAAGGTTATTCTATCCCTTAAACCTTCGAACTGCCAACGCGACAGTTGCCCTGCGCAAATCATCAAGGATGCATCCAGAGATTTAGCACCCTTCATCTCGAAACTAATTAACGCTTCTTTTAATACGAGTACTGTACCCATAAACCTTAAAGAATCTTGGGTACTGCCCCTACTTAAAAAACAGTCACTTGACTCAGCAATCCCCACCAACTACAGGCCCATTACTACTGTACTGTAATACAGTCCCATTTCTGCTGAAAATCTCCTGAAATCTCCTGAAAATCATTGATAGAGAAGCCTACCTCCAGATCCAAAACGATCTGGAGTCACACCAACTATTAGGCTCACGGCAATCTGGCTTCAGACCACTTCACGGCACTGAAACGGCCCTTATCAACCTCAAGACACAAATCGACGAGTTGAAGGATGAAGGTAGTACAGCTATGCTCCTCCTCCTTGACCTATCAGTGACCTTTGACCTGGTGGATCATGCAGTATTATGCAATCACCTAGCGTCCGTCGCCCATTTCTCAAGCAAAGCTATAGCATGGGTACAATCCTTACTAGCTAACCGTACGATGAGAGTGTTCTCCCCTGTAGCTGCAGCGGACCCAATCCATATCACTTGTGGTGTCCCACAAGGCTCATGTGTGTCCCTGACAATGTACAACATCTTTACTAAGCCAGTCTTCGACAAACTTGACAGATTAGGGGTAACTTATACTAATTACGTGGACGATACGCAGATTCTCAAACCACTATCAGGCAACTTTGTCCAAGACACAGCTCTAGTAAACAAAATTTACCTCTTCATTCAGGCGTGGATGGCCTCCCACAGCCTCTGCCTAAATGACGACAAAACAGAGATACTGATCTTGGGTTCCAACGCCAACCTGAAAAAATGTAGTCCCAACTATTGTAATTTCAACATAGATGGTAACACAATCAATGTGGCAACCGAGGTTAAAACACTAGGCTTTTACCTTGATTCCACTCTATCTCTCAAAAAACAAGGTAATACCCTGGCATCCTCTACAGCGTACACCTGTAAATTAATCAGGACCTGTAGACCTAACCTCTCCAAAACCAACTGCATCAAGCTAGCTAACGCATTAGTAATGTTGAAGCAGGACTATTGTAATGCCCTCTATGCAGGAGCTAATAAAACTATCATAAATAAAATGCAAATCCTTCAAAATAACGCTCTTAGAGCAGCCCTGGACACACCCCGCAGAGCACATATCTCCAACATTAGGAAAGACCACCATTGGTTAAAAATCAGCGACAGAGTCCTTCTCAAGACACTATCTCTCACCCATAAAGGGCTCAATAACGTACAGCCACCACACTAGAGCCACCAACCACTTCCTGCTAGAAACCCCCAGATTTAGACGATCCAAAGCGGGTGGAGTAAGCTTCCCTGTTAGAGCTGCCCAGGCTTGGAATGCATTGCCCATTGCATTGAGAGCTAACCTACCCTACTCCAGTTTTAGATATAAGGTAAAAAACTGGTTTTGGTCCAACGACAACTAATTTCGCTGTACCTAACTGCCTGATACTCCTGAAACCCAGTTTTAAGACTATTTTGCTTGCCTTTTTGTATATATGTACTCTCAACACTGTAACGTCTTAGATCTCATCTCAACTGCTTGTATTGACATGTATTGCACTGTACTGACTTGTTTCTTATCCTCTGTATGCAACCTAAGCTTAAGTATCCTTGTACCTGCTGCGCTCGGCTACCCCTGGGTTTTGTGCGCATTATCAAATAATAAACATAAACATAAACATAAACATAAACATAAACATAAAAACACAGAAAGAAAACCCCTTCCCAGAAAGCATTCATTATTAAAAATACTGAGCCGATGAGTATAATATTCCCTATAGTATAGGGGAGTTACGGGTGCCATCTCTCTCTCTCTCTCTCTCTTTCTCTCTCTCACACACATGCACGCACGCAAACACACGCGCGCGGGCGCACGCACGCGTTCCCTGATTCGACTTTCAACAAAAACACTGTACAGCATCTCCATAATAATATAAAATGGGTGCTTAAGCTTTAAACAAATACAGTGATGAACGGAAAATCTAGCTAACTCCCAGTGAAGGAACAAACAATGCTATTACATGACCTACATTTATTTTCCAAAGTTACTTATTTTTGCTTTTACGTTTGGATAGTATGAAATAATGTACCACTAAACGCAGATGATAAGGCTATTAGTAGTCACCTTTGACTGTGCCTGTAAACATCAATCAGCTTATGGACTTATGCTCTGTATGTAATAGAATGACTCAATGACATGTATTAATCTTGTGATGTTCAGTTGTGAAATGTTAAATGGCTCTTGTGGAGCGCCCTAACATATCTGAATCAGTTGTCTGATGGTAAGAGCAGAGACAATGTAAGAGAGTGACCTTGGAATTGCACAGGGACTAAAACATTGTCATCATTTATTTGGAAGATGTCTAGAATGTTGGATTTTTACATTTGCCCTGGAAGTGCAGTCCAATAAAAGATGATGAAAGCCCAGACAAGGATCCGCCACCCAGTCTCTTGATTTTTGCTACGTGGACCAAACTGGCATTTATTTATTTTATTGATTTATTTATTGCATATGATTACACGCCCAGACCCGTGGGTATCACAGTGTACTTACATCTTAGTCATGCATCTTAGGTTACACAGTCATACATCTTAGGTTACATAATCAGTTTGAGTGGTACATTCAGGCAGTTACATGAGACATTGCAGGCTGTATTAGCATTCGCATAGGTGGCTAGTATTTGTTAAACAGCCAGGTTTTAAGTTGTTTCTTGAACTTCAGGAAGGATGTCTCATTGCTGAGGTGGGTGGGGAGTGAATTCCAGATGCGCAGGGCTGCTATGGGGAAGCTGGTATTGCCTGCTCTGGAAGTGGTGAAATGTGGGACGTGGAGGTGTATATTGTCGCTGGATCGGAGGCATCTGGTTTGGGTGTTGAGGGAAATGCTTCGACTGAGATAGGTTGGAGCTGTATCAGAGATGCATTTATTGGTGATGGTGAGAGTTTTGTGGAGAATTCTCGCTTGTACTGGGAGCCAGTGAGTATCTCTTTTATTTTGGGGGATGTGTTCACTTTAATTGATACCTAAAGCTGCTCTAAGGGCTTTGTTTTAGAGGAGTTGTAATTTGGTTAGTTTTATTTTTTTTATTTTTTTTGAGGTGCCTAACAATAGAATATTGCAATAGTCTAACTTTGTGAGGATGAGGGCACTGGCGAGGGTCAGGCAGTTTTTGGTGGAGAGGAGGTGTCTGCTTAAAGTGATGAGTTTGCCTGTATATGCTGTGGAGGAGGCAAGAGCGATAATATGGTTTTTCATAGTGAGATTGGAGTCGAGGTGTAGTCCTAGGGTTTTGACTTTGTGAGATATATTGATGGAGGTACCATCTACCATGATGGAAGTGTAGTCAGAGTGGAGTTTGCTGTGTCTGGCTGGGGAGCCAACTATGAGGATCTCAGTTTTTTCTCCGTTGAGACAGAGGCTATTGTTCGCCATCCAGTTTTGGATGAGGGAGTAGATTTTGTTGATACAGGCCGTGTCCTGTTCAAGGATGCCTGAGATAGGAATCAGTATTTGTGTGTCGTCGGCAAAGTTTGTGTAGATTACTCCCATGGCAGCTAGTGCTGTGAAGAGTAGCTTTGTGTAGGCATTGTATAACATTGGGGAGAGTCAGGAACCTTTTGGAACAATCAAGGTACAGGGATGGGATCAGCTGCTTCTTCTTCTAGAGCGACTCTTGAGGTGCGGCCTGAGAGGAAGGATTTTATCCAAGTCATGGAAAAGTGGAAATTGGGGGATAAGGTGAGACATAGTTTGTCATGGTCGACTAGGTCAAACGCAGCGGAGAGATCTAGTAGTAATAGAATGCCCAATTTACCAGAGTCCCTAAAAGAGTCCATCTGTTTTTTTAGTTCTAGGAGGGTGGTCTCTGTGTTGTGACTGGGCCATAATCCTGATTGTCTGTCCCCTAACAAATGGTTCTGTTCTAAATAGTTTTGCACTTGGGAGTAATCTATTTTATCATTGATTTTAAGGAGGAATGGTACTGTTGTTATGGGCCTGTAATTAGTGGGTATGGTTGGGTCTAGTGAGGGTTTTTTGAGTAGGGGTGTGACCCATGCTACTTTGATGGAAGCTGGTATTTCACTGGATTCGAAGGACTCATTAACAAATTTGGTGATGATGGGTGAAAGTGTGGTGGCACAGTCTTTGACTACTTTAGCAGGGAAGCTGTCGCCTTTGCAGTTGGATGGCTTGAGTGATGCTATTGTTTTAAGGAATTGGTCATTGGTGGCTTGTGTAAAGTGGAATTCAGGTACATCAGCTCTTGTGGTGGTAGTTGGTGGATGGGATGGAGTGTTGGAGAGCTCTAGGAGCTTTTTCTGTGATGCTATGTTACTTTGGAGTGTGTTCACTTTGGACAATAGAGCATCCTGTATGGTGATGCACCAGGCTTCGCTGGAGATGATGGGGCTGGTGGGTTGGATGGGGGATTCAAATTCTCTAATAATGGTGAACAGTTCTTTAGTATTAGAGGCTGCTTTGGAGATCTGACTATTAAGCGATTCAGCTTTGTGGGTGAGTACTTTGTGTTGCAGTTTGATTTGGAGTTCTGGGGAGTGATTTATTTCTGATTAGGTGTTCTAGGGCTATTTGTTTTCCTCTTGAGTTATATGAGGTCATCATTGAGCCAGGGGGAGCTTCGTTTGGCTTTGGGCACTTTAGTTTTGAGTGGGACTACTTCGTCTATCGCGCATTGTAGGCATTGGTGGTAGTGGTCTGAAATGTTTTCAGTATTAATGAGGTCTACAGGTTTGGAATTGAGCAGATTGTTGCGTAAGGGGTTTAAGTTTTCAGGAGTGAGTTTGCGTGTGTTTCTAACCTGGATAGGTTTACATTAAATTGGATTAGGTGGTGGTCGGTCCATTGCATCTTAAGGATGTCTGCTATGGTTACAATGGTTTTCAGGGCGAGTATCCAGTCGAGAATTCTGCCTTTGGAATGGGTAGGTGCATTCACTATTTGAGAGAATTGCATCTCACATTTGATGTTCATAGTGTATGTGAAGGTGTGTTGGGAATTACTTGGTTTTAGAAGAATGTGGGACCAAAGGCATTCAGTGCTGGGTACATCATGCCAAGTGTCTTGAATTATATCTGTTGAACCTTTGGAAGCCAGTGATAAGTGCAAGTTGATTAGCTATTTATTATAGAGCAGAGCAAGATGTATATTGCCACATTCTGTAATGGTGATTTTTGTATTGATAACATATTTGCAGAAGCCTAAATAATAACTATTTTAGTTGTGCTTCCTTGGGAGAATACAAATAATTGAAGTCTGAACTCTAAGGAATATTTTATTATCAGTCATGTGCATTTCTTCTTTATTTGTGGTGGGTAATATGTGTAGGATGTTTTGTAAAACATGTTAATATCAGATTATCTGAAAGATTGTACTGTTTCCTCAATTGCCTTTCCAGTATTTTTTGTTTCTTTGCTTTTTGACACAAACAGGTTTAGCTACCTCTGTTATTTCTGTGTTATTTGTGATTTTCAAAAGGGACCCCTTGTTTCAATTCTGTTGTAAACCAATCACTAAATCTTAAAATGTGTTTAATTGTGCTGCACACCCTGGTTTTTTGTCACAACACATTAAACAAGGAATCCACCAAAAGGCATATTTCACCGTTTGTTGTGTTTTTTCAGTTGAGCGTACATCTTGAAATATGTGTCAGTAGACTGAGTGAACATGATTGTTTAGTGATCTGATCAGTTTAGTGATGGAGGTTTACTGGTGATAACATGTTTGTTCATCATAACAGTCATGTCATGTTTGCACGCACTACATGTGGGCTGATAGATATTTGCTGGGCATAAAGTTCTTAGAATTAAAGTAACAGAAATGTAACACTGGTCATGTTGGTGTACTCTAACTACAAACTAAAGTCCTCCAAACTCAATCACCGTTTCAAATCCATGGGAAAGATAAGAAAGAGTAAGTGCAAATGATGCATCTGAAGGAGAGTGGCTCAATATATTTAAAGGGAGAAATGAGGTCTCACAATATACAGAATTATAACAAATGAACATCTGTTGGAGAGGTTACCTTCACAAGTAAGTATTTTAGATGATGTAATATGTATTTTCACCTGAGATGTAGATGTCCGATAGGAATAGGCCCCTATCTTCACTGACACATGTTTCTATGATGTCCACAATACGCAATGTGTCTGCGTCAATAAGGTTATGCATTGTGTCTTCATGTCTAACTGTAATTTTGTGAATTATGTGTTAGCGTTTATGCTGAGGGCAATTCCAAGCATGATAGCCTGTTGGAATTTACTATATAGTGGGCAGTTCAAATGGGGAGGTAAGGTGGTTGGCTTCCCTGTTGCAATGGCTAAGGTTGACCAGTTTATTCTGTACATTATTATTGTTCTTATTATTATTACTATTATTATTCTTATTATTATTATTATTATTAATAACATTAATACTATTACCAATTTTGAGTACATTGAGTTGACAGAATATTTCAGCTGACACTCCTCCTGTTATTTTGTCAAATGCTGCTGAATGGTGTATGCACATTGAACTTGAGGTAATAGGTTTAAAGCTTTAGGGATCTCACTTTCCATACAGATTAAGGTATCTTAGTTAGAACTTATTTCTACAATCTAATACAATGTGAATTGTGACCATTCTTCCCGTCAAACAAATTAGATGTAATTGAGAGAGGAGGATGGGATTGTGACAGTGACGGGCTATACATCTGATTAGTCTGTCGGTGATTTTTAAAATATTGCACATTGAAATTGTGTTTTTGTTGTACAGAAGTCTTATGGGAGGGTTTATTTATTGGTGGCTAGTGATGTGAACAGTTCGAATGTATCTTGCACAATTTTTATTTTGCATTAAAAAATAGTAGGGCAATGTTTGTTTTTCTTTCTTTGAGTTTGGCTCAGGTGCGTCAAAGTAAATGTTTGCCTCATGTTTGTGGTTGGATTCTGGTATATAAACTACACAGGAACCTAAACATAGTCACAATTTAATACACACTATTACAGATGTCCTAGATGTAACAATGATCATTCTTGCCTTCTATCCACACCCCCTTGTTCTCACCCTCACTCTTTATCATGCCCTTCCACCACCTTTTCTCCTCTTTTATGTTCTCGTGATTATCACACAACTCATCCTCTACCTCTATACATCTCTATCAACTGCTCTATGTATCCATCCACCCATTACATAATTCTCCTATGATGGCTGTGCATTGTTATCTGAGCATGTGCACATCTAGCCTTAACCGGAGGCCTGGATAAAACTCAGCATGGAACAGAACCATTGTTTCCTGATGGCCCTTAAAGGCTATGGAGTTAATGATGCCACAGTCATTCTATCCTCACTTTTAAATCCTGCGGCTTTCTGAGTCAGTACATGTGAATCAATTTTGCAAAAATGTTATTGCTAGGGTGAGTGTTGTGAAAAATGAAATGAGTACAGTGTACATAGTCAATATATCCCATTCATCACAGATGTATTTGTCAAACTGAAACAGCAGTGGTCATTCCTTTGCTAGTCGAATGCCATGTGAGGTTATGCAAAGCAGAGTGAAACACTCACCGGTGTTATTTGTCCACTTCCTTTTATCATAGGTGCATTTTTTTTAAAGAGCACTGTAGGTGTGCACCAGGCTGCCCATTTTGGTATTTGAACCTTCTGTCAGATAATATAGTTATCCTATGTTTTGATAATAATCTTTGCTCAGTGTAATGTTCTTATTATGACTAAACTATTTTCTAGAGGCTATGCAATTCCCCTATTTATCAGACAGGATCTTGGCGACATGAGGCCAATATGTGGTTGATTGGTGCAGTGTATAAACCTCTTAACAAAACATAATGTTAGAAATGGTCAAAGGACAGTTTTAAAACGAAAAAAGAAACTGTTTCCAAAGTGAATACAATTACATAATGTTGAGGGCGCTAGAAGGCCGACCAAGATGGCCGCTCCCCTGTGAACTCCCGGCTGCCTCCCGCATGAATCCTGTTTAATCGTGGCACTACTAAATCTGCAAGAATAATATATCCTAGCACGGCATCTCATCCCTGTCAAAAATTCGTAGTGAATTGGACTTGCCTTCCGTGAGAAACTTGCTGCGTAGTGTTGCCTGCACTGCTGCGACCTGCGTGGGGCCTAGGAGTCCCGCCCGCCTGCCCAAAATCCTTTGCAGACGGACGAGAGCCATCCGCGGGACCTGCCGCGGCCACCTCCAGCGTAAAGTGGCACGGGGAGAATCGCTCAGAGTTGGGGCACCCACAGCCAGCACTGAGATGGTGGCGGAGCGGGACTCCTGCAAGTGGAGAGTGGGAGGTGCGAGGAGACCCACAGAAGCACGCAAAACAGGCGAGTCGGCCACAGCATCCCCACCATTTTGACCCACAGCGTCTCCCCGTGCGCCTTGGTCTCAGACCCTCGCACGGCACCAAGCGGACAAATCTGAGTGCCTCGCCCACGCCTTGACCAGACGCTCCGACACCGTAGCCAAGTTCAAGATGGGGAAGCCGGACAAGTCCCAGAAATGACTCAACTTTGATGCAGGCCTAGCGCCTAAAACACCCAGGGCGGAACACCGCCCTGAATCCCCGAACAACCAGTCGGAGGCAGAATTGCAGCAACAAACGGACATCAGGGAAATCCTGATGGAATTAAAAGCTGGGATAGGCGGTCTGGACAGCAAGATAGACTCGCTCTCGTCCAAGGTAGACCTGTTACAACAACGGCTGGACAAACACAGCGACAGGCTCAACTCCTTCGAACAGAGAGTGTCAGATCTGGACGACGGCACAGCAGCACTCACCTCCCGGGTCTCCATGCTCGAGGGGCAAATGAACACTGTACTCGCCAAAAACGAGAACTTGGACGAAATAATATCAGGATAGTCGGAATCAGAGAAAGACAACTATCAGTCAGAATGGAAGAACACGTCGAAAAATTATGCACAGAGCTTTTTGGTCCCACAGTCCTATCGCAAATATTTGTAGTGGAAATAACCCACAGAATCCCATCAACAAGACCGGCGCCGGGAGCCCCTGCCCGCCCGATCATTGCCAAGATTCTAAGCTACAAGGGCATGGACTCCATCCTTAGAATGGCAAGGGAAAAGGGCAAACTACACTTCGACGGGGACGACATCCAGTTTTACCCAGACTTTTCGCCGTCTGTCCAAGCCCAAAGGAGATCGTTCACCCAGGTGAAACACAGACTACGCGCCAACCAGATTACATACTCGATGCTCTTACCGGCGAGGCTCCGCTCCCAACTGGAGGGAAATACCGACTTCTTCAACTCCCCAGAAGAAGCCTCACTATACCTCGACAGACGGGGATGCAAATCCGCAAACCAAACGCCCGGGACCTTAAACAGAGAAAGAGCAGAGAGAGTTCCGCTGTGACAAACACCTGCGCTACTGACCCAAAGCAAGCAGGAATCAAGCCACCAGGACAACCTTCGCAAACAGGAGGCTGGGGACTATGCCTAGGAAGGCCACCCGCGCCCCGTGAACAGCACGCATTATGTTCCAGTTGGGGGGGTTCCAAACGGACGAGTTGGGGGTTGTCCGTGTAAGGAAATTTGTTTGATTGTTGTTGTCGTTCGAAATGCGCTCAGAGCGCCACCGCCTAACCGCGGGCCTCACCCTGAGCCCCGTCGCAGCCCCTCTCGAGCCCTCCCGCCTGACGCCGCTCCCATATGTCCGGACTCCGACTCCGGTCTTGCTGCATTCCGGTGTCATATAAATCATCACTGGTACATTCAAAGTAGCAACCTGGAACATTAGAGGGGGCAACATCCCGGCTAAGACACGCAAGATCCTGCAATTACTTAGACGCCACAAGGTCGAGGTGGCTATGATTCAGGAAACCCACCTCTTGCAGCAAAATGAGAACCTGTGGGCCCACGGCTGGGGGTTGCCATCGCTACTTTTCTTCATACTCATCCTATGCCAGAGGAGTCGCTATTCTTCTTCACTCTTCACTGGGGTTTCGCCTGATCCAAACAGAAAGAGACAACGAGTGAAGGGCGCTTATGGATCGGGGCATGGTGGAGGGTGAGGAGGTGGTGTTCGTCAACTCCTACGCCCCCAACACAGATGGCCCAAACAACTTTGACTGGGTGCTATCTCACCTCTCGCAAGTGCGAAACGCTACCATAATCTGGGGTGGAGACCTGAATACCCATCTCGACCCACAGAAAGATAAATCAAAGTTAACAACAGCTCACCCATCCAAAGCCAGCCTACAAGTGCAGGAGATCTGTAAAGCATTTGACCTATAGGACATTTGGAGGACCCAGAATTGGGAAGCCAGAGACTACACATACCACTCAAGTGTTCATAATACGCACTCTCGCATTGACTATCTGTTAGTCTCCGCTCACAGTAGCCTGCAATGGGGCGCATGTCAAATACTCCCCAAAACCTTCTCAGACCACGCCACGGTAACACTTGAATGCCACCGGCCGTCCACCAGGCCAGGACCTCCAAAATGGCGCTTCAAACCCAGATCCCTCTCCGATCCGACATTCGCCACTGAGCTAAGCGAGGAAATCAACTCCTTTCTTGACATTAACCAAGGCACCGTCAACTCTGCCGGAGTGCTATGGGAATCTTTCAAATGCTACGTAAGAGGCGTCTGTCTAGCCAAGGAAAACGGAATCCTGAAACTTATCAGACACGAACTAGAAACCTGCGAAACGCACCTGAAGGAATTGGAAAAGCAGCAAGTCGCACACAATTCAGACCAAATCCAGGCGAGGCTGAAAGAAGAACTTCTGGACTTTAGAAAACTGGCTGAACGGGAGATTACATTTCTGGGGCACAGCCACAGAATTAGACAATACGGCGAAGGCCAGAAGCCTGGAGCCCTACTTGCTCGCCTTATAGCGGCAGACAGGAGGCCGACAAGGGTGGACAGTATCCGGACACCGCAGGGAAATATGCTGCACAAAGAAGAAGATATAGTCGAGGTGTTCAGGGCTTTCTTCCAAGACCTATACAGCGCCGGGGGCCCAACAGACTCTGATGCGATCGGGAACTACCTCAATGACACAGAACTTTACTGGGTGGAGGGGGAACTCCGTGAGCCACTGAATGTGCCCATAACGCTGGAAGAGATTCAAGAAGCCATCAAAAGTCTACCGCCTTCCAAAGCCCCGGGGCCAGACGGGCTAACTGGTGAGTTTTATAAACACTTCGCCCCTCTCATTGCCCCTCTCCTGCTAAATGTCTACGAGGAAGTGATCGAATGCGGCATTCTCCCACAGACACTAAGAGAAGCGAACGTAATCCTGCTACACAAAAAATACAAGCCCCCCGAAGATTGTAAGTCCTATCGCCCCATATCATTAATTATTCTGGACAACAAAATCCTGGCCAAGATCCTCGCCAATAGGCTTCTCCCATTAATGCCTGCACTGGTACTCGCCGACCAAGCGGGATTTGTGCCTGGCCGAAACACCACATTCGGGATACGCAGAATGTTTGGGGTTCTGGCAGCACTTGACCCCGATCAGCAGGCAGTGGCAGTGCTGCTGGATGCCGAAAAGGCATTCAACTCTGTTGAGTGGCCCTTTATGTTTGCCGTGCTACAGCAGCTCAGACTTGGGAAACAGTTTATCAAGCTAGTCTCACTCCTCTATAACCAGCCCCTCTCAACAATCACGCTCGGGCCGACTTGCTCGGCACATATCAACCTCCAGCGTGGCACTAGGCAGGGATGCCCATTATCCGCTTTGATATTCGCCCTTGTGATGGAGCCCTTAGCAGCGGGCCTAAGGGAACGTCATATCCAGAGAGGTCTTAAAATGGGACCTCACCGGCTAATAATATCACTCTATGCCGACGACATAGTCCTGTTCATGCAAAACCCCTGTGAAAACCTTAATCCGATAATGCCCGAAATAATCACGTTTGGGTTGGTATCTGGCTTGAAAATTAACCAATCGAAATCAATCGTCTTTCCCTTAAACACAGAAACCAACATAGTCCAAGACGATTTTAACTTCCAGTGGGAGACAGCTCACGTCCGATATCTAGGAATTAGAGTGTTCCTAAACCACCAAGATATACTGAAAGACAACTACGAAAGCACACTGAAATTATTAAGAGACAAGGTAAACAGGTGGAAATCGCTACTGCTCACCCTCTGGGGGCGAGCCTCATTGGTAAAAATGGTAATCTTACCCAAACTCCTATACCTTTTCGCCAACATCCCCATCCTGCTGTCCCGGCGCTTCCTGGGTAATCTGAGAAGCCTAGTTCTGGACCTCAGATGGTTGGGCAAACCTGCAAGGGTGGATTACTCATCCCTCGTGCTTCCTGTCAATAAGGGTGGCCTAGCTCTACCCGATCTACAACGGTACTACTGGGTGGCACAAGCTCAGTTTCTCAGTCACTGGTACGAACCCCAATTCGTAAGACCGCATGTACAGGTCGAACGGGCACTAGCCTCACCCAACTTGCTAAGGGCCGTGATTATCAGCAATCAAGCCGTGCCACACACGACGCTGAACATAGTGCAATCCACCTTCGCAATATGGCGGAAAATAGCTCAAAAGTACAAGATTCATCTCAGATACTCTCCTATTCTGCCCGCGAAATTCATTCCCAGGATCCCACTCACCGCCGAGAAAGTGTACCTGATCTAGGGGGATAAGTGCAAAATAAAAACTCTTGGCGACTTCTTTATACAAGACACCTTCATAACACCCCAGCAGGCGAGGAAAAAGGGGGGCACGTCCTCCCTTGACATCTTTTTGTACTTCAGAGTGCGATACACCTTGCAGGCCCTCATCCCAACATTCCCGCAACAACCTCCCACCTTGCAACTACTGCATGGGACCACTCAGGCACAAGGGGAGGGCAAACTAGCCTCATCCATCTACAAAACCCTGCTCACGGACACTCTTCCCTCAAACCCCAAAACAAAGACAAGATGGGAAACCACGCTTCAAACCCCCATTCTTGATGAAGACTGGAGTTATATCTTACAACAGACACAAAAAGTGGCACTCAATTCCCGCTTCAAACAAATCCGCTTTAACTATCTTCATCAAACCTATTATACCCCTAACAAGAGAAACAGACACCACCCTGGGTCCAACGCATCTTGCGACCGTTGTGGGTCCCCAGATGCTGATTTCCTGCACCTAGCGTGGAGTTGCCTGCCAGTGTCTAAATTCTGGTCGGATGTGCTTGACGAAACTGATGCAATAATCGGCGAGAGAGTGGGACACTCACCAATGGTGGTGCTCCTCGGTCTAACGAGACCCCTGTCCTCACACGTCCGGAAACTGGCAAGCATGTTATTGGTTTTGGCACGTAGAAGAGTAGCCATGGCGTGGGGACGAAGCACACCCCCCACCCTTGCGAACTGGAAGAGGGACATCACATACTGCCAAGAAACGGAAACACAATTCATAAAGACACTTCCTCACCACACAAGAGTCCCAGATATATGGGGCCCGTACATCTCGTACCTCCTCTCTAGCACAGCACCAGCCGGGACAACTGATCAGCCACCACAGACTTCTCCTGGGTAAATGTAAATGCGTTAACTGCCTGTTGTGTGATGGGACTGTCGGATGGTGGGGGGCGGGCGTGAGGGGGGCATTTGGCGGCTTGTTAACAGCCCTGTTTGGGCTTGTTGGTACTCATGCTTACTAAAATGCAAAAATAAAGTTTTTTTTAAAAAAAATACATAATGTCTTTGTTTTGTTGTTTTCTTTGGCAGATGCCTTTGCAAATATAACACACACACATCCCTCAAGTGACCTGATTTTCCCTCTCACATACAATACCATAACATACAACGTTTTAGGGGCTGCCCAATGGTAATATGAAGCCACTGATTAGGTGTACAGGGCCATTTACTACACACAGGTGGCTTTCTGAACCTCTGCCCCCAGTCAACTCATGCTCCCATATCACAGATGCTCTAGAACAAAAGTAACGACTGGCATTTTGAGTCACTTGGATACACTTTAGATACAGCTGGGGAATATGTATTTTTATTAATGACAATACCATCTTTTATTGATACCAAATAATGTTTGTTATTTTACTTGCATAGGAAGTTGGAAAAATGAAGACACCCGCATAACATAAATATATAAATAAAACAGTTTTGAAGTAAAATGTCGATTTTTATTTACCATACTATCATAATTGAAAAAGGGATATGTTGCCTGAGACGTAGAAGATTGGAGAGTGCGTGCACTGATATCGCATCCCAAGTCCCACGTGCCCATTGCAACCATGCGCCAGGCAATGAACCTCAGCTGTGTAATATCTACCTTCCCCTAGGCAGTGATTCCTACAAGCAGACAATTACTGGTGTCAGCAAACATGTGGCTATGGTTCACTGGATGATTAGCACTTAATATATTTTTTTAAAGAATAATTTGTGCCATCAGAATGATTGAAACTTACAACATTCTCAAGCGGTTCATAGCAGCCTGGCAGGCTTCTCACGCATAGCTTATGCCATAACAAACACGTTTTCCCAATTAACTCTTTTTGTGATAACTGTACTTCATATGTACTTGAAAGCTTTTGGTTTTCCTTTGACTTTTCAACTGTGTGAGCCAGCGTAAAATGATTGTCAGAAAAATAAAATGCCAATTTTAGATGATGACACTTCTCTACCAGTGTTGTAGCTAAAATGGCGCGTGCACCGAGCAAGGGGTGTGTGTTTAAATTGGAGACTGCAGGTTCGATCCACAGTGGCGTTGATTCATTCTAATGAACTCCATTTTGAAGGAATTATTATTTTGAAAGGTGGAATAGTAAAAAAAAGACTGTAACACAATAACAATATCGATAAATACATTAGCGCTGCAGTGCAATGACACAACACGGCAACAATAGGAGATGCAACTGCACCAAAACAATAACGAGCCATGCAGAATACAAAA
Source organism: Ambystoma mexicanum (assembly GCF_040938575.1). Taxonomy (NCBI): domain Eukaryota; kingdom Metazoa; phylum Chordata; class Amphibia; order Caudata; family Ambystomatidae; genus Ambystoma; species Ambystoma mexicanum. The sequence continues at coordinate 530,621,997 of NC_090926.1, forward strand.
TCAGTATAGCACACGTATCAAGCTCTTGCCTGGAGAAGAGTGAGTTCAGCACTCTCCTTGCCTTTCACACCACAAGCATGTCTGTCTTTTCTTGAATAAAACGGTGTTGCTCCCATAAGACATTGATGATTCTTCAATGGCAAAGCTTGAGTTCAGCACCAGTGTATTGTGATGGTATTACTATAAACCTATGAAAAATGGTTGGTGCAACTGTGTCAGAGTGAAGAAGGCTAACCACTACCATTTTAGTGTATCTGTAGCTCAGTCATTACATGTCTTCATCTATGTTTAAAAGGTTTGGGTCTTTCCGGATATTAATACAGGAGATTCTGACCGAGACTGAAAAGTATGTCGCTCTATGTGGCATGCCAGATGTGTAGTGCAAGAAACATAAATAATTGAGAAACTAATGCAATTTAATCTCATTGCAAATGTTAACAGCCGCAGGTCCAAATGTGCATTTCTCATATATAAATGACAGATTATATGAGATTGAAATGAACACTTTTCTTTCCTTAAGTGCACACCGACATGTGCGTATGGGTACCATCACTCATTTTTGTTGTTATATCTTTGTACACAGAATTCACACCTTTGATCTAAACTGACTCAATGACATGATACAGACTAGGGGCCCAATTCATAGAAAAGTGCCCATAGACCACGCAAAATGTGTGCTGCAAGAAGGACTTTGCGTGCCCCCTTTGCTCATGAGGCACCGGTGCTGCACGGTGATTCCTATGCACAATTCTCTGTACGCCTGCCTTCGGGTGACGGATGGATCAATAGCTTTGCGTGGGCATTTCCCAAGACGAGAGGTAGCACAGTCAGATCCTTGAATATACTTGGTTGTGCGCATTTGTGGGCGTGCGATGGACTGCCTGCGGGCCATCCCTCGTAATGCCCACATTTTCCCTTGTTCTTCCTCATTCTTTCTCATGTTGTGCGTTCTGCCCCCTACTCTGGTCTCTGTGCGTGCCACGCCCATGTGCTGCATGGTGTCTCGTGCAAGGCACTCGCCCAATCGCAGAGACGTGCCGAGCCTGCACGAAGTCCATGCAAAGTATGAAAAAGTCCTGTGCAGTCGATTCCATGCATCGACAGAGGGAGGTTTTGTGTGTGATTTGGCCTGCAAAGTCCCTATTTACAGGGCAAATAATTCCATGAGTAAGGCCCTAAATCTATGAGTAGCTTGTTTCTGAAATGATATTTGTAGTGGCACTCTGTCTGCCAGCGAATGGAAACTAGGAATCAGAAAAAATAGGTTCGAAAGCATTCACTGCAGACTGTAGCATGCACAAATGTTTACTCACAAATATGTTTTGTATACGAGAACACAGAAGTCAGAAATTGATTCAGTATTGTTCACAAACTTATGAACAAACTAACTTCCTCCTCCTGTCCTTGTATTCTGTTTGGCAGTGGTGTTGGAGGACACACACGTATACAAGTTTAACATTTGGAAGAGTACTGCAATAACAATGTGGGCTCTCCAATATTATTTGACCAGTACACCTTGTCACCCTATAATAAGTGGCCTCAGAAGGAATGGGATATCTCTCACTCCTTATGTGTTTCTCCATTAATCGGCTAATGGACAATTTCCACTCCAATCTCTGAAGGGTTTAGAACTTTAGGAATGTTGCCCAGTTCAGCAGCTACTAAATGTTGTTCAGGATAGTAAGCACGGGTGCCTGTTGACATCGCTGTAGGTGCAGGCTCTGCTGTATTTGGGCTTAGTTTATGTAACAAAAATGGGTTTCACTGTTACAGAGGTAGGAGAACAAGACCAATATTTTTGCTGCAAAAATGATGAATTTTCAAATGGTATCAAGATGAAATGAGTGACATTCCCTCCCTAATGTTGGTGCATGGCGTGCGGTATACTTAAGTACCCTATGCAGCTTTCCTAACTGCAAAACATTGCACCTGTGAGCCTGATAATGGTAAAGAAGAGTAATTTTCCACTCCAAGGTTTTTCCCAAAATCAGATAGATCTGGGCAAGGCTGCATTCAAGATGGCTGTCGTACTCTGTCCAACTACAATGTGGGATATTTATTAGAAAAATCTCTGTTTTGAAACCATTACACTTAGACCAATTAAAGCACATCCAGTCATCAACAGACTCCGGGCAATATGTTAGATTACGACTGAGGCACTGCTTCTATTCCATGGACGCACAACATTCTGAGTGTCAGTAGCATACGTAAAAAAAATGAAGTCCAAAGCCCTGGACAAAATCAGCTAATAGAGAAACATACAATATGAAAAGCAGAATCATGTGGAACGACACCGGTGTGGTGCATTGACACTATTCATTGAGTGACATGGCTATGCCTTTGATGGAGGGAGAGACTCATAAAATGGCTGAGGTATGACCCTAAGGTAGTGAAAAGTTCTCACCCAAAAGCCCAATTCACTTTTAAGACCAAAAGTTGAAACTATTCCATATTGGACTCCACCTCCCATAAATCACCTGCTAGTAGAAAGAAGAAAAAAAAAACAGAGAACATCCTGGACAGCTCAAATATAAAATGCAATAGAGGCTGAGTCAAGTGAAATATATAACACCCAGAAGGCCCTGTCACCATAGCCTTTCCCTGAGTTGGAACAATGCGAATTCAGTTCCCAAAGACCAGAATCAGCCCAAGGATTTTGCACTGTCATAGAAGCAAACTCTCTCTGACATGGAAGATGTACGAGACTGAGCTGGAAGACTACTGAGGCAAGGTAGGTCAAAGAATCTTGGCAAAAGAAGATTTAACACCAGAGTAGATTTAACACCAGATGTATGATGTAGAGCACAGCACACGATTCTGTTTCCATGTCCATTCAAGATGGTTGCCAGCCTTGTTGAGCCCTCTGTTAGCCTAGGAATATAGAACAGGCGTGATTCCAGGTCTTTCAATGTGAGTAAAAAAACGGAATCAGAGGTGTTTCCAGGTGTCACAATACAAGGCTGGGGCAGTGGGAGAAAGTGGTACAGGGCAAAAATAACAGTAGCGGTCCTACTAGGCCTTGTGAAATTAGGAACATGCAGTGCAATAACAGAAAGTGCAGAGTGAATGGCAGAGGTGGAGGGGCCAAGGGGTGGGCAAGTGCTAATGGAGGCCCAGGAGGGCAAGTGCTCAGGCAAGGGGATAGGGCACAAAAGTCAAGGGGGGAGGTGGTCCAGACTCAGTGGGCTAGTGGGGAAAGGGTGCCCGAGGGCAAGTACTGGTAAGTGTAAGGGGGGGACTGCTCGAAGGAGGGCCTGCACCAGTAAGGCTCATGAGGAATACAGGCAATGAGACATAGAGGAAGGTGGAGGTAGCAGGGGAGAGGGACAGAGGAGGAGAAAAGGAAGGTCTTGAGAAGTTTCCAGAATTTAAGGGGACCTGGCAGAAGACTGAGAGGGGCAGGAAGGCCATTCGAGAGGCAGGTTCCTGCCGAAGAAAGAAATTTACCCCCATTCTGTGCTTAGAGAATCCCCTGACTTGCAGCGAGTGAGAGCTAGAAGTCCAAACAATTCTAGCAGCAGGGTATTTAGGGACTGGGAGTTAGAGGAAGTGTGGACTTGTGACCCGGAAAGCCTTGTGGATGATGCACAGGGTCTTGCATTTGATCCTTTGAGCTACAGGGAGCAAGTGGAGAGATTATAGGGATGTAGAGATGCAGTCCCTGGACAGAGGCCAAGTATACGCCTTGCAGTCCTATTCTGGATTAGTTGTAGAAGGTGGAGGGAGGAAAAAGGCAGATTACGAAGAGGCTGTTGCAGTAGTCAAGCCTAGAGAGAACCATATCTCTGCAGACATTGAGTTTCTGGGGGAAGGTGAGGAAGGGGGGAATGCCTCTGAGGAGGTGAAGCTGAAAGTAAGATTTCTTGACAATGTCAGCAATGTGAGGTGAGACAGAGAGAGAAATCAAAGATGACACCTTGGTTTTATGCCTCTCAAGAGGGTGAGGAAGCCCAAGGAGGGTGGCCTTAGAAGGATCTCAGTCTCAATGGCCTTAAGGCAGAGATCATTAGAGGCACACCAATGGGGCAAGGGAAATGTTGAAGAGCCACAGCGAGAGGATAGATCCCTGAGGGACACCACAGGTGGAGAGTGAGGTAGAGGAGAGGAATGGGCCCAGTTGAACTTGAGAGGGCCTTTTCGAGAGGAAGAAGGTCAACCAATCCAGTGCCTGGTCAGTGATGCCTGGGGTTTCACAAAGCCGAATTATGAGGGTGGAATAATTGACAGTGTCAAAGGTGGAGGATACATCAAGGAGGATGAGAACAGAGGGAGAGTTGGAATCAATGGTTGAGAGCAGGTCATTACGAGTGTTCAGGAGAGCAGTTTCTGTGCTGGTGGTGGTGAAAATAGCCAACAGATTCCATTAGATGGTTTAGTTGGGATATGGCCAGCTTCTCCAAGAGTTTTCCCAGGAAAGGGGTAGTAAAGATAGAGTGGTAGTTAGCCACGCAGGAAACGTCCACATATGGCTTTTTTAGGAGAGGGTGCAAAAAAGAGTGCTTGAGGGGTTTTGGAAAGGAGGCAGTGGAAAAGGAATGGTTACAGAACTCAGCCAGGGAGGCAGCAAGAGAGGTTAGACATCTTTTTTATCTGCAACCAATAGTTCTGTTTGCTAATTATATGTTGTTTGATTTTTGCCATCATTCTCTTCAGATTGACTGGTTTTCTGAAAGCAAGGAGGGGCATCTGAGAAAAACCTTAACTCTGTTCATCTTGTTGCAGAATGTTCCTTATCGATCTCGTAGACGGATTTCAACTCTAGATTGTATGTGAATACCAGTGACACATGGGGTTGTGCCCCTCTGGCTCTCTATTGTAAGAAATTGCTCTGAAGGACCCATGATACCCGGTGAATCAGACTGTCCACAGTTCTGTGGTTGTATCCATGGTTTATAAAGTCTGAACTCAAAGATTGTATGTTTTTCCTTTTCTCCTCTGTCTCAGCATATTCAATTGTATCTTAATGCTTGTGTAGTCTGAACATTGTAGCATGGTTTGGGTGCACTGGATGGAAGCTGTCAGTCTTCAAATAGCTGTTCAAGTAAATCAAAGTCATCGCTCACGCCGCCGCCGTCCAAAAGGGAGAGCAGGCAGACAGAGAGAGCAGTAAAGCGGGGGAGCGGGCTAGGAGCGGACTGGGGCAGACTGGGACTCAGCTCCTTGATGCCGCGCCGCGCTCAGCACTCTGAAGGTGTTTTTAAACACTAGAGCCAATGGAGATAGAAACAGGACTGGACGTGCAGCTCCTCTCAGGACTACAGAACGTGGAGACTGGGGCAGACTGGGACTCAGCTTCTTGACTCCGTGCCGCGCTCCGCGCTCTGAAGGTGTTTTTAAACATTGGAGCCAATGGAGATAGAAACAGGACTGGACTTGCAGCTCCTCTCAGGGCAGCAGAACGTGGAGACTGGGGCAGACTGGGACTCAGCTCCTTGACTCCGTTGGTTGTACTTTGATGGATTTACAACCAAAATACCACCAAACATTTAGTGAGGCCCAAAGTATTGTATAGTTTCTTGACTTCTGTGTTTTCTTCTTGTGATGTTCTAGTGGTAAAAGTAAAATTGAGAACGCTTTGCATCTTCCTTTTTACAGTTTATAGTGAGCAATTGAATCCCAAAATCAACACATATCGGCTGATTCATGTAATTTTTGCGCAGAAAAACGGGTCTTTGTATGGCATTCTGCCTGCAACTCCCCATTTATTAAGCAGGGATTTGCGGGCAGAATGGCGCACAAATCTCTGTTTTTCTGCGCAGATAATTCCATGAATCAGCCCCATACTGAGGTGCCCCTTCGTTAAGGTTGCTGCTAGTGCGAATTGGTAAGGGATTAAGCTGGTTCGGTACATTTACACATGGAGATAATTTTTGTTTTAAACAAGGTTTTGCCACTTACAATTTCTAGGTGCCACTATGTAAGCATGGCTATACACAAAATGAAAATGGTGTTACAACAGGTGAATTTCCCTACTATTTATTCAAACACCATTGAGCGCGTTTGTAACCATTGTGAAAGAGTTTTAAAACCTTAATGCACTGGGGCACCCAACAGCAGATATTTCCATGTGCCTATGAGCTAAGTTCTGTTTTATGCATAGCTCGCTACTACAGCTATTTGTTGTTTCCTAGCACTGTAAACAACGGGTTACTTCTATCTCCCAGTCCTATGGTGCTCCTCATAGCAACTGCTGTAGAGTGATAGGCTCGAGCCAGTCCCTCTGAGATTGAAACCTGCACTTTCGCCTTCACTAGAGTGTGATGCCTGCTAGCCAAGGTGTTTGCTGAAATAACTTTGCATCATGCAATAGGCATTGTATTGTTAAAGTGTGAGTAAATAATGACCTGGTATTGTGAGCTACTTTGCATTTTAATTTCAATGAGAATACATTTCTTTACCAAGTACACACACCTTAAATTACAGGAAGACTAAAGAAATATCAAAAAAGTGAGAAGTCAAAAACGGACACAGCAATGCGTTTATCCTCTCTGTATCATGAATCGTTATCTTCCTTACCTCAATTATTAATAGAAGGACATTAGCTTTTGGACCGGCCAGTCCAGCATATATGCAAAGTAATCATGTCTTCAGGGGTCTTGAACACTTTGCTCATGACTTTTATTTCACGATGTTAGAAGGTTCCCAGTTCTCTGTTTAGAAACCTAATGTGCCAAACATGCACGTTCAGACATAGCCTAATATTAATATTACATGTTTAACCATCCCTGCTTCAAAAGTATGTGTAACTATTACTGGATTGGGAGGGTCAAGGATGGGACGCATCCGATTATTTTGCGATCGTTCAGGCAGTGGGTGGATAGACTAGACGTAGTTTTTTTTTCTTGTATATGTTTAAGGCACGCACGTGTGCAGTAAAGTAAGGTGTAAGTTGACCAGTGGATTATATAAATTGGTCAGGTTGTGTAAAAACCTATTGCAAGATGAAAAGCAGGTTTCTTTCAGAGTGCCTGTCTGCTGTAAATTGCACAATTTCATAGCATTTGGGCGACATAAAAGTGCTACCTTCTAATGCTGCTTTGATGGACTCCAAATTGGCTCAGTCATGGGATGAAACAGATGCACCCTCTCTCGGTGCACACTGCTGCACTGTGATTCTTCATAAATAGAGCCAACATGCTGGAAGGTTGTGATTTGATTTGCAGATGAGAGGAAGGCATAAGCCCCACAGTTGCCAAAGTGTTGACAATTTGCATGGCTATGTTTGTTTCCTTTTTTCACGCCTCTGTTTCGCCATGCCTTTTATCATGACTTAACTGCACGAGCCGGTTGCACCGGAGAGCGCATTTCTCATCCACGGCACGCGCCGGCACTTCCCTGCATAGCAATCTGATGATTTGTGGACAAAGATAGATGGCATGCTCTCAGTTTCCGCAAACATGTCCTTGTTATGTATGTATGGAGGGCCTTTAGGGCAATTGCTCTGATTTACCAGGAGACTGTAACACAGCTAAAGGCATGGCTTCGGAAGTGGATACCTGGCCTGCATGGTGCAGAATGGTTTTCCATAAGGTCATGTTTACAAGGCTTTCTAAGTGTCAGTAGCCATTAACAGCTGAATATCCTTTAATTCAAACCCTAAATGCGATTGATCTGCCCCTGCCTTTTTTTTACACGCTTAATCCTGCCTTGGTTAATGAAAGAAATAACGTTCTACTTCACGATGGCACACCTTTCAAGACATGGGTACATACACCTAACCAGTGTGATTGCATTAATAGAGTGATTGAGAGTAATCTTGCTGTGCCATTGCTGAGACGCTTTCAACTAGTTAAAATACAAGGTAAAACACAATGGCGGTAATTCATTGATTATTTGTGCCGAAAAAACGGCATTTGTGCGCCATTCTGCCCGCAAATCCCCATTTGTTAAACAGGGATTTGCGGGCAGAATGGCGCACAAATCCCGGTTGTTTTGGCGCAAATCATCATGAATTACCGCCAATACCTGGATGTTTATTGTGTGGAATGCAGTCTCGTGACGTTGATCCGTGTTTCTGCTTCCGTGAACGTGAGTACGTTAAACACGTTCATGATTCACTTTCTACTATTTATGAACCGTCTCTACTAAGCATAGAGGTTTCCAGAAAATGCAGTTTCACAAAAAATGTTACATGCCATTTCACCATACAGGAGTTTCTTTGTTGACAACTCAAAGACCTGCACCACCCGGCGCCCACAGTTTATGAAAAGTCTTTTATTCTGTACATCCACACATCTCCAGACAGGTAACCTTGAATGATAATGATGAACATTTTCTTCTGTGCTATGTGGTAAAATATTGGTTTGGAAGCCATGAGCCGTGATGGCTCCACCAAGGGTTTCATTGTTTAGTTGGCGGTTAATATCTTCGAAAATGGAGGGATGTTCATTTTTTCATGCATATATAACAAAACATGCCACGGTAATCCACTGATATAACAACAGGAATTGTGCATTATATAACAATTGTGACAAACAGTGACAAACAGCCCTATACATTAAGCCTCCAGTGTTTGCAGACTGATCCTCCGACCCCCAATTACAATGCAAATGTGTCATGTACCAAGATACTGTGTACATTACAGTGTATAGCATACTGATACACAACCAAAAGCAAACCAGGGACCTTGCGCTGGTGTATACAAGCACATTCACACACAGACACACACACAACACACTGATCGTTTTTATTTGAATCTTTGCTATATACACACATGTAAACGTGTCCATTGCAATGATTTCGGATAATAAGTGAATCACGTCTGTTGTATTATATTAATACAGTGGTTTATGTGAAATGATTGTGCAGACTGGATTAACAAACCAAATGACACTACTAGCTCGAAGTACAACCAATCTACCTGCTTATGTTTTTTATTTAAATGAAGTTTTAAAGTTTTTGCTGCATACCTTTATTTGATAACAAAGAAGAATGCCGAAGGAACTGTTTCCTTTCTTCATATCTGAGAATATATTCTCGGAATTCAGATGCTGTTTACATGTCTTCTTGATGGATATTCTACACAGGCTTTTGTAAGTGTGGTTGTCACCATTGTGAATACAAACAATTTACAAATAGGCCTGCACTATTTTGCTGGCAAACAAATACCTTTCATCATATTCGAGGTCGAAAGAAGACACAATGCATGTTGTTCCTCTTCCAGCAATCAGTCATGCGCCACGGTAATGTAACCATTACATCAAAAAGTTTTAAAAATCCCTATAATTGCCTAATAATGGTATGTTAGCGGTTGTATTCAAACCTTGTGCAAGAGCCTGCTTCCTGATGACAAAAGGCTTTTCAAACGATGTCCTGTACGGCAATTCCAAGTAGACAATTTAACGCGTTTTTGAACCAGCAGTAACACATTTTCATATTGATCAAGCTACACGAACAGGTTTGTGGAAGAGAATGAACGCCATTTTGGTCTACAGTAGCATGTGCAAAGCTGATTGAGCACAGGTCATTGGTTGAAGCATTTCGAGCTAACCGAGCTATTTGCGACAACGCAAAGGTAAGAACATTGAAAGGCCCCGCTTATGCAGCCTTTGAAAAGCGCCTCTGTAAACATAAATGCATTATGAAACTGCAAATCTGCTGATTTGCCAGCAAGTACAAAAGAGGGACATTGTTTGGAATGAAATCCCGCGAGAAGAATGTGGATCATTGTTGTACTTGGCGAAATGGGCAGAAAGATTGTCAGTACAGGACTCAATACGGATGTCAACCCATTGATGGAATGGAACTCTTCATTCACTATTAGAGAAAGTACTGTAGTGCTTTGTGTCAGCTTATTTATTTTACTTTGCAATCAGTAAAGAGCAACCATAATGTAAGCTACGTGAAAAGGGTTTCTTAATTGTCCCTGCTTATTGATATTTGAATTTAACATTAACAATACACTAAAATTCAGCATATATTGTATATATTCAATGATGCAATAAAGGCCCTTATGATTGTAGAGGAAACATAAATAACATCCCCATACATAAGTACACCACTCCTTCTGGCATAACAACATTATTAAAACATATAATAACCTGTTAAACTGGGATTATGGCGAGCACAGCCTCTCACTGTTCAAAGATCTCTAGAATGGACATGGTTATCTCCCTTTCTCTCAATGACAACTCCTAAAATGTGAACTTTGCAAATGTCCCTTCAAACAGTCCCAGTATTTTAAAGTAGTGTGTACAGGCTATCAGACTTCGTTCACCTATACCTGATAAAGGAACCCAATGCTTCCCTTGCCACAAAGAAAGACAGACACTGAAGATGGAGGTAATTTTTGTAGTGAACAGTCTCCCTAGAAGTAGGACTTCGCAAGAAGGGGAACTCCACTCTGCTTCCTTTCTCCCAGCAATACCTCATGTAGAGAAATGGGTGATAGGTTGAATCTAATAAGCCTTGTGCTCAGCCATTAAACATACAGAAATAGCAGATGCCCCTGGCGAAGTCTGAACATGGCTGCTTACTGTCCATCATCTAAAGAGTAGGTTCTGTTTGTTAACAGATCTCCTGCACATCTCATCTCAGATGTCCTAAGGGCTATTGGTTCAATGAGTACACAAGGTGATGCCCAAACACATTCCACCTACGTCCCAGGGATAGGCCTAGTTTCACAAACCAGGGGTGGCGGCTGAGCTGAGTGGGAGCACTGCATCTCAAAGTGAAGGTAAAACAAGACATGAGAATTCTGGTTAACACAAGCATTGTTAATGTCATTTGCCTTACTTAACATTCCTCCCATTTGTGATGTTTAATGCATACCATATACAGATATGGCTTACTACTTTGTACATATTCTCTTTACATATCTACAAAGTTATTTTCCCTAATAAGGGATACATTTATTTCCTCCTCCTAACATCAGCTCAGATTAAAATGTAGCTTGCATTTTCAACCATTGTTTCTATAACCTATGGTGGCAGAAAATACACATATTAACTCTTCTTTTTTAATCATAGTCAGTCTTGTGGGGTATATTTCCATGGCAACAATTAATTCAGGGAGTGTGCCACCCCATCAAAAGCGCCACACTAATATACCAGTTTATACAATTCAAACTATTCCTGGCTATGAACCATAGCATACCACGCAGATCCCTCCCCTTATAGCAATAGGTAAGCCCCAAGCCGGGACAGTGTGTAGAAAGAATATCTATTAATTAATAAATCAAATGAATATTTGCACAAAATCACACGGCACACCACCTTACTCTGGTAAACAGAGTTTCAATGCAAATAGATAGAACACCATTCGCTTTTGTGGGTTAACTAAAAATCACAGGACCTAGAGCACAATAACATATTCAGTTTTCATTTCAAGTGAAATAAACAATTCAACTACTTTTGGGTCACTCAAAAATATTCCTAATGTCAAGCATTATGCAGCACCTTGACCATGATGAGATAATAAGCTTGACAGTATTCTCTTCAGGGGTTTTAATTTAACTAACATGCAACCCTTTTCTGTTGGTAAACACAATTTCACATGCAGCACTCTGTATTTGCATCTCCCTGTGCACTTGACAATGGTAGCAGTGTTGGAGCACAATACACTTTTATGAACCATACACTTCTTATATAGATGGAACCTTTTTCCTTCAGCACTACTCAATGGAGCATCTCTCTTCTACCACAAGTCACTTTCCCACTCTCTGTAGAGGGTATGCTTTCGAATCAGGGACTCCACTCTTTTAATTTGGCAAAACACTTTTCAGCCACATCACAAATCCAGCTATTAAGTTTACTATGGAAAACCATCTGCTTTAAGGCAGGCTTTGAGGAACGAGGAGCAGTAAAGATTTGTGTTTATTTGTATACACCCCTCCACTTTAGGGACCTTTGGAGTTGGCCACAATAAGGTAAAATATACCAACCTGTATTGAATTATACAATCGATAGGGAAAGTTATTACATCAAACAGATCCCCACAAGACCTGGTTCTGTTGGACAAGTTTACTTACATTGAACAGCTTTAAGTTTTGTGCTCTGGAAAGATCATTAAGGTTTCTGGATGCTCAGGGGAAACATAGGGAGTTTGCTAGGTGGCCTCTCCAGGTTCAGTCATGGAGACCTTCTGAATCCATCCCTTGAATTACCTCTCCAGGATCCCTCCAGATTTCAGTTTTAGTCCTGGTCTAATCCACCTCCAGGCAATGTTGGTTCTGCAGCAATGCTTCCAGCAGTTGCCGCTCAGATGATTTCAGACGCCTTACCTTTATTCCATTGTGCATTGCCTTATACAATCTAAACTGCACCCACAACATATCTAAAAGATCAGGTGCCAGCTTATTGGCTTTTGATTTGGATTGGACCTCTACTGTCCTCCCATTTTCTCTGATTGGTCCCTTTAAGATATTAGCCCCCATTCCTGGGAGTTTATGACCCATTCCCTTTGAATTATCTTTCTGAACAATTTTCCAATTGTAGCTATAATCTGCATTTCTAAAATCAGTAAAATCAGTTTACAAATAAGCATCATAAAATACAGATATCTGATTTTTTCTAACCATGCCAGACTGAATGAAATGTGTCTAGCATCGGCATGACATTGCACGTTTGAAAGGCAGATTGCTTTAATTTATTCAAAAAATATAATAGTTTGGCAAGACACTTTCCGTCAACAGCACAAACCCATATATTAAGTTTAGTATGGAAAACTCTTTGTTACAAGGTAGGGTCTGGGGAATGGAAAGTAGTAGGACATTTAATTGTTTTATGTATACATGCTCCACTTGAGGGTATTTTAGAGTTTGTCACAATAAGGTAAGGGATACCAACTTATTTTAAATTAGTAAACCTTTATTCAGTGCTAGGAGAGAGATCAGAGGTTTCAAACTCCCCTGAGCACAATCCCACAAGTTTTGACTATATGTAAGTTAATTACATTATTATTCAGTAAAAATGCTAAGGATCTAATTGGTTTGCCCACCCAATCAGTAAGGGAAATATATTAAATCGAACAGATCCCCACAAGACTTGGTTATATTGGACAAGTTTACTTACATTGAACAGCTCTGGGTTTTTTGCTCAAGGAAAGTCATCAAGGCTCTTCAATATTCAGGGGAAACATATGGAGTTGGTTAGATGGCCTCTCCAGGTTCAGTCATGTATCCCTCTAGAATCTATCCTTGTATCTGCCTCTCCAGGTTCCCTCCAGATTGTAGACTTCCATCAGGTCTTATCCACCTGCCAGGCACTGTTGCTTCTCCAGAAAATGTACCAACAGTTGCCACTCAGATGATTTCAGAAAGGTTTCCTGTTTTCCCATGGTGTGTCCCCTTCTTCATTCCAAACTGCACCCACATAATATCTAAATTATCAGGTGCCAGTTTATTGGCTGTTAATTAGAATTGGTCCCCTACTGACTTCCCCATTCCTCTGATTGGTTCCTTTTAGTTACTAGCCTCCATTCTTGGGAGTTTATGATATCACCCCTTTGAATATCTTTCTGATCAATTTTACAGTTGCAGCTCAAATCTCCATTTCTTAAAACAGTTTACAAATAAGCATAATACAATAGAGATATCTGAATTGATCTAACGATGCCAGACTTAAGGAAATGTGTCTGGCTTTGGCTTGATGTTGCAGGTTTGAATGGCCGATTTTTGTAATTTATTAAAAAAATATAGCAGTTAATAACATGATTTGCTATACAGTTTTTATGAAATCCAACAAGCTATCATCTCTCCAAATCTCTGCTTCATGCCATTTTCTGAGAATTTATTGTCACATTTCAGCAAATAACTTTAGTTCTCAAGGTCGAATTGTTATCATAGTGATCTCATCAGATAGGTCTCTTCATAGGTTTTCAAGCATATTTGAATCGTGTGTGTGTCTTGTGGTGCCGAGATAATCAAATAATATGATCCTCCATAAACCTATGGACAGCCCTAAAAACATGCATGATTTCACTTTACTGATCTTTACGTTTCTTATCATCAAGAAACTTAACATGTAGTTTAGGCCATCTGCTCCCTTCTTGACATTGGACCTGCTTTAAACTCATTAGCTCCTTTCAAAGTTAAGAGTCAGTACATGGGTCTGCTTATCTTATCTGACCAGAGGAAGACAATTCCACCCACTCTCGTATGCATCATTGTCTGGTACATTTGAATTGTCAGTCAGATCCCAGACTTCACCAGAAATCAAATGTTAATTCTAAGTATTTTTAAGAGTTCACCTCCATTAACTGTGTGTCATGTTTTGACAGTGCACTTGTCTCACAATAGCTAGTCCACATGGGGTATTCACAGCCCCCCTTCTTTGTGGGTACTCAACATGATATATACAAAAGGATGAATACAAAAGTGTTTCTACCTATAGTCTCAAATATGGGCTTTTAGTATAATCTTACTGTTTCTCCTAATCTGTCCACCTATTATGCATAACTCATCCTTGAACTTATGCCAGATCCATATATCCGAGTCCAGGGTGGCCTTAGTTGGGCACATACTGAATGTCCACTCCTTAATACTGCTAAAAATGTTATCCTTAGTTTAAGCTAGTTTCTACTCAGAAATTGGTGGTAGCCCCCTTTTCATTATGACTACATCACTATTAAGCAAGTCATCCCCTTCATGGGCTGAACCAATCGGAATCCAAAACAAACAGTCAGCTGCCACATTGTGGTTCCCAAGGAGATAAACCCTGAAAAGGATTGCAAACCTGGCAATGACCTAGAGATACAATCCAAGGCTTTCCCCACTTACCCACAGATTGTGGTCAGACCGTGCTGTGAATCTATTGCCATAGTGACAGGTCATAATACAGCCAGTGCCTCCTTTTCAATTTCTGAATTCTTTGCCTCTGTGCCTCTTAGAGATCTCAACACAAACCCCACAGTGCTTTCCCTGAAATCTACTAATACTGAAAGAGTGGCTCCCAAGCCAACTCTATGAATACTGAAAAGAGTGGCTCCCAAGCCAAATCCACGTGCATTCACTTTAGCATAGTTCAGTGACCCTAGACAAAGTTGTCCAAGGAAGGAGCATTATCCATGCCATTCTTTATTCATTGAATCGTTTGGTTACACTCACTCAACCATGTAAATGTAATACCTTTCTTAAGGAATCACCAGAGGGATGAGGTTTTCATGGTGAAGTCTGTGAGAAATGTGTGGTTAGACTCTGCCAACCTCAAAAATGACTACAATTGGTCTTTTTCAGCGGGAGAGGGATGTGTTTTTTGGCATCAATCAAAACAGCCCAGGGTTTTTCCCTTCAGACGGCATTTTGTGGTCTAAATATTCAACCTACCACAATCTAAATGTGCATGTAATCTTCCATATATTTAAACCCCCATCCCTTAGATGGTCAAGTACCTGTCTGAGTGTGTAATAATGCTTCACAACCATAGTGCCATGCAGCAGACCATCATACTGAAATTTAACAGTGTTTGGCAACCCCTTAGAACAGCTGTTACGAGTCTATGGAAGACAGCTGCTGCAAATGCTAGTTCAAATGGCATACAACAACATTTGAAGACCCCCAGAGGTGTGATGCAGCAAGTCAAGTGTTGGGACTCCTTTGACAGTTTCATTTAATATACATAAAGGATAGGTTTGCTTCAACATTTCTTGTGTCTCCAAGATCTCAATCTCAATTATACTAGGTAAGCTGTGTCTGTCCACCCAGATGTTGAATAGATCTCTGATTTCCGTGCAAACCCTTAATTTCCCATTGTGTATGGTAACTAGAACTATGTTGTCTCGCCATTCTGAAATTGTGATTATTTCATCCTGCAAACTGTATATTACGGGAACCTCGTGTTAAGCCTGTTGGCATTTTCCTTGAGCTTACCATGATGCTGGAAATACTTTAATTCTCCCAGGTTGTACTTGAAAACTGGATAACCCTGGGACCAGTTATCTGCTACTTCAAAGATACTAACGGGGTCTGTTGTACATGTTTCAATAAAGATGGGGAGCACCCTTTGTTCTTCACACCATAGCGGTGATGATACTTGTCTTCACAATGTAAATCTGTGCTTGCCAACTTTGGTCTTTTTCTGATATGTTGGTCCAGAGCTCTCTATGAGGTCAATCCAAACCTAACCTTTAGAGAGAAAGCAGGTGGGCTCTACCTAATTATAAACAAATCGTTTCTACCATGTAATTCATCAGTTCAAAAATTACTAAAACTTTATTTGGTGCATCCTATATCCATCTTGCAACACAGTGGATATCTTTCAACCACAACATCAACTGGGTGAACCTCTCAATGTTCTGGTTGCGCCTGTGTAGAACAACTGCTGCACTACTACTTTTTGTATGAATTCTCTTTCAAAAAGAGGCACACACTTGCTTTACACGTTTTCATCACAAATATATACAAGTATTTTTTATTGAAGTCTTCACATCCCTTCAATCATTAGCAAGGCTAACGGTGCTTGGACCCACATTTTTAAACTTTGACCTCTCCATATGTCACAGGATCAATGTCTGGTGGTAGCAATTCATCAAGATTCGGATGCTGCTTATGGAAATATGTTGTCTTTGAAATAGTAGTCTGCAATGACCCACTAAAATGTTTTCAGTTTCATCAATTTATCAGAGATAACAGACACCTCAAAAACATTCCCCCTTCTTCAATTGTATGCTCCACAAAGAGCTTTACAGTCTTATCAGTGGGTCATATGTTGTTTATATCCTTGCACAAGCATGCAAAATGTCCCAGCCTTCTTCATTTGAGGCAAGTGGCTGATCTTGCACCGCAGAACAGGCTATTGGATAGATGTTTGGGGCTTCCACACCAAGAATACTTAGGGCCTCATTACAAGTTTGCAATAATTTAAAAGTAAATCCACCAAATTATTGCCAAACATTTTTACCATTACTGCCACTCAGTCCTGTGGCCTTACCACAGGATTCTGAATGGTGGAAGGGCAGTGTAAATGGTCATTTCTTGAGTACATAGGAATCAATGGGGATGTTGTCACAATTATGGCAAGTGGTTATTCCGCTGTAGTAATTCTGCTAATGTTTTGCCTTATAGTGGAAGATTTACCTCCATCATGATGCTGGAGGGATGAAAATCCTCAACTACAAACCCAAACTTGGAATTCAGCGGTGCAGCAAAACTTGCAGGAATTCCATACCACCACCAAAGTGGATGTAACGGGATTACTGCCACCTTTTTTACCCCACTGCTGAACTACTAATGAGGGCCTTAATGTCTATGTTCCATGAATGTGTTCTGTTCTCACTGGCCTTGACCGAACAGATTGAGGAGTTACCATTCTTATCCAACTGCATTGTTTCTTGCATGTTGCTGTCTGCTCAATATTGTGAGCTATAGCAGTCACTTCTTCAACTGAGGGATCTTTGGCTAGTAGTCATTCTTATATGTTTGGATCACTTGTGCATCACAGTAGTGGTCATATCACCAAAAGCATATGTGTGGCTGAGCACCCTTATTGCAAATATGTCATTTTCAACAAGTTTTCTAGGTTCTTGAGTGTGCTGAAATATTGTTTATCTTTCGAAAACATTGTTGGCCTTAGGTCCAAAGTGATTATGTTGTGTAGCAATCACTTTGCAAATTCATCTGCATTGTTTTCACGTCCTTGATAGGTCTGGTAGCCCCTCATAAATACTGCAACCTTCAGAACCCAGGTTGTGAAGTGATATAGCCTCATTTATGGGCGCAGACTAGTTTTCCCCAATATGACAATTAGGCATTTGTCAAACATGTTTAGCCATCACTTCCCTAGGATGGGTGAGGGGCCTGTTTTAGGTGGGAATGGTGGACGAGGAGACGCGATTGATGCAGGCATTGTACTAGTTATTTAGTAGTTGAGCAAGTGTGTAATTATATATTTTAGGCACTGTACAATCCCTTTCACACTTCGTGTTTCACAGTACAGAGGAAGCCAATGAACTGTGCAGCACATTCTAGTTCTCATCAAAGATGTCCTCCATGCTGTATGACGGTCGCTCTCATGTCGAGATGTCTGCTTAGGTGTGAGCGTGTCTCAGTGATAAGAAGTGGGTTCCCTCACAAGAATTCAAAGGAAACTGATCCCACCATTACCTGATACCAAGGAGTATGGCTTCTGTGAAGCATTAGACACCTGGGCCTCATTAGGAGGTAGGAGGTAGCCATGGTGCTTTTAGCACCATGGCTACCTATTTAGCTTTTAGCTTTTAGCACCATGGCTACCCCCTTACCGCGTTCCGGGTCCGGGTTCTCAAAATAGGGATTTACAGGGTCATTCCAACGTGGAGGACCCGGTAAATCCCCATTCTGAGAACCATTCCCCATTCCCATTCGAGCCACAATAGGGCTCAATGGGAATGGGGATGGAGCTAATAACGGGCCTGCTAATAGCGGGCCCGTTATTAGCTCCCTGGTCCCTTAGAGGCTCCCGCTAAGGGACCTCGTAATGCGGTGGTAAGGGGTTAACGGCAACGGTACCCTTACCGTTGCCAATAACCCTTTATCGTCGACCTCGTAATGAGGCCCCCTGACTTTGTTTGGCTGCTAGCAGGCTGCATTGTGGGACGTTGAGGTGCAGAGATGAGGTGGCAACACTGAAAAGGCTGATGGTCGGGTGTGTGTGTTTACCCATGTGCGACCCTCACTGCCAGTAAGACAAACCAGGGGTTAATGTAGGCAACAAGGTAAGTTGTGTCCGTTTTCATTCCTACCACCGGGAACACTGCCCACAATGCCTTTCCTTCTTGCCTCGCTCCTCATCTCATGTTCTCCCCTTGTATCCCTTCCCCAGCATTCCAATTCCAGACCACAACACCGCTCTCTGGCAGATCCAATACGTCACTGTATCCAAAATGTACATTTGAATATACATCAATACAATCACATTTCATCAGTATTGCAGCAAAATTAATCGTACAACATGCGGAAATCATGTGCTATCCATACTTAATTGCATTCTTTAGTGCTGCAGTACAGTTCTTGCTGCGTTTGTTTGAAATAGGTTTGAGTAAGTATCCTTTTTATTCTACACTCATTTTCTAAACATAGAAGACACACAAAAGTGCTGAGTATTTTGGCTGCATCTTTTCCCACTTTTCCTACTGCAGCACTTAAAGGGATTACAAAGCATGTTAGGCACTAAAAATGGTAAAAAAAATTAAAAGAAACGAAAACAATTGCAATGTCGGATTGAATTGTTAGGGACATGATTGAACGATTTAAAAACTTACCAGCATTTGTACAAACAACGGTATGCATTTTTCAGCCGGTTTACAGGGTTTTATTTTTTTGTGAAAGTCGTTGGGCGTGATTCACAGAAGCATTTTATAATTGTGCAATCACACTGAAAAACGTTCTGTGAATCAGGCCCATTGTGTTCTACCAACATAGCTGCCCTTACCCTTTTTGCTATCGGATGTATTTTAAGGATGGAGTTTGACACTGAATGTCATTTCTTCAATCTATTAATACCAGCGGTTACCTCAGGTGTTCATTTTGAAGCAGCCCCAGAGAGTGGTAGCTTCCAGCTAAATCTCTATAATTGACAGCATCGAAGGAATAGCTGGGTTTTAATTGTTGAATTATGGGTGTTCAGCTGTCCTTTTAATTATGATAGGTTGATGTCCTTAGAACTATTAGATTGTACTATGTCGATTACTTTTATTGGGAAAAGTATGTTCTGGCATTGACTGATGACAGGTTAACAGTGACCGATGTCTTTTCACAGAACACATATTATGCTTTCCCTGCTTCTGGCGGAATAACCGATAGTATCAGTAAAAAATAAAAAATAAACAGTCTCTAAATTGGGATACAGTATTCATATTTACAGACAATATATGTTTCACATGCATATATGTAGGTACTTAGAGACAATTTTTTGTTTTGTATTAAACAAAAAAGGCAAAACAAAGCAGATTCAGAGCTCTTGAAAGCATGCAGTAACTTTGAGAGTATTGGAATAACATACTATGTGTACTGTTTGAGAAATGAACAGCTAAAGATCATAATTGAAACACTTCTGCTCTGCAAGAGTATACGGATGAGTAGTGGCTTAAATTCCTGCTCAGCCCCCACACTTCTACAACCCAACAGTCATCCCAATCATAAAGGTAAAACAGTCACATTTCGGGGATATATCTCCTTTGATTTCTTGGGGGTAACGTGGGCTGAGGGAAGGCTATACTCTTAGAATGGCTACGAATGAGATTCATTAGAGACCAACCCTTGCTGGGTTCCCGAGTGGAATCTCCTCGCTGGTCACCGTCCTCGCTCGCCATTCCACCCTTAGCTGAGCGGGTGGCTACAACGCCGCCATTCCGCAGGTGAGACCCTCTCTGAGGCTATTTTGAATACTGGTTTTGTTTTGTGCTGCTGTTTCTTAATGGCCTGTGTACCGTGGTCCCTGCTCCCCTTCCGCGTTCCTTCTCTCTCTTCCCTCCTCCCGCCAGCCTCCCTGCACGCCCACCCACCCTCCTGATTGGTTTATTGTGCCCTTATCCCTGTCATCCCCTAGGCAGCCCCTGCCCGGCAGCCCCTCACGGCTAAGGCCCCCCTAGGCAAAGGGCGACTCCCCTTAGGCGGCTCTTGGTTTTGTCTGCAGGTGTCCGCAGGGGATGCCTGTTGCCCGTTGTTCACCCTGCTCATTGGTCCAGGCCACCCCGCCTGCCTGCTCCCCCTGCAGACCCACTAACTTAGTTGTGTCCTCTTGTCTATTCATTGCAGCACTTCAATTCATATTATGCACTGTCTCAGTATTTAAAATTGCTTGTGAAACCTAGGCCTTTCTCCCGCTTTCAGGGTTCTCAAACCTAGGTGTGTCCGCCTGGTATAATATGCACTGTCTCAGTATTTCAAATTGCTTGTGAAACCTAGGCCTTTCTCCCTCTTTTCAGGATTCTCAAACTTAGGTGTATCCACCTGGTATAATACACACTTTCTCAGTATTTAAAATTGCTTGTGAAACCTAGGCCTTTCTCCCGCTTTCAGGGATCTCAAACCTAGGTGTGTCCGCCTGGTATAATATGCACTGCCTCAGTATTTCAAATTGCTTGTGAAACCTAGGCCTTTCTCGCGCTTTCAGGGTTCTCAAACCTAGGTGTGTCCGCCTGGTATAATATGCACTGTCTCAGTATTTCAAATTGCTTGTGAAACCTAGGCCTTTCTCCCTCTTTTCAGGATTCTCAAACTTAGGTGTATCCGCCTGGTATAATACACACTTTCTCAGTATTTAAAATTGCTTGTGAAACCTAGGCCTTTCTCCCGCTTTCAGGGATCTCAAACCTAGGTGTGTCCGCCTGGTATAATATGCACTGCCTCAGTATTTCAAATTGCTTGTGAAACCTAGGCCTTTCTCGCACTTTCAGGGTTCTCAAACCTAGGTGTGTCCGCCTGGTATAATATGCACTGTCTCAGTATTTCAAATTGCTTGTGAAACCTAGGCCTTTCTCCCTCTTTTCAGGATTCTCAAACTTAGGTGTATCCGCCTGGTATAATACACACTTTCTCAGTATTTAAAATTGCTTGTGAAACCTAGGCCTTTCTCCCGCTTTCAGGGATCTCAAACCTAGGTGTGTCCGCCTGGTATAATATGCACTGCCTCAGTATTTCAAATTGCTTGTGAAACCCAGGCCTTTCTCCCTATTTTCAGGATTCTCAAACTTAGGTGTGTCTTCTCTCCTGGCATAACTGTGCATTATGTTAACTCTAAGCCTGAAAGTCTTCATCGTGTCCTATTGCGCAATCTGCCTGCCACTCGCCCCATTGTCTGACTATTCTCTGCTATTGTCCTCCTCCTGTACCTCCACCTCTCTCTTCTCCCACCTACTCTATGGTGTTCTCTATCTCTCCTATCTTCTCCAACTGCTTTTCTATCGACTGTCCTACTCTCCTCACTAAGTCTGGTAGGAAGAAGTTTAAAAAGGACATCTTGGCCTCCAACCCAGGCCTCCCTTTTGCTGACACCTACACCAGTGCCTCCTCTAAGGAAACTCTCACCGACATCCTCTTTGTCGTTCCTTCACCAGACCTATGGACTCTTCATATGGTCTCTGTGCTCTCTCCCTTCTCATCTTCTCCCATTAATGGTGGCACCCGTTGGGACATCCTCCTCGCCTCCTTCCATTCCTCTAAGATCATCATTAATGTCTACTTGAACGGGACCATCTTGGTGCAAGGCCCTCAGGCCAACCTTCACCTCTTTGACAGATGCTTCCCATGCCTCATAAATTTCCTCTCTTCTCCTGCTGTCCCCGCTCTCCCCCTTTCCAAGGCTCCCGCGCCTCCCCCCTCTGCCTCCTCCTTGGCTACCTTGCCCTCTCCTCCTTACTCTTCTGCCCCCTCTTGGGCACCCTCTACACCTCCGAAGGGCGTACCTCTGATATGTATCCCTCCCCGGAAGTCCTTCAAGGATGGCAACCTTCTCCATATTGCCACACTTAACTCCCGCTCTGCTGTCAAACACTTCTCTGATATCTTCTGCCTTCTGGAAGAACTCAACCTCGATGTCCTCGGTCTCACTGAGACATAGTTCACTGCCAGCTCTGTCACCAGCTTTGACATGCTCCTACCTGATGGCTACAAGATCCTCTCCGCGCCCAGGTCCAACCGCTCTGGAGGGGTTGCTGCCCTGATGTTTACTGAATGGACTCCTGTCTCTGTCATTCCTACGCAGTCCTATTCCTCTTTTGAATGCCTCGTCTGCAGGCTCTCTCTCTCTCACCTAGTGATTCCCTTACCGTGGTTACTATCTATCGACCACCTGGTCAGATCTCTTCCTTCCTCTCTGAGTGGGCTTACCTCTCCTCCTCACTCCTGTCCTCGACCACTCAACTCCTCCTTCTCAGAGATTTCAACATTCACCTTGATACCTCCTTTCCTTCCTCTGTACTCTTTTGTGACCTCTGCGACTATCTCTCACTTACTACTCTCCCCTCTGGCCCGACTCACTCCACAGGGCATACTCTGGATGTTCTGATATCCTCAGACCTTCCCCTCTCAGATCCTCTCTCCACGCCTCTCTCCTGGAGTGATCACTGTCTCCTATCCTTCCACCTCACCCTCCCTACACCTCAGGCCAAGCCACCTCCATCCCTGCCACCTACCTTCTCGGTCATCCGACCCATGAAGCGTGTGTCAGATGAGGCTTTTGCCAGCACCTTCTCACTCCCTCTCCCCCTTTGGTGGACTGCCATCCTGACACAGTCCTCTCCATGCTCCACTCTGCCATCTCTGATACTCTTGATATCCTTGCCCCTCTCATGAGAATCCGCCTGAAGCCGAAAGCCAAGTGCAACTCCTGGTACGACTCCGACCTCGTCACCCTAAAAGGTAATTGTAGGGTGGCAGAGTGGAAATGGCGTGCTTCATGTACATCCTCTGACAAACTGGCCTGCCGCTTGCTGCAAAGGCAATACTGGCTCTCTGTCCAAACCAAGAAGAGAGCTCATATCCAAGCCCGTGTCTCTGAGGCATCTAACAACTCTGCTGAACTCTTTAAAATCGGCAAGGAACTGGCCAATCCTACCGCAGTCTCTACCTCCCCTGTCCCTTTCCAGGCCCTCTGCACAGCACTGGCCTCTCATTTCATCTCTAAAACTCAGGACATCTTGTCCACACTCTCCACCTATCCCCTCCTTTCCCCTACTTCCTGCCCTTCCTCTGGCCCTCCTGCAGCCACCCCCTCCCTCCTTCTCTTCCTTTCCCCTTTTCTCCCCAGACAACGTTTCTAGACAAGTCTGATCTATGAAAGTCACGTCAAAACAGGTTCACCCCTGATATGTACCCCTCCCCGGAAGTCCTTCAAGGATGACAACCTTCTCCATATTGCCACACTTAACTCCCGCTCTGCTGTCAAACACTTCTCTGATATCGGCTGCCTTCTGGAAGAACTCAACCTCGAGGTCCTCGGTCTCACTGAGACATAGTTCACTGCCAGCTCTGTCACCAGCTTTGACACGCTCCTACCTGATGGCTACAAGATCCTCTCCGCTCCCAGGTCCAACCGCTCTGGAGGAGTTGTTGCCCTGATGTTCACTGAGTGGACTCCTGCCTCTGTCATTCCTACGCAGTCCTATTCCTCTTTTGAATGCCTCGTCTGCAGGCTCTCTCTCTCACCTAGCGATTCCCTTACTGTGGTTACTATCTATCGACCACCTGGTCAGATCTCTTCCTTCCTCTCTGAGTGGGCCGACCTCTTCTCCTCACTCCTATCCTCGACCACTCAACTCCTCCTTCTCAGAGATTTCAACATTCACCTTGATACCTTCTGTCCTTCCTCTGTACTCTTTTGTGACCTCTGCGACTCTCTCTCACTTACTACTCTCCCCTCTGGCCCGACTCACTCCACAGGGCATACTCTGGATGTTCTGATATCCTCAGACCTTCCCCTCTCTGATTCTCTCTCCACGCCTCTCTCCTGGAGTGAACACTGTCTCCTATCCTTCCACCTCACCATCCCTACTCCTCAGGCCAAGCCACCTCCATCCCTGCCACCTACCTTCTTGGTCATCCGACCCATGAAGCGTGTGTCAGATGAGGCTTTTGCCAGCACCTTCTCACTCCTCTCCCCCTTTGGCTGACTCCCATCCTGACACAGCCCTCTCCATGCTCCACTCTGCCATCTCTGATACTCTTGATATCCTTGCCCCTCTCATGAGAATCCGCCTGAAGCCGAAAGCCAAGTGCAACTACTGGTACGACTCCAACCTCGTCACCCTAAAAGGTAATTGTAGGGTGGCAGAGAGGAAATGGCGTGCTTCATTAACATCCTCTGACAAACTGTCCTGCCGCTTGCTGCAAAGGCAATACTGGCTCTCTGTCCAAACCAAGAAGATAGCTCATATCCAAGCCCGCATCTCTGAGGCATCTAACAACTCTGCTGAACTCTTTAAAATCTGCAAGGAACTGGCCAATCCTGCCGCAGTCTCTACCTCCTCTGTCCCTTTCTAGGCCCTCTGCACAGCACTGGCCTCTCATTTCATCTCTAAAACTCAGGACATCTTGTCCACACTCTCCACCTATTCCCTCCTTTCCCCTACTTCCTGCCCTTCCTCTGGCCTCCTGCAGCCAACCCCCTCCCTCCTTCTCTTCCTTTCCCCTTTTCTCCCCAGACAACGTTTCTAGACAAGTCCGATCTATGAAAGTCACGTCAAAACAGGTTCACCCCTGTTCCTCCAAAACTATCAAGGACCACATCGACTCTCTGGCTCCTGTCCTGGCTGATTTCTGCAACCACTCCTTCATCACCAGAGTCTTCCCAACCCCCCTGAAGCACTCCATTGTGCACCCTCTTCTTAAGAAACCCTCTGCCGACCCCTCTTGCCCAGCTAACTATCGCCCAATTTCCATTACTCCCTTCCTGGATAAGCTCCTGGAGAAACTGGCCATCTCCTAGCTTAATCTCCACACTGAAGCTGTTGGTTGTCTTCATGACCATCAGTCAGGCTTCAGAGCTTCCAGAAGCACCGAAACTGCTCTCCTGAACAACTGTGAAGACCTGCTCTCCAATCTTGACTCTAACACCCTATGTGTCCTCATCTTGCTTGATCTCTCTTCTGCCTTTGACACTGTCAACCATGCCATCCTGCTCAACCGTCTCCGTGATAACCTGGGAATCACTGGTCAGGCTGTGGTGTGGCTGACTTCTTTCCTCTCCGACCAACCCCCCCCAGGTGCAACTTGGGTCCTTCCTCTCTGATACCTTTTTCTCTACCTGTGGTGTCCCCCATGGATCTAACCTCTCTCCCTGGCTGTTCAAACAATACCTGGCACTATTTGCCCACCGCATCGCCGCTCTCTGCCCAAATTTCCAGTGCTATGTGGATGATATCTAGCTCATTTTCAGGTTCCCCTCAGCATCCTCCTCTCCTCCCTCATCTCTGACTGTCTTTCTGCTATCCAGGAATGCTGTGCCACCAATGACCTCTGCCTTAATGCCAGTAAGACCGAGATTCTACTCAGCGGCACACCCACTCCCTCCTTCCCTGCAGCTCTCTGGCCGGCCTCTCTTGGCCCTCTTCCTGCTCCCACCTGCAAGGCTAAAAACCTTGGGGTCATCTTCGATTCCACTCACTCCTACTCTCCTCACATCTCTGATGTCTCTAAGAAGTCACACTACCAGTTGCACCTCCTCAGAGGTATTCTTCCTTTCCTCTCTTTCCCCCAGAAGCTCATTGTCTCCAAAGCCCTGGCTCTCTCTTTTCCCTGGACTATTGTAACAGCCTCTACCTTAATCTGCCTGCCTCTACTCTCCGCCCTCTTCAACTTATCCAGAATAGGACTGCAAGACTTATCCTTGGCCTCAAACCCAGGGATCGTATCCCTCCAGGACTGAAATCCCTGCACTGGCTCCCAGTGGCTGCGAGGATTAAGTTAAGTTAATACCTTCTGCATTGTCCACAAGCCTTTCTGGGGCATGGGGCCGCATAACCTTCAACTCTCTCTTCCCAAATATCTTCCTTCTCGAGCTCTTCGCTCATCCGCCTCCAACTCCCTTATGGTCAGTCGCTTCTCCAAGCAACGAGTCGGTGGTAGATTTCTCTCTTCAGCACGGGCCTCCCTCTGGAATAGCCTTCCTGCCTCTCTGAAACATGAGGAGAACCATCTCCGGTTCCGGAAGCACCTCAAAACCCTCCTCTTTGCCTCTGCTTTCTCTCCCTCTCTCCCCTGCTGAATTCCTGGTTGAAACTGCACTGGTTTACCTGGCCACCCTTTTCTGTTCTTGGGCCCAGGCCCTGCCAGCTGCACACCTGCACTGCCTCCCTGGCAACCCCATGGACTGTTTTCTGCATCCCTACAGTCCCCCTACCAGCACTTATGTCTGCACTTACCCCACAATTGCCACCAGCTGACCTTTTTTAAAAATCTTATTTATTCTACTATTCTTGTACTGCACTTCCCCTCTTGCCTCCCCCACGTACTCTCCCTCTCCCTCCTTGCCTGCACTTGCGCGAATTGAATGACACATGGCTTAGTAAGATCGTTGTCTGTCATCCCTTGCCTCGTCGCGCCTTGAAACAGTTGTGTATAGACGCGTTATAAATGCCATATCATTTCATAAATGCAACAGTAAACAATTAAGTAATGTCCAATTGAAGTTCTAGAAAATGTATAATATAATTAAACACAATGCTGTACAAGCAATATTAAAAACACTGTAAACCCCCATACATAAATTTAAATAAAAACAATGAATTTGCAAATACAGAAAGATGAAGCACTCCGGGTAATAAAAGTAGGGATGAAAAGGCAAAAAGTAACAAACAATTTCAAAAGGATGTATTTTTCAGTGGAAGAACGTTACACAAATGACCTAACCAGTCTCTGGGGTCCAAAGATGGATCACGGGACACTTATGGGTCAATAGTACCATACCACTTTTTTTAAGTGGTTCAATAGTTGTGGGTTGAACCAGGTTCTGGTGCAGCAGGTCATGCTGGGGCAAAAAGTGAGTTGGCATTTAATCGGTTTGAATCGAGAGCTCAGTGTGGTTCATAATGTGGGGGTCGGGTCATGCAGCTCGGCTTGTTCACCAACGTCTGTTTGGAAGTGGAGTCAGTACAAGATGTTGGTAACTGTGCTCCGGGTTTGCAAATGATGCAATGTTACAGAATTTCTAGTTCAGGCACTTTGGTTTGATGCAGTGACTGTTGAGCTCTGGTGCAGGGTTTAAAGAAGCGCAATAGGTAGAAATGACTGCACGGAAAGTTCTGACCTACACAAAAATGTTGTAAATGCATGCCACCAAAGGTTCGAACACCAAAAGTTCAGTATATTGAGTGGGTGTTGCGGGGCACACCCCTGCAGCACACCAGAGAAAACAAAAAAAACTGGGGGCTGCAGGGATGTCCCCCACAACACCACGCTCACTACACTGTACATTATAGTGTGTGGGGGTTGCGGGGGACACCCCTGCAGCACACCTGAGAAAAAAAATGGGGCTGTCCCCCGCAGCACCTCAATCACTATACTACATAGTATAGTGAGCAGGGGTTGCGGGGGGAAACCCCATCAGCTGACTGAAAAAACAAAAAGAAAAGGGACACAGCACGTCTTCAAAGGTAAGTAGGGTGTACATGGGGGTATGTTGGGGGTGTGGGTGGGGGTGTGTTGGGGGTGTGGTGGGGGTGTTGGTTTGTAGGGTTTTTAAATGTATGTTCGCATGGGAAATGTAAAAACCTTTTGTGGTGCATACATTTCTCATGCAAACTTTTCAGTTGCCGACTTTTCCGTGATGGGAAAATCACATAGATCCAAAGAAGCCACCTTTCGATTTGGGTCTTTTGCATCAAGCTGGTTATTTGAGCCAAAAAGGTGATGGGAGCCACTTGTCATGAATTGTGGGTGAGTCGTATCAACACGTTTGATTCAGAGGTAGTACAGGTTCAATTGAGTGATTGAGTGTCAATAGCAGCATTGTGAGTACCTTTGGTTCGATTGCAGAGAACACTGTTTTAAACGCCATTCCACTGTTCAATGTGGCAAAACAGGAAGCTTTGTCTGATCAGGTCCAGATGCTTTGAGACCCCCTGCAAGGACTTTGCTACAAGATGGGGCCATTCAAGTACTGCTCTCCCAAAATAAGTAGTTATGGTGCAGAGTAGCAAACCCTAGTACTGAGCAAGAGTCAACCTCAATGGGCCAGCGAGTAGGTAGGGAGCAGAGCTTGCCTCTGATTTGGACTACTCGTTCTTCACCTCATTGGTTGAGGGCTTTGGAAAGATGAAATTTCCCAAAGGAAGTCCACAAGAATTCATCCTCAGAGTTAAAGACAAATGTTTACAGGTGATTGGACTAAATCAAGGCTGATTTAGGGGTCCAATTCCTGTCCTTGGGACAAACTGACTTTGCCTTGTGACATTACACCCAAAGTCCACTGTGTTAAAGGAAGTGGAGGATATAGGAAGGAAGGGAGATATAGAAAGAAAAAATCTTTCTCCAGCTGGTCTGAGCCCGCCCCCTATCTCCACTACCACCGACCCTTCCCTTGTCAATAACATCAGGACCCTGGTTTAAGGCTCGTTCTTTTGGGATGGGTGTGCCCAGGCCTCTGGATAAGGTGTGTACCAGAACTTTTTACGCATGTACATCATGTAAATATAACAGCTGTATTATTTTCCTGTGTACAATTACACACAAGTTTAGAGCAGAGGGCAGTGTCAAGGTCAGGTTACATTACAGAAACCAGAATGCCTCTTTAGATTTTTATCTACATGGATGTAATTGCAAACCATGGAGAAAAGCCTCTGAAACAGAATGTATTTCTGTGAAGCTTTTCCAAAAAGAAAAGTGCACACTGTGATAAAGACACAGAATACAGAATGTTTTCTTTCCATTCAGCTTCTACTGTGTTGTGTGTAGATGCTTATGGAGCAAACAGAAGCACTGAGCATATTTATTTAACTAGCATTTTAGGATTGTATAATTAATAAGATGGAAGTTGCAATTGAGAATGAATCTTTTGTTACAAATTATGTGAAAGCAAACCAGTATTGCGAAATTGTATTTTTTAGAGTTCCTGTGCTTTGTCCATAATCATGCAGAGGCAGATCATGTTTACACTGATAATTTTATTAATTAACTGTAAAAACAGTGTGTAAAATTATGAGTATGCACAGGCTGGTCCCTTCAAGGTTGCAGTCAATGGGATACATTACTATAAATGGTCAGTGGCAGCAGAGACTTTACTAAAGGGTGAGCGATTGTCATTACACTAATCACAGGTGTTATAGCCTCTTAAATCTTCAAGACTACAATTAAAAAATACAAAACATGACTCTCCAGGAAGTTCAAATATTGTTAAAAAAAACAAACAAATAAAAGTTACATTTGTAATCGAAATAGAAACTCTGCAAAACATGTCCCTGTGATAATCCTGATAGGTTTTTAACTTTATGTAGTGCTTCATCCATGGTTCATCCAACATCTAGGCACTATACCTCAGTTGATTCTCAGTTTACTGACCTCTGAAGTGTGTTAGCCAATAAAATAGCTCCGCTGGTTGAGTGCTCATTGCTGCAATCTGTGCATGTTCTCTAGGTTGCAGGTTCAAATCCCGACAAGGCCAAATCAGCCTTTCATCATCTCAAGGTTGATAAAGGAGTATCAACTTCAGTTTGGTGATAATTGTGATAAATACGTGCTATGAACAGCGCTTTGCCAAAAGTGCTATATAAATAACCGTTTGACCATGAGATTAGGTATAGCATTTAGCATGGAGTTCTTTTCTCTCTGCACTGTTGGAGCATAAAATGTGCATCCCATTAGGTAGTAATAGCTCCAAGAAATTAGGACTTTCATTAAACATCAAAAGACAATTCTGCTATTCAACCTCAAAACACACAATACAATTCATGTTTGCTTTACTATGTAATTGACTAGGATTTTGTGTTTTCAACATTTAAATATATACAGGAGATCTCACATACATAATGAAAGGTGTATTCTGTCAAAATGCAGAAAGCTGCTGCATGGTAATGATTTCCATAAAGTTTTTGCACACGTCGGCTGGATGTCACACACATTTTATTCTCTTGCAAAGGAGAAAAGTCATGTTTACTCTCTTGAAATCACATTTACTCTCAAAGTTTAAAAATAGGGAGTAAAATACTCCCACCGCTGAATTTTATCTGGAACACTGGGTGTGCCCTTTGAATCCTGTTTCCAAGGCTGGCTCACTGGAGAGAAATGTTACCAGACCTCAAAAAGGATAAAATGAGTGGCATAGCCATTCAGTCTCCTGCTCACTTGGCAGGGACAGGTTGTCTGACCAGGATAAGCATAACCCATTCCACAGCTGAGCTGGGATCACAGTGCTGACACATATATGATATCACATTGATTTGGCAATAGATGCTAGACATCGTACCCTAACTCTGGTATGGCTTACATTTAAAATATAAACCTGCCACCAGGATAGTAACTCTCATTGTTATGCAGTTTGGGAATAGAGGAGCATGGCTTAAATGCAGCCCTTGCATTGCAGTGACTGGCTGTCACTGCAGTTGTCAACATTACAACTATGCCCCAAAACTGTTCTGTGTCACTGGAGAGCAGGCGCTGCAGATCAGGATACTGATTCAGCATGGCACACGTTTACACTATATCTTTGGCATTGAGTTTGCTTAAAGGGAGTCCTGGTGTGCAGGCCACTCTATCTGAGACAGAATTAACTGCATCATTCTGTTATTAAATAGACAAAGGAAAAAAAGCTACGGTTTCACACCCTTACCACATGGCAAACCTTTACACTGACAAGGTGAGATATAAAAAATGATGTACTGTATTTCATATGAAACTAGCTGGCATTTGAATACATTACAATACCAAAGTGTGAGCTATTTTCTAGGCAGGGGAATTAATTGTGATAGTCTGACAGGCTACTACAATTAACAGAACAGCATGAGATGCTTACCAGTTCATCTCTATGTGTGGGCACATGGATAATCTGTAGAAGGAATGTATCATGCCGATGTATATGAACATATATGACTGTCATGTTTAACAAACTGCAATTGACCAGGAAGCCCCAGGAATACAATGCATAAGGCAGACACTGCTAGATCAGCAGGTTCCTAGCCAAGGCCCCAGTAATCCACTGGATTGTCTTTATCCCCTCGCTGAGTACACATGAAGCATGTATGGCCCTAAGTGCGGGGGAGGGATACCCTGCCCGGACCCACTACCACTATAGTTAAAGAAACATATGCCTATATGATCCAAATGCCACTCCTCAGCATCACTCGTGTGAACATATACTATTGGAATTGGAACCATAAGCACATGAGAAAAAGAAAAAAAAAACTATTGCTCTGAATGTTCCCCACAAACATTATGAAATCACTGCTAGGAAACTGCAGACCAATGTGCAACATCGTGCACGGTGCAAAAAGGAGAAAAACATCAAAAGCACTTCTAAAACTGAGGTCAAGAATCATATACCATCACAAGAAAATTACTTTATACAAAGTTGGGTATAATGAGAAAGTCAATGATAGCACCAACACTGAGGCCGAGCTGAGGTTTCCAGAGATTTACAAGGCCAACCAGCCACGCAACTATGTGTCATTTCCCATTATTATACCACCCTGGCTTCTCAAACTGGCACAGCCAAACAGCAAAGGCTGAGTCATGTTGTGAAGGGAAGAGAGACAAATAACACATCCATGCATTGTTCCCACCCAGGCCACACGAACAACATCCCATACTCATGTATTTCCTCTTACATGCAAACAAACGTCCTGAGCAGCATGCCATGGAGATAGGAGAGATAGACACATTATGACAAAGCATTCATTGTGGCACAATGACATCAAGGCCACTCTATGTGCTATGGTCAAACATCTCTACACTGTACACCATCTTTTAGGCACAAGGATTGTGTCAAATGACCGATGACAATGAGATGGAATGCCTTGTGATGATTGTAACAGAGACAGAGGTAGGAAAAAAAACATGATATAACTGCAACTTGCAAAAAGCAAAATATGCAGTCCAAAATATATGCTTATTCTACTTTAAAAGTTTTTTGGACATTGTTGTCTGCATTGTGAATTTGAGATATTTAGGAACAGACTAAATTGGTGATGGACCCCCTAAAGTGTGCCTGAAATCAACCTTCCAGAAAGACAACATATGTGTTATTCATATTCTTTCTTATTTAGTGTCACTTATCAAAGTGTTACCCCTGTTTTATTTTTAAAAAAGTCTGAACAAGAAAGTCAGCCACTCCAGGAACAAAGAGCCACATGGCGCTGGCAACAACCCAGGAGCTTCAATTTAAAAACGATATATATATTTTTTAAGGGTAGCAAGGTAGACCTCAGGGGTCACAGTTGTGACCCCCCACACATAACGTCCCTGATTGCAGAGTGCTGCATTCTGCTGCAACTTCCTCAATTTGGGATAGCTTTATCCCCCACAAGCCACTGGCTGTCTCTGCCACTGACTAGCACTTCAAAGATAGACAACCTACAATCAGACGGATAACTAACTACCCAATACATATTACAGTTCAGTTGTACAAAAAATAAAAGGCGAAGTGAGCCATACATAAAAAAAAACAAACACACACAAAGAAATAAATACAGGACCGACATTTCTTGACACAAAACATGCAAATGTTCAAAACAACAAAAACGTCAAGTGTGTATCTCCACCACAAGATTTCTAACACTCTACCTAAAGCATACACTCATTATAGCAACATGCACAGTTTGTGTATGGCTGTCAAATATGAGAAATCAGAAACATGGTTCTAACATCATTAATGACATGAAATGCTGTACCATGTGTTAAGGCCCAAAAGGGAACAAATTGTGGAACGCGCAAACGTATCACAAACTCAGGACATCATCTAAATGGAATTATCTAGTAAAAAAAACAAAAACTAAAGAAAAACTGGAGTGATATAATATCTGATGGGCTATGCATTACATACTTTGCACAGACACACATCTAAGAAGACAAGCAAGCCTTTGAGAAGTGACCAGAATGTAAGGATGAAGCAGTTGAGCAACGGTCGGTGACATGCCGCCAACCCAGTGTAGACAGGTAGGTGTTATGTGTGTCCTAATGCTTATACATAATGGTATTATCATTAGGGCAAACATTCCCCATGTGTAAAAAAAAAAAAAAAAAGGACTGGATGGTTTTTCATAAAACGTGCACTGGTGCAGGTGCAATTAACACTGGGACACACATTGCCCGAATGGCAACAATATTTTTGCATCAGGGACAAGGACTGGTGCTAGAGCATACATTCAGTGGGCGGGAGCGGTTCAGAGCGGTGCTCCTCTACTTGTTTTGTTTGTTTTAGTTGTACTGTTCCTATACATTTATTTGAAAAAAAACCCGTTCCAGAATGGTTTCGTGTTTAAAATAAATGTGTAGGAAGAAGTTGAAACTTGCAGTTCAGTGCACAGCACTGAACATTCCTTTAAATAGCAGGTGTGTTTGGGGTTTGCGTTGCGCATTGGAGTGGGTGTGACGATGTGGTTTGTGGAGACGGGGGCAGGCCAGCAGGGAACATAATTCCGCCGCTTCTTTCCGTACGCTTCGACCACTGCATACATTGTTCTGTTGCAAACATTCATCGGAGACATATGTTTTTGCACTAGGCCCATTTTTGACCTGGTGCTAATTGCACTTGAACTGGCACAACTTTCTGTACACTGCCCTGCACACTTTTTGTCCTAATGCTGATGGCATGCAACATTTCAATTGTGCCAGTGCGGGTTTTCTATGAAGAGCCCCCTGGCTGTTACTATAATAACGTGGGAACGTGGACATTTGCCCGGGTTTCTTCTGACTTCCATTTGTCTTTCAATGGCTCATGATTTTGCAGTTGACAGTATACTTTAGAAGTACTTCAGCGATTGGCCGGAGGAAATAACGCGTCACAAGTGGTTTCTAATGCACATGCCCAAGAGTGCCATTGTACAAAACAACGGGGTTGCTACTAAAATGTAATTAGCTACTTTCCAGAGGTTATGATAACCATGTTATTGTCTCTAGTTCAGAATGACAGAGACTAAAATGTACCTTTTCCCTCTTATTGATGTTTCTTTGAGGGATTTTTTAAACCATGGTGCCATGTGACTCAAAAAGGTGCTTATATCGATTTTTTTTTATATTGAATGCCCATATATCAATTTGTGTATATTGAAAACCGTAATAGTGAATGCATTCAGGGGTGTGTTAAAGTGTTAAATATTTTTGTGAAACGGTCAGGGTGGGTTTTTAGGGGGTTGGAAAAAAGGGTTTGGGGTACCACCCCCCTCAAAACAAAAAGTGCATTCACTATAAAATTGTTCAATATAAAATATTCAAGATATGTCCTTTCAATATACAATATTTCGATATAAAGACGTGTAACCCTCATAAAGGAGCTATATTTGAGAATAATCCGATAAATATAGATTTATACCCGAGTGCTTCGGAAATGATGAAACGTCTGCATGGATGCACCAGTACTAAGGAATTGTTGTCAGTATTTAGAGATGTCTGCTGAAAGTTGGGCCACAGGTAAGGGAAACCATTGCGGGCGATTGTGGTGGCGTGAAAGTAAAACATGGTTAAAATGAGTGTCATGCAGTGCCTTTTTTATTAGCACGTGCCGAACCTGAAAAAGGTGCAATAAGGATCTATGCCTACTGTCTACTATCACTATTGTTAAATGATGCCAGTTGAACGGCTGGCTATCCACACTTGCGCTACGCTGCTATCGAGCTAGGTCTGTGCATTAAACAACACAATAAAATATAAATATTATGGTGATGGGGACCAAGGTGCCAGGGTGAGCCAGTTGTCCTGAGAGGCATGATGATGCCTAAATATGGCACCGCCAGAGCAAGGGGGCACATTGCAGATCCCGCCCTGCCTCCCTGTCTTTCTGCATTCTTGTCCTTCTGGTGTGTTACCAATAGAGGTCATGGAATTAGAGTGCAGCCAATAGCTATACAACAAAATGAAAATTCTTATCAATCTTGTTGTGGTTTCTAAACTATAACATAGAAATTGAAATCCGGCGAGAATGATTCATTTCCCATTTAGAAAATATGTTTTTGCCTCCAGCATGTTTTTTTTTTAGAATAGCGTTTGAGCACTGCAGATCTGCGGTTTGGCATCTGATCTCGCTTTACTATTCAACAATTTACTCTGTGCATGATCTGCCTAGAGATGGGGACAATTTGTACACAAAAAGCATTGACACATGGAGAGAATACGTCTGATTGTGCTCTGCGAGATGGCTGGAATAAATTGCACAGAGAATACTAGCCCCATCAGGGCGCAAACCTTGGGATATTACCTTTTCAGATTTTCATGAGCAATTACTTTATCTCAATAGAAAATGCTTGGCCACGTGCGTTTGCTTTGAATAGATTTATATGTATACTCGCACGTCTCGCCCCTCTTTCGAAGCCAGAGCAGACAGTCTGTGGGCTGATACTGGTGGTCTGCTCCTCGCTGATAAAACTGCCATGTCTGTAATA
Source organism: Ambystoma mexicanum (assembly GCF_040938575.1). NCBI lineage: Eukaryota > Metazoa > Chordata > Amphibia > Caudata > Ambystomatidae > Ambystoma > Ambystoma mexicanum. The sequence goes on from NC_090926.1 coordinate 530,657,931, forward strand.
CATTCTTAATTTTGAAAATAGCTAACCAGTTACTCCGGGCGTACTTTGTTTTTTTAAATACACAATTTGTGACATGTATATTTCAAGTGTGTTATGCCCTTTATGGCTGTGTGATACTCGGAGCAGTATATAGTAGAACAGGAGAGACTGTCAAACTCTTTGCTGCTGTAATATGTGCCCCCCGCCAAAGGGCAGCCTTCATAGGGGAAGCTGTGTGATTTCTTGACAAATCATTGACGCTAAAAGATTGATATGGTAGAAGAAGAAGCTGATTACTGTTTGCCTAAGGGTTAGGTGCGCTATATGAATGTATAAATAAATAAATAAATACATAAATACATAAACAAATAAATAAATATTTTTTTATTTTTTATTTGCAGGTATTCAAACAAATACACCAATCTTTGACCTGCTTGGGCAGCTACTAATTATGTGTTAGAAAACAAGTGGGCAGATCACATTTAAGACCCAGCACTATCACTGTGTTTGTGAAGATCATTTGTCAACATTCTCACCCAGAAGGACACTTAGGCCGTGATTCACAGAACGTTTTCCTATGGGATTGCACCATTATAAAACACTTCCATGAATCAGGCCCTTACTAGGGGCAAACCGTGGTTTTAACACATGCTCTAGGTCATCAACACATTGGTGCAGGCTCAAGCAACCTGCAATAAGTTGTAACATATTCTTTGTGGCTTGGGATAGGCCCATATCCAAAAACCGAAATACAACAACTGTAAACAAAGTCCTTCTTTAGCCTACACTTGAGTCTACTTGTACAATCCATAGTGTTCCAGAACATTTCTGTACTATTATCAGTTATTCACAGTGGTACAACAACCCCCTCGACTACCAAAACGAGTCATAGCGTCTAGTGGCCCATCCCCTTCATTTGCCTTCCAAATGGGGTTTGTATTTTTAAGTGAATGTGCACAACTGAAGTGGTTTCTTTGCACTGGGGAAGATGCAGTGAGAAACTGAGAAATAGCTATTAGGTCTCTGACAACAAAATAGTTTTAAGGTATTTCCTGAGAGTGAGGCTAGGCATCAAACATAGAGAGGGATATGATTCCATTCTTTGCTAGCAAGTGTAGAGGATGTACAAGCGCCTTAGGGCATGGCGGGAATGAGGGATTGTGAATACAACACAATGGGGAAAGCAAAGAGAATGAGAAGTCGTGTATTTGGGGACATGATGCATGAGAAATGTGCGGCCAGTAGAACCAAGTCAGCCTTGGTCAATAAAGCGTTCTTTAATCCACACCATAAGTTTAAAGGGAAGCCAAAGCAATGTAAAGAGGGCAATGTTAATATGTTAATATTTCTTCAAGCCTGTAAGAAGTCTAGCATATACAAGGTTATACGTGTATGAACACTTACTACTCTATGATAGTCAATGACCATATTTATTGCCCAGGAAACAGCTCAGCATGTGCCTGCTGCTTCAACAGTTTTGTTGGCTTTCTTTGTAATTGACATTTCCTGCTTTGATGTTACAGTTTTGTTTCCTTCTGAAATAATCACTAGGTGAGTGATGGCCAGCCCCCTATTACCCAAAAATAAGCAGGCACAGTGTATATCCAATTCATTTAATAAAATGCTATATTTCCTATTGACCGTATGTTCATTGGAAAATATAATGTAGTTATGTTAATATATATTTCAAGTGTTTTGAACTTCAATATCTGGGTAGATTGATAGGCATCAATGATTCAATTAGACAATACATCAATAGTGTGAACATTAGAGTTTTTAACCAAATGCAGGATTCTTCCTAATCAGTGGAAGAATGTCAGGGACATAGCTCACAAATCAAAAAGGATAGCCTTTAAATCACTGAACATCTTTTCAGACATTACCATGTGTTTTTCCCCTGATAGAGCATTCTTTAGAGATTGGTATAATCAATCCAAAGGGATAATTAAATAATGTAGTTACTTGGCAAGCTTGAAAAAAATGGAAAGTATATTTTGACTATTAAAGGAGCATGCATTTAAATAAGAAATGGAAAGGTATGTTCGGACCAAAGAACATTTCTTTAATATTATCTCACACTGCATTTTAACATGAGAAGTTGGGCATATTATCCTAGGGTTAGACAAAAATGTCAGCCTTAATAGAGTTAACACTTTACTGTTAAGAGGAAGTTTGTTTGCCCTCTGATTAAATTCTCAGGAAGACAATCTCTTGGTCTGTATATGTGGAATAAAATAAATATATTATTCGCAATATTCTTTGACTTTGGTGAGAAAGAAGCTTCATTTGAGGTGAGCAGGGGACTATGGGCCTCATTACGAGTTTGTAGGTAGCCATGGTGCTATTAGCGCCATGGCTGCCTCCAAACTCGGGTACGTGTTCCTTGAATGACGAATTACCGGGTCATTCCAACCTTGGAAGACCCGGTAATTCCTCATTCAAAAAACCCATCCCCATTCCCATTCGAGCCCCCATAGGACCCAATGGGAATGGGCAGGGAGGTAATAACAGGCCCGTTATTAGCTCCCTGGTCCCCTTGCGGGACCCTCAAAGAACGTCTGGTTTGACCAGACGTTCTGATCAGGTCCCGCAAGGGAACCTCGTAATAGGGCGGAATGGGTTTACGGGCACCATTACCGGCACCATTAAACCCATTACGCCCACCTCTTAATGAGGCCCTATGTTTCAAAGCATATTCAGAGATGCAAATGGTGGTCCTTGGTTGAGAGTGAGTTTTCAGATTTCTTCTATTAGTCCCTCTCTCTCTCTCTCTCTCTCTCTCTTTCCTTCTTTTTCTACAGCTGTCTCTCATTGTTTGTCCCATCACAATTGTAAAATTGGCCCACCGGACTTACATATATGAGCGTGTCCGGCCCACCTGACCCCCGTATTCATTCCCATAATGATCCTGAAGTTGGCCCGAGTTTAGCTGCGAATGAGCCTTCCTTTTCTCATTTTTAGTCTATTTTTGGCCCTCCTATTTTGCTCTATCAGCTTCTGAAATAGATCCCCATTGCTTATCATCCTGCGTTGGCCTCATTCTGGAGCCTCTCTTTACTTTTATCTTGCTATCTTTCTATCCCTGTTTCTCCCTCTGTCTCACCCATATCTGTTTTCCCTTCAGGATCTTGAATGTTGCCTCTGGGCTTAGCGGTGAACAACCATGTTGTAAAATATTATCTGAATTAATGTGATGCTCCCCTTTAAGCAATCCAGGCATAGGGTGGCTTTCCACTAACATATCATGCAATTAATGTTAAACATAACAAGACCAAATAAGCAGCAACATCATGCTATGTGTGTAGGCCTTGTTAAAAGAAGAATGACCATTGTAAAAGTGTTGGTGCATGGTTGCTGCCATTTGAAAGGAGAACATGTTTAATTGTTCAACTTAAATGTTTGGTATTCTACAAGGAAATAATGCACATATAGATAATACAAATCACATGAGATGTCTTGTTTATTTATGAACACAAAAGGATTAGGTTTGCTTGTTTTTTCAAGTGCAAAAGGTTGAATACGGCACCTTTTCTTTAATATGGTACAAAATATATCCTACGTAGGTTTGACATTCTCCGAACCTGAGCTGCACATTATAGTTCTCCCAAAACTGTATGTTTGTGCAACTCTCAGCTTTCTTAAGAACCAGGAATTTATTGACCTTATTGTTCATTCACTTTGGTAAATGCTTAGGTAATTGAATTGGTCCAGCTGTCTTTACTTAAGACAATAAGCCTGTCTGAAAATACAAAAAGAAAATCAAAATAAATTCTAGATTCAGGGTTCTTGTGGTCTTACATTTTTCAGCTCATTTGGATGGTCGCCCTGAGAATGGATTGATATGTTTCTGATTGATCATTAGATACAGCTTCAAAGGAATCAAATACACAAATTCTAACCTCTGACATTGGTCAACCAATAAGGCCTTAGAAGCAATGTAGTTACTCCATTAAACAACTTTTTAAAATGATGCCTTTGTACCACAAAATGTAATTCTCCATAGATTGTATCTATATATATATATAGCAAATGCCTTTTACAAAATGTGCTTTCTTACAGGACAAGTGGGGATATTATTTGAGATATGACTTCAGAACCATTTCTCTGTTGTACAACAATATATCTGAATTCATTATATTATAGGCATATGACATGATATATTAAAATATATGAGGTATCAATACATTCATATACTTTAATATCTGTTTTGCATTGAGAAATAAAATAAAATACATGATCGCTCCAGATTACGAATACTCCTGCAAATCTAAATTACAAATTGTCATCCATATCAAGTGTCCATACTGAGACCTGTAAGAACAATACTGTTGTAATCCAATTTTGGTTCCTCTTTCCCAAGGACTGGGCTGTCTCCCAGCTAACATATCCATCAAGGAACAGAGAAATAAATGGGCTCACTGGGACAATAACATTTTTAAGTGGGGCTCGGTTTGATGTGAATTAATATAAGGAACATATCAGATTCTCTGTCCAATCTAATATTGCTGCATGATTGGGCACTTAAACTCAAAGACATAGGAAGAAGGGAGACCAATGGGAAACGAGAAAAGCAAGAGAGCCTGTCTTACAGCAGAAGAGCTGATTGGGTTTCCAACTGGAAGTAGCTGTCTAATCTAGTAACTGGCCTAATCTAGTACTGAATGCAGAGGTATCTCACAGGAAAACAAAAGGATTAAAATCTATTCCTTACCAATTTCATGAAACTGGAGTGTTGTGAGGCTGAAGCTGATTCCCCAGAATTAAGAAAGTTTGTCTCTACGGTCCTCACATCCAAAAAGAAACAAAATTGCTGATTCCAAGCCTTCATCATAATTGCAACCAATTTAATAACACAAATATATCCAGATGTATTCATGCCTAAGCTAGATACCAATAATTCATCATAGCTAGGGTCCAACATATTATAATAAAATTAGCTCAAGAATCAGCCAGCCATATGTTACCGCAAATATGTTTCTCTGATGCCAATACTTGTCAATAGTTTCACAGAAAACAACATGCATTGTATTGTCTTGAACTTTCTTCAAAGAACTGTTTACATTTTCTTTTTTAAAATATTAAATTAAATGAAATATTAAGATCAATATACCCTGGATGCAAACTATGCATGGGGTGGGGGTTAAGTTAGTTTCATTTGTTTGAAATAAAGTGTTCTTACTAAAACACACGCTTCCAATAGCTAGATATCACTACACTCTCCTTTCCCTGTGTAGCCTCTCTTTCTGCCCTCCGCTACACTTCCATTGGGATCGTGAATGTGTTCTCTAGGCTCATCTCGGAAATATCTTCGGAATGTGTTCTCTAGGTTCATCTCGGAAATAGCCTGACTCATGTTCCCTCCAAGACTACACTTTAAAGTGACTGTTCAGTTGCAGTGTAGTGTCTTAAGCAAAAACTCCAATAAGCACCGAGTTACCAGTGTTCTTCAGCATGAGCTATTATTTCTTACAATTCATTATTTAATCATTTCAACAGGAGAAGGCTCATTGCAACCCGTTCACTGCCTTATATTTGAATGTATTATATTCATGCTGCCCTTTGGTTTATTTGTGTTTTACCTATATTGTCTAACTAAAATGCTTTGTTTTTTTGGTGACACATTTTCGGTGGAGAACCTCTGAACTCCCCCACCAACTCCATTCCCTCACACGGATCTCTTTTAAAATATATATTTGTGTACGCACCCCTCTTCCCCCTCTCTCTGTTTTTGTCTCTGCCAGCTCCTTATCCTCTGTCATTTCTCCACCGCCCACCTTTCTTTTCTTTCAATGAAAATTGTCAGTTCAGCCCCCTTCTTTTCCCAAGCTTATCCCTGGGCTGTATTGTTTCCAAGGTCTCCTAACATGAACAGTGTGTGGCCTCTGGACGCCTCTTCACTTTCCCTTGGATGGACGCTCTGATTATTTGCATAGAGAGGGTGACCCAGTAACAGTCTGATTTCCATTTTACTAATCATCGTTTCAAGCGCATTTGTTATTTACTTTTCCTCTAATTATGCTTCAAACGACACAATGTTTAAAGAAGAACAAATGTTGTTAAGCATTTTGTTTCATTACTTGATAAACTTCAATATTGAGAAAGATTTTTTTTTTATTTGAAAACCAAGGTGTGAAGTTTTCATGGTTGATTAGTTTCATGTTTTTCTGTCGACCATAGGTATGTTCAGACACTGCATTGCTGTGTGATGGTGAGGAAAGGAGCGGCAAAACTGTAACAATCTAAGCAAAGTGTGCACATGCACATGTGTTTGATCTAGCTGAATGTCACATGAACTTGCTCATAGCCACAACCCATCTTGCTCTGATCACCTCACTTTCACTTAACCAAATGTGTCGGTATCAACACAAATATAGTATAATTTAGGATTTGCTATATCTTATTCTCATATACTTATTTGAGGTGTGGCTTAGCATTCTGGGTACTTTTTTTAACTCTTGTAACTAGTACAATTCCTAAACTTTTCTGAATATCAAGTATTAGTACCCAGCGGGCGTCAATCAGATTTCTAACAATCAACCTGATTGGGTCGTTACCTTGCAATGAAAGGCTCACCTGCTGTACTCTATTGAGAGTGTGAGTCCCGTGGAGTACTTTTCTTTTCCTCCCTGGCCACCATGGAAACAAATGCTATTAGTACCCCGGTATGATGTGCCAGGGTACTAAGAGCAATAAAACCCTTAGCGGGGGGGGCATTAACGGTAATGCCCCAGGGCCTAAATTAATGTATTGCCCCAGGGGCATTTCCCAACCAGTAACGCCCCCCTCCTCAAACAATCCGTAAAAATGATGGGCAAAAACACATCTGCAGAATTAAAAGGTCTTTCAACTTGCCAACAAGTAATGACGTTTTTTGTTCCTATATTGTACGGATACATTCGTTAATTACTGTTTTATGGCATCCTGTGCTTTGAAACACATGTCTGGAAACAGCACATGAAATGACCTCCTAATCCCTGCAAGGCAATTATTATTACCTGGGTCATTTGCTTACTAGGGCTGATATGCCAGTGAATAAGTCATTTAGGTAAAAGCAAATTACATTCTAAGCTCAGTTGTAAACAACTTCTGAAGCCTGATATCATAAAACATAATTAACAACCATAATGAAAAACGACCTTTCATTTTGTATTAAGTGGTACTGGATCAGTGTGGCTGACCATTTATTTTACTTTTGTCTGTCTCTTCGTCGTCCACACTTGCCCTGTTGATAGGTGCATAGATAGCCAACAGCCTAAATAAGCGAAATGCACTGCATTAACCATGCATATAACTATTAGTAAATATACTACATGCAAAAGCAATAGGATATGCATGGTATTAGTGATAAATACCTTATGCTTGTCTTTTCTGAATGTCCTTGTTCTTTGTTAGTCGTGGCTCCATACTCGACATCAGACATATGTGTTCCTTCTTCATTCTTTTTGTGCAACCTCTTAAAAGTACATATTTATTTTTGATGCCTCTGTTCTGTAGTTGTTTCATTCTCCCCTGCCCTTTCAAATCACCGTATTCTGACCTCCCACCCCACTACTGTTTACAAGACTGTCTTCCATTTCAAAATGTCTATTTCTAAATTCAGACAACACTGTATTAGTTTTTCTTTCAGATTATTAAAAACATAAATAATGTTAACGAAGTCTATGCTACTAAAAAAAAAACATACAAGATCAGTTGCCTGTTCCACCTCATCCTTCAGTGTGTTGTTTCCCCAGCCTAAATAGAAATTGCATTTGAATTAACATGAACTAGCATGATAAAAATGAATAAACATGACTGGCTCTTCTTCGTCTTTCTTCTTTTCCAAGTGAAAAGTGGAATGACTCAACCCTGCACAATATGTTCCAACAGCCTGAATCAGCCTGCCTGAATCTCCTTTCCAAGCCAGGATTCTAGGGGGTTTCTAGGTGGCTCGTGATCCGGGAAGTGGTTCATAGTAAAAGAAAGATTGTCATTCTAATTTCAAAGTGAGGGAAGGCTGCACAGATGGAGTGGTGAGTGGGAGCAGTTACAGCTTGTCTATGCTAGGCAATGGAGCTATCGATTATGAAGTAGCCGAGCCCGCCCATTGAAAAGACTGAATGTTCTGTCATATGCAGCATACAGCTGAGGATGTGATCCTATGATGGCTTTGTTAGGGACAAGTGGTTTTGCTTTGGCTGACACTACTCATGGCGTGAAGGCAAAATTGGCCAATCAATGGAGTTTTTTGTTTTCAATCACATTTCTGTTAAAAATCCCCTGCGGTTGGAGCCAAATAATGTATATACGTCGACAACAGCAGACACATGTAGACAACAGCACACAATGGGCCGCATTCCGAGTAGGGCGAAAGGGATACCGGGCACCGGTAAGGAGACCGGTGCCGGTAATCCCTTACCGCCCTAATACGAGGTCCCTTAGCGGGTCCCTTCCTTAACGCCTGGCTTGTCATACGCCGCCCTGTTATTTGCGCCCTCCACATTCCTATTGAGCCCTATGGGGGCTCAAATGGGAATGGGGAATGGTTTGGTGAATGCAGACTTACCGGTCCCGCCAAGGTCTGACTAGACTGGTAAGTCCCCATTGCATCAAACCGGACACAGTACCGTTATTGGTGGCAGTCATGGCACAAATAGCACCATGACTACCACCAACCTCGGAATGAGGTCCAATATGTCTTCATAATACTAGACGTATCGTCCACATCCAACACAATCAGAGACACAACACTAATTGTGAGACTGGAGGAATTTGGTGTAAAAAACTCTGCTTTACAATGGCGCACATCCTTCCTCACCAACTTAACTGAAATAACTTACCTACTGCCATTTACCTCTAACATCAAAAACATCTCCTATCGCATACCACAAGGCTCTAGCCTCTCGCCACTCCTTTGCATCATCTGCATATCCCCCTAATAAAAATCATTTGAAACTACAGACTGACCACCTACAACTATGCAGATGAAACCCAACTCATTGTTAAGATAGACACAACCCAAGACCAAAAAAACACCCTCAACAATTGCCTCACCGACAAGTACTGCTGTGTGGCAACCAACAACCTCAAGCTAAACCCAACCAAAACAGAAATAATTATCTCCGCTCCAGAGGACAACGCAACATACACACAACCGAACTGGCCACCTGGCATCAGAACACAACCGGAAGCATCAGCGATAATAATAAATCTGTGAATACTCATGGACAACTGACTCTCACTAGAACCACAAGTCAAAGCTATAGCAAAGAAATGTTGCTACCTCTTGTGACTATTTAGAGGGATCATCCCCTTACTTCTCCTTCTGACACAGAACCCTCCCAATCATCTCCCTAGTATTATCAGGAATCATCTAGGCCAACAATCTCTGCCTTGGAATGCCAGAATGGCTCACTAACAAACTCCAATGCATTCAAAACTCTGCAGCAAGGATACACATGATAAAAAAAATAAAAAAAACAGAAGAGGCCACATCATTCCAGCCCTGAGAAGCCTGCACTGGCTCCCAGTAAAAAAAAAAAAAACAACACATACACTTCAAAGCCCTCTGCATCACCCACAGATCACTTCATGGACACAGATCCTAGTTCTCAAAGCTAAAATCAACTGCTCCCAACAAAGTAGAAACATAAGATTGTGCAACAATGTCCAAAAAGAAACAAAATACTATGAGAAAAGCAAATTCAGAAGAACCACATTCTCCTATTTGATTGCCAAACTATGGACCTGAGTACTGAATTAAATAAGAATAATGGAAGACCAACTATCTTTCCGAAAATTACTGAAAGCCTAGCTATTCAACTCACAGAGGCATGGGTCACTGTGGATTGGAGAACCAACAATAAAACAACAACACACCAAGAGCCAAATAGAAACCAACTGCGCACCCCCTCCTTTTTTCAATCCCCAATTATCTCCCAAGTACTGGACATGCTCCAAAACGCCAGCAAAACTACACAACAAACACACAAACCACTCATCCAACACTAACCACACTGAAAGACCAAACAGTTGCAAACAACAAACAACCTGGAAACTGAATTCTACCCCTCCAGACACAAGAGGCCCAGTGCACACAACTAAGCACACCTAGCAAGCTGACATGCACAGGCCCCCAGTTTCTCCTGGTTCTGCAAGCATCAATCAAAGAACACAACTTGGATCCTATAACCTTGGCCCTTACTCACCAACCCCTCCTACTTTTCTCAAAGAGCCACGTGAACACCTGGAAACCATACAAATGACAGCAGTGCATGATATAAATCATCCTAGCATAACCTATTGTTCAGTGTTTGTTTTTTTCCCATTGATTTAGAGTTGGAATGTTTGCAATACATATACGTATTTAAAGTAATCTTTGTTTTATCAAGTTGCGTTATAATTGTGTTCCAAGTTACCACAAGTGCTTAAATTACATTGTGCCTCTTCACTTGTTGGCACTGTACCTAAAGCAGGTCTTTACACTGTAAGAGGATTCAATTCAACACTACAGCTAAGTCAATGCCTAGTCTGGGATACTGAATGGAAACCCTTATTGATATATCTTTATGTCCAGTTCATGAGTTCTGGATGACTACCCCTATATAACACCCCTCTCTTGGAATCCCCCTGACCCCACTGAGCCAAGAAGTAGTTCTGTTTTGCAAGTTTAAAAGGTTTATTTGAGAATTTAAACAATATATATATATATATATATATATATATATATATATATATATATATATATATATATATGTATCACACTTTTATAATGAATTAATAATTGAATATCACACTTAATCTGAGCAGTAATCAATAATGGATAGTCTGGCACTAGCACACTTCTTTATAATCAATGATGAGTGGGTATAGGATGGATAAGATAGCAACAATACTTTTATGGTTTCAAATAGATGCAATGTGGAATGAAAATGCAGTACAGAAAATAACTTGATAGGATTTCAGCAAAAGACAATGTAATCACTTTCTTGGACAATTCACCCCCCCCCCCCTTTATGCAATGTAAGGAAATGAAGAGTAGCACACAGTTCTCAGACATGCAATCATATGTAATTCAGTTCATCCCGCAAGCTTAGACTACGGATAGAAGTTGAAACACAGGCCCAAAATGCTTTTATATGTGCTGGCAATGAAGTGAGGAATAAGCTGAAAATGGTTTTAATTCCCTTTAGGAGGTTCAGGGTGAGTGAAAGATACTTGGGATGAGCTCAGGCTCCCTTTAACAATGCTGTAGGAGTAACTAGCAGGTTAAACACATTTTTGGCAAAGGAAAGCAAGGAAGCTGCTGTTTTCACACGTGGCTGGATTTTTAACCAAACCGCGAATCGCGGCAAAATTTGTGAATGTGTGAATCACGATTACGGCAGAAGTATAAGGAGTAGCAAGTCGGTTCTAGGTTCTTTAAAAAGCTAAGATTCTAATCTTTCAGAGGAAAGTTAAACCAAGTTTCTAGCCCAAACGGTTCCAAAGATATGAACGATTTTGTAAAGGTTGTTTTTCGAATTTAAAGCAACTCAAATTGACAGGTGACAGCTTTTAAAAATGACAGGTGACAGCTATGCGGCTGCAGAATTGACAAGTGACAGTTAGGAGGCAGTTCTACTTAGATTAAATAGATTGAATTATATCACTGGAAAGTAAGAGATTTGGTTTCACACCGTTCTAGCTGTACTCACAATGTATTTGGAAGGTCTAGGTCTCACGGATCGGGTCAAGATGGCTTCGGTTCTGGTTTCGCCCCGGACGGTCTCTGCGCACAGCGTCTGGTCTCTGCTCTGCTGGTCTGGTCTGACACTGCTCCAGGCCCGGCTCCTGGATCTCTGGGTACAGCGTCTGTGCACAGCTCCTGGATCTTCCGCACAGCTTTCTCTGGACACAGCGCTGATCTGCACGGCTCCTGGATGCTGCTACCGCTGTTAGGTTTGCTGGATGCTGAGGCCTGCTGAGAAGAGTTCTCAGTTTGTGGGTTTAGGCCCTTGCTTTGAGTTCTGAATCAAGTTCTTTGGAGTTTTAAAGTCTAAGTGTTGGATCTGGTATCTTCTGGATGTTGTGTGGTCCGGCAGAGCACGTTGCAGCAACTGGATTTGAATCTCTCTACCTGTCCCAGCAGTCTCTTTTTATGTGTTTTGAAAGTGGGTGTGTGCCTGGGCCTAGCTAAGCCTGCCCCTCTCTACCTGTCATTGGCCCAATTCTCCCCTCTCCCATGATTGGGGGAAGGAAATGTGAGTCAGAGCGATGCTGTAGGTTTTATGGGTCAGAGGATCCTCCCCTGGTCAGTTTGCCACTAATCTATATTTGACCCAAATACATATTGCACAGATACACAGTTGTTTAAAATTACATGCACCCATCACATATCACATGAGGTATACTCTGTTCAAACTCTGCTCTTCCTGGGGGCTTGCATTCAGAAATGGCAACATTTTGCACTTTTTAACTGGTTATGCAATATCGGACATTTACCCAAATTTACACACATGTGCGCAAGGAGTATGGACATTAATTGATGAAGTGTCAGATTTTTAACATGCAGACATTTGGAGTGAAACCCTATTTTCCGCTAGCAAACCCCCAGATCATACCACCAGGTCCTAAAACCTCTTAAAATGTGGGCAGGAAAATCACAAGAATTATGGTATCATTTAGCTAATTTTGACAAGTCCGCACCATGAGTTATACATCTTTCTTAAAATAATATTCTGGCCAACAGGGGTGTGTCTTCCCAGGTCACATGGTGGAGAAACCAGTCTATCCACTTTCTTTAAGCTCAGCCTGTCCTCAGAGGGGCTGCCCCTCCCCGTTTCTGCCAAGAGGAAGCCACTTTACGACCTCCCCTATAAACCATCTGCCTGAGTCAAGGAAGGGCTTTGTTCAAAAGGAAGCCATTTACGACCACCCTAATAAACCATCTGCCTTGGCCCAGGACAGGCCTTTGTTCAACTCCCTGTAGCTGCTCCACCCCTAATCTAATCAGAGAGGTGACAACTCCTTTTGGCAAGGGGAAGAGTGGCTGAGCAGGTTTTAACTCCTGTGGGGGTAGATGTCAGGCAGAATTCAGTTTCATTAAGCCAGGTTTCAGCTAAATGTCACTTTTTGTCCCCCAGTTTAAGTCTATTACGATTTTTACATACGCATTAAATAATTACTTCCTTCAAGTCATTTCAGAGTATAGTTTTACATTGTATCCACCTCTTAGCAAGTCTTTCCTTGGTCTGGATTTGTTTCATTTATTCAGTTTTACACAAAAGTCTGGTGGTTTTAAAACGCCGGCTTTCTCATAGTGGTGAGTACTGGTAATGCAACCATTTTTGGGATTTAAGAAAATGAATTCCCCACAGTTCTAGGTTGCTTTTGGCAATCAGCATTGCCATTCCCAATGGTTTCAGGCTACTGTGTGGGTAGCCCAATGGTGGTTTTAGGCAGTGCCCTTCTGTGCCCATAACATCGGCAAAAATGGGTGGCAGCCTATTCTTCATGCATTTCCCTGTGCATTTTCTGGGAAGCTCTGGCCATCATGATGTTTTCAATGCCAGTAATGCACAGTTTTTTTTTTGGTAGGGCTCGGATGCATGGGTAAAAACATCCCACAACACCCAACTCAGGGCGAGAAAGATATCAGCATCTGTGGGCTATACACATGGGTATTCATAGTAATATTGATTTCACTGATCCTGTTTCATGAAACAAACTAGCAGGCTTTTGCTCGTTTCGATTCTTTAAAAGTGGTCAACAGAACGTAATATTGTAAATTAGAAAATATTGTAGAGCAAACAATCGTCATCTTTCACATATAGTGCAGGGGGTATTGAAACAATAAGTTTGGTGGGCCCTACAATGGCGCTTAGGTATCCAAACAAGTGGAATCAATGAAACAATAATGCAGGGAATTCCAGAATTTAAAAACAAAGGGCCTGATTTATGGAAGTGTTTTATAATGGCACAATCCCATATGAAAACGTTCCATGAATCAGGCCCAAAATGTAAACCTTGTGATCCTGTACTGCTTTTGATTACAATATGCATGTGTTGAACTACCTCCGAGTAGTTCCTTGACTGGCCCATAGTAGTACAATGGTAACTGGCTCAGCATTCATGTAACACCAGCTCTCTTCCTGATAATGAAGAGGGGAACACAATTAGATGCCAAATTGTGGAGCATAGCCAAGGTATGCTAACTGTGGAGAGCTGACATGCACGGGATTTCAGTGTATGGCATTTGACAGTACAGCTGTAGAGATGTGTTCTTTTTATATAGTTGCAATCAGATGCTCAGTGGTAGCATAATATTTGCTGCTTCTAGCTAGCAGAATAATACATATGTTTTCCACTAGCGACTTTAATAGTCTGCATAAGCAGTATTTCCTTAGATTTGTGAAGCAAAGTGTCAGGTTAAATTGTGTCAGGTTATGTGTTAGGAGGTGATAAAATCCACAAGTTACAAATGTGTTGCTTTTCATTGCCAAGTAGCATTTACACTACCGGAGTGTTAACACTGGCAGAAGGGACTGTATTGGAAACACCAAGCAAGGACTGCTACTACCCTTGTATGGGAGCTATGTGTAATTAAATCAATTACGAAAATACTTACATTGACACTTAGGTGTTCTATCCTGCGTGAAGAATTTGATGTATGATATCCAGTTTGTGAAAAGCAATTATGTGTGCATTTTGGTAAGACGTAATCTTATTTTGGTGTGTCTTCTTTTTGGATAAAAGCTGATTTGCACTGTAATAAAAAAGTGTGTTGCATTTGCACAGGTAAGTGAAATTTAACTCATCATTCTGCGGGTGCAGACATTTACATGAGTGTATGTACTGGTAAATGTTGCTCCATGGCAAGGGCAGAATTTCCCAAGGTGCCTTGTATCCATTGTCACGGTGCAAGTTCAGGAAAACGAACAGACAGAAACACTAGCAGATAGAAAGGCTCATGCAAGCATGAAGCTCTCTATCTTTTTTGTATTTTTGTTTTGTTTTTATGTTTTACGTTTCCACTTTTGAAATAGGGGTGTAGATGTAAACGCTGCTTTTGCAATGGCAGCCCATTTAAGACCACCACCACAAATGCACATCATGATCTCAAGTGATTAGGGAACTATCCTCACCCAGCTGCCCACTCGCCTGAGTCCAGTGGGTCAATGTTTCGCTAAGTGGCAGGATTGTGCCGACATGTAGGTATGGATGGATGGGCTAAATGGCCAATCTCTCCCCACTGCATGCAAATCTCTGTTGTGAATCAGGATGTATTATGGAAGGTGCTGGGGCAGACTGGCCTATAGGGAACTCTGGAGTTTTCCCAGTAGGCCTCTGCACCCTCGGCCTCTTTTGTGTGGTATTTGCAAATTGTTCCATAGGAAAAGGCTATGGCTTGCTGGAAATGTGTAATAAGGGGCCACTTTGTACATTATTCCCAGTGCCTCTTTTGGTTCACATTCCACCACTGGGAAGGAGCAGTAGGAATGGACAATATGGGACATTTCAAAAGCTGTCCTCATATTCTGGCCTGTATTGCCCCAATGTTGTATATGTATTATCACAGCAGTATAGTGAAATTACAGTTTCTGTGCAATATTAGGTACACAGGGCATGTTCATGAATATGCAATACTTTTGTGCATCGATTTATCTTGGTGAAAATGAACAACTTTCAAGTCTGTACAGTCAATACTTCTTTTTTCATAAGGATAGCTATGATGATAAACTGAACATTCATTTTAGTTTCAATATTCTGGGAACGATTAAGCTCACAAACAAGTCTTCTTAATATGAAACGTAACCGTGTTGTTGCTGAATGCACCACTCACATATGCTATGTTATGTTATTTGGATTTTATTCTGTGAGAATCACCACCTTAGAGGTCTTAAAGTGCAACGTCCTTGTCCGTGGTTAAGAGAATTGTAACCCCTCCCTGGGGTGTTAAAGCCAAACTGATGAGAGTGCAAACTATCCACCTAGAAAATCTCAAACCAGGGACTTTTTCAACATTATACAAAGGGGGTAAAAAGCCGCATTTACAATGCACTGCAAGCAAGGTCTATATTTTGCATTCACTTTCTGGTGTGCTGGAACATACTCAGAATGTAAGTTTATTCACAAATAGTATTTCCTGGTGTGTATTTCTAATACGAGAGTGGGGTTGGTATGTTTTCTGGCATATTTTCTAGATTTGAAAACTTGTTTGATTACATATATGAATAGTTCGCTTTAGTGAACAAAGGAAAGCAAGCTGTTTCAAATATCAATCGGTTATTACTTTAGTTTTATATTTTCAAATCCCAAATATGCATTCTGGTTTTAAAGCAAACCTCAGGTATTTACTGTACCTGAAGTAGGAAAATTGTAATAATGTAGACCTTGTATTGGCACCTGAATGGCCTCCTTACATGTTTCAAGTTTACACTTGGAGTCTACCTACTTTTCCTGTTTGAATCAGTTCAGAAATGGTAGTTTGTGACTAGGCTGGCCTACTTTTAATGTAAACCAGTCCAGCCACTCAATAACACTTGTAATATATTTGCTTTACTATTTATGCACAGTAACATATTTACATTACATCAAGGTAGGCAAAAGTAGGCCAGTATAGCCATGCAATAACAAGAATCATAATTGCTTTACCCTTGGTATCAAGTAAAAATAAATATCATGACCCACTATGAAGGTGCATGCAGACTGGAACTACCATGTAATGAAATGTATCATGCTTGCTTCAGGCCAATAATACCAGTCTGCATATTCTTTCTTAATGTTGTATGTCATTTTTCTTTTTTTTTACTTGACCTCACAGTTAAAGCAAGCATGAGAACTGTTATTACATGGTTAGACGGGTCTACATCAGTGGGACCAGTCTTCATAAACGTTCTTACTGTGGCATGACACGTTTCACTTAGGACCAAGGGTACAGCAAACATCTAGACTGGCCTACATTAGTAAGTAGTGTAATTTTCCATTTACTTTCTACATTACATTGGGATCACAGAATGCACACAGTTGCTCCCCTATATTTGGCACAAACCGTTATGCCTGTCCTTGTTAACTAATTCACACACCACCACTGGTCATTATTATACTACGAGCATTCTGATTGGCTGAGAGTAGGCTAATAATTACCTTCATGTGTTAGTTGATGCACACACCATAACTGTGACAAATCGAAGTTGTAGTGTGTTGCATCATTGTCATGTCTAAATAACCACATGGTCTGGGCTCCATTCTGAAAGGTATTTAGCATGATTTATGGTGTTTGGAATTTCCCATAAAACACTAATTAAGGCCCATTGTCTTCTATTTGAAAAGCGTGTTGTGTTTAAATGGCTTTTGTCTTTTATATTACCCCGTAATACATTTGCTTTAGCGGAGGACAATGCATAACTTGGCAGCAAGTTGTGAAAGTGCAGAGAGATTTGACGCAAAGCATGTGTACAACATGCAATAATTGCTTCACCTTTGCCTCAGGGTTCAGTAAAACCCCTCTGTAGTCCAGTAAAAAGGAAATAGTGCTGCTCTATCAGCCCACGTCAGTCATTCGATGTTCCCCAAACTCTTCCTTTGAAGCTAAACTGTTGATGGATTATGCCCGTGATAAAAGGAAATGCCCCTTTTATGTGTGAAAGCTTGGTAATTGCTGCAGAAAGCTGCTTAGTGGCTCATAATAACCATATAATCAGATTAGTTTCCAAGCCTACCTCTGCTAAGAGTTTAGGAGTAATCCAATTCCTGCCTCTTTCGCGTGGGTTTTTTTTCTAATGAGTTCACCATTTCAACGAGGTACTCGTAGCTCATCGTACTTTGTATCTGAGCCAATACCACTTTGGAACAGGATTGAGGTTTAGAAAGTTGTTTACAAATATTCATCTTCATTGCTGGCCTTTCTAGATGTTTCCATTTTAAAACACAAACTCGTCCAGGCACAATCATGACTGCGAATAATGTCCTCGCTCCCTAGCCATGCACAATAGGGACAGTACAAACTATTCTTGCTTCGCAGTCAGTCCTGGTTACAAACAATAGTGACTGCAAATATGACTCCTGCTGCCTAAATAGCCAATGGTAAAGTTTGGTTGCAGTGATGAGAGGATTGATAGAGGCCATGTGACTCACCCCTGGCGTTTTGCCGCTGGAGAGGAACACGCCTGCCTTTGGAGAATGCTGGTAGGCTCAAGACTGCCCTGCCTTGTTTGTCCACTGCTTGTACAAGGGAAATGGTAGTATTCTAGAGAAGGATATTGGGAGTAGACAAAGGTAGAATGTATTACTCAGTCGGCTATAGTGACTGTGATTATGGTGAAGTTGGACTGCCCAGTACAACACTTTTTCAGATGCTTACAACTTTGGCAAATATTGCTCAATTTGCACAAAACCTTGAAAACAGAGACACATCCAATTCCGAATTCACAGTGTTTTAGTTTCCTCCAGTAGGACACGGTAATGCCATGTTCCAAAATGTGTTTTCCCTGTAATTGCAAATCGTGCAAGTGTACTCTCGTCTCCAGAAATACTCTCGGGATAGATGTACACACATCATCTGGTGAGAAACTGGCATCTGCCCGAAAGGTATGCTTTTGCTTGTTTGATGAAAACCAGTCCAACGATTCCTTTTCTTTTTTTTGGTAACGTGTTTTTGGTTAATTCACCCAAAGGTGGCCAGCATTCTATACATAGTTACCCTCACAGGCCTAAACAGCGCTACCTAGCGCCATTTTTGGAAGACGTAATTGTGAATTTATGAATCCAGTCAGGTCTCTGAATTTTAATAGGAAGCAACCAGATTGGCTAATAAAAATTAATCTATTCTTATTAATTGGGGGCGGGGGATGGGGGATGACACGTTTCCAAATGTTCTGCTAAAAACGATTGAAATATATTGAAATGGCCTCAGACTCCTGAGTTTCATCATTTCCTGCTGCTGTAATAATACCCCTTCTATATTTGACTGAACTGAACAGGTTTTTGTGAGATAAATATAACCATAATGTTGATTTAACTGACCTTTTTTCACCGTTTGATAACATAAAGAGGCAATCTAGTTAATCTTCCATTTAAAATAGGGCCAGAATTTTCATTAACAGGTATGTTCCAATGTGTTGCATCAGTCTGATGAACATGAAAAAAAGGCATTTTAACAAATGATGACCTGACATCCGTTGGACAAACCTATAATATGCAGAATGAGGGATAGGACAGTCACAAAGAAAAAAACACGAGAAACAAAAAATAAGATATAAGGTAGTAACCTTAATGGCCCACTTTAAACAAGAAACAAAGAAAGGTCAAATAACACAGGAAGGGAGATTTTCTGCTATTCCCTCACAAAAATAAAATCCTGATTCACTCAAATCATTTCAAAAGGTTCCTCTATTGCAGATATTTGCTCCTTACAAGTAAAACAACACATCAACACACATCCTTCTTTGTGCTTGCAGCATCTCTCACAAACGGCTTATCCTATTCCTTTTTTAAACAACAATAAGGCTTTTCTTAACCACTTATGTTATATTAAGCTTAGAATAACAGAGTTTGGAGATGATGACGAAATTGCAGGCGGTTTTTCGTCTGTCTCAAACTAGCCGGAGGATCTTTCCAGAGCTTACTAGCAGCCACTGAAAAAGCTCGACCTCCCACCCTACAAAGACGAAACTTGGAAGCCACCATCAAGCAATCGCTGCTAGAGCGGAGAGCAGAGAGCCCTGCCTGGAATGTATGGCAAACATGTCCTAAAGTCTGTATAGTACTGCGGCATGGACTGGCTCAATTTACGGCTAGTTATGTCATCTTTTTGCTAATTCCACATGCAGTCCAATTAAGTGAGATTGAGCTAACTACTATTCTACCTCATCCCACAACAGCTCCCAAGAACTTTCTGTCACTGTTGCTGTCATATATCCCCTGTGTTGCCATCTGGCCCTGCTTTATAGTGCCACCCTCTCCTGCAGTACTCATGCGAAATGTAATTAGTTGTATTGTATACCAGCAACAGTAACTCCCACAAATGTCTGCTTCTGGGTCCTTGAAATGGAGTGCAAGCCCCATGATCTTGAGAGTCCTTCCCAATGAGGTTGTTGGTGGCATGAGAGATGCGGATGCACTGGGAATCTGTATGCATCACTCCTCACCACAATGTAAGCTTGTTGCAGTAGGAAACTACCGAATCAGATTTAATTTATTGTAGCATTCATGGGATATCTAACATGTATGTTTATGGAATTGGAAGAACATATGTGTAGGGATATGATTTTCAAATGATTATATTTATATCTTTATTTTATTTTTTTAGTATCGAAGATCATTGTGATTCAGCAAATTTAGGTATTTTTGAATATGTTGTTTGAGGGTTTATTTTAAGTATTTTTACATTTTTCGTACGGTTTTATGTAAGCTACTTCACAATAAACAAAAGCGTCCTCTGTTGCATGGCTCCCCAAAAGCTGATTGGTTGTTGCCTTTAAAGGTGCTGAAATATTCTGTATATCTCATTGGAGGTTTGGAACCATTGTTTCATGGAACCTATGTTTAATTCTTCGGAAGACCCTTCCTCCATGCAGAGAGTACTCAAGGGGAGCTATCTTTATACTTCATTTCCATTTGCATTGACTTAAAGTGCCCACTCACTTCAAACTACCGGGAAGGAGTTCATGGATCTCATCTTCAAGGAATTGCTTTCTCCCTAACACCTAGGCCCACACACGCTTATCTCCCTACTTACCCTGGGAGTGGGTTTCGGCCCACCC
The DNA here is from genome assembly GCF_040938575.1 of Ambystoma mexicanum. Classification (NCBI taxonomy): domain Eukaryota; kingdom Metazoa; phylum Chordata; class Amphibia; order Caudata; family Ambystomatidae; genus Ambystoma; species Ambystoma mexicanum. Next base: position 530,678,633 of record NC_090926.1, read on the forward strand.
AAGGTTTCCTCCTCCAGTTGCTTGTAGATCTCTTGCTGCCAAATTACTCACCCACCATGTGATAGGAAGGGATATGGGATTTATTTAAATTATATAGAAATTGAACACAATTCCTCAGAACATCTATATTCAATTTGGTTATGTCTGCCTCAAATTCATGCAGGCATGGACAACCAGCTGGCACCAGTCAATGTTCTCTCTCTGGGCACCTGTCCCAGCATATGACTCCCAAGTCCCTATCAGACTGGGCATTATGTCCTGCTCTGGGATCCTTTCTGCAACCAGTCTCCCTGGATAAGGCCTAGGATGCTATCCATTCTGCTTTCACCCAGAGCTATGTTGTCTCCAATCAGTGCAGTTGACTCCCAGTTTTTAGATGGGTCTTCACCTTCTAAAGATGTTGGGAATATTTATGGTATCATTGGATGATATATTGGAACAATAGTACATTTTAGTGATGTCACTGCTAGAAATCACTCTCTGTAACTCATAAAAAGGGTACTTCATGAACTTTCTAAAGGTTTTGACACTTGCTAAGCTTCCACCACACCACATGCATGATTGCATTTGGTTTTATATTGGATTTACACAAGTTTACTTACTATACTTTATAATTTCCTCACAGGTTGAACATGATTGGATACACTCTGCTTCCAGGAAACATAATTGGATTACACTGGACACTCTAACTTTAAAAATGCCAGAGTTACAACACTGAATCCTTTTATGGCAGCAATTCTTGTCAAAGTTAATTATTTTTCATATTTTTAAATTCAGCTCATCATTCATGTTTGCCAATATATTGGATTTATTTCGGTGATCTTCAGACTCTGATTTGCTAGCTTATTTGAGAATCCCATTATTAACATTTAAAGATGTCATTGTCATAGATTCCATGTGTTTTTCTCTCCCCCATCTCCCATGTAAAGCATTCAGCGTGTGGTTACCTGCAGAGATATGTGAGATCTACACATTCGGATTGTATCTGTAGTTCTGATGATTACGCTTTTGTAGCTTGGCTCCTTTGCTAAGTATCACACTAGATGCATGCAATGTTGATATGCCAGACCTATAGTCTCCTCTGCAGATGGTCTTCTCATGAACTCTCTCTGATTTGTGAAAACATAATAAATGGTTCTTTAATGTCACCAGTTTCAAACAGACTCTCTCTTCAAAGGAACTAGAGATACAAGTTGGATTAGCCTGCTAATCTAATGGGCACATCTGGTTTTGAAATAGTCAACCAGACCAGTGGAAAGAGTGGATTTAGCTGCTAATTTTTAAAGTTAATTGTCAAAATGAAATATCATTATTTTGACATAATAAATATGAATAAATATGCTCCCTGCCTACACCTTTTGACAACATACTGAGTTTTAATGGGTAAAAAAGATGCTTTTGAATACAAGCCCAAGGTCTGTTTGAAATGTCAAAAGAATTACACCCCATGTTATCACTTCTCTAGGAAACAGACACATTACTTTCAACCATCAGTCCCAGCAATGACAATTCCTTACATGCAAAATCAAGACTTTAAACCGCTGTCAATTCTCAATGCATTGTGGGCTCTGTATCTGAAATCTGAGAACTTATATAAACACACGGAGCTCTCTATAATGCCTTTTTTTCTTATTTGAATATATTACTTCGAAAGAAAAACATGACTTGTCTTTATCCAGAGTCTCATGCTTTAAGAAAAACGTCATTTATGGTATGCAAAAAATGTTTATTTCCATTGTTGTAGGCACATTGCATCCTATTTTGTTTTTGAGGTAGACAGATCATTACACTAGGCCAGATGTCTGAAACATGCTGTTCTCCAGATGTTTTGGACTACAACTCCCATAATACCTCACCACTTACTATGCTGAGGAAGGCTGATGGGATGTGTAGTCCAAAACATCAGGACGGCCAAAGGTTGCAAAACGGTGCACTAGACTCAGTTTGGCTGTGCACTCTTATAAAATTGTGACATGGTTACTTTGCACAACCATTACTAACACTACAAACCCTGCATATTGCATTGAGGGTTTTCAATGCATGATTACATTCGCAGGAACATTTGTAAACATAACAGATGGATCAATCTTTTGAAAATTGACAAGGTGTTATTTAATTTGATAGCTAACATTTAGCAGATACCTATGAATTGGGTGCTGATTCACACATGTGTTTGCCAACTGTGACATACAAGATAATCATGCAGATTGGAAATAAGTTGTAATTTGCATCTTGTGTGGCTTACAAAACACAGTTGATGTGCGTTCACGCAAAATGGCTCACCACTGTCTCTGAGCATCAGAACCAATGTGTGCCTAAAAGAGCATGGCCATTCGTCGGTCAGATCACATGCGAGTGCCTTCCTGATTCACAGAAAGTTATGTTTACATGTTCTCTCCTCTGTCTCACCTTTCCCTCATTTCTGATCAGACCAACAGAACAGGAAAGCAGACAGAGAGCATTTCTAAACAACAAGAGTGGTTTTCTTGGCCGTGTAAAACACGGGCTCATTCAAAGTATGAACATGGTTCTAGTATGCTCTATATGTACTCCTTTGGTAGAGATGTTAATGTACAGCAAGCCATTAGAGGATCTTCCCATATTGCAATGTGCTACCTGCTGCAAGGTGGGTGAGGCTAAATCAGACATTGCTCATCACAAGACCTTGATCCTCGAACCCTGAGCTGCTTTCAGCGGATGCTTAAATGAGTCCCGACCATGCGCACAGATCTTGCAGACAATAGAAGCTGCCCACACAGCTCTTTATTAATGGTGTGTCATGTGGTTCCATCCACGATCAGTATGACCCTGTCTGTGAATCAAGTACTTAGTGACAGCATTTGCTTATTTTAAATCTATTGCATATTCCTTGAATTGCATCCCTCACTTCTAGGCACACTGTCACACAAAAGAGAATAAGTGCTGAGGATTGAGAGTCAACTTAATGAGATGCTAGTTTATTGTTTTAAGTGCTTCCTATCTTATACATTCTACAAATGCATTAATATTTCTGCAGCAGAACCACTTCTGACGCATTATAAGAATTAATGAGCACGCTCTGTCCGTGGGCCCACCACTTTCCAAGCAATTTGCCTTCCATCGGGCTCAGCACCACACATGGGTTTGGGTTTCCAAATGCAATTGCAAAATCATAAATCAACATCAGAAGGTACTTTTCCATGAAGAAGGTCATACATGTTAAGTCCATCAAAGAGACTCAGAGACCCTTTCTTGGTGGGCAAGCAACTTTAAGATAAAGTGTTGACTTTAAGATGCCATTTGCACAAACTCAACTTTTTTATTTTTTATTTCATTTACACCTTTATATTGAGGGTAATGTTGGACATTGCATCTAAAATATTACACCACAACTATACATATATTGTAATGTTCAAAAGGGTACATTTTGACCCTATTATAAATTACATGGAGAAAGTGCAGAGATAGACATGCCCAATGTATCACTTCTTACAATTTCCCCATTCAAAATGATTAGTCCTTCATTTGAATAGCTTGATATCCAAGATGAAAGAAGTTCCTTGTCATATGGTGCTATTTACCTCAATGTCTTAATGCCAGTAAGACTGAGCTCCTTCTCATGGGGACAGCTGCTCCTTGTTTCCCACTCACTCGCTGGCCGGGCTCCTTGGGTCCCCTGCCCTCAGCCACCATTTGAGGCAAAAAACCTTTGGATCATCTTTTAACTCTTCTCTCTCTTCCTCTCCACACATTCCGGACCTGACCAAGAAGTCCAACTTTCAGATGCACTTCCTAGCGGCCATTCTCCCTTTCCTCACCTTCCTGCAGAAGCTTAAGCTCTCCAGAGCCCTGGTTCCGTCTAGGCTGAACTACTGCAACATCCTCTTCCTCAATGTTCTTCTTTCCTCCATTCGCCCTTCAACTAATCCAGAATAGAACTGCAAGACTTAGCCTAGGGACTGCATCTCCCAGCCATAAAATCTCTCCACTGGCTCCCAGTGACTGCAAGGATCAAATAAAAGACCCTTTGCATCATCCACAAGGCTCTCTCGGGCCAGGGACCTCTCTACATCCATCTTTCCCTCTGTAAATTCCTCCCAGCCAGAGTCTCTCGGTCCTCCGACTCCAACTCCCTGCATGTCAAACATTTCTCCAAGCAGAGAGTGGGAGGTAAATCCTTTTCCTTGGCTGGTTCCTCTTTCTGGAACTGCCTGCCTGCCCCCCTCAGACTTGAGCCGGATCTGCTTAAGTTCTGGAAACTTCTCAAGACTTTCCTTTTCACCTCATCCTTCCCTCTCCCCCTCCCGTGATAACTCTCCCTCTGTGGCCTGGTCCCTTCTGAGTCATACAGGGGCCAGACCACCCCCTAAGAGTCCCTCAGCACTTGCTTTGGGCTCCCTTAACCGGACTAGTCCAACCTGGTCCTCCCTGTCCACTGCACTCATCCTTCCTTTGCCCCTCTTCCCCCTGCACTTGCCGCCTTGGCCCGCCTAGCACTTTCCCACACTCAGGCAATTCTCTCTCTTCCTCCTCCCCCCTGCCCTTACCCCTGTTTCATGCACTTTCACAGTAGGATTGTCACAAGGCCAATATAACCATTTTTGTTGTTCTACTTTTTCGTTCCCATTTTCCCCCCCACCCTCGCTCTTGTCTTATGTGACCTGGAAACCCTTGTACATAGGCGCCATACAAATGTCAAATAAATAAATGCCATCGGAGATAAATATCACCATTGTACACTTCAGGAAAGTCCGGAAGACCAGTCTCTTCAAAGCATATTTTGCCAATCGATGGTCTCCCAATTCAACACTAGTTCCCAGCGAATGGTCTTCAACCATCCCGTACTCCCCCAATCCATCCCAGGCCTCTACTACCCCTGCACTCTTACTTGTAACCACCTGGGTATGTATCACGTGACTAGCTCTCTTTTTCTTACTAGCTAGATTCGTGCTTTATAAATCCCATATGTGCACACATGCATTTAATGAGCTAGCTGCTAAAACGTGTTATTTTGCAAATACCACCTGTTTTATCTCAAGGGGCCTAACACGGCCCTTCATGTCTTTCATCCCTGAAATAAAATGGGAAGGAAAGGGAGCTTTAATGTAACCATTAACACAGTCCCTTAGAAGCTCATTATCTGGCTTTGCAATAGATTTTCATGTATCTCTTCCATCGATCACCACGTGCACAGCACCAGACCTCCGTGTTATGCCAGCGTTAGGTAAGAACCAGCGATTTGATTAATTCTGGGCCTCAGCATGGCGCTCGCGGAGTGGTACTTGAACGATATTCAGCTGCAGGTTAGCGCCAAACTGCCCGCCCTCCAGAGAGATACACGGCAACCGACAGGAGCAGGCCTAATGCAGCCGGGCGCGAGCCTGAGTGGGACCGCAGCTGCTGCCCTATTGCCGGGCGCCTCCTGGGAAAACCTGCTGCCAATTCAACCAAATTGTGCAGTGGTTTCTTGATGTGAACAAGTGTACGCTGGGGAAAATATGTAAGGCCATCAAACCCGTTTTCCTGTGTGACCTTCAGCTACATTTGATCCCAGACCTCCGGAAGCTACAGGGAAACCCACCAGAGAACATGCAAGTACGCCATTATCATACCCGCTCGATCAACATCACCTGTGCACGCAGGCATGGATAGACACAAGCGAGCAGGATTCTAAAGATGCTTTTAGTGGGAGCCTAATTGCAATACCCCGTGTGCATGAACCCTAAAGAACGAAAAGGGCCTGATTGAACGTCAAACACATGTGAACTCCACTGAGTCATTTCTTTTCAACATAGCATTGCAAACTAATTGCCAGCAGGATTCAGCAGTATACTGTCTTAGTGACTACCGTAGACGTTCTGCATTATATCCTGCGTACCATATTAAAACAGTAGACACTTGCAAGGCTGCTCACATGCACAGCCAGAAAGATCTTCATACAATACATTCAATAACACATTGCCAATAAATCAATGGATACCTTAAGTCAGAACATATATTTATATTAACGCATCTGATGCAATCAGACAGCAGCTTTGCTGAGATAAATATGCACAATCCGAGTACAGGCATACCTTCTTCAAAGTCAATACATAATTCCCATACATTTAATAACACCCGGTCAATCAATAAATACACACTTTGTTTTGGAGCATCATATGAAATCAAGCAGCAGCTTAGCACATATACAAATATACACGCATAATACAAAACACGCATAACTTATTCAAAGTGCTAAAATATAACACATAGTCGTACAGCCCAATCAGTTTTTTTTTTCTCCTGTAGATGTGATGCTTTGGGCCCCAGGATATATGCTGTTTATTTTATGGGATGTTGTTTCACCAAAATGCCAGGGGTAGCGGAAGTGACATCACACAACCCTTCACCCATGATGACATCAGAGTAAGTGAGGTCATTTGACCCAACCCTCGAAGTGATATCACAGGAAGTGATGGAACACGACCTTTCACCCCTTGACAAAACAAGACGTGGCATCACATAGCATTGTTCCTAAGTACAATATGAAATATATGGTTACAATATCACTATAATGTGATGAACATTTCATACAATAGTGTATCGCCATATGTATCTTTAATATCAGTGTATATAGGCCCATATTACCAAATAACTATGAATGGAAACAGACATCCAAGGCCAAATGATAATGATGTGTTATATAGCACTTACGCTAAGCGATTTATATATAACAAACAAACGTACAACATCACCCAACCTGTGTTGGTACTCATTTATCAACCTCAGAAGGATGCAAGGCTTAGTTGGCCTGCTGGGATTCGAACCTGCAACCTGCAGATCACATACACATTGCAGCGACAAGTGCTAAACCCACTGAGCTATCTTACCAGCTTTAGCTATATTACCGACTATAGAATAATAAGCAATTACTTGTCTGGATGTACTCAAAGTAAGAAAGCAAATTACACTCTGTACTGGATACCATTACACTGGTAACTGGGATTTAACAGCATGCCAGTTCATCTGCAGGTCTGGTGCAAAGTTGGCCACATGTCAAGCCTCAGTGGATCTACTTTTCAGGCTTCAGCGTTTGGCAAAATACAACCCATTGGGAGGGTTCATAACTGTATTAAATAATATAGAGTAGCGCAGGGAAAGCAGAACACTCACACAATAACCTCATACATGCAAACAAACATCCTGAACAGCATGCCATGGAGATAGGAAAGATAGATACATTACAATAAACAATTAATTGTGGCACAATTAAATCAAAGGCCACTTTATATGCTACGGTCAAGCATTTCTCCTCTGTACACACGCGTTTAGGCACAATGGTTTTGACAAATGACCGAGGACGCCGAGATGGAATGTCTTGTGATGATCGTAACAGAGATAATGGCAGAAAAATAACATTCTATAACTGCAACTTGCGAAAAGCATAATACATAGTCCGAAAGGGATGCTTATTCTACTCTAAATGCTTTTTGTAAGTGTTTGCATTGTAAATTTGAGGTGTTTAAGAGGCCTGAACATGAAAGCCAGCCACTCCAGGAACAACGAGCCACATGGCCACATGGCACTGATCACTGCCCAGGAGCTTCAAGTCGACCTCACGGGTCGAAGGTGCGACCCTTGACGACCACAAATGACGTCCCTGTTGATTTATGTTTCTTAATATCTGCTTTGATGCTACTGTACTGGACTCATACTAGTACCAATAGTCACAGAATAAAATTAAAAAAAATAAAAACACTCGGCAGCAAACCCACATCTATTAGGTACTGCATAGTAGAATCTTTAGAGCAATCAAATGTATTGCTCTGTGGTCTGCTCCTAGACGACAGGAAACTGAAACACTGTCATGATTTCCCCCCTTCTGGCTTCTCGATAAAGTCTTAGCAAGTTGGTCGAAGCCAGGGGCGTTGCTAGGGGGGGGGGGTAAGGGGGCTATAGCCCCTGATCTTTTGGTTGTAGCCCCAGATAGAATCTCAGGAGCTACAGCCAAAAGAGTAGCTAGCCCCAGTCCCAACAGTTCTGACATCAGCTTAGCCCCGGGTCTTTTCAAGAACTAGCAACACCCCTGGTCGAAGCTTACTTAAGAATCCATTTTAAAGAAAGCTGGCACCATTATGACGGTTTTTTTCAAGAAAGGTAAGTCACATTAGAGTTGCTAAGGGAGAACCAGCCACTTGATCTGTGTCCATCCACCGCTTCCCTCCTTTTTCTAAATCTACAAGATGAAGATGTAGTTTAATAATGCACCTTTTAAAGCCTATACAAAGAGTCTGAAAGCTCATTAATCTGCAGGATGGGGGAACAATCCTGTTACAAACAGAGCCCTATACAGTTCTGCACACTTTAATTCACGTAAACAAATGTATCAATTTTTGTTAACTTGTTATAAACAGACCGCCTTTTTGTAAGCCTCGTTGGGCCACTCTACACATAAGGTGTTAAACGCACATTATTTAAAAAAAATAATAATTCTGGTCTGAATGAGGCAACAATATCTGTGGTATTACTTTGTAGCTTGAAATAATGAGGCAATAATCCACAGTGGAATGGGATGGACTGATAGTAATGACCTGCAGATAGATACGGGGTTTCAAGTAGCCCTGAGGGCCATTACCGTACCCAGTACGGCTTGTCCTAGACAATATTTGCACCAGGGAATGGGTGCCCAGCCAATGAGGACGCTATAAAAGTGGAAGAGAATTGCCAGCTTTCCACTCTCATTCCACCAGTCACCAAAGCTGCTTCCCTGGGTGTCACCATCTTTTTTTCTGCATCAGCCTCTGGCCCTTTCTGTCTATTCCTATGGCCCTTGCCTCCCCTCCAAGGCCCACATCATACTGAACCCACCCTGCATCCCCCTCCCCAGTCCCTCACCTGCTGGCCCGGTGCTTCCTGCTCCGGTTGCCGCTGTATCACCTTATGTCTGTGATAGGCTACAGAAATAGAAACATAGAAACAGGACTAAGTTCCTCTTCTATTTGTTGTGGTATCAGCCCTCTTTTTTTACAGTACATTGTGCTTGGAACAATAGCACAGAGCCCATCTCCCGTAGCCAATCAGGAAAACTATTTCCACCTCGGACAGAGCCCTAAGGTGGGAATAGATATCACCCTCTACCTAGGCTCCAGTTCGCAGGCCATCACGTCCCTGTTCTCCCCCCTGCCACAAGGTTGATAGATAGATTAGTGTCACTAGGATCCTGATGAAACAACATAGGTACTAAGGCATATTTCTGTCAAAAGATGTGGCTTGTGTATTAAGTGTTAGTGATGGCTTCTGTGGTGGGAATGTGAGTAGCTTCAAAGGGTGAGTATTGGGCATTTGCCAGGAGATGGTGGGGGCACAGGGAAGGTGTCAAATGGTCTGCCGGTTCACAGGATCGGAGAGAGAGGAGCAGGAGCAAAGCCAATGGCACTGAGGGTGATGGGGCTGTGGCAGACGACATTGATTAAGGACATTGATAAAAACTGCTTCCTGGCCAGCTGAGTGGCTTGCTGCTCCCCTTCTGGTGCTGATATTTGCTACGTTGGTTCCCCTGTCATATTTCAAAAACATTCAACACACTATTCTGTATATACCTATTCTGTATATACCTTGTATTTAATACCTGCATGTAAATAATAACGCTATTGTAACCAAGCTTCGCATATTCATGTAACTGCTGCGCCCGGTTACCCTAGGGTATGCTCGCGCATTATGAATAATAAAACAAACAAACAAACTGCAATGACCATTCCAGGACAATGTGACGGCCATGACAACTGCTAACAACCCAACAAGAAATGATACACTATGGTAAAGTCTATGATGTGTAGTTGCTAGCAGAGTACATCGTTTTATGCTTGTAATGTTAGCTTCAATATCGACGATAGTTTGAGAAAAAGATATTTGTATCCGAAGTATTGAACAAGGCTGAACACAGTGTTAGTTCCTTCATAGTCATGTGTGGTAAATGGTTATATAATCCTCTTTGCATGATAAGAGGCAGGATCAAAGGGTGGGTTTGCACTGAGGGGCTTTCCTCATGTTGCTGTTAAACTTACTTTTGAAGTAGGCCACACTTCTGTATACGTTTTTAGCTGCAGCAGTAGTATTGCAAGGCCGTTGGTAATTAGAAGGCTGATGCGGGCCAGGGGCCCTTACAGAACAAATCCGTGTGCACTCATCAGCTGTAAGCAAGAGGTATGCACCCGCTAAACCACCTCTGGGTAGTTCCTCTGAATAGGTCATACAGCTTATGCAAGTATTTTTGATTTGAACCTGGCTGTAACCGACGACAGACGACTAACTGCATTAAAAAAAAAAAGGATAATGCGAGATGCACGCGCCACTAGACGAATGAAGATGTTATGGAAAGAGTTGGCCATCCTGTGAGAAGCGGCATGCCGTGCTCACTCACCAGCCAGCAGACGTCACCCATTACTTTAATTGCCATACCTAGTGTTCCTATAGTGCCATGTTCTTCATTGAGGTGAATTAATATTCAGAAACAGACACATGTTGTATTGCCAAAGCCTCTTCCCAACGCTCGAAGTGTTATTTTTAATGAAGCTAGGGAGACCGAGCGATCTGCTCGGTAGTAAAGTGTTGCTTTAGTGCCAGCACCATGCTGTTCTAGCATATCACTAAACAGCACGGCACGTGGCACAGATGTTGTGGTGGCCTTGCAAAAGGTCACGCCGCCTGTAATTAGATTCAGCGTCTATATGAACGGAGCATTCCAAACCTCAGATGTCAGTGTGTGCACCGAGCTTGCTTGCATGCATGTGCTGACCTGTTCTGAACCAGCAAAAAGCGGGTGAACTTGAAATCCAACCACAAAATCATGCACTCGACAATTAGGGCCCGATTCGTTGAATTATTTGCAGGGTTCAAAGTGAATTTGCACTGCTGAAAAGGGACTTTGCACTGCTGACACAAACCCTGAGCAGCAAAGTGTATTTTTGGAGTGCAAAGTCATTTTTGCAGTAGAAACTGTACTTTGCACTGACTTTGAACCGTGCAAACAATTCCATGAATCGGGCACTTAGTCTGAATGATACATGCAGCTACATAGCACGAATTCCAGGAAAGAACTGTAAATATAATACGTTTCAAAATTTTATTTACATGATGTATTTGTATTTGTATTTATTTTGTTTACATAGCGCTTTACACCAAAGTGCTGCACACTTTAACAACAGGATACATATGATAATAACTTTATGTAGGTAGGTATACCTTCAAATATGTGTGGTGACACTTCAATTCATGCATTTACTGTTCAATTTGAGCACATTCAGCCTGGTGTAAAACGTGAGTGCCAATGCCCTCCCCAACAAGGTACAGCCCTACTAGGGACAAGCAGCTCGAACAGGAAGTTGCATAATCATCATGTTTCTGTCCATACACTCTTGGGTGTTCCCTCCAACAGCAGATTTAATTAGTCATTGTTTATGGGTCTTGCCAGGAGGCTGGTATTATTTTGAGGAGACATTTTGTTTTTGTTTTAGTTAGGTTGTCTGTAAAGTTAACAATCCAGGCACTTCTATGGTAACGGCGTCTATTGTACGTGTCCAAAAGTAACACATGTTCCATGATCATGCGAGTTAAAATGAGTATACCTAACTCATTTATTTGTGATATTTTAAAAAAATGACATATGTATATGGGCTACTTCGGTGTGATGCGGGAAAAAAAGTGAGGGGTAGGGGAGGAAGTAATAGGTGGGCAGAGAGAGGAAGGAGAGCAAATGCGACTTCTGGGAGCCGAAAGTGCAGACTAGTCTAGTTTGAGAGGTGAAAGAGTTCAAGACATTAACATGATGTAAGTACATCATAACCATGTGTGGCCATCATGTATCTTACCTTTCCAGTGATAAGAGGTTGAGGGTCAGAGACATGCCAAGGCATTTGTACATAGGCATAATTCGTATCATTTGATGGATTTGTGCTTTGTATCCAACGAGTAAAAATAGCCAATCACGTCGTACTGAGCTAGCTTATGGTGCAACATATGTATTCTAGTTGCATAAAACTATTATTGCTGAATTGACATCAAAAACTGTGACTTTTTTTAACGGCCACAAGAGAATGATTAGGAAAAGGTTTCATTTCATTCAAAAAGAAAGAAAGCAATTGTGTTTACTGGTTGCAAATGATATCCCAATGTAGTATAATTGCTTAATGTTGAATGTTCCATTCCCAGTTGGAATTAATGAACCCCTAATGACATTTGTACAGCATGAAGCACTCAATAGGGGTGGGTTAGGCCCTGCGCAGCGTCCCCTGTAACTGTTGCTGCCACCCCGACAACATACGTATGACACTTTGTAACTCGGGTATAAATCGAAATATCTGCGTGCGAACCCCCATAAACCGGCCCATCACCCCACTATGCTGTGTATGCCTACGTCCGATCGGATCCCCTTCTGCGTGCACACTCCCCTGAATCCGAAAACTCACCTCTGCACTGCAAATCCTATGCACAAATGTACTTACGCCTGCCTTCAGGTGATGAAGAGACCGTCGGATTTGCGTCAACGTTTCCTAAGAGAGAGGGTTGCGCGGTCAAATCCATGAATACGCTTTGCTGTGTGCATTTGTAGGCATGTCATGGACTGCCTGCGGCCTGTCCCTTGTAGCGCTGACTTTTTCCCTTGTTCTTCCTAATTTTCCGAGTTCTGTTCCCTACTCCACCATCTGCGCAGGCCTCGCCTATGCTCTGCATGGAGTCTAGCACAAGGAACTCGGCCGCTCAAAAAGACGTGCAGAGTATTTGCGAAATCCATGCAAGTCAATGGAATATCCCATGCATTCGATTCCATGAATCGACGGACCGCATTTTGCAGGCAGTTTGGCATGAAGTACCCTATTCTCCTCACAAATATTTCCATGAATCAGGCCCTTAATCGGCACTTCTGTTGTGGGGTAAGAGCAAATGTTATTGATGATTACATATATGCCCCTGCAGTTCAGATAGACATGTTTGACAAAAGCTTTGGAAGATCATTAGCCCACTAGAATGCCTTTGTTGCGTTTTTTGATTTCTGGACCAATAAATGGATCCTAACATTGTTTTCAAGAATCTCATGAGCTTTGCAGGGTCTGGTCATAATAAAATGTCCTTGGGATCCAAAATTGGGGAATTTCTGTAGTCTGTATGTTCTGCTCTATAACCATATCATTTTTTCAACTAAAGGTTTCAGTGACATCAAAAGAGAGATAGAAAGCACTGTCAAACATGTACCCCATGTGATGGGAGTTGGTGGCAATCGATATGGTATCTTTCCTGGGGCATGAAGACCTTTCATTGTAAAATATAAAGTCATTTCTACGACCAAATGAATTTGGTTGAAATGCTTAAGATGCACCATTATACACCATTAGAATACGAACTTGTTTCTCTTTTGCTCTACATATGATAAGGTGAATATATACATGTGCCCTGTAAATAACAATGGAGGAGTGCAATAACAATGGTCATGATATACCAGTATGAATGAACACAGAGCATGTGAAAGATATACTTCATAGTGGCTGCAAACTTGCTCTGTGTCATTATGATCATTTACAGCCAATCCTGGCTTTTGAGCCAGTAACACGTTGCCTCCTGGGGATAGTGGGATTATGAGTATACTAAATATTGTTAAATTCAACTTTAAAAAAAAAAGAAAATTAAAACTAATTTTTGTATTTCTAGATATATATGGTCAATTATTTATGAACTATATCAACGTTTATTAGGTCCCAAAATAAGCATAACACAGTTTCAAATATAGAAGGAGGAAATAACATGAGAAAAAAGATCCACTGTCGTGTACAATAGGCAACAAAACTCACCATGAGGACCCCACACTCCGGGGTATCACCAGTATTCACAACAGAAGAGACCCACTAGGGGCAGCGTGAGAATGCATGATTTCTCTCAGTGAAGACCACCGTTTGGCTTGACTTAGTCCTCACATCCTATCTGTATAATCATCTATCTAAAATGTTTTTAAATCAAATATGTGCTTCAACCTATTTGGCACTCACCAATTTCTATTCACTGACATCACAGAGCTAGCTTGACCCTTTGATCATGTCTTCACAAGGCATTGCTTTTTTGCCCTTATTCTCTGTCCTTTGCCTTTATTGTACCGGCATGCTTAACATGTTTACGTATTATTTTTTTAAATCTAGGAATCACGATTAGCCTCACTTAAAAAAGGATAATTAAGTGGTTGGTGATGTGCTGGTATCGACGACGAATCACTTAATATAAAATAACATTAAAAGTGAGCAATTGATCTTCATGTGCATATACAAGTAGGTATATGTGTTCCAATGTGTTACAACATTTAGCAATGTAATGTGAGCCATTTGAAATCAAGCCCAGGTGGTTTGTCGAAACCCTAAACCTTATATGTTGAAGGAGTCTGTTCTTCGCACGTTTATAATGCAACGTTTTCATTTATTTTAGTGTTGTTAATTGTGATGCTGTGTTCAAGACCAGTTCATTAAGGTCACTTTCAATTTAATTAGAAATGTTGTCATGTGTCAACAATAGGCAGACTTCAGCTTCGGAAAGACAGTCGTAGTGGCAACTTGGCAAGATGACTTCATAAATTATAACGAATAGCTCTCATCAAATCATCTAAAGTGTGACCGCAGGAAGGCATACATTCTGACCTATTTATCACTTTAAATGAGTCAAGCGCCCTTTACTTGTGTCATTCTCCTAAGCAACTTAAAGTGATTTGCAATAGATCTTATCTGGTGGAAGCAATACAAATTGCAGTAAATGCTTAGAAGTATGAAACATGTACCCATTCATCATTTTCAGCAGTTGTTTTCCCCATTTACATTAATTGTTCATGGGGGGTTTGGTGGGAATTGTAGGTATGACATTTCAGACTTGGTCAATTAAGACTGCTGTTGGCACAGTCGCAATGTTTGTGTTACTTGTGAATTAAATCGATGATGAACTTAAATAACGTAAATGGTACTGGTGTTGTAATTTCCAGATTACCCGTTTACGTGGATGTAATCAGTGTGCTCTAGTTCCTAGTGATGTCATTGATGATAGAATAGATTATATAGTAACTGATGTCATCTGTGATTTCATAGGTGTGGTCATGGGCGGTTTAACAGGGGCCAAGTTGGCCATTCCCCTGGTTGAGGAGGATGATCAAATCACAGTTACATTCAAGTGTTTTAAGTGTCCCAGAAGTTCTTTGTTTTATACTTGCTACCGTGTCTCTGATAGTCTACCTTGTGATCTTGGTTCGATGACTCTGGTCTTCTGTTCCTCCTACTTGTTTCTTTGGGGCACCTTTTCTTTGTTTGCCTGGCCATTGTGCACCCCCATGTTCAACCTGAACAAAGGTAGAAACTGGTTAGATACAGTTGTGAGGAAAAAACCCAGAGCTTCCATTAAGAGATTTGTAAACTCTGTACTCCAAGAGGCTTTACTACAGCTTCCTCAACACTTCTGCTTCAGCTAGGATCCTGGCTCTCTTCCCTAAATGTCAATCGCCAATCTCTGCTTCCAGTTTCCTCTTCTCTCTCCCGCATTTTCTCATAATTCTTCCAAACTACTCTCTCCGTTTAATTTCTCCTCCAATCTTCTCCTGATGTCTACACCCAACCTATCTCTCTCTTTCCTTCTGTCTCTCTTCCTCCCCAGCCGCCTCTTACCACACTCCCTCCAGCCATCCTTTTCCAATTCAACTGAATCACATCCTCTGCCGCCTGTCTCCATCTTTAGCAACCGCCTCTGCAACTCATCCCCATCCATCCACGCCACTGTGAAAACGCTCATACATTATGTAGGGTGCTAGTCCTTCCTCTTTTTCTGACCTACATGGATTGGGAACACCTAAGCCTCATGATTCGTGAATTAACAGGATTGGCTAGGTGTGTTTCAAAAAACCCAAAGTCCCGAGTGCAATACTGATGTGTTGCAATCAATGCAAATGCATTCTAATCCTGTTTCACAATGTCTTCCGTCTTTGCTTCCATACGTGCACATTGGACACTGGCAAGAGGTCCAAATTCACACAGGCTTCTCTGTTCTCCCCACAGCAGTAGATGAATCTACCCAAATTAACATGGTTCATCTTCACCCCACCTCTCAGCTACAGTAAGGCTTCCATACAGTCTTCTCCTCATGTTTCCCTACAACAGGGATCATTGTCCAAAAAACGTTAAGGCTCAGATGCATTCTATTCCCATGAGCATTTATTAAAGGGACAGACACAGAGTTATATTAGACCCTGTGACAGTCCTCTGCTTTATTGAAAAGGAATGTGGGAACCCCTCTACTGACAATGAACGTGGGTCAAATACCCTACTCTATGGAATTACTTCCACTTAAGAGGGTCTACACCACGTTTTAGCTCACCGCACCCTTCACAGAGGAGAAATACTCATTTGCATATCAGTCGTTGTCCCTCCCACAAGGGCAGTACAGCACCAAAATGCTAGTCTATTCTCCTCTGAACAAGAGTACCATCACCAACCCCAGACACGTGTTGTGGCCTTGTTGGGTCTTCTCAGTAAGGTGAAGCTTAGCCTTTCTAAGACAGTAAGCAAGGGATCCACGTCTGGATTACCCTTGGTTTCCAAGGGTGAAACCACACATTTTTACACAATTGAAAAGGAGTGTGGGAGCCCCTCTACCGAGAAGGAACATGAGTCACATACCTTGTATATAATTTCTTCCACTCAGGAGGGTCTACAAACACATTTTAGAGAAGTCCTCTGCCTTAATTCGAAGGAATGTTAATCTGGTCTCAGGGATCCCCTGTGCCATGCATCATACTGTGAATATTGGAACCCAGACCCCGTGGCCACCCTCACCTTTACACCCAGGAACAGGCAGGGTACCTTGCCAAAGGTGCCACAGCACACTAGATATGTATTGGTGTAGTAAAAATACAAAACATAAAGAGACATTGCAAAGATGTTGGTAAATATGTTACAACACCCAGTAATAAATTAAAGGCTATTGATATTATACAGTATGGTACTGGTATGGTATGGTATTGTATGGTATGGTATGGTATGGAACGGTAGATTGATTGTGTAAAGTTCACCATTCACCCTTAAGAGATGATACTTGAAACTGTAGCTAAAACCAAAACCTAAATGCGAGTAATGAAAGTGGATCGAACGAGGAAATATATATATATTTAATTGATAACTGAAAACGAAATAATCTGTCGTAAATTAAATGTGCAATTAGCAATCTCACATTTCCTTTTTTCTTCTTTTTCTTTTCTTTTTTTCCCCTTATTTTGCTTCCAAATAGCCTACCCTCTGCCTCCCCCATAGATTGACCCCCTCCCTTAGATAGATCCCTTTTGATTTGCTACCCTCACCATGTACTACCGCCTCTGACTTGCAAAACACTCTGTTGCTTCCTGAAACGAGGACTTACCCAATAATAATAATAATAATAATAATAATAATAATAATAATAATAATAATAATAATAATAATAATAATAATAATAACAATACGAGTCCAGTGAGTTCCAAAATATGTCTGCCTGAACGAAAAAATGACACTTCACCCCAACATGCCAATCTATATTTAGGAATGGACAGATGTCCCATGTAGACTGATCTCAGGTGTTAATTGGATGATGCAAGGTTAAACTATTTAGCAATAAAATAGGACATGTGTAGTACACGTATCTGTGAAAGAGGTACAACCCTTTTTCAGCCATCGGGTGACTCTTTCCCTCCATGCAGCTTTTAAGTTACTTGCTCACTTTTACTATCTAGTGGGGCCCCCTAAATTAAGAGAAACCTTGCTGCCATCTGCATACATGTAATCCATCCTGTAAGACTTGATGAGATTAGTCAGAGGTTCATGCACAGACCGAAGAGCATTGGATTGAAGAATAAGCCGTGAGTTTTCCAACAGTTAACCATTTGTGCTGATTCAAAAGGAGGCAAGCTGGCAGCCTGCAAATGAAAGTTCAAGAAAGGTGTTAGGGAGGTTAGCGTCTTGCTCAAATCCCCAAACAGAAGTGGTTCCCAAGGAGAGTGTGGTGGTAAATGGTGTGAAAAACCACAGACAAACTAATAGAATTGGGCACCAACACCGCTTTCATTCACCACCAAGATTGTCCAGCAGCATGAGTATCCCTGATTTCCTGCATTGTTCAGGTCTAAGCTATTCTAATAATAACCCAAGAGAGAGGAACTTTCTAAACAAAAGACTGCAATTGGGTGGTAGCTCTGGGTGCCAGTTAGTTCCCTGAACAGGGTAGCTGGGAGAAGGGCAGAGGTTGGATGAATCTCTAGAATCATGGTTGGGCGCGGGATAATATCCTCGAAGTAAAGGATGCATTGACGGTAGTTGGCAGATCTAGGACCTAGCTCTGCTAGCAATAATCATAAACACGTGTCATGGCAGGGTCTATTATGGTTTGGTAAGTCACAGATTGTTAGAGCTGTTGTTCCAAAACAGACTGGAAGTAAGAGAAGAGAGGGCTGTGTGTGAGCAAGACTGTGTCAGAATCACCAGTTGGTTTGGTTAGGATCAGTTCCCATTATCTGAAAATAAAAGGACCTGATTACTATACAAATTGTTTGTATTTTATTTCAAATTATCGCCAAAGCGCTGTACAAAAAAATAACAATGATTCACATTGAGGTTGAGGGAATCTTTAGAAAAGACAGGCAAGAAGTATCAACATGCATCTTTAATGCTTTAGAAAGTTCCTGAGCAATACTTAGGTTGTAGAAAATCTCTAAGTAATTTTTCATATTGCTGTCAAAATCTTTGTTTTATGCTTGGGAATTTTGCAGCTATGTATGGTTTAGAATTGAAGTAATAATGCATTTGACATAAACCTTCCCCCTTGGTACAGTGATGTTCTAAGTGCCTTTTATTCGAGATTCTGCCAGGGTTTCCTGGGTTTCAGAATTCAATCTCCTCCTCACTTGGAGCTAAATGTTTCAGAATGACATTCCCAACAATCCTGGTCAGCAACATGTTAGATTGATTTTTTGTTTTAAAAATGGACCTAGATTGTAAGATGTACATTGGAACATGTATGAAGTATATGTTGGCTATCTAGAGCCCCCAACGACCCTATCTGCTGATTTAGATTGTGATAGAAAGGTACCCCTCCATTTTCCAGCCAAGGATAGAAAGGGGTCTTTCTGTCGTTAGGGTACACACATTCAGACGATACAATCAAGGATGTGAACTGCTCTAAGGACCAATTTTGTGACTGGAAGAAGCCGAGATCTGTAAAAGTGACTAAAATGGCCTTTGAATTTGATCACAGCCATCAGCCTGGTAGTTAAGGTCACCCATAATAGCTAATCTAGAGAATAAGTACAAGAGCAATAACAAAGACAGATATGGTCAACAAGATCAGAATGTGAGAAATTAGTACAAGATCCAAAGAAATACATGCTGTGAAAAAGCATTTAACATGAAACAGAGCTCAATTTCTAATATTGAGAGGTGTTCTAATCAAGATATTAGTCGAATCTTTAAAAATAATTTCCACTCCCTTTCCCCTTTTGGTTGATCTATTTTGAAGAGTACCACGACAACCTGGGGGTGGCAGGTCATTAAGAGCAAATTTCTAGGAATCAGAACATCATGTCTGTGTGAAACAAAGTCATTGTGAATGTAGGTTGAATATGAGATTGTGAATGCAACATGTTTCTTTAACAGTCAAATTTCAGAAAAGCATTAATTGAATTAGCTAAAATTAGGAAAGACCGCATCAGTGGCTTCTATGTAAGGAGATGATTCATATTGCTCCCATGATTATGTACATTTACACCATTTAGCACAAGGACCGCATGTGGCTTTTCACCTCTTTTGGGTTTTGAACCTAGTTGGCTTACTGACCAATTAATACCTTACCCGTCAAGCCTAGTGATGTCATTGCTGACTTCGTCTTCACCTTCTCTGTTAATCTCTCTAATCTCCTTTTGCAAAAAACTTTCACAGCACCCTTAAAGCATGCAGCTTTAAGTCCTGGACAGGTACCTGAGTTTCCAAAATGGAATGTACACCTGCACCAGAAGCACCTCTTCATGTTGGTGCCCTGCCCGCCTTTGTTGGTATTGGTGCCATTGTTGTCCATAACTGGCTAGTTCCCTAGTTTCTTTTGTTTCACAGAAACCCTCTTGGCCATATTATCTCCACCTTTCTTCTTATCTTTACAGTCTCTCACAACTACATACACACCATCTCCACCTTTGCTTCCTTTGTTTCTAGCTCTCGCACACATGCCAACATGTGTTCCATTTTCTTGGCAATGTCTAATACTTCATCTAAGCTTGGATCACCCTTCGTCCATTCACCTTTCTGATTTGGTTCTCTTTCACTTTGAGAATTAATTGATCCCTGAGCCTCTCATTTTAAGTTGTACCAAAGTTACAATTATTAGGCAATTCCCTTAGCTGCATAATGAAATCCTTTATCGACTCTCCCCTACTTTGTTCTCTTGTACCAAAGTAGTACGTTTCTAGGATGATGCTGCATTTCTTTTACACATTCTTGCCTGTCTTCTGCAAATTTATCTCATAGGCATTGGGTCCTAAGTAACCCCTTCCCCTTGATAATTTGCACTCACTGGAGTTCCCCATTCTGACAACACGCTTTTTAGAATCCTTCTTCCCACGAAGAACAGGCAGTGCATTAAGAGCACACAGTTTATTAAAATTATTGTATTGTTGCCCCCTCTTGTTTAATTCATGCAGTTACTTTCCCTACCCCACCCCCATTTATGTTTCTAATTTCAACTATATTGTGGACCCATCCATTTGCCTCCATTAATGAAGTCTAGCACTGCACTTTACTCCATGCAGATGTAGTGTTGGGATGGTTCCTTGTTGCGTCTTCCGATGTTTGCTGTCCCTTGCTGTGCCTCGTTGCCATTTTGCGTGTGGGAGACAAACACTAGTAGAACCTTTCCTCTAGCACTGCCGTACAGATCTACCCAGGATATCTATTGCTGCACGTAAATGAATGTGATGGTGGGGGATCTGGAGCTGCAGCGGCAGTCCGAGGGGTTCCTTACTGGACCGTAGTTGCAGATGGCATCCAGATGACATCTAAGCACGTGCCTCTTTGGCCACCAGTAGCTCTCCATCGATGTGGCGCCAATGAGTTCTCCTCCATTTCCTCTGCTGCACAGCTCTCTTCATACTTTCGCCTATAGGTGAAGCTTACCTGAAAATGGCGGTGACATGGAATTCTCCACAAACAATGTGCAATTAGCAATCTCTAATTTTTCTTTTTCTTCTTTTTCCTTTCTTTTTTCCCCTTGCTTTGTTTCTTATCTCACATATATATGTCAAATTGATCTAATAATATTATTGACTTGTGGATGTCGGTGCACCACTTGAACCTACTGTATAATAATTGTGTGCACCACACACCCTTTTGTGGGTGCTCTCAACATGTACCACATTATGCTCATGACTGTGTTCTTCATGGACACTGCATACACAAATTGCACCATGGAATGTTTCATTTTTGGCTTTTTTCTTAAATCATGATGCTTATTGAAGGAAGCAATGTACATAATTGTTCACTATTGTTGGTCTTTGTTGGGTCCTGGAAACGTGTTCATAATGTTTATAAACTGCATGTACAGCTTTTAGCCCCGATGATGGACATTGTCTGAAATGCAGTGGCAATATAGCATTTTGGCAGAGGTCACTCAACATTGTCATTTATGTAGCTGGTTTAGCTAGACCAAAGGTGTGCAACGCTCACCTCTGGTTGTTTAGCCTAGGTCCACAAAGCTGACCTGGAATACCCTGTCACCAGTGACCTCAACCTAAACTATCTTGTCACAACTATTACACAGGTGAGGAGGCAGGTGGATATTCACTTGATGTATTCTGTGAAATGCTAAGTGAATTCATCAGTATGAGGTCCCCCTCCCGGGACACCCTATCCTGACGTTCTCCAAACATCAACAGTCTTTCTCCTACAAAGTTACACACATTCTAAACATAACTATTCCAGAACGGATTAAGAGCCGCTACTCAACTTTACACAACACAACATGGAATTTTGTATTCCCTACAGTTATTCTGAAGCTAACACATTGCAATTATAAAGTGCAAACCATGTAACACAGTTATTATATAAGAGATCATTTCGGAGTGGATGTTTTCTGAATTCATATTTGGTCTCATACATGATCATTGATTTTGTAATCTGATGGACATTTTGACCCAGCACATCCTGGGAGTCTTCAAGTCAAAATGTAATGTCATGTTTATAAATATTTTCAGTAGTCGAAAATCTGAAGTTGAGCATTGGCGGATTCAAATAATTAGGAGCAACACTGCAAATTGCCCGATTAATTATATATAAAGCAGGACATGTGCCTAACTGGAAATTGAATGCCCTGATTCATGGATTATTTGCGCTGAAAAAAACGGGATTTGTGCACCATTCTGCCCGAAAATCCCCATTTATTAAAGAGGGATTTGCAGGCAGAATGGTGCACAAATCATGTTTTTTTCGGCGCCAATAATCCATAAATCAGGGAGTTAATGTCTGCTTCTTCGAATGCCCAAATAACCCACCTTAAATTCACAGTCTCACCTCTTGGGGTGCAAAAGGAATAGCGAGAGTGCATTTTGCATTGCCTACTTTTCATTTTTTTATGTATTTGCTTTAAGGGGGTTGAAATGTGGGAAATACAGTGTTTTCAAAATATTTTTAAATAAGGAAATGACTGGCCTGAGCTTAAACAATAAACCTCTACCAGGGCCAAGATACAAATGTCATTGTCATCACATTGAACCCTGGCTGGCTTGTTTAAACAATCACTTATACTGAACATTACATGGGAATCATGGGTCGTATCATTACAGGGTGGTGCAGCGTGTATATTAAAGCAAATAGGGTGCCCCTGTACTCGCTCACTTCTTACTTAAGCACTACATGCTGACTTGACAGCCTTGGGAATGCAGCCATTTCTGTTGCAATTACCATGTTCTCCTACGTCATATATAAAGTGGAAGCCACGTCAGAGTATGCCATCGTTCCTAAGCAATGCCATCCGTGACGGTAATTGATTACATTTGCTGTTAGGTTCAATGCATCGTCCATACTATTTCATGGGACTTCAAATTATACAAATATGAAAACATGTCTACAATTCATTGTAAAAGTAGAACACTTGTGATAATTTCTGCAATATTCCCATTCTGAGAGCAACAGCTATATGATATATTGAGGGCAAAAGAGACATTCAAGGTTAATAGGTGGAGTGACACAAAATCATTAACATTCAGTGAAAAACATCTTTAATTGAAGTGACGTTCAGATGCAGCAACTACGTATCTGATAAGTGACTGGTGTTGGGGTATCTGCGTCACCTTAACTATGACCCCACCCCCATTGCACATCCATAAACATGCTTACCTCATCTAAGGTGAAATCACTGATGACAGTACGTATAACGTTGTCAATTACATCACTTGAAACTAGAGCACACTGATGATATTTAATATGACATCAGTGATGGCCTCCCCAATAACATCCCTCCTAACTACCAGTCATGGTGACAGATGCTCATGCTTTATTTCAAGACAGATGGGGCATACTAACAGAGATGCAATAAACACTGTTATGTGTTCATGTCTACTTATTTTATTATCTTTTACCAGTATTGAACATTATGGTTGAATATCTTTAGAAAATAGGTAATGTGCCTGTACATTTACATTTTCATATGCACTAGAACAGCGTAGGGTCCTACAGCCTTTGGATCTCCAGAGGTTTGTAATTGTGACTACTATCAACCCAATCCTGCATATTCAATTCTGAGAGGTCATGGGAGTCATAGTTTCAAACATCTGGCAAACAGCATGTTGCAGCCCCCGGCAGGCCACCTGTCATACTTTACCATTTGACAAGTTTGATATGTTTCTAATCTTTCCTGGATGGCTGGAAGTAAAAGTTAAACTACTCAGAATGTCTACTTTGCGAACGGTATCAATGGAGACAGATTGATGAAGGCAACACATTGGGCCTCATTACAAGTTTGGGGGTAGCCTTGCCGGTAAAACCGCTAGGCTGCCGCCAAACTTGTGATTTTTTTTCAGCACCCGCGAATGGGCAATTACCAGGTCATAACGGCCCAGCTGGACCCGGTTTTTGTCCATTCGCGGGCACTGGAAAATAATGCTCCCCATTCCCATTTGAGAACGTTGATAGGACTGTTCTTGTCACTACTGAGGGCTCAATGGGAATGGGGAATGGGAATGGGGAGGTCGGATGCACCGGCACCATTCGTGAATGGTGCCGGTGAATCCAACATGCGCTGCTCGCGGGTGCCGGTATGCCCGCCAGGTAAGAACTTGCGGGCGGGAAGGCACCGTAGTTTGCCGGTCCGGTAACAACGGTACCGGCAAGCTTTTTGGTACCGTAGTTACCGGACCGGCAAACTCATAATGAGTTCCATTATCTCTTCATGGTAAAAACGCATTCAATACTGCTTTGTTCAGCTGTGTCACAAAACCATTATTGCACATTGACAGTGTTTTTAAGTGTGAACCCGACACAAGGCTTTGACATGTGCCCAAACACTAAATGTTGAAGCCGAGATCAGCTATTCCGTTGATGATGTCAAAGTGATGAAATGTGTGATATCATCAGTGATGACATTGTGTGATATTGCCAGTGTGATTATGAACTGTGCATTGGTGGGCCTCATGATGAAGCTGGCATAGCTTCCAACACCTCTAGAATTTTATCAACATTGCATGTCATCTTTATCATATTTAATGCTGGCAATAATATGTGGAATCCAACCTTACCCCAGAAACGTTTTAAAAGTGTCATTAAAGTTTCCAATAACTTGTGGAATCTATTATCATGCCAGTATTGTGTTAGAGCGCATATGGAGTCCCAACATGCCCAACAGCGGGTGAGAAAAACATACATCACTTTCCTCCATAGTAGTCAGTTTTAAGTGGAGGGCTGCAGTGAGGCAGCTCGAAAAACAAACACAATTCTCCACGGCTTGCAAAAAAAAAAAGTAGTTTAATCAATAAAGCTTTCAAACTCTGGAAGGTAAGCTAAAAATACCAAATATGTCAGAGCGTGTTTCATATCTTGGCTCAGAGAGCGATGTGCCTAAGGATGATGTGAAGTACTGTCACTATTAGGCTAAGCAAGCAAGGAAGGAGCAGTTCAGCCTGAATACGTGTGCATTGCCATGTGATTTCTATTAATATCCCACGATGCTGTGTACAATGTGCACATGTGCCACTGGTCTTCTCCATGACATTCAATAGAGAAATATGTAGGAGTCGCTTCTTTGTGAGATCTCTCTGCATCTGAGCCTGTTAGGACATGCAATTGTTATGCAGGTGTATACAAAATGGATCACCACTTAGTGGGTGCCGACCCCTAAGTAGGTGCATGGTGAAATACAGGCTCACAAGCTCCATTTGAAGGATAGTGGCAAGGAGAATATGTTCTATGCCATGACCCACCTCGACAACACAAGAACATACAAACTGTAACATTTGTAAGTTAGTCAGTAGTGACAAGAACAGTCCTATTAACATACTTCCATAGAGAGTAAATACGTAAGAAGAAGGGACACGGTACTAAAGGGTCATCATAAACAGTGAGTACCTATTGCGTGCTAGGAGATGTGGAAGCCGTGGCAGAGAGGGAAGTGTTGGCTGTGTGAGGAGTGCAAGAAACAGACAGTATTTGACCCAGATGACAACATGTTTCTAATGAAGGAGGAAAGCATAGCATTCTCAATAAATGGTATATAAGCATACATGAGAATGATTTTGAAAGGTTGGAATAGTCATAGACTGTTTGAAGGAGTTCTATTTTTAGGTTGTTATGCTGCCCCATTCACCACCGGACTAGCCTTAGTGACATTGCCTTGTCCTCGAAATTGGCATATTCTGTCCCCACATGGGGTAAACAAGACCATAGTCTGAAAAGATAGAAAGGGCAAAGGAGAGGGAGCAGGGAGAAGCATGGACAGGAGAGGAACCTGCAGCACTAAAAGCTTGAGATGATACAATGGGGCTGAGTTAGAGGGAAGGTGATTGTTTTCATAAGGGTCAATGTGTAATGGTAGGCAGTAGATCAAACAAGCATGTGGGAAGCCCCTTGGTAGATATAGGAGCTGTTTCCAGAAATAACATCCACTTATACCCACTCTGTCGACACTTTTATCAAGGCCACCAAACTTCCCACTGTTGACCATTTCAGTTTTGGCCCCAAAAATTTCCCTGTGTGTTTGCACAAGATCGATAGTGGCTTTCCCTGCCAAAACTGCGTACCTAGTTGGGAGCTCTGCCTGTGGTTTCCAATATAAATTAGAACATATGGAAACCACGAGATGAGTAAAACAGTCAACCACCTATATATGTTTGTCCTCCATTCTAACACATGGTTTTCATTTCTTATCATGTTTGATGTTAATGACCAGAATTTTCGATATGATTTTGCTCAAAATTAAAAGATAGTAGGCCACCACTGCCTTGTGGGATGTTTTGACCCACTTTTGCTCTGCTATGCCGCATCACTCTGCTATGATGGTGCAACAAATAGCAAAAGGGCTGCAAAACCCTTGTGCGTGTCAAAATCCCTAAAAATCACGCTTCTCAACGCACAAAAGATGGCTGACCGATCTGCCACGCATATTGTCAGTGGTGGAACAGAGCTCGCACTACCGGAATGTGTCACTGGGCCCTAAAACAATTGAAAGTGGAGTGCAGAAGGAAAAAACAGTGCTTTGTTAAATGAAACCCCAAATCCTGCTTTAAATCATCTTTTTATTTGTTGCTGAAATGTCAGAATGCCAGTACATAACACTTTCAACTATTCAAAATTCTTGCTGGGTGCTACAATTCACTTAATTTAAAAAATCATTGTGAACTTACAAGGTCCTGAAAAGACAAAAGCATAAAGAGATTTTCACAGCAAAAATCTCTGTGCAGCAGAGCGCTGCTGTGATGACAGCTGTCAGCGGCCTGCCTGATTAAACTTTAACATGGATAAACTGAAAAGCAAATGTTTGCAATCAAAGAGGCCTGTACTGATAGTAACCCATATTGTAATGGTTTTGATTCCATGGTTTAAGATCCTGAATGAGAATTCTAGCTGTCATTGGATACAACAAGTTTGTTTTGTGCTAAGGAAAAAGGCCACATAAATTAACAATTAATTTAAACCTGGCTGAAAGCTGAAGAACTTGAATAACAGGTTTTCTCACAGAAGGAAGGTCTTTCCCCCAACAGGAAATCACAGAGAAGTGTTAATCACAGGGTAGGAAAGAACATGGTCTACAGAGGCAAAAGGAACAATGACACGCTCCAGTTCAGGAAATGCGAAGTGCGAAGACAGTCATAAATGGCCTCTGCAAGGAGCAAACATGGGGGATGGCTCCTGGACTTCCAGGGAGAGACCAAAGGGGTGGAGTTAAACAACCATTTATTGCTTAAGAAGGACAAAGGACACATTTTAAAAAGACTGATAACTTACTATTTAAAATTGTGAAAAATATAAAAAATAACAGAAGTGTTATGTTCTGGACAGAAATGGCAAGAAATATGATTTTACGCAAAATGTATTTCCGCTAGAACTGTGAAACTATATACACTTATGCCCATGTTAAACACGCACACTTGCAGAAATTTGCTTAAAAATTGAACATTGCGTGAGTGAAAATTACAAAATGATGTGAAAAGCGGAGAAAAGATCCCACAGCTACGGGGCTTTGAGGAGTAGCTGCTCGGTAAAATATGTAATCTTTAGATGTGATTTTTAGAGACATTGCACATGTGGGAATATGTATTTTGCCGAAAGTAGATTTTGTGTTCCAGAGGCTAGGGGTGGATTCTCAGCCTCCTAAAATTGCACCATAAATATGACTCTCTGTTTCTCTTCTCCTATCAAGGCAGAGAGCAGACTCTGACCCAATCACCTTTCCAAGGGGCACACTTAGGCTAAACCGGCCCACACACCCCTTGTGTGATGTAATTTCATAGATAAATAGAGACAGCTCACCACACATGAGCATAGACATATTCACTCACTATCCTGATGCTGGCGGAGCACCCTACTGCTGAACTCTACATCCTCCTTGATCCAGACTCCAGAAACTTGGCAAAGCAAAAAGGCTACTGCATAGCTGAACCATTCTCAGCTAGACCTCAAATTCAAGACAGAAACCCCACAAACCTAAGGGGAAGCATCTTAATACAGCCGGGCTGTGCTGCTACTGCTTGCCTGCTGAAAATAAATATCATCAGAACCAAGAAGGGCAGATCCAGTCAAGTCCTGTGCTGTGACCAGAGTGCATTGCAGAGCCAGTCCAGTCCTGTGCCGTTCTCTGACCAGAGTGCCCCGCTGACACTGCCCAGTCCGGTGTGCCCAGCCGTCTGTCCTAAACCAGTTCCCATCCCCTGACTAGAACTGACTGTCCCATTTAAAAACATATCCATTGGGTATTAATAGGAAGAATTGTGTCACTAGCATGTGTACTTTGCATAGTCTTATCCTTATCACAGACCCATCTTATCTTGTATTCACCACCTGTATTGTTAGAAGTATCTTTGCATTGTCTAAAACCTCTTTTCCAAGCTATCCTATCTTTCCTCCATAACCAATATTGTTAAAACTATTGCTGCGCTGATCTTTTTCTCATCTGAAGAGGGCGAGTTCCTTAGCAGGCAGTCACCCTGATCAAGTGACTGTGTTCCTGTGGGGTATTTGTTTTGTTTATAGTCATTCTTTAGTGTAAGAAACCTGTTTGTCATTTTAAAAGTGCATTCCCGTTTTCCATTCTGGCGCATATCTTGAAAAAAAAGGACCTCCACTAAAACGTCTGTAACTTCCTCGATTTTGGTGGTAGAAACAAAATTCTGCTTGTAGCTAACATCCATATCTATCAAACACCTAAAACCGCATTCGAAATCAATGCAATTCTCCTGTTATCGCGATTATCGCACAGTGAAAAGTTTGCCCTGAAATTTCGTTTTGGGAATTTATACACTTGTCAAACAGCTTTTAATTGCTTCCGACTTGAATTTTAAGATTTCAAATGTTTCTTTTGTATTAAATCATTGCTTGTGTTTGTGTGCAACCATCCAAAGCGGCTCTCATAAGAATTTATAACAATTTCAGCAATTTTGGTGTTTTTGCCCAGTCCATTCTAAAGATAACTTTAAAGGCCATTCTGACAGCTTTTCAGTCAATTCCGTTATCTCTTGTGTTGAAAGGGGGAAAGTGGGATTGTTATTCTATTTGAATTCTGCCATTCCTGAATACCTGCTATCTCTTCCTATCTCTGTACATTGTCTATTGGGGCTTGAGGGGTGTGCAGGGGGAACCTCTAATCACAGGGCAATCAGACTTGGACCCACACAAAGTATTAGTTTCTGTGCTGAATTGTTTTGCTCACTATTCCTCATTGCAGGAACCCGGTAATGGAGTCCGGTTTAGAGGCCGCCATGGAGCTAATAGCTCAATGGCTACCTCCAAACTCGTAATGAGGCCCATTGTGATAACATTTTAACTACATAAATATTTACCTTTGCAAACCAGTCTGATTCCTGGTTCAGTGTGACCGTGGGGGTAGGGGGGTTCCAGGAGAAGGGTGTGATATGAGTGGTATATCGTTCAGAACAATGAACTTTTAGACAAAAATAAATAAGGATTTCAGTTGTGCACTACATGCTAGGCATTGACTTGGGGGTGTGCCGGATTGAAATCACTTACAGCCTGTACTTGGGCACTAAAGGCATAGGGTGTCCTAGCGAGGTGGACCGAATCGTCAGCATGGAGGATGCTTGGTACTGATTTCCCACCAATGGTTGTTGTAATTTACAAGCTTCTTCAACATCTTTTGATATATCGCTTATATACATGCAGAAGAGCACTGGTACTAACAGGCAACCCTGCTTGATGCCTCTGAAATGTGGTATTTCATTTATCAGTTGACTGCATGGGCCATACTGAATCTGGACAGAAGTCTTGATGTATAAAGCCATAATGATATCAAGGAGAGTTTTGTCAACTCCCATTGTTGATCTGTGTTTGCCTCAAGATTGGTATCCCAAAGTTGCTAAGTTTCTTGAGTTGTACCTCATTTATCCACCCGCATGGGCTCACCTTAACCTTCATATCCTCACAGACAATAAAACCATGTTTACCATTCAAAGGCAATATGCTACCTCCGCCACTATGCCCAAAAGCAAGGAGACATTTTCAATCTCTGTAAAGAAGCTGTCATTTTATCCTCCTGAACTTTGGTCAACAAAAGCATATGTACAAAAAAAACAATGAAAATAAAATGCTGGTTCCGAGTATGCCGGTATCCTGGTGGTGGAGCTGCCAAGATACCAGCATTTGGTACTTACCCTTATCGGTAACATCCGGTAGCATTCACTCCATGAATGGGGATTTTCCGTCATTACCGGCACTGGCAATGCCAGTGGAGGTAACAAGGGCTTTTAGCTGGAGGTAATCCTGGTGCCCCACCGGCAAACCCGTAGTCGGCCCGTCTGGTAAAGTGACGGTATCCACAGATGCCAGCAGATGCCAGCACTTTTTTTTAACTAACCGCCCGTCTCGAAATGAGGCCCCATGTTCATTCAAATACTGTTACACTTATATGCAGATCCTGAATGTCCAACGGCTTTTAAGGATCAGAACTCCAGCTTCCTGCCCAATTCCTTCCTGTTGGGACACGACACACAATGACTGTGTTTGGGCTTGGCATCTAAAACAGCAACACATAAAGTAACAATATATGTGTGTGCTAATAGAGCTGGAAGTTGAACACTTCGATCAGAATGCTGCACATAAAAAGTGAACAACAGAGGTCAGAGGAAGCGCTTTTCAGGGCGCTTCGCATATGTAAATAGTGATTCGTGTTCAGACAGGTTTTCGGAGGATGGGTGTGCGGTAGAAGTGGGAGCATAACTGGAGTGCGTGGGGGGAGATGGATCATAGATCCACAAGACATGAAAGGTCCTCAGCGGCTTCTGCTGTGCAAGTTTCTTCTAAGCTTGTAAAGTGAGTGCAAAAGATGTTCACGAACGAGCTCTTGAATGGAATCACCCCACCATGTAAATGATAGTTCTGAACGACAGGTGCTGCTGGAGAGCACCGGAAGAGGGCTAGGCACAATTGTTTGCAAATTGTTACGGGAAAGAAAAAGAAAAAAACAGAACAAAACAAGATAGCACAGAATGACAACACTAACAGAGATATGCCACAAATAAAAACGTAAATGTAAAAATCTGGTGAAATGAACAGCAGAGCATCTGTGTTAGTGCATTTGTGCAGATAGTGGATGAGCAGTATAATGTTCCTATTGCTGTTTTATTGCTCTGCGTTCTGAGTGATGAGGCACTCTGATTACTCAATATCTGTGCACGAGAGTAGGAATGGATGTCCAGAGTACATGGGTATACAGGGCTATTTTACAGAAACTTTTCACTGGTGCAAGTGCAATTAGCATGAGGGCAAACATTGCCCAAATGCAAAAATTAAATATTTGAAAGCACTGCAGTCTAATGCTAATACCAGGGCAAACAGTGTCCTTGTGCAAAAATGCATTCAACAAATACTTAAAAATTGGCAATTGTTGCCCTGGCACTATTTTGCATTTGCACCATAAAGACGTTTCTGCAATGACACACATTTGATTTCAATGCATTTGTGCACCAGGGAAAATAACAAGGTTTAGGGAAAACATTGCTTCGGTGTCACTTGCTCTTGTGCAACGTTTCTTCAATACTATCCCTGGGCAGTGAGAGCCCAGTAGCCTCCAGGAAGTTGGACACTTGGGGCTTCATTCCGTGTTTGGAGGTATCCACGGCGCTATTAACGCCATGGCTGCCTCCAAAATCGTTCCGACTCCGGTCCATTCTGAGGTTGGCAGGACCGGTAATTCCCCATTCACCAGAGCCATTCCCCATTCCCCATTCCCATTTGAGCCCCCATAGGGCCAAATGGGAAGGGGGAAGGCGGCAATAACGGTACCACAAACTGCGGTACCGTTATTGACCCCGGTATCCCTTCGCGGGTGCCATCCTTAATGCCTGATAAAACCAGGCATTAAGGAAGGACCCGCAAAGGGAACTCGTAGTAGGGCGGTAAGGGAGTATTGGGAATAGCCAGGTGATGAAGAATACAGGAAAAACTCCTGCTGGGAGCTTGGTGTTTAGTGAGCTTTGTGTTTGGTGAGCTTGGTGTTTGATGTTTTAGTTTTTGTTCTTTGACATTCATTTCCAGGAGAGATTTGTCATATTCATAGCGTGAGACATCATGGTGCCTCTGGCTATGCTATGCCGAACCAGCTGAGCAATGCACCAGCCTTCTCTGAACTCAAAACTCGAATCCCAATCTGTTTCCCGCACATCTGCAGCACTTTCTCCTCAAGTGTCAGGGGTCACCTACCTGCTTGGTTCACAAGTCGTGCAATACAATACATCCAGTTGGGTAGGATTTTACTTTTTTTAGGTCACGGGGAATATGGTTATTTCTTCCTGTGCAATGTATCTAAGTGACAGCATGGTGACAAGAAGAGGGGAACTCAGAGCCCGGATAATAATGCAGTGTGACAGCAGCAAGCATGATATGTGACGGCAAGAACAACACTACAGGCTTTAAGGTAATGTAATGTTGAATACGCAGTTGCGGATGTCTTCCTTGAGCACTTGGCCATCAGATTAGGTGGATAATCAGCTTGAAACCAAAAAGTCTGCTGTTATACATATATCCATCTATACATATACAATCCGCTGCAAGGCACAGTTTGCTTTTCCTTTCGGTTAAATGCAGTACCGGTGGCCGGACTACCGATCTAACTCAGGTACCTCATAATAGGCAACGGGTGCACGATTACTGGGTTACAATCCTGGGTGCATGGAACTGCGATTATATATATATATATATATATATATATATATATATATATATATATATATATATATGCGTATTCTGCTGCTCCTGATTATCTGCTCTACTTACAGCGTGCCCTCACCGTTGGCTGCTCCTGTCCCAGTCATCTGTCCGCCGCAGCACAGGGCGACTCTAGGCTTAATTCACTACTTGCTGCAGGGTGTGCGCACTCTGGATTGCTTGCTTTCCGCATGTGCCACGCCAGCACTCACCTGTTGGCCCCACTTTAGGGTTACTCCACACTTGTTGTACCCTATAAGTCACTCTGTTATAATTGATGGTACATCTATTTGACTGAGATTACATGCCTCAGTGACATTCTTACTAGGGTCTTGGGCACTTTTCTCATACCTCCATCCCCTCCTTTTTATGACAGGGAGACATCACCGGAATATTGATATGATATGATATGATAGGTTATTTATAACGTGCTTATTACCGAGAGGTTTCTAAGCGCGGACCCGGGGATCGAACTATGTTGCTCTGTGTTGTCTTGCTTTCAAGGCGAGCACGGCTGAGCTATCCTCCCGAGATGCAAAATTAGTGGCAAGTCATATGTCCTTACCTCGGGGTAAGTGCAGCTCTGTTACCATTGTTTTAATATTCTTATACAGGCACTGTGTCCCTTGGGATGTGTTCTTTTGATAGATCCACATATTATCACCCCACAGGGAATAGTTTATCTCACCACTGGTAAGCAGCCTCTGTGACTCATGCAGTAACAGTCAACTACTTCAGGTAATTAAGTACCCTTACTAGGCCTTTTGCACCTCTTTTATGCACCATTGACAACTGAAACTGTCCAATGTGTGTTGCAGATACCACACACTGACCTCTCGAATTTGTCTGTCATGTGCATGAATTTACAGTGCATGGTAAATTGCCGCGCTCATGCTTTCTGAAGATTGCTTTCCATGTCTTTTTTATCAATAGTAAGCATCATTGACAACTGAAACTGTCCCATGCGTGTTGCAGATACCACACACTGACATCTCAAATTCTTCCATCACGTGCATGAATGTACAGTGCACAGCAAGGTGGCCCTAGCTGAGTTTTCTGAAGAAATCTATAAGCATTATTGCTTTTTTAAAATATGTACCCAAGATAAAGTCCCCGTCCATTCACAGACTCTCATCTGTCCTTTCTTTTAGATTCTGGTCACATGATACCCCATTGAATGCAACATCATTAAAATCACACGTCCTGATGAAGGCCGATGTACCTAGAGCACACTCCATTTGCTCTAATGGCAGAAACAATAACACAATAATAATATAGTGTCTAACCAAGACATTGGGCCTCATTACGAGTCTGGTGGCCATGGAATGAACGGTGCCGGTAAGGGACCGGCATCGTTCATCCCAGGCCGCCACATTACGAGTTTGAACACGGGTGGTGGTATGCACGCCTCGGCCAGACCAGACATGCTTACCGCCACCAGCTAGCAGACCAAGATGCTAACAACGGACCCGTCATTAACAGGTTCATTGTTAGCATCCTCCCCATTCCCATTGAGCCCTATGGAATGGGAATGAGGATGTACACGGTCTGGGTCCCGAGAAAAGGGAATTACCGGGCCCGCAATAGTCGGAATGGCCCAGTAATTCCCTTTTTTCGGGACCCGGACACGGGTTTTGAGGCAGCTATGCCGCTAAGAACGGCATGGCTACCTCCAAACTCATAATGAGGCCCATTGTAAACCCAGCTGAATGATATAGCAGTCAGATTTGCCTATGACGCCAAGATAATGTAAAGGGGTTGTATTACATTTATAGGAGTCACTTTTTGTACATTTTTCAGTATTATTCATATTTGTATACATGTATTATACATTTTATGCTCTCCGGTGCCACACTTGTATGTACTTTATTGCTTTTTATTTTTGCACATTTACTTACATTCATATGGTAAATGGAATAAAAAAGTGGGTCACACTCTATCCGGGTTCGCCCTGATCCTTTTTTTCAAATGTGTATGTATATATATATATATATTACATGGCCACGGTAGTGGCCATGTAG
This sequence comes from Ambystoma mexicanum, assembly GCF_040938575.1. Taxonomy (NCBI): domain Eukaryota; kingdom Metazoa; phylum Chordata; class Amphibia; order Caudata; family Ambystomatidae; genus Ambystoma; species Ambystoma mexicanum. The sequence continues at coordinate 530,713,554 of NC_090926.1, forward strand.
TTATGGTTAAATTGGTGTTTCCATAGGAAGAGCACTTTTTGGGTGGCTTATAACTTCGCTCCCCCTGGACGAATCCTCACCAAACTTTGCAAAAAAAGTATATGGTCCAGTAGATTTTTATAAAATGACCAAAACGTAAGGCAAAAAAATTAGTGATATCTGTGTTCACTTCGTGGACGGACTTCCCTGTTCGCTCCGCGGACAGCACCCCGATTGGCCCATGGCCTTGCATCATGTCTGCGGACATGCAACGTGTTCGCTGATTGGACGGCGAGGGGCGTGGAGCGCGTCAGATTTTCTGTGGCGCCCGCCATCTTGTATTCGCCGTCGACCGCGTACAGCGCGGTGAAACGTCGATAAAAAATTGTATTTAGTGCCGTGTGTTGGTGTGTAAGAGTGTTTGGGGAGGGTGAGGGAGTATGAGATAGGTTCAATGTTTTTTTTTTTTTATGTGCTAGACATTTTTGTTGCGTTCGATTTGTCCGCGGAGAACACTGCTGTTCTGACATTTTGTAAATAAACTAAATGGTGGGGTGTTTAGAGGACAGAGTATGTGTCATTTTTGTTCGCAAGGAAGGTAAAAATGAGCTATGAACACTTGCGGTGTACTTAATTGTTCGTAAATACACAAACTGGGGGTGTCCACAGGACGCTGTCCGTATTGTAATCTGTCTAGTTGAATGTGTTCTAAGAACACTCGCGGTGTCCCGAAATGGTTGCAATTATACAAAATGGGGGTGTTCTGAGAACGTTGTTTGTATTGTTCGTTGTCAGGGTGAAAGTGTTTTAAGACCACTCCTTTTGTCCGCTAATAGTACAATTTCCTTTGGGTGCCAACCGACTTTTTGTCCACTAAAGAAACGATAAATCCGGCTGGTGTGCGCCGGCATTATGTGATAATCCTATGACTGGCGCTATTGACCTGGCTGACTTTTGCGACACTAAATCATATCTCCCGCCCCTAAGCCTGATATTATCAAAGCATTCATATTCCCCGGCTCTCTCCATGACGTTACGCGGTGCGTCATCAAACGTGCCCAGTTCTCTGCAGTCCTAAGTGACTTTACACAGAACCCGGAAGACAACACATACTATGTCACAACACAGCGCGCCACAATTCGGAATATGAAACAGTGATTTAAAAGCAAACAGCAAGATTGTAAATTTTGCAAAGTACATTTATTTGACATCAAATTTTTAGAGAATACTCAGCAATTTGCATTTGTCTTTGTTGTCGATCCGCAAAAGTTCATGTTGAGGCACGCAATGTTCCTTTGCGGTAGAGAGGGTGTTAAATCAGCTTACAACTCAGTGCGCTACAATTCGGAATATGAAACTGTGGTTTAAAAGTAAACAGCAGGATTGTACATTTGGTAAAGTACATTTATTTCACATGAAATGTTTAGTGAATATTCAGCGATTTGCTATTGTCTCTGCTGTCTCTGAGCCACGCGTTGTTCCTTTGCGGTAGATAGGCTGTTGGTTTATGATAAAAACAGTAAATGGTCGCTCCGATAATCGAAAGGTTGCTCCAACAACGAGCCACTAGACCACCATTTTGGTTGGTATGTTGTTTGTAGCTGCTAGTACTGCATAAGGGCATATTGGTCCTTGGCGATTGTCCCATAAAATGGTGAGGGTCATGAAGTTGCATATTTGGACCTGCACCTGGCAGTTGAAGACCCAATCCGCTGGAGTCTGTAAATAGTGACATAGGCAAAATGGGGCCACGTACCTGTTTTAAAAAACATAAATTAGTCTCACCAGACGATCTTCATTAAAAATCATCATTTTATTTATTAGGGCGTGAAACTATTTGCTATCGAAGATAGTGCAACGGAGTATGTTAATAATAAAATAATAATATTTTCCCATTCATATAGCGCTAAGAACCGTGAGGTATCTAAGCGGTGCTTATCATTAACCACGGTGTGTGGTGCTCATTTATCGACCACGGAAGGATGAAAGGCTGAGTTTGGCCTTGCCGGGATTCGAACTTGCGTTAGCAAGCTGTGCACAGATGTCAAAGCGAGCGTTGTTCTCACTGTGCCACTTGACAGGCTACAGTGAAGGGGTACAGCGAGTAGAGCGCTTGACCGCCTATAGACCGGTTAAATTATTTCTATTAACCCACCCTGTGTTGTCTGCCTTTTTCAGAGCCCTCTAAACAACAGGGGATCAATTCGGCGGTGATGGTACGTGGTAGAAAACATTATGCCACTTTCAATGAACAAGTTCAACTTGAGCGGTCTTTAATGCTACGCTATTGTAATTATATTTGGTATAAAATAATCTAAAGGGTTACTTACAGTACAATTGCAATTTCCATTGTCTACGAGTAGTGCAGTCCCAAAATACGACTCTGCGTGTGCGAACGATCTTTCGCATAGTGATATAATATATAAAAGTGGTTTTGTTTCAGAAATTTCATCCTTATCTTCTCTTACGTTTTAGCAACACTCCTTCAAGAGAAGTCTTTCATCACAATCTCTGTCTGTCAAGGTCAAAACACAATACAACCTTATAGTCCGCTTAGTGAGTCTCTCCGGGGACCGAGAAAAAAAAGGAAGCAGCTGACCATCACTGTGAACGAGCATAAATTCTTACTTTGCAACATTCTGTGTAAAGTTGTTTTTTGCACGCCATGTTTGTATATTGTTTGCGTGATATTAAAAATAGTTTGTTTAAGGGGCGTTATGGTTCTAAGTACAGCCGAAAGACCCCTGAAAATCGCACGTTATGGTAAGCTATGAAAAATAACTAGCGCCACCACCGTGCACTGCTAAGACTAACACCCAGGACATCAAAGATGACATCGCAAATGTCATTGATGGAATCACTGATGACATCACATTTGTATGTACTTTTCATGGAATTTGTGTACTAGGGATTTTTATTATAATGTTGCGAAAAAAGTGTCAAGGATATTGCAATAAATATCATAGCGTTATTAGTGCTTTGAACGATACATTGATATAAATAGCATTGTATTATGGGATTTTATCTAGTATACTGAGCTACTAATGGAGAAACATAGCATTGTGTGCAGAGTACAAGATGAAAGTGTAATATTTGTAATGTTAATATGTTGAATAATGAAATGATAATTGTCCTGAAATGTTAGAAAATTCACAAAATGGAGGTGTTCTGAGGACGTTATTCGTATTGTGTGATTGCTTAGCTGTATGCAATGAGGGAATGGCACAGAGAGTAAAGTGGACGCCGTCCGCGGACACCGCGGCTGTTCGTGGACAGAGCGTGCTACATCCGGGTTTTTCCAGGAAATCCAACACGGAAAGAAGACTGTACCGATCAGCCAATCAGATGTCGAGGTTGTGGATTTGTGTTGAAAGAGACTTGTGTGTGGTGAAGATGGCAGAAGTAGAGAAAGTCAGGGTGTTGGTGCTTGGAGGTATGTTTGTGTATGGTTTACAACAGTAAGCTCAATGCAGGCATGTTGCAAAGAACTTTGATGTGAAAGGAGTGGAGGTGGTGTGGAGCACTGTGCCTGATTGCAATGTACAGGGAATTGTACAAGTTTGTGAGGATATGGCCACGATGAACAGTCCGCATGTGGTAGTTTTGCACTATGGTGCTTTCCATTTGGGCAACTATAGATCATAGAAAAGGAAAAAGTGTTGCTATGCCAAAGATAAAAAGCTAAAGTGGGGGTCCTTTAATTCCTAGACCTCCCTTGAGTGGCACTATATGTGGGCAATAAATGCTGGGTTTAATTATTTAGAAAAATTAATCCTTTTAGTACAATGTACAGTCGTGAGACATTTTTCACATAACAAACATTTTTTAATATATATAGTATAATATGAATCAAGCATTAGACAAGTAAACAATCAACAAAGAACTTATAAACACAGAACGAACAACAAAACTTTTTCGTGAGTCTTCAAACATAAAAAGCAGATTGATGCGGTGTGGCACACACCTAAATTCGATCTGTTATTTCGTCACAGAAGGAAATGCATTAAAGTCAAAACCGGTAGTGTCCTAAAAACAACAAATATGAAAAGCGATAAGAATTTGGAGGCATGCAAAAATTTAACCAGAAATACGGTTGATGTTGGCAGCAGAGTGGTAGGGCCTGGGTATGTCTATCTGTCCTACCAGGGTCTCGGGGAAAATTCTATCCAAGACGAACACCCTTTTGTTGTGCTGCTCAAATCAAGGAGTCTATCCTTAATGTTCCCAGTGTGAAGATCTGGAAACATAAAATCTAAACAGAAATGGCCTGGGATTATTATTCAGATATTTAGTCTGTTTTCAAGATTTTGCCAACGCAGTGGGGGAATATGTTCCAATAGAGGCGAAAGGATGTGTGGGTAGAAAGAAAAAATTCCCACACTCCCCTCACGTAATATCGTTTCGGCAGAGGCTGGTCCCAAAAAGGTAAAGGAACAGTTTTAATATTCCGCCTTCTTCAGGGCTGGTGAGTTCTGGAAAGTTGTATAAAAATCAACCCATCCGGTATGTACGGCAAAGTCGTGAAGTTACCGAGGGCAGGCCCGGACAGAACTGCTGTGTGGTTCCAAGCGGGTCCGTTGTAATCAGCCGCGGTCAGTCGCAAAAAAAGGGCAGCCGTCAGCTGTGGAATCAGCGTGTCGATTTCGCGTAAGGAGAGAAAAACTTGCTCCGTATGATGCAGGACGAGGCCATTTGGGCAACGTCAGTGCCCCTACTTTGTTGGTTGATTTGGAACGCTTGGTTCAAGCCGTAATGAAGATCCTTCCAAATGTGAAAGTAATTTTATCTGGATTACTACCTAGGGCAATATGGGACAATAGTTCAGTTTTTTGTCCTCAGCAAAACATTGCTAGGTGTGTCATCAACCGAGGCATGTGTGCCTTCATGCTTAGAGCTGGTATGTTCTCCTGTAATAATGAGAATATTGATGCCAGTAATGCTGTTAATTTTAAAGAAGATGGCATTTCTTTATCTTTTACGGCAAATGCCTTTCCTTTTTGGAATGTAAGGGTTGCTTTGGAGAAGGTTATGTGAAGATTTTAGGAGTAAAGTAAGAAATAAAAAACAAGAAAAAAAATATAAAATAACAGGTGTCTGTCAAGCATCTGTAAAAAAAACACAAAAAAATGGCTCTTTTCAGAGCCAACTTCAAAAGGCAAATGGGGCACACTATTTAAATTTACATTCACCACGCTCAGATTTTCGATATGTCCGCCGACATGTCTGTAGTCCGCGTACATTAAAATCACTATGAGGGGGTTAGTATGTTCTATGTTACATGTATATGAAGTCAGGGATATTATGGTTGAGTTGCGCTACTAAAAACCTATGAAATTCAGTACAAAAACTTTGTTAAAGGGACGTTATGGTTAAGTTGTGCTACTAAAAACCTATAAAATTCAGTGAAAACATTTGTGATGTCATCTTTGATGTCCTGGGTGTTAGTGTTAGCAGTGCACGGTGGCGCGAGTTATGGTTGCTTATGTTACCATAACTGCCGAATTTCAGGGGTTTTTCGGTTTTACTTTGAACCATAACGTCCCTTTAACAAAGTTTTTTCACTGAATGTGTATATATATATATATATATATCCCCCGAATGTCCTTTGTAACGGTACAGTATGGCAATGTGTGTCCTCATTCATTGTTAACTTTTTTTTAACCTTGGCCTGCATTTTCTCTGTCGTGCCAATACGAGAATACTCTCTCGCTGCTGTTTGTTGATTGACCACCCTTCAGCCCTTTCTATGACTTGATTGCTATTACGCAAGGCCTATTGCTCACTTGCCCACCCTCAGAGCTTCCACTCTCTTGAGGGTTGGGATCTACTGTTGCTTTTATTTCTTGCCTCTTGGAACTTACTGCTCTCACCACTCAAGACTTGTTTCCCAACCTAAACACAAAGGGACACTACTCTTAGACCTCACCCTTTCATTATGCTGGACACTTCCTTTCTTCTGAGCCTTCGTTCATCCCCTGCATTTGGAATGTTCAGTCTGTATTTTCCCATCCTTGGAACCCAGCTGCATTCTACATTGCAGACTGACACTAGTTGTGTTTGCGCTCCTGTGGGCTTGCCTGTGACCATATCTAGAACTGTGTTCCCATGATGTATTGCAACCTGTGGAATTGTGAAAGCCCCTCAAAACCAAACCTCCATCGCTATACCATTTACATGTATTGTCCACCTTGCAGTTCTGTCCAGTCCTTCCTCTAAGGTTCACCATGCTTGGAACATTCCATAAAGTATTTTAAAGGGGAGATCCGTGGACAAGGAGGATCATCGCTATAATATTTGTTTACTGATGTCTAACTTGTTTATCTTTTTTTGCATGTTAGGGATTTGTCCGGCCTTCTCCAGAGTGATTCCCTGCACACCTTTTTGCATATCCCTAGCTGCTTTGTATTTCTGGTAAGCTGCTGGGGTGTAGCAGAGAGGTTTGTAAGGGCAGAACATCTAGGCAAAACCCAAACTATCAATAGATGTCTGGTCATTTGCATTTAAAAGGATGACAGCCTCCTTCCATGTTACACCCATCAGCATGCTGCTTTGTATGACTCACCATACAGCCAATCACGATTTTACATATGCACACGCGCTTCATGCAAAGTAAGCACCTCAACTAGATGCACATAAAGAACACATTGGCCCTCATTCATGGAACCTTTTCCTATGGGATTGTGCCATTATAAAACACTTCCATGAATCAGGCCCATTGTTTTAAAGTTAGCAATTCGCGGGGAGAAGTGAGACGGGAAGATCCAAATGCACATCTGTGTGAATGAATGTTTGAAACAAGTAGAATCTTCATGCATCTTGAAGCAGGATTTGGCACAGCAGCTGAGCATTTTAGTAAGAATCATTCCGATCTTCTAAATTAAGCATCAACAACCACTCTGAGACTGTTAATTTTCCCAACTCTGGTTTGAGCAAATGCCAACATGTTACACATCAGTGATATAACTTTAATGTAAAGTAATACGTCTTTATTACCCATTTAAACACGATCATTTTCAGTTTTAACTTCTGAAGCCAACACGCATCAATACATTTCTTCTGTGGTTGACCTATGTTCTTGATATTTTAGCAGTAATGCATTCTGATCAAGAGAAGGCGGGTGTCTTGTGAGGGAGTTCATCTAATTAATTCATGCAAGACAGTAAGCAAGGCCTATTGTTGTCCATTGTTGACATCCATTTAGAGATGTTTATTTCAAATTGACTAACTATGCATATGAGAATTGCTGCCAATAAAGCAAAGGGAATGGAACATTAATCCGTCTAAATAATTGCAATTGTAAATTTAGTGTTTTTAAAGCACGGCAATATTGTCGTGGCTAGTACTATGTTAAACACAACACATGCTTCCGTTATCCGCTTGTATGAAATATATATACCGAACGATGGAATGAGAGAACCACTGTTAAATGTGTGTTCTGTGAAGTAGTCCTCTGCCTGGACCTTGAATGTGCAGGTTGGGTGGCTGAGAAGACTGAATATCACCACTCGTGGCATGGTACTGGGCCAGGAGATGGTACTGGGATGAGCCCTTTTTGCCCTTAACAGCCCCCTGCCAAGGGTTCGACACATGCTGCCGACAGGTGGTCATGTCCTTTAAAGCTACCTAAGTATGAATACCTGGGCAGAACCACCTGCCCCTAACCAGAAGAGGAGATTACTGTATGCTACCACTCCCAAAATGAAATGTGCTCAGATGTGCAGAGTAGATGAGAGGACTTTGAAAAGGAAAGCCATGGGCGTGATCAGATTCCCACTCAAACTATTACTTTGCAACAACTGGTGTTTAGGAACGACGAGATGCTACAGATGTAGAGAGAGATTGAACAAGTGAGCTGCTCTGCATGGTCTAAAACAGGGAGTGGGAATTTAAGATGGCAGTTCTCATTATTAATTTCATTCGTTGTGATTCAACCACACAGAGGTCCACGGTAGTGTGCACACTTACGGGGACAAAAGTGGCCATACCCGCTCAACCATTAATATTAACTAAAACTGAAACATGCACAGCTAATGTCAATTAGCTGAAGCAGATGATTCAAGGGAGGGATTGGAAAACAGTGGGGTTAGGACAAAATAGCCAATCCCTTTAGAGCACTGTTAACACAGACAGCAAATTTCAATCCGGAAAGAGCCAGTCGTTTAGAAAAATATGCACACATCCTGGTTACTGGGGTGGAGGGCAGTGAGTGAAGGAGAGATGCAGGCGAATGTGTTGCACAGGAGACTGAAGGCTACAGTTGATACCTGGAGCAGAAGTGAAGGAGTTAGAGAGTGGTTGCCTAACGAAGTAAAGGTAAGCAAAAGTGAAGGAGTTAGAGAGTGGTTGCCTAAGGAAGTAAAGGTAAGCAAAAGGGATGCAATTAGAGCCAGACATCTAGAAGGAGGTGAATAGGAGACAAGAGATTGGAGATAATACCCAGAGATTAAAAGAGGTAAGCATGAAGGAGGTCATTAATAAAGAGGGGAATTTTGAGAAGGAAACAAAGGAAAATGAAAGAGGACACATCAATGAGAGTGGGCATGATGAGGAGTTGGTCAATAGAGGTTGGATAGAAGGAAGATACCAAGAAAATAGGTGTGTTAAGGCATTGTGGAAAAGGGGGAAACAATCATTTTCAGAAGTAAGAAGAAGTGGGGTACCCAAAGGCCTTTACAGGTAAAAGGAAGACCAGTGTGTGGAAGGACAAATGTGCCCAAAAAGTAGAAAAAGAGGTGAGGAAAATATTGTTTGAAAGGAGGTATGTGCTCGAATGGGTGATAAACATAGGTTGAAACATATAACATTTGGAGCAAGGCCATGAGATACTAATTGCTGAACGGTGGTAGAGAAAATAGATGGATTCAGACGAATGTCATACCAACGTGCTGGAGGACCTAATGAACGATTTAGAGTAGTAGAGAGGCCAAGTACAATCAGGTGAGAATGAGGGATAGTGTTGGCAGGAATATTATACAAACTTAAGTGTTGTTAGAAGAGATGGAGTTTGGGAAAGATATGAGAAATGATGATGAATGGAAAAACCAGGGAGAGAGTCTAGAGGGACAAAGGAACACATACAGAAATTGTGAAGAGTGAGAGGTAGAAGTAGCTTGATGAAGAGTTTGGTGAATACATCGGGAGAGTGTGTTGTGGACCCTCTAGAGGTAGATTGTTTGAACACCAGTGTGAGAAAGAGATTTCAGTCTTTTAAATATCTTTGTAGTGGCTCTTAACAAAACATAACAGGTGTTTTTGTAGAGTGCACGCTCTCCACCAAAGGGACATATTGCTGCTTTGTACAGATGACAGATGTTTGGGTGAAGTTCTACAGGTGATACTTTATTTTATGAAGGTTTAACGTAGGCGAAAGAATACACAAGCACGAGGGATGCTGAGGAAGAAAGTGAGACTAGGATGGTGGGCATCAGAACTGGGCTCCACAGTTCATCAGGTGGAGTCAGAGAAGTGGGCAACCCCCGTGAATTGCCAAACCTGGCAACTCTCACCAGAGTCTTTGGGAGTAGCTATAGCCTCTAACCCGATCCATATTCCCCATTGCCCAATATGGACAGAATGTTCCTGAATGAAGACCCCTTAAAAGGTTACAAACAGAATAGGAATGAGAAAAGATCTACAGAGAGAGAGAGAGAGATAGAGCAGTTTTAAATCGACCTCTGCATTGTGCATTTCCATACAGCATTCCAATCCCTGGAAGGAAACAAGAGTGGTTGAGAAAGGAGAAACTTTGTGCAAAGACTGTTGTCTAATGTTAATGTTAAAGGGATTTTTTCTGACGTGCACCAATGCCACTTGTGTGGTCTCCAGGTGCTCAGGCGGATCTGTAATGCTTGGTTAGTAATGTTGAGCGGGAAAAGAGAAAGAGCGCTTTGATGTGCTGTTGGCAGCTTCAGTTCAGAAACACTGTTCACTGAGCATAAATGAGATTTTTGGAAGTTGGCCTCCATGTGCTGTTGTGTGAGATTATGTGTGGTTTGTTTTGTTGTTGTGTTGTGAAGCATATGTGGACTGTGGTGCTGTAGAGGTTTGGTTGTGTCACGTCAAGAGTTTGAGAGGTGAATGCAGAGGAATGAGTTTATTTGTATGGATTGTTGGTGAAAGTCCTGGAAATCCATCCAAGTGCTCCACACCTCCGACCCCTGAAATCCACCCAAGTGCATCACTCTCCCATCCCAAGATTAAATCCAAGTGTGTCACACCTCTCCCCGAAAATCCATCCAAGTGCATCACATCTCCCACCCTCGAAATTCACCCAACTGCACCACAACTCCCACCCCTGAAATGAATCCAAGTGCATCACAACCATCAACACCGGGAATCAATCTGAATGTGTCACAGCTCCGACCCCTCCCCTAAAAATCAATGTAATTGCATTACATTTCCTACTCCTGAAATCCACCAAAGTGAATCAGATTCAGATTCCCTAACCTTGTCAGTTAATTTTCACAATTATGTCTGGATGTGATGCAAGCTAATATTCACAGTTCTGTCTAGGTGTGACGCAAGCTAATATTCACAAATCTGTCTAGATGTGATGCAAGAAAATATTCACAATTCTGTTTGGGTGTGGCACAGGCTAGTCCTCACAGTTCTGTAAGGATGTGACACAAGCTAATATTCACAATTCTGTATAGATGTGATGCAAGCCTAGTCTTCACAATTCTACCCCGTCCATAACTGCCCAAAATATAAACTGTGGCTGCCTAACCCAATTGTCTTGATGCAACGTATGGTAACCTTACACATTGTGGATAAAATCAGAAAGGCTACCTTATACAGGTGGGGTAAATACTGACTATGGCTGATAAAATACAAGTAGAATGAGTGCCACGGGAGTAGAATATTGGGTAATGAGACGGGTGGCGTAGTTAATGGACTACAGTAATGGCTGATATGGCTGACTAACACAATCAGGCTAAATGTGAGATAAGATTACTATACAAACTGTGGAACATCAGACAACCATCTAATAGAGAATAATATAGGATTAGACTTAGATTGGATGGTCTGTTTAGTGGGGAGCAGTAATGCTTGCATCCCCTGACCAAACCAAACCTCACTTACCTTGTCAGTAGCTGCTCGTTGACAGCGGCAGGTTTCACAGGCTAACACGGGCCAGCACAGTCTGGTGTTGCTTCTGCAGGAGCTGCCCTTTGCCGTGGGGCCTTTAGCTGAAGGGGAAGCCTGGGCAGCAGGGATGCCCTGGGTGGCTATACTGATAAGGATACAATCAACCAATAGGATCACAGGGGACGGGCTAGTGGCATGACAAACACAACAAGTCAGGAAGTCGGGTAGAAGATGGGAAGAGAGAGGCTAGCAGTGCCTAAGTGGAACAAAACCAAGGGAGGACACATATATTTAATTTAAGGAGGTCAGAGGGCACATGGGAGAGGGTATCAGAACTCACCTGCACTATAGAGCTAAAGAGGAGTGCAGGGGAGGCAGCATGATGATACAACTTGCAGTAGCGAGCACACAAGCCAATGGGGGCACAGGGAGAGGGTTAGGGGTGGGAAAAATACAACAAGAAAGGAAGCGGGGTAGAGGAGGGGGAGCGGTAAGCAGCACCGAAGAGGAACAAATCCAATGGAGGACAAATACATGTATGTAAAGAGGGTGGGGGGCGCAGGGGAGAGGGGCTCACCTTCACTATTACCGAGCATGCCAGTCAATGGGGGTGGAGGGGGAGGGCTAGGGGCAGGAAATACACAATGAGCCAGGACGTGGGGTAGAGGAGGGGAAGAGAGCGGTAAGCAGCGCTGAAGCTGAACAAAACCGAGGGACGACAAATACATTTAACTAAAGGGGGTCGGGGGCACAGGGGAGAGGGGGATCAACCCTCACCTTCACTCTGGACCCAAATAACCTGTACCTTAGAAAGAACCCAGAGACAAACATGTGAGGGAGTTGAACACATCCTAACACCTTTATTTTACTTCTGAACCTCCCATTTTATGTTTTGGACATTTTTCTAAAATATTCCAACATAAACTGTTCTTTGAATCATACATCCATTTTTGGCTGACCATTTCAGGCCTGACCCATGTTCACTGTGTGACTCTATGTTGTAAAACTTGAGCAGTATTATACATCAGTGAAATGTACAGTTTTGTTTACGTAACTGTCTGGCCAAAATTCAAAGGGAGCCGTAGATAGTCAGTGGTATATCTGGGAACACGCATTGCTTATTCAAGAGAGTTAGGGCCTGATTTACAAAAATGCTTTAACATGGGAAAGTCCCATTGAAAACATGTCTGTAAGTCCGGTCCTTAGTCTTCGTCATTGACAATGCTGAAACATACCGGTTAGAAGGTCAGCTCACACTCCTATTCAATCGACCACAATGGTTCACGACCATTTAGATACTGCATTTCCTTCGCAATGAATACATTTGTTAATGCAAATTTGTTATCTATGTAGTGCCGCAGTGTTTCCATAGTGGCAATCCTTCCACTGAGATTCTCTTTTGACCATGGCCAAATCCAAAACATTAATTTCATTGCATCAGATCTGCTTGATTGATGGACTTCGATTGACTATTGCAGGCAGACTCTGTATAGCTCTCTGCAGATCAAAGCTAGCAGCATCACATCATAAGCTTTTATGGAAAGGCATCATTGAGTGTTAGACTTATAGGAATATATGTAGGCAATACAACAGGCAAAACTATTTCTCAGCAACTGGAACTATGGTCGTAATATCAAACATAAAAGTGTTGAGGGGAAGGAATTGGAGGCTCCATAGCAAACCTTTTCTGCAAAAAAACAAGAGATTGAATCAAAAACACCACATGGAGCATGAATGCATAGTTGTTTGTTGTTTTAAATATTGTTAGTTTATTTATGTTTTCCTTTTTTAAGTCTGAATAATGCTCTGCTGGGTGTCCGAGTCATATACAAAAGAGAAGTGGTTGCAAATGGTTATATGTGATTGTACCAACAGCAATTACAGAGCGGTACATTTCATTGTGGAAAAAATACTGAAAAACACTGAAATTGTTTTTATTTTTTAATTTAGGGAGGTCTCCCCAAACCTCCTGTTTTTATTACCCTTATAGTGCCACTGCAACCCCACCCCGACCCATTTTAACCCCTTTACCCCACTTGCCTTTATATATTTATTTGATCATTTCTATGTTTTTCAGTGTTTTAGTCCGCTCTGTTATATACCACTCTGTAATGTTTGCGATGATTTGACTGAGTACTATCGCAAATATGTTGGCCAATGGCTTCAGAAATCAGAAATGGGCATTGGGAAATATATCACACACTAGTCCATGACCATCTGCAAATGTTATGTTCTCGTGTGTTTTAAAACACTTCCTTGACAATATATCCGATCTGATACTTGCTTGAAAATAACTTGTTTTGTAGACATGGCAAGGGTGTGGCTTCCACTTGATGTGATCGCCCCGTTGTTAAAACTCCATCGACATTATGATGATGCTACCATTTGTGGAATATCTACTGCTTCAAATATTAAAATTCGAATTCAGTTCCGAATATAAAAGGAGAACCCGACTTTGCCCTACAGGGTGTGACTTAATTTACCTTAAATAGATGCTTTGATTCAACTCATGTGGAATAATACGAATGGAGTGACAGCAGACATAGAGCATTGTTAAGTAAGTCGAGTACTCTTGCAAGGGCGTTTATGAGGACCAGTCCCATGTGGCTAAAACCTTTCACATTCGCCCAGCAAAGTGATGATGAATGAGTGAACTTGGGTGTGGGAGAGTCATCCAAGAGGGTGGATAGTACTGGGCGACTATTGACAAAGCCGGAGCACCTGTAGGGCCTGTACTTCACAACTAATACAAAGGAAGGGCCAAGCCAATGGGCTTGGCTGTGATGATGCGTCATCAAACTGCAGGCTTCCAGATTGCCTTGCGTGGGAGGAAGGAGCTATTCAGACTTCTTTCTTTTACATTGCCAGGCAAATGTTCGCATTCACCTATTCGTACATACATGTCAGAACTGTTAAGATGTCTTGAATTGTGCAGCCTGACTGGCAAAACAAAATGTCATCATGGAAATTATACAGTACTCTACACAGCACTTATGCCATTGAGCTAGACTGTGGATAACGCTTTTACGAACGTATTCGCTTGACATAGCTTTACAATTCTCTTGATTTGTGCTATCAAATCTCAGTAAATTGTACATGTAACATAATCTCGTAAACAGTAGTTAAACTTGACATTTCTTTTTCTTCAATAACGTGTTTTGCTTAAAAAATACAGTGGATGAGCTGTATGCACCTATTCTTGCCAGAGGACACTAAGGAGGGTGTGAAACACACCTATTTCATTAAATAATCAATGTTTATAGGCAACATAAATATCAAAGAAACGAAACAAAGAGCAACTGGCAATGATACTGTGTAATAATATTCATTCACATAAAATACATAATTGCATAATGTGGCATATTATTATCTTTCAGTGCATTTGAAATGTGACTATTGTGAAGAACTCATGGTGACAAGTAAGACAGACACAAGTGATCACAGTGCAATGGTGTTTATTGAACAATTAATCCTGTATGCAGGTTGGAAAAACTCCTAATCTAAAGATATATATAAGATGTGAGCAAGCGTTGACCATCAAATGAAAAATACGGCAGTCCTAGTGGCGTTGTGTCAACATAAAAAAGGCCTATACTAAGAAACCTAATACCAAAACTCACAATTAATACAAAAAAGGGTGTGGGATATTTCTCAAGCAAAGAAAGAAGTGTTCCCACATAAAATGTCAGGATGTGGTGGCCTTGCTCTCCCTTCCCCACGTTTTGGACACGGGGTAAGATGGAAGCGTGGAGAAGAGTACAGTCTCGGGTTTCTCCAGCATGAGATGACAGTTCCAATGGCAGCTCTCAGGACACACTCTCGAGCTTTCAGGGCTGCCGGTGGCCAAGACTCATTTCACTTGAAAGTTTCTTGCCTTCGAGGACCTGGCGTGTTCGAATACCAAAACGAAAGTTCCTTTAACAAATGAAAAATGTGTTTCCAGTGTTCTCTGGGTGATGGGTTCACCCCTGGATCCCCCTCTTCTGGGTGCTGACCTTTCTTGTATCATATTACACAAATCTTAACGTCTTTTTAAACAGTTCCAACCACACTGTGTCTTGGGACTTTAGACTTTGCCCCTCTTGGGATTTGCTTCCCTTGTTTCCTCTCACTGCGGCATTCACTTGCCTTTCTTTCGTTTCTTTATTGCCTGACTTTGCATGGTCCGTGTATTGGGATTTGTCACCTAAACGGCTCTGGTGTCCATTACCCTTTCTGTTCCAAAACAAACACTACAAAAGTGTTTGTGTTCGAAAAGGGGGGTAGTGGCTTAGAATGTCCTACGTGAGCAGAGGCTGAAAAGGTGTCAAAGGAAGGGGGGTACTGCATCTCACCCGTCAGTGTCCCACTCCTACTTCTTGAGGACCCCCCATCCAGGTGATCCTCCCTCACTGGTCCACTGCCAGGAACTGGATCCAATAGCGAAGGCTGTGTCCTGGTCACCTGGATGTCACATTCCTGGGGACTAGCTAGGGAGACACCTTTAGGTTTCTCTCCTATGCTTTAGCAGAATGCTCATATCAACATGCAGCTTGTATCAACCATTGATGGAAAGGAAACTACTGCAAAAATCCTAATCTGGAATTCAGCTGTGGTCTGTTCTACATCAAGCATAATTTAGAAAGTACCACCACAACATGTTTTAGTCTATTCTAACACTAGGCTCTTGGTCAGAGGTCTGGGTGTGTATGCCAATGGCCGAGAAATTGACAGAAAGAACACATTTGTGTGGTGAGTTAAGTGAGCCCGAGTTGCAGCAACACCTGGCCTCAACTCCCCACAGAGAAAGATCAATGATTTCCCTAGGTACCTGGACTCGCCTTTTGATAAGTTGGCTGCGCTCAACGCTTAAGCCTGCGGGAGAGGATGGGGATGCAGTAAATAACAGACAATTCACAAAAAATGAAATAAACAACTAATGCCTGCAAAAAGACAAACTACACGTGTTACCTAGCTGCTAATTAACATTTTAATATGAGCAATTTGAACTCCAGTAGCATACGTTTAGCTTGACCACGGTTAAAGGTTCTGGAGTTATGCTTTTGCACTACAGTCTTTGATTAAAACGATGTTCTCTGAGTTTGGAGAGAATCTTTAGCATGAAAATTCAAATCGAGCAAAAGGATAGCTTTTGAAACTGGAACGAACAAAAGAATCAGAAACGAACTAGTTGTAAGCATCCATGTTAAACCCTCTATGCTGTAGCTCGACACAATTCACAACAAGTACAATTAAAACACATCAGCCTGATTCTATCCCAGACACTGCAGTGGCCATATCACCAAACGGAATGAAACAAATGAAACAAATGAAACAACGATTTGTGAGCATGGCAAAATCGTGCTAAATTATTGCATCAAATTTACAGTTCAAAGTCATATTTTGAACCTGTACTTGTGCACGTGAACAAAACCTGACACTAACCTAGTCCCATTATTTAAAATGTGTACAACTTTAGTTTCCTAAATGTGCAAATGTGATGAACATACTTTCAAACAAATGTGTCATGCAAATGTGTTCAATTCCATTTTAAAATGGCACCTCTAGAAAACAGAACTCAGCTAAACTGAGCAGGTCTCTTGTGCTTGCTATAGAAATACTGACCTTTGGATTAGATTTTAAAAGAACAAAGTATGAAGAAAATTATTGGTGCAAAATAGCCCCGTCATTTAAATCGTGTATTTTAGGGTACAGCAACTGTCAAAATATTGCGCCAACAAAACGTAGGGGACAGTTGATGGCTTTGTGTGAATTATATGTACTCTAACATGGATGTGTCTTCAGGGTCATCAACCTATGTATCCCTACAAGAGATGTGTGCATGCACGGCTGGTCATGGCTCAAGAGGCCCTCCATAACTTTGAGTGAACTGGTGCTTATATTGGTGGTGTGCAGCCTCAACTACTCTGTGGCTTTTGTGGTAGACTGAGCAGTAAGAGACATAACACACACGATGTGTATTCACTTGTGATCTTTATTAAAAGTTATTGTAATGGGTAGTGTGCTCTAGAACCTTGAAGCATCTCTTGTGCTAGATGGGATTACCAATAACGATCTCAGAACAAATAACCGGACAGGCTGGCAAAATACTACTTTATTCTCAGTTCAGTAAAGCGGGGCAAATAGGCACACATCACTCACGCATAAACTTGATAATATTGAGGCTTTATACCCTAATATGCATCATCTATGACATCATCCTACGTGGCAAACTGTAAATCCTATTGAAGGGAGGGATTGGTTAAGGGAACATATGTACCTATGGTATACATAGGGGTTAGTACATCATTGGCTGACTCTTATCTGTAAGGCACGCCTCAAACTACCTCTAAATACCTATAATATGGATTATAGCAGAGAAAATGTCAGCGGATTGGTCTATGCAACATTGTATTGCAGGTCGCCCCGTAAACCCTCTGATTAGTTGCCATTCTCACCCAACCTTAGACTTTCCGCTCTTTAGCAGCACGTAAGCGAAGCGAAACCCAGGTGTTTGAGTCAAGTCAGATTACTCCCCACTCTCCCAATTAATCCTTCATCTCTCATCAGTCTGGCCATTAGCCAAAGTTTCCGATTTGTAGTTGGGAGTGTAAGCACATCACTATCTTCATCCGAAGCTTAATGAATAGCCCTTGTTTTTGACTTCTGAATCACGTGTGAGGAGTCTGCAAATTTGTCAATTTCAACCTCTTTATTACTACTATTTGATTTAATTATAGTGTATGTTATTGCTCCTCTTGGGTTCTAGAGACTTACTCACTCCATCTCATATAAACGTTATATACTTTTAATTATCCAATACTTGGCTCTTACAGATGTTTTCTTCATCTTTATTCTAAGAGAAATATGTCTTACGTACATGGCTTATCTGTCTGCCTCTCCTTGTTTCCTGCAATTATTTCTTAAAATACCATCCTTGATTGCAGGCCAACATAGATTTGCCTACATTGTGCACAAAAAACTGTTTCTCCAACATTTCCTGACTCTGCAACCTTGGTCTGTCTCTGAGGTAGCTGGATTGAGTCTTAACACGAGCCGGTATCCATCTTATTATCATGGCCATCCTAGCCTTCTATAGTAAGTTGTGTCATCTATCTTGCGTTACTGCGTATTTACACTTGTTAGTCAGCAAGTTAATTTATCTTCTTTGCATATATGATTGCTTTATCATTTTGTACATGTTTCTCTTGTTGCTTGAGTTACATTGTCACTCTTATGATATATGATATAATGTGACATTTCTAACAGGCCTGTACACAAGCGTTTCTAGGCGTGTTAAGTATTGTATATTGTTTCAGTATGTCTTTGTATATCTGCTTCATGATATCACTCTGCCCATAAGGGATTTCCCTCAGCGCTCCATGATGTCCAATGGTATATGCTGACATCCTTCCACTCTTTCAATGCAAGGGCACATTTGGTAGGGTTGTCTGACTGCATATCGTCTCTCGTACACTCAATGTGGCAATGTGGTATAGGGACAACACACAGGGCTCTTCTCCTGCTGTTCCAACATGACGGTGGTGAGAGGGCGAGAACTAGGGCAAACACTTCCACCTGCTCCTCTACCTTAGTGGTTGGTTTAATAACAACCTGTCCTACTGGGGAAAAGTATACACACATTTGAATCTCTTCACAAAAACTGTGCAAGGGTCAGAACAACATAAAGTGGTCTACTGTGTGTTACTCATCCTGCAGTGTTCTGATAATGTTAAGGCCTGTCTCTTGCACAAATCTTCAATTATATAAGCAGAAAATCGTTCAGTGGGAAGGCCACCACAAGTTAAAATCTCTATTCTTAATAAATCCATAGTCACTAGTCTTTCCTAGTCTAACAACAGAAATGTTCCAAAGTTTGGCCCAAACAAATGTTTCTGCTAACATCCTTCCACTCTTTCAATGCAAGGGCACATTTGGTAGGGTTGTCTGACTGCATATCGTCTCTCGTACACTCAATGGGGCAATGTGGTATAGGGACAACACACAGGGCTCTTCTCCTGCTGTTCCAACATGACGGTGGTGAGAGGGCGAGAACTAGGGCAAACACTTCCACCTGCTCCTCTACCTTAGTGGTTGGTTTAATGACAACCTGTCCTACTGGGGAAAAGTATACACACATTTGAATCTCTTCACAAAAACTGTGCAAGGGTCAGAACAACAGAAAGTGGTCTACTGTGTGTTACTCATCCTGCAGTGTTCTGATAATGTTAAGGCCTGTCTCTTCCACAAATCTCCAATTATATAAGCAGAAAATCGTTCAGTGGGAAGGCCAACACAAGTTGAAATCTCTATTCTTAATAAATCCATAGTCACTAGTCTTTCCTAGTCTAACAACAGAAATGTTCCAAAGTTTGGCCCAAACAAATGTTTAAAAAATATTCTTACAAGTCCAGCGTCATTCTAATTACACCACCAAATGCCTCACTATGTTAAACTCTTTCTGCCATTACTCAAGTCTGAATTGTTTGACCTCTCTGTGTTTCACCATGCTTCTTCGTGACCTCTCCCCATCTGGAATCTGTGATTCTTGACAAGTGTTGATCTTGATTTACTGGAGATCTCCACCGTTCTCTGCTAGACCTAAATTCCACTCAGGGATTGTAGCCAGTCCCCATTGGGCCTTGAATATATTAATTTACCTCAGAAGGATGGAACTAGATTATTTCATGCATCTCAACATGCCTCTCTTAGAATTTGGGACTGTAGAAGTTTCTCAATAAGTCCCTGCTTGACCTTAATTCCAGTCTGTCTTGGTAACTGGTATATCCTGACCCATGCTCTGCTGAATAAAGGTCCCTCCCAGACCTTTATTCAGCAGGTCCTCCGTGGACCTAGGTTTCTGTTCCGGCTTCTTAGGGTTTCCCTGGGAAGGACCGCAGGGGGTGTCTGTACTTCCGCTCTCTATTTGGTAGAGGAGAGGCACAGAGGCCCCCTGTCAAGATTCTCTATTATTGGTACGTGGTCGAGCAATCAAGGCCTAGCTTCTCAGGAAGTGATGTGGGCAGGTTCTTAAGTACAGTGTAGTCCCCAAGCACCCACAAAGGAATGTCTGCACACTGTATTGGTTAAAACACAGTCTTTATATAATTAATATTCAAGGTTATATACAATATCACAATAACGCACTTTGTACTCGGTTATCTATAATGGCAAATATACAGTTCTACGTGGTACCACAATTACTATTAGATCTCTTTAAAGTGCATCAACGGTACGGTTAAATGGCACACAAATCAGTTTGTAACGGAAACCAACAATAGAGGTAAGAGGCAGTAGGTGAGAACAATTGGCAGAATACTGGCCCTGCTACCGAGACACAGTTCTGTCCGGAGTTCCCCCCACCTGGGCAACCTGTAAAGTAAAGATATATCACAAGCCCAGTCCATATATTGTTCACAAGCGACTTCCCAATAGTTCAAAGTACCTGGCATTGTAGCGTTCCTCGTCGGGGAATCGGAGGCCCTTCTCGAGTGTCCTCCCTTTAAGGCAGGAGTCACGGGTCGTCGAACGTCTGACGGAGAACAGGGTGAGCTACGACAGTGAAGTGGCAGCTTCGTTCCTAGCGGTGCTCATTTACAGGGAAGCGTAAACGTCCTGCAAGGAAGAGGTGTGCGGGGCACCTCAGTGTCGATAGTTCTGGACCGCAAAGAGTTTGAAGAACTGTGGCCCAGCGAGGGCGTCGAGTCGTTGGCATCTCTGTGGTCTTTGGGTAATGGGAAACCCATCGGTGGATGCTCCTCGGCAGGATACAATGGACGACGATCTGGACAAGAGTGTCCTTGGATCAAATGAAGTTCTTAGGCAAATGGGAGCACGGCGGCTCCCGTCGGCAACGGCGGTCATCGACAGTGGCGGACAACAGCTTGTGTGCTTCTCCATGTGATTCTGCAGCAGTCTCCGTATTGGGTTGGCAGCCTGTCAAAGTTCTGTCTACGAGGGAGCTTTGGCAAAGATCAGCTGGTGCACGATGGTCCCTAGTAGCTCGGGAAGAGGGTGACTTACCAGGTCCTCTCTGGGTCAGTCCTTGGAGGCACAGCAGTTTTCAGATTGCGAAGGAGAGCAACCACAATTCTTCTCATCCTGCAGGGCTTCAAGGTCAAGCTTCAGTTACTTCAGTTACTCGTCGTAGTGGACTTCAGCTTCTGAACACAATTCCTAGCAGTGAGAGGTCCCCAGATATACTGTTGATCTCCCATTCATTCCGCTGGGTCATACTCAAGCATCCAATCACGACTAAGGGCATTCATGCAGGCAGGCAGCCAATCAGGCACACAGTGCATTCAGGCCATTCACTTCTCTCCAGACACTCAAAACAAGTTATGTGTATTGCGACAAGTACCCAGCCATGCAACACTCCACACTGCATTCATACTGGTTTCAGGCAGGGCGGTCTCAATCATTATGTCAACCACCAGATACCAGACACGCACAACACAGAATGCGTATTCGTCACACACTCCATTCACCCAGGTCCCACCCATAGTCGTACCCACAACATACAGTCTTTGGGAAGGCTCCAGCCAGTCTGGTCAGCACTTCCCCACACTACCATATATGGAACTTCCACCCAACATCCAGTCAGGGGGAAGGGACAGAGTCAGAGCTTCCCGGGACTTCGGAAAGATCAAGGTAACAGGCGATGGAAGGCAAGAGGCCACGGGGGCCATTTTGTCTCCATCAGGAATCTACCAATTCCAATGACAGGGCCTGGGCATCCCAAAATGGAGGACGCTCAGGGCACCAGTCAATTCAGCACGGAGCTGCCACCAGCCCGTACCCTGCTCTGTGGGCCACACACAGGTGCCCAAAAACATACACTAGGGGCACAGGGTTGCATCCCTACCCATGGTTGCCATAAGGGTATCCCTTGGGTCTGTTCTCCAAACCAAAAGAGAGAGCTGCACCGCCAGGTTTCCCACATGAACTCCTGCGCAGAAAACACAACAGAACACACAATAAAAAGCAGTAAAGGACAATGATACGGAGGCCCTGTCCCTCCAATGCATTTCCAGCATCACAGTCCCTCCTAGGATTTTGTTCCGCAGGTGCCTCTTGTATCTTGGTCTGGTTCAACTGGTGTAGTGGTGTAATGGTTATTACACACCCCACTCATTAGGGTCCTTGACAGGGAAATAACATTATTATGCCCTATGAAAGGTCTGTCTATCTCGCACATGCCCTAGGGTCACTGGTGGAGGCCTTAGGATCTTTGCAATCCAATTCTCTCAAGGCATTGGACAGCCATGTTCACACCCGGGTTAGCCTTTTCTTTAAGGGTTCACATCTGTAGGCTGCTTACAGTTGGGTCTCTCAACTTTTTCCCAGATGTTTACAACCATCCACCTTCTGGAATTTCTCCTTGTCATTTCTCCTTCTAGACTTGACCTTTATGCAATGGAACATAAGCAGGCCCATCTGCCTCCTCCTGGGATTTACTTCCCTTCTTCATTTCTACAACTCTATTTATACTGCCTCAAGAGGGACTTGTTGTCTTTCTCCCTGGATTCTCATAAGTTGTTCCTTAGTCCAGTTTGAAACCTCAGTTTTCATTGATTATTCCAAGAGTTTTGTTTGATCCCTCTCCTTATGTCATTTGCATCTCCCCCTAATTTGATAATTACCTCGTATGTTTGATCTTTGCTACTGAGGATCATCAATAGCTTAAAGGTGAGTGTGGGTATCAGCACTATCTTGAAAAGTCCTGCTGTGTACAAAATAGGGTTGTGTGGTTCCACATTCCCTCTATGTTTTTGAAACTGTATCTGTTGGAATGAGGCACAAGGTGAGATTTCTCTCTCCCGCTCCTGCCAGGTGATATTCTAAGGTGTTCTCTGCAAGCTCCATTAATACCACAGTTTGTGGACATGGCAATGGTGAAACAGATCCAGCATAGCACCTGGTTCCAGGATTGCATTTATTTATTTTATGGCACCTTAGGGTATGTAAGTTCAGAGGATCCAGTTCTTATCAAGCACCCCCTAAGAGCGCAATACCACATCTTACAGAACTGAGTGATCATGCTTCATCTGTCCTTGGATAGGCACATGGGGTAGCAGCCAGGCCGACCCCATCCCTAGTCATCTGCTACTCCCACATGTTAGGTTAGTGAATTCCAAAACATCACCACACATTACTGTGACATAAAGTGCTATTTAAGCAAGAATGATGTCATTTCATTTAACAAACACAGTAAGATCAATACAAATTCCCTACAGGGCACTTTTGCTGAAGGCTAGCTTCCTGGCTCTGGCTTTTGTACTATATGGAATCATGTTTCTCCCCTTGACCCTTCCCTAGAGTGGGGACAACCCCCTGAAATGATTGGCCACTCACTCTTTTTTTGTGCGGGGGATACCCCTGAATCTCTGACCTCATGTTGGACCTGCTAATTCCTTCCCGATGAACCCATGCCCCCTTCTTGCTCTCCCCTCAGCCCTCCCCCATATGAAACCCTACCTCTCGACATCTCTGCCTAATCATGCACAGTAAATGTATAGTACAATTACGTGAGACAGCCCTCAATAACTGTAGGCATTGCCACACTACCAATCCTAAGCTGTGCAGGGATTTCACTCTCAGACATTATATAAAAAACATGTTCAGACAATCACTATATTGTCTTCTACTGCACCCCTCCTTCAATTAGTGCCAATGGAGTTGATCTTTGGAATTCTGATGGATGGCCAACATACCTATGGTCTCTTTCTTTGTGAGTCCACCTCTTTCACCATGCACTCAGTCTATTCTAGGCTCTGTCAATTTTGGCAGTCATCTCTGCAATCACAGATTTATCCAGCAGAGTTAAGCCAGTTTATGGTCACACCTTACAGATAAACATCCATCCATGCCTCAAGGGTATCATGGAACACGTTTTAAGCCTATCACAAAACCACTAACTGACTAAATTCAGTACTTCAGTACTTCTTAAGATAAACGTCAACTGCAAAATAACGTTTTGCCGTGCTTTGATCTGATCTATGTACAAGACTGACTCTGCAGGCCTACACACTATCATGTCATGGTGTCCCCATTCAAGGTCGGACTGGGCCATAAAATTGTCTCGGCACCAATGAAAAAGTGGCCCACAGTTGCATATGGCTATTCATTCCTTTTGTGAGACTGGGACTCGTTCTGACTATGCCGGTCCAGAAACAACGGTGCTAGTAAGCTTACCGGCACTGTTATTTCCAGACTGGCATATTACAGGTCTGCCTGCAGGATCCACCGTGCCCTACAGGTCTGACCTGCCGGCCACAGCGGCCACGTTAGGCAGACCCATCACGGAAGCACCAGGACCAGCACCTTTAACAACGGTGCCAGTGCTTCCATGTCCCCATTCCCATAGAGTCCTATTCGACTCTATGAGGAACAACATTTTACTGCCACCTGACTTTCCGGTCCGCCATGGTTTTAATCCCCCGGTGGCACCAGGAAGTCAGGCGGAGGTAAATATTTGTGGGTCCGGCTTCAACCTGCTGGTATCACCGGCACGGTTATTGCCGACCAACAAAGAGCCCCACTGTTTTGAATAGTCCCCAAGGGGGAGTTTTCTGATCAATTGTGATGCAAATTGTGCATTTTAAAGAATATTTATTTATCAACACTGGTTATAACTACTAGACACAGGGTGAATTAACTCATCAAAATTTCCCAAATTGTCCCATAAAGTGGCCCACGTTGACCAAGAAAACTGGCCCACACCAGCATTTTGTGATTTTGGTTCAGCACTGGCCCTATTGCCCTATAGGCCAGTCCGAGCCTGCACCCATTCCGTTTCTTACCTGTACAAATATTTCATGTTTGTGGTCCTTTCCTCACCTTAGCACTTTTCGCCTCCTCCGATGCTCTTTTCTAATCTCACCCATTTGAAGGTCCAGATACCACTATCGGTGCCACAACATACACACTCCAGACAAGCCTTTGCACTGTTCTAGTGCACTGCTCTGGTGACCCGTTCAGTATTAAAATCTCTTACCATAGTTTAACATGTCATTACACACTTTTCCTGACATTACCAGAACTTTGGAAGTTCTGAGAAATGATTGGTGTTCCGTATACATATGATACAAAACGTGTTCTCATAAACCAGCATTCATGCATTACTAGGCTATGGTTGAGGAATATTGGTAGAGGGCAGGGAACTAAAATGAGAAACTTATTATATTACTGCAAGTATGCAACATTATTGGGCACTTAAATGTTTTTGAATACAGGATGCTCATGTCTTGCAATTAAAGTTGTGTGTCATGGAAAATGAATCAGCAACCTCAGATGTCTGTCCAACGCATTAGTAACCTTTTAGTCGGCCTGCACTTCACCAAGGTAAAAAATAGCTTCTAAAGGCTGGAAATATATCTCGATTTGTGTTCAGCTCTCTGGTTTCTAAGTAAACTTAAGTGAAGGGAAATATTGTCAAGAACATCTATCCAACTGGGCTGTAGTTCTAAAAATATCCACATCAATTCAACAGTAAAGCAACTGGGAAAATAAAAGCATTTTCAGAGCATGAGTTCAATTCTTGAGCTGGATTTAAACATAAAGGGATGCAAAGAAAGATTTGGTGCCATGTTAGTACAGTTTAAAATGTTTGCAAAATGCAGGTTTTGATACCTTCCAATGTGCTAACTGGAAATATTGTGCATTGATTGAGAAATGCATTTGCTTTCAAAGTTCATCAGATGATGCAGAGTGATATATATAATAGGCACCAGCCTGCACCCTTGGAATGACCACTACCTTGTAGAATTCCAACTATTCCACCACCGATCCCCCCTACTTTCAACCAGCCGTCCAAGATTCTAGCACGCAACACCAAGAAACTCACAGAGGAACTTCTCATCCCCACGCTTCAGCAGTCCTTAACCACCTACCACCTCAGTGACAATAGCCCCCTGGGGCTCACAGCCCTCTAACATCCCTCCCTTCAGCTCACCTTGGACCAACATGCCCCATTAAATACAAAAAACCTTCAAGCCAGGAAGCTAAGCCGACACATCATTCTCAAACTCATCTCCCTTTCCAGACTGAAAAGAGCAGCCAAACACACCTAGTGCAAACACCCAAACCCCACCAACCTCGAAGTGTTCAATGCCTCAGCCAAAAACTATAAAAACACATGACTGAAGTCTCAATTCAACTTCTCCAACATCAGGATTGCCAAAGCCAATTTGAAATCTAGAGAACTATTTGCCATCCTCAAGGAACTATAAAACCCCAACCCCACCGCCACTCCATTTAGTAAGGACAAAGCCTGTTACTCAGACATCCAAACCACCCTCGCAGACAAAATCAAAATATTTAGAGACAAAATAAATCTCCACCAAAAAGCTCCAACTTGCACTAAAACTTACCCACATTACCACTATGCCTCTCACTCAGCAATCTCCCTCAGCCCCTGCATTCACATTCTCCTCAGTCTCTACACCTGAAGTTACCAAAACTATCCAATCTCTCAAACCATCCAACTGTGGGTGAGACATTTGGCAACTCACATTGTCAAAACCTGTGCCACCACCCTGGTCCCCAATATAACTGACTTCATCAACAACTCTTTCTCCTCCAACTCGATGCCCACCTGTCTGAAAGCAGCCTGGGTTCACTGCTCCTCAAGAAACCATCCCTTTACCCCACAACCCCACAGTCCCTTTCCTTCTAAAAATTCTAGATCGAGTGGCCTACATCCTCGAACAAAATCAGCTGCTGCGGTCCCTTCAATCAGGTTTCCATCCCAGCCACAGCCCAGAAACAGCCCTCTTCGACCTGAAAATCCAATTAGACAGCATCAGAGACTTGGGTTACCTAGCTGTTCTACACCTACTTGACTTAGCAGCTTTTGATCTGGTAGACCAAGACATCCTCTGCCAACAACTTTCCTCCAAGTTCCACTAATCCAATGAGGCTGCCCAGTGGATAAGTCATTCCTAAGGGACCGTACCACAAAAGTGCATTCAGGAAATGCTGCTGTTGCCCCCATCACTGTCCCACTTGGTGTACTCCAATGCTCCTGCCTCTCAACCACACTTCATAACATTTATACTAAACCATTCTTTGATCGCCTTGACACCTTTGGCATCCCCTACACCAATTTTGTGGATTTCAACCAAATCCTTCTGCCCATCACAGGCAACTACACCGCAAACTCTGATACCATCAACCACTTTTATGATATTATCCAAGTCTGGGTGGCTTCCCACAACCTCTGCCTCAATGACAACAAAACTGAACTGCTCATTTTGGGATTCCCTGCCCACCTTACCAACTTAGACCCAGCTTATTCCTCTTTTGTCATCAACGGCACCACCATCAAAGTTTCTTAACACATCAAGGTATCCTCCTTAACACAGAACTCACCATGTCTAAGAAAAGAAATGCCCTGTCATCAGCCACAGCCTACACTGCCAAACTCATCACTCTGAGCAGACAATTCCTGTCTTCATAAAATTGCCTAACGTTTGCGAGAGCCATAATAGACTGCAAAATCAACTACTGCAATGCCCTTCTGGCAGGCACCCCCAAGAAAAACCTTGACAAGCTCCAGCTACTTTCAAAACAAAGCAATGAGATCAGAGCAGCTCTGGGGATAAAACTCTTTGACCACATCTCTGCAGTTAAGCACAGTGTCCACTGGCTCTCCGTTAAGGCTCACATAGAGTTTAAAATCCTGACCATGGCTCACCGCTGTGTATACAAAGATGTACCTCACTACCTAATCCTTTGCATCTCTACCAAACAAGTGTTGTTCAGACTGTGATCCTCCTCTGCCCTCATATTGCATATGCCAAAGTTCAAATATAAATGATCAGCCAGAGCCAGCTTTCCTGTCACTGCACCCATGATTTGGAGCTCTCTACCCTCCTGCATTCTCAACGAACCCTCATATACAATCTTTATAATGCTCAGCAACACTTGGCTGTTCGAAAAATATAACTAACTGTTTCTCTACCCATAGGGCAGAAGCCATGGCTATGACATAGCCATCCTTGCAACCAACTTTCTGCACTAAAAAGAGTTATTTTATGACTGTCTGTACCTTTTTCCTCCCCCATGATGTATACAAATGCTGTGGTACCCTAGTGCGTGGGCATTACACAAATGCAATCAATAAATAAACTATGCAGTGGGTATGGTTCTGAAATGCATAGCCTATTAAAATATTTCCTTTGTAAGACTAGGACATACTGGCAAACATAGCATGACCTGTTTACATATATAGGAAGGAAAAAAAGGTGTATAATTTCTTCTTGTTGGGGTAAAAGTATGGCAGCATACATTGTGGCATTTGGGGGTGAAATGTGTACTTGCCATGTCAACAGGTATTGCTTTTTTTGTTATCAGTTGACAACAAATGTGACCCTGTAAAATATGTGTTGGTTAATATATGGCTTCTTCATTAGAGGGGCACTCCTGATATAATACCTTCAAATACACAGTCCCACACCACAATTCTTGGCAGGAAAAAGGTGGTTTAATCACAGCTCATTTTTTTTTTAAATGAACCAAAGTGGTCCGCAAGCTTTAGGTAGAGGAAATCACCACAGTATAAAAAAATAACAGGCAGCTTGTCCAAAAAACAAAAATAACCTGCCCCATTGAATCTCACTTTCTCAAACACAAACATTCATTTACATTATCCCATTTCTGTATGTTTAATTCTGAATAGCAATAGGCATTCTCGATTTCATTGTACTGCTTATCGGCCAGCATGTTCGAATTCTTTACACCCAAAGCATTTACAAAATATACTTAAAATTACATTTACAAATGATACAAAGAACTCGGCTTTCCCCAATATTATCAGCAATATAAGGAATCAAACAACTAATGTGTGCAAAAATGACATATATACTGATATTTATATTGCTTTGCTTATCTTTGTTCCTCCTAGTGCATGTGTAGGAATATGTGTGTCAAGCTTCGGAATGTAAGCTCGTATGTATTTCATGTGAGTTTTGCAGGTTTGTGTTAGGAAGCATCAGTATTAATTTAGACTTGTGGCAAACTAGTAGGCGGACTCAGACAAGTGTATGTTATGTTTTATGTGTATTATATTCAAATAAAAGGAACAATGCTTAACTGGCCCTATCACTATGTGCAAAATTCCCTGCCTTATCACACAAAAATTACGGATGTTTGTCATAGTCCAAAATAAAGAGTCCAGAGTCCAAACTGTGAAGTACCTAACTAGCCCTATCTATCTAAAAAAAAAAAAGAAAGAGGTTTGCAGAATAGCCTTGGCATGTACTTCTGCAGTACTTCTCTCAGTATCAAAGTTTAAATTAAGATACCACTGCATGATATCCAGTCCTTGGTATTTTTTGTCTGTAAAACGTGATTATTCTTATACAGTTCTTGCTTTCCCCTCTATGCGAAGAACCGACAATTCTTCTTGCTTTCTCTTATTCTTGATTTACTATGGGCTAAATTGCAACTGCATCAACTTTCGTCTCTTCCAATAGTAAAAATCCCATGAGGATTATTTTTACATATATTCACTTTGGTTCCACCTCCTGTGGCACTGGGACACCCCAAAGTCCTATGACTCTGTGGTGGTTTGTTGTATTCACTGCAAACACTTTAAAAGACATGTTGGGTTACCCAGCTAGTATACAAATCACACATATTTCTTTGACTCCCTGATCAACACGACGTGTGTTTGTATATTTTTCACAGTTTCTGATGCTGATCCGGGCTTCCCCAATATTCATAGGTAATACTTGTGTTTCGTTCACTTGCTTTACAAGGGCTTGCATGTCATTCCCATGCATTCAGGCTTTCAGCATCACAGTGACTTCTCCACCATTGACAATCAATATTAGCAATGCTCCCATTCCAGGTTACCTGTTTCTTGTATTCATTTTTTTTTTCCTATTATCTCATACTGGGATGATTTTGCTGTGTCTGACCCTGCAGCGGTTTCCCTTCACTGGCGTCCTCATGGAGGGAGTGCTCTTCTCCCTGTTCATATTTATTCGTCTTCGATCGGCACTCGCCACTTGGCGCTCGTTGACCGTGACTCCTTGCTTGTTTCTGGTTTCACCAGAAAGGATGGGATTTTTCCTGTCTCGGTTCCCCCTTTGGTAGGAGCCTCCTGCTGTTCAGTGTACCCTCTTGTTAGCCTCCAGCTTGAGGGCTACATTCTGACTGTCTCTACATCTCTGCATAGTGCTGCCCCTCCAGGATATGTTTCCAGAGGCTGACCTCCGCGTACTGTGGATTATCCTGCCACTGCAGGAGTCACACACAGCTTCCCCAGTCTCTGTCCATTCACAGTTCCTCTCCTGTGCACATACATCATCATGATCAGAAAGGGTGTGTCCTTCCTCATTCACAGGGACCCCCAGATAACAGTCAGCATTACCTGATGCCAATAGGGAGGAAGAAGGAATGATGGAACTTAATTCTTCTTTCCTTACGGTGGTTCTCAGATACTGGTTAGCAAAATCTGAATCCAATAGGTTGGAAGGAAGACTGTCGATATTTAAACCTTCTTCCTTTATGGCAGCCTTCAGATAACAGTCCGCAATACCTAAAGCCAATAGTTTGGAAGGAGAATTGTTGGCATTTAATATTTCCTCCTTTATGGCAGCCCTACGATAACAGTCAGCATTGCCTGAAACAAGAAGATGGAAGGAGGATTGTTGGTATTTGTGTTAAGAATTTTAGAATCCTCAATTCTGTCAGGTTCCATGAATAGTGATAAGGTAGTTATTTCAGGGAGATGCTCATTGGTCTGGGAGTCCTTGTTTCTGAATGGGGAGTCACTAGGGAAGGTCCTGCAGAATGGGCTCACCCTCTTAGCCTCACAGGGGGTGGATCCCCGCTGGGGAGAAGGGACACATTGTCCAAAATTGTCACAGAATGCACAGACTATTTTGGCTCACCGACCCAACCTGGGAAAATGGTTTTATAATGTTATTAAGCAGGTATATGAGTCTCCCTCTCACCTCACTAATATAGTGCCACTGTGCAGTTTAAAAAAGAGGGGTATATGGAATTTATATTTGCATCCTTTTTAATGCTGTAGAAATGACAAAATCAAAAATAATAATACATTTTTTTCATACATTGCAGTTCAACTTGATCTCATTTCCAATTTGAAATTAAATAGTTATGGCCTTCACAGTACACACATTATCAAGCATATCCTCATTAGGCTACGGTGTGGACATCTTCATATCATGGATCAATGGATCAATGATAACCAATTCTGTGAAAACACTTTGGGTACAGTTTAATGACATTATAATTTACAAAGTGCTGCCACTGACTGCACAGACGTTATTCAATTCTCATATTCACTTTGGATTTGTCTTTAAAGGTGTTGAGCCAACAGAAACCAAAACATGTTTGCAGGGAAGTCTTAGTCAGCAGGCCACTCTTGGTCTGTTTGCATGATGTTAGAACTGTCTCAGTTTCCCTTCATTGCAGGTTTGCTTGTGGACAGGACTGATCTACTTGGAACAGGAACCCTCCCTTCTGCCCCCCTTAGGTTGCTCTGCCTCATAAGTCCATCCATTCTATAGGCTCAAGTGGTGTTCCTTCCTGTAGTGTTTTCCTGAGTCAGAATATTATCCCCTGTGTGTGCCTACTTTAAAGGTGTAAAATATTCCCATGCTTATGTCATGATTATGTCAGACTGTTTGTTTGACCCGATATTTCTATCAGCTTGCCTCATAGCCGGACACTCCTATAGAATACACACTCCCAATCTTCATTGGATGATTATAATTACTTTATTTGTGACCAGAAAATAGGTGGAAGTCCAATGTGATCCTAATAATTTCAGAGCTAAATTCTTTTATTTCAAAATTCATGGTAGCAACCTGCTACATTATTGAGACATTGATTGCTGTCCTCGGTCATCACAGACACATGTCTGGGTATGCAACATTATATATAGCATGTATAAAATATGATTCATTGTATTACTTTTAATAATCATATGGAATGTTTAATTAAGGATGGGATGCTTGAGCTGTTGAGTATTTCTTACTTTCTGGACTACCTTTGCATCCTCCTGTGCTGAAAGTCCCCAAAGTTTGCTCATAGTTTCAGTCCCGGCACAACTTCCTCAGTTGGTTCAATGGTTTGTTAAATTGCTATTAAATAATAAAAGAGAGGTCCACCACTTATCATAGCAACCCAGGAATGCTGCCCATTCCGCAGTCATAAGCTGTATGTGGTGTATTTCATCCCTGACAATGAAACAATGGACTGTTTTATGGCCCATCTAAATAATGGCCCATTTGAGAGACAGACCATTTTTGCAAGTCCTGCTCTTTCACTCAGTACATGAGCCACAAAGTTTCTTCCTTAGCCTACAATACTGATTGGCAATGATCACTGAATGGACCAGGTCCTTCTTCTATTTGTTATCTTTTGTCTTCCATTTGTTTTGACACTGTTAAGAGATACAATGGCATTATAGATGTAAAATGTGCTTTCATTGCTTACATAACCATGTCACGATAACTTGGTAACGGGTTGATCACACCTGTTTGAAGTACTTAATCAACCCTTCTCAGGTCTTCTTCCATGTCATAAAGCTATAATAACAAAACACACACAGCATAGTTTACCAAACATCTTACTAAATACTATATATACAAACTCAAATATAACCAAATGTTAACTTGTGGTGCATACAACCAACAGAACCAAACTCTCCGTTCTTAGATTTACACAGAACATATGTGCTTCAGGGTGCACCACTGAAGCATTGATGTCTTTTCTAACAATTTCACTATAGTCTGGATTAGGAGTACGTAATGAACTGCCTCTGATTTGGGGGGGGGGGATTTTCTCATACTCTTTAACTGATGCCTCTACTTTGGCTCCCAAACTGTTCCACCTTTTTTAAGTCATCAATTGTATACATATGTTGGGACACACTGTTGATTGTGACCACCACTATCAATAGTCCATAAACAGCAACCGGAAACTGCTAGTTTGTCTTCCGAAATGCACCCAATAAAGGCAATTTCCTCCACTTGAAAGTGTGGAAATGTTGTGTGAAAAGAAGAGCATCGGTGCATAGGACATGTTTCACTATTGTCATGTATAATGCAGTGAACATGAAAAAAAGGCACGTGAGCCAGTACTTTGGATAATGTGTGCCTCTAGTGGCATGTTCTAGATAGAAATCAGTACATTATGAAAGACTGGTTCATGCATGAAAGCAGTGTGCTATTTGCTAAACCTCAGAAAGCAATGACTACCCGCCCAACCACATCAATGGCACGATACAAATCAATCGATGTTTTCGATTTACCATCCTTCGAGTATTTAGTCAGTGCCATTCTAGCTATCAAGAAGTAATAAGCAGAGGAAACGTGTCATTTCCTATGTCAGAGAATAGTGATGATGAAACTGTTCTATGGTGATTCGGAGTCATCAAGTCCAGGATGTTTCATGGTTAAACCCAGTGGGCCTGATGTACAAAGGCCCTATTGAAAAACACTGTGTAAATTAGGCTCAGTATATATATATTTAATAATATGAAACAATATGTAATATGTTAACACAGTTTTTACCAGTATGTATAATATTGTTCTGAGAATAAAATATAAGTGAGTAAATAACTCATATGCCTGTTCTCGATGTCGATTGCTGAACATGTTGCGTCTTTCATAGTTGTTCCATTCCTTATGCATGCATCGTTTGCCTTATTTTCGTAAAACATGACAGGATTTCCATTAACACAGTGTCCATCTCAAGAATATAAGAATGCACGGCCACTCCTCTCCATGTCAAATATTGCAACACTCTAGGAGGAAAGCACATGTAAAAGCTTTTTCTTTTTTTTATCGATTCTGTCTTTAAAGGATTTCTTGAGCATCCCCCAAACCTTTCTGGGTCAGAACACAACGTTGACAAATACAGCCCCTTTGCGCTGTTCCCGGGGAACAATGCGTTAACTACTTATTGTGTAAAAATATATCCCACAAGAAGGAGGAGTAATCTGTGCAGGCCCTGAGAGCCGGGGTTAATGTGGAGATGTTACGTCCGAGGCACGCCGAGACGCCTCTCCACACTGATAAAAGCCTTTGCGTTCCTTTTAGAGAGCCCTCCCTAATGGCACCAGCAGATCGCGTCTCGTTGTGCAACATGCCCCGGATTGCATGCAGGCAGTGCAGAGTATGTAATGCGCCATCTTCAGTATGCAGCGGGGCAGCAAGCGGACCATACATGGCTGGGCAAAGTACAAGAGCGCGTGCATCTGTGGAACAGCGCCCTGAAATCACTTCACGGCGACGAGGCGCTAACCACGACCTTGATTTGGGATCCTGCAAGCTCCTTTGTTTGAAGTAGAGGCACACAAGATGGGCGGCATTTTTGAGATGCGTGGTCCCCGAGAATGTCATTTTATCTGATCTTTTGGACTGCTGTCATTTCCAGCACCTCCGGGTCTGTGATTACAAGGCCATCATGGCGCATATGTGCTCCCGCTTTTGTAAGCACTTTCTAGCACAGTAGCTCAGTCAGACAGTCGTGACGTGATGAAATAGCAGCATGGTGAGTTTGATCATTCTACGCGTGTGTACTGTAAAACGCATATTCCTGCACTATGGCGCGCTCAAGATTACAGTGCATTCACACATCTCTGATGGTTTATATACAATCTTGTATCTATTTTTTTAAATACCTCGCTAAAGGCAAGTCTTAAATGTGCTCTACTATTTGTTTATAAAAAACGTTTCAAGGAATACATTTCGAGTCACAGGCTGAATGTTTACAATTGTGTCCCCGAGTTTTACTTGTGTCTGAAAGAGACATGTACCTTGTAGTTTAATGACTGTAACATTGATTCTAAAACTAACTAACGTGTTTGTTGTGCAGCTTTACTCAGTAACAGAAAGAGAACTTGCAAAGAGGAACTTACTTCATGTTAATGTGCCCATTGGTGCTGCTTCTTTATGAGAACATTTCTAAGAAAGCGAGCTGGAGAAAAGGGGGGTTGCCATGGCACACTGTGTAGAGGGATGTAGGTAGCTTGCATTGAGGGCCCTTTTCTTGTTGCCCTCAGTGCTCGGTGCTAGTGATAGATTGCGTTTCCCGCGCCTTCATCACTGCTCTTTTCTGTATAGTGTACCTTTTCCTGAAAATAGACCATGCTAATGTGTTGGGTGTATACTCCAGTCCTTCTCGGCAAGTTGAAGACATAGTGGGCCTAATTCACAAAGGGAAAACCCCAATGGAATACGCTTTGTGAATAAAGCCCGGTGCATCTCGTGATACTTTCCTGTTGCTGATATTGCAAACACTTCTTGGCCAGTCGCTGGCATTCCCTATGTTCTAGATGGTGTGTTGCCTATTGGCAGGGCCTATACCATGCCTGGAACCATTTACATAATCAATGGCTTTAATTAGTTTTCATTCCAAAGTTCTCAAGTTAATGTTCTTTAAGACATTACATTGATCTCCAGTCACGTGTGAACTAAACCTTTCTGTATGTGTCCATAGTATGAATGATACCAGACCTTGAAGATGTGTTTCTGCAAACGGCTGCAGTATACTCAAAATATCTCAGTCCATCTTCTCACAAGCACTAGAACCAGATGT
This sequence comes from Ambystoma mexicanum, assembly GCF_040938575.1. Lineage (NCBI taxonomy): Eukaryota > Metazoa > Chordata > Amphibia > Caudata > Ambystomatidae > Ambystoma > Ambystoma mexicanum. The sequence goes on from NC_090926.1 coordinate 530,749,182, forward strand.
GCCTCTTGGTTTGCTCCCCCTTGGCATGCTGCATTGTTTGCCATTACAAGGGAGGCTTCTATTCAACCTACTCTGCGTAGTACATATGTAGAGGTACTGCTTATGCCCCCACCCCCACGCAAAATGTGTCAAGTGCACATCATTGCGAAACTTGTGGTCCACTTCCAGTGCTCTTCTGATATGATGCAAAACACAACAGAAAACAGGCATCTGCAAATAAATTGATAACCCTAAGCACCTGATTAACGAAGCATTGTCAATGGCAATGCGATACACCCATTGGACAACTCTTTGTGAATCAGGCCCTTTGTGTTGTATGTTGTTTCACTACCGCATTTGTTACACTGGAATTTTTGTCGTGACAAAGTCATTGCTGCCCTTTGTTTGTTGTCATTGTTCCTCTAATGGGGAGGGGGGAATACCACCGTACCTCCCTTCCCCACTTATTTGATCTCTGCATAACCCATCCTTTATCTGTACATATGCACTGTATATGGACGAAGTAAAAAATATAAGACTGTACGCGGATGTCTGCGACTGATAGAATTTGCGGGAAACAGGGTTTTAAGTACATGTCTGCAGCATCTCAAAACACAGTCCTGATTCATGCAGGCCTAGGCTCATGGATGAGGCAGTCCTTGCATCCGGTTTCCCTGTGCCCGTTTTCTGTTCCTCATGAGGAGCAGTAGAAAGTGTGATGCAACTGGGATTGGCACAGGCACCTGCCTGCATGTCTAAGCTCCTGGTGGAAATGCTCATGGAAGGCATGAGCTTTTCTATCTGTTTCTTTTCAATTGTTGTCAAAGAATGTGATACATATAATGTGGCCAACCTACCAACTAAGTACATTTGCATACATATCTAGTTTTGTTTGATAGGTTAGGTTGATTGGAAAAAGATAACACACATGCTCAAGACAGCCAAATATAGACTGCATTACCTGATATTCAGTTGTGCACATCATTCCATAGGTAGTAGGTCAATTGTATCTGGATTCTAAGTGACAGACCCACTTTCATGAATTGGGGACAGTCCTGCATTTACTTCATGCCCTGCAATTTCACAACTCACCCCAGGTGCCAACTGGGCTCTTTGATGACTACTTATTTCCCTTACTTTGTCCTCCTGTGTATATTTCCCTCGTAGTCCTCCACGGTACCACACTGACATCCCCTTCCTCTGCACCTTGTCTCCATCCCTGGCCTTTATCTTTTTCTCCTGTGTCATCAGGGAGGTCTTATCCAGGGAGCATCCCCATTCCTTATGCACTACCACCCAACAATAAGGCCTTGATCGCTCCTGCCGCATGGCCACTCCCACACAAAAACATACTTCCGTCTGCTCCTCCCGCCCCTCCAACCTACCATGCTGCATAATTGTCTGTCTTGCCCTCAGCAGGAGTCGCTCCTTGGTTTCTGAAGTAGTATCTTTTGTGAAGGTCTGGCAGGCCCTTTTGCTCCTCAGGAGACATCAAAGTGACAACGTAGGATTCAAACTATTTCTTGCAATTCAGAGGTTGCATGCACAGGTTTGATCTAATTTGATTGGGCAGATCATCTTTTAATGCTCATGAGTAAGGTTTGGGTAAGGTATGTCCCAAATGAGATGTCACATGGAACATGATATGATATGATAGGTTATTTATAACCCAGAGGTTTCTAAGTGCAGACTCGGGGATCAAACCTGTGGTGCTCCGTGTCGTCTTGCTTCCAAGGCGGGCAAGTTGCCCCTGAGCTTTCCTCCCGAGACACATAGCATTTCTCTCTCATGCCCCCTATGTAAAGTGTCACTGAGTATAAGGTGTGGAGTTGAAAATAAACAAGTAATCAATACATTGATAATGGGTGAGTGCTCCAGAAAACTCTTTTGGTCATTCTATATATGGTATGCCTCCACACTTATCTGCCATTTAGACATTTCAAATGAGATGTGGCTTTTTCCACCTCACTTAAAGATACATGTCTATTGGGTGTACATTGCAGGTGAGGCATATCCGAGCTCTGGATGTCATTCTGTAATGTATATGGCTGCAGACCCACACAACTCCCTAGACGAAGCCTCCAAAGGCCAATTATTTCAGAGTTTGATTTCATGTAATATGTGTGGGCAGCTGTGCCATTAAACAGCAACAGGTGTCGTCCTTTAATGATTAGCATCCACTCACAACTCAGGAAGCGTTTGGGTTTCTAAATTATTATAAGTATTATTGTAATATTTTAAAATGTTTTAAAATATGGTAATGCTGTTACGTGGAGCAGCATTTTAGCAGCTATGGATCTAGGCAGCAGAGTTATTGCAGAAATGATCTCTATACAGATCAACCACTAGACTATAATGTGATGATTTTGACTTCAGGCCTATCTGACTGGCTAGTGTTTCAGCAGCATCCTGGATGTTTCTGAGATTACTTTGTTCGTATCATGCATTCGTCTGCATAGATTAGTGCCGAACTTGTGGGTACTTGAGGTCAGCTAACCCTGGATATTTTGCAATCTGTTCTTTGATCGGTGGTATTTACCCAAGCTATAAACAGTTCCAGCATTGCAGTAGTGTGGGGCAGAAGGAGAGGGTCGGGGGGCAAATTCGAAACATGTATTTGGGGTGGGGGGGTTTGAAGGCATGCTTGTGACTTGCAACGTGTGGTCAAAAAAGAGAGCAAATCTTAAACAGGCATTTGCTCACCTGTCCCAATGCAGCAAGCCTACTGCTGTCTAGAGGCTATCTTCCAGAAGCAGTCAGCTTTAGTGCATCACATAGTGTGTCTGCAATTTCACATCATTTCATTGTAAATAACAGATGGTACTATTAGCCTCCTAATTGGTACACAAATTAACGACTGTGTAAGGATGAACGCTATCCATGCCAGAATACACACATATATGTATATTTTGTTCGTTGCACACATATTTCTGTAGATCTAAGCATATGTGTACCTGGCCCATGGGATGACACCACTTACTTGGCAGAATTAGTGTGCTCTCTTCTGTTATGATATAATATGATATGATATGATAGGTTATTTATAACGTGCTTAATACCCAGAGGTTTCTAAGCGCGGACCCGGGGATTGAACCTGTGTTGGTCCGGGTCATCTTGATTTTGGTTTGATTATTCAACACCTGACTTTTCCATGTAGGAGAGCTGCTACTTTTACGTATCCAACTTCCGGGACAAAGTGATGGGTCTGGGCTTAGTGATATTATCTGTATCTGTATTCTGTCCGCATGCATCTTTATAGAGGCATCAGCAGACAAGAATGCGAGAAAATGACATGCATTCATTTTAATAATAATTTATGACATGTGTTGCGGAGGTCATTAGGAGCAGCGAGGCTTCTCTTGAGGGTGGGGAAACGCGCGGCATTTCTGCAGAGAGCTCATTATAACTCACTTCCTCCCCCTGCCAATACAACTTACAGTGAGACGTGTCGGCCTTTGTTCGTCTGACCAGTTCAGCTTGCCATCCTCCCAGTCTCTAATTATGAGAAATGATTTTGATAATTTTGATTGACAGGGAGGATGGTTTTCATACTCAGATTTTAATCAGTGGAGTTTGTTCATTTTAATATTTATGGGTTTTCCACTTAATCGCAGAGAAGTGCACTGGAGCAAGGCACTGCGTGCAAGCAGGAATGATAATCACAGGCTGGCTTTCTGCTGCACTTGTACAGCTTCTTAAAGAGACAAGACTCTGTTCGAGTGCTGAACAAGATGTAAAAGTGGGCGGGCCACAGAGCGCGTGGCTGCCTTTGGGAACCCTAGCAGCGTGGAAGCACTGGGAACCTCCAAAGAAACCAGCGCACCAGCACACACATATTGTGGGAATTAGAATTGACAAGCATCACTTTAACTGTCTGCAGTGAGTTTATAAATGCATCTGGTGAATTAATGAGGTCCTCCTGGAAACGTGCCCATCCCATAACATACCGTCCCCTTCATCTGGACAGCGTTTACATTTGGTAGGGGAGGACTGGAGTGTCATAATGTGTGTAATGTGCCACAGTCCCCGGGCAGTCTGCATAGGTCTGTAGCTATGTAAATGAAAAGGGGACCCACGTCCCATCAAAACGCATTCTTGATATCACCGGCGACCTTGAAATAGAGGATGCAGTTTGCTCAACAAATGTTCCTTTTTTATACATGTCACCGCCTTTCCTTTATCTTGCCAGTACTTGGCATTAGAAATGAATGACCCTATAGCACCAGGATCTCCAACCTTTGGATCGCTAGTTGGGTTGCACTATATGTCCCATCCTCCCACGGGCGTTATAGTGCATAGCATCTCTAGCCTCTGAACTAGCAGTCCCCTGCCATAACACACGCTGGTATATTCGTCCATAAGTGTAAATTGAACTTGATATGGTGTGTATCACTGCCTAAATAGGTGTCAATGCTACCCAGCTAACAGTTTCTCAAAAATGGCCCAGTTAGCCTTGGTGGATGTGAAGATGGAAACCCAAGTTGGCTCAGTCATTCGACCAAAGTGCCTGTCTCCTGATCATGTTACATATCAAAATAGTGATGACTCAAGTTGTGCTGCCATAAATGAGTTTAATAAGCATATGTTCAACTTCTGAAGAGCGCAGAATCCATATGAAGCCATACATCAGACACAGCATAGTTGCCCCTTTGGCTGGTGCAAATATACACCACATTTGTCATCATCTGATTCACACTTTTCGAAAGCTGCAATTCAATCTTTAAAAGACAATTCCATGGTTTCAGCCTCCATTCATATTACAGCAACCTCCCTCCTCTCAACATGAAAACACTCTTACACCACCTTGCGAGACTACACACCCCTCAATCCACACAAACATGAAACCGAATACCCCTGATCCATTATATGAAGAAAAATAACTCAAAACCAAAATGAAGAAAACACATAAACTAACAAAATGTTGGCTGAATGATGTGGGCAACTCAGAGCATATGACACTTGAAGCAGGTCACAAGGATTACACATCCACCATCTTTCTTGCAAAATCCACTTTAGTCCATCACAGAAAAACAAAGCTCTCATCAAGGTTCCCAAACTCTGCCTCGTCAATCCACTCTACCAACCCATCCTTTCACAATCAATTCAAAAATCGTCAAACAACCACTGCTATACCAGAATGAGAACATGAACCTGATTAGCAAACATACTGAGAACTCTACCAACCCCTTCACAACATTCCCAAAGGCACCCTTGGACTCAACTCAGCATTGCCACTCTTCCCAAAGATCTTACCACCTAACAAGGACAACTTGCAACTGTACAAGTCCAACTGTCATGCTTCAAGAGAACTGCTTCCGTTATAACACTTACAATTCAGGGACAACTACTACATCTCCAGATTTCAAGCCCAACATTGCTGTTGTATTTCATTCTTCAGTTCAGTCTGTTTGCCTAGGACTTGTCATTACACATAAAAACATTCAGTAGCAATCATACATTACCAAATAAAATCAATCTGGATCTTCGCGGGTGGAACGGTATACACTATAAAGCCAGCCATATCAATTATCCTAGGGCATCCAGGATATCATGCACATTAAACATGTATTCCTTCTCTTTCTCTTTGAAGCTGGCAGTAGACAGCTACGGTTGCATTTACCTACCGGCTCAATGTTGAAGCACAACAGTTCATAGCAGCATTGCAGGTGGAGATCCTGTTTACCCTGGACAGGTGGATACGCCCTTTCATTCAGATGCGTCGGTATTGCTGGCTGAGGATATAAGATGAGGATGTGGCACTTTGAAACACAATTCCATTGTATGAAGCGCCTTACAAATGATCAATACAATAAATACAAATACATGGGCTAATGTTTCCACCTTCTACTAGTCAGATGTACTCACACCTATGCCATGATCCTTGGCCCTGTTCACAGGGAAGTAACCCAACGGCAGATTAAGCAACCAAAACGGCAGAAATAACTAGGGGTTTGAGTGCCAGGTGCATGTCCTGTACCCACACAAATGTGTAACAAGTCATCATTGGGAGATGTCTGCTGCTTTGTATCTCATGAAAACATTTCCCCCTAAGTGTATACATCTTCAACTGAGCTTTCAAAATGAAATCATAACGCTCAATGCATTCCCAGACACACGGATGATGTAAACATGTACGAACCATAAGAACATAATTGTCCTTATTAATGAGTTAAGAATAGATACACACTTTGGGAACGCATTACACATGTTGCACAAAATAACAGTGTGCTTATGTGAGCAAATACATCACATGAGTTGGGTATGTTGATCAAGCACATGCATATCGACACATGCATAATTACACTCCACTCTATCTGCATCACAATGTTCGATAAGATTATAAAGTGGCCTACGGGAAATAATCCATGCGAGTGATGCAAAATAACCACATAGAAATCTGCTAACGTGCAGATACATTGCAAAGTAGGGTACCATAACATTGTTGAAAAAATGAGAATGTTGAACAAAAAATCAAAGTGCCTGTCATCCAACCGATATGAACAGGTATAGGTCACTGGATGATTTGCAAGTCTAATATTTTCCAAGCCAATATTTTTGTATTTAATTTTTTTTAATTTGTTTTTATTAGCAACAATCAATGGCTTTCAGGGATGCACCAGTTGGTAATGGCCAGAGTCAACACGCATGAGCACACAGAGTATCGTCAACAAGGTCACTGGGCCATTACTGCCTGGTGCAGCTAGAGGAGACATTGATGATTGCTATTAGCACCCCTGGTTTACATCCTGGGGTACTGATACCAATACATTTGCTTGCAACAACAGGTCACAGCGAGTGTGCAATCTGCTGTTTCAAACAAATACTCACCCAACATGGCTGCCATGAAAACAAAAGTGGGGCTCTGGGAAGAGCCACTCTTCCATTTCCACGGTGACCCAGGTGCATGTGATGGGCTGTGCGGTGGCACTGCCGCAATGGTAAAAGCGAAGTGAGATACGGGCAGAAGGAGGGTGGATAGCAAGCGTGTGCGAACAACATGAGGATGCACAAAATGTGATCTTGGATGCACTCTGTGCAATGTGAATGGCTGCCACACCCACTCTGGAGGTTAAGGTGATTGTAAATGGGCCACACATGGGTAATGTGCTTTTATGTCAGTCATTATGCACTGTCATTAAGCGGGGTTGCATATTTGCTTATAATTTACTCCAATGATATTTCAATTTAATTATTTGGGAAGATATGTGTCTGTGACCAACTATGTCTTAAAATGATGAATATGAAAAAAGATGGCTTCCATCTTCCTTATACCTAAACTCCTTATGCTATGCTCAATTACCTGCACTGTTTTCCCTCAACCTGTCCCATTTGCTGCTTCCCTATTAGCCCATTATGCTTGATTGTCTTTCCTTACTATAACCTTCTAAATTAATGCTACAAGCCCTCTCCTTCCACAACCTTTTCTCCAAGTGTACTAATCACCTCTGTGGTGGTTACTCCTGCCCCCACCCTTTTGTTGATGGTCGATAAAAGATGTCTATAAACCCTTTCAATTCCTCTCCAAATGCTGTTACTGTGTACTTGCATTGCCACCATGTAATGTCCCTCTGCTTGATTGCTGTTAGTGATTTGCTTGCTTCTGACATGAAAACCCCTCCTTCTAATTGAGGTTTCCGTCTTCCCCTGCCCCTTTAATATCTGTTAATGTTAATGTTAAAGGATAGTTATACCGCACACTATCACCACCTCAGTGTTCCCCTGGCGCTCTGGTGCATCTGAAAGGTATGAAGGTAGGGAGGGTTAGTAGGGTGTAGCGGGATGTAGGTAGAGCGAGATTGGTGATGTCGTAGTGGCAGCTTCAGTTAATACTGTTGCTGAGCATGGGTGTGGTTTACTGATCGGTAGACTCCCATGTGCTGTTGTGTGAGACTATGGGGGTCATTACGAGTTTGGAGGTAGCCATGGTGCTATTAGCGCCATGGGTGCTTCCAAACTCGGGTCCGGGTTCCCTGACCAACCTTGGAGGACCCGGTAAATCCCCATTCAGGGAACCCATCCCCATTCTCATTCAAGCCCCCATAGGGCTCAGTGGGAATGGGGAGGGAGCTAACAACGGGCCTGTTAATAACGGGCCCGTTGTTAGCTCCCTGGTCCTTTAACGGCTCCCGCTAAGGATGGCTGGTTTTACCAGCCGGCCTTAGCGGGACCTGCTAAGGGACCTCCTAATGCGGCGGTAAGGGGTTAATGGCACTTGCATCCTTACCGGCGCTGTTAACCCTTTACAGCTGACATCAGACGGAGGCCCTAAGTGTGGTTTGTTTTACTGTTGCAGCATAGTGAAATGGAAGCAGTTTGATGTGCGAGAGAGTGGTTGTGTTTGTTTAGGGTGTGAGCAGAGAGTTGAGTTTTTTTAGCGGATATGTTAGTGGGGTCACCTCATCTCTGCTCTTGCTGTCTGCAGGAGAGTTCCTTTTGTGATTAATTAACCTGGTTCTGCACAAGGTGGTGGCAGGCCTATATTACTGTCTGATGATCTGTGAGCAGGAAGGTGGCGGGAGCCTCCCCTTCCCAGGTTTGAGATCACAAAGGTTGTGGATTTCCCTTTGGTGGTCAGTGCGGTATGCCTGCTCTTGCCTTCCTGGGCTCCTGGGGTGTGGACTCCTCCCTCCGAATCCTAAGAGTCCCCTGTTTTGTTGGATGCTAGGTAATGATTAGTGCTTGTTCATCTTCAGTCATGGTCCCTGTCTATTGGGCTTTGCCTAGTGGAGGGTTTTGGCTTGGGAGAGACTCGGGAGAGGGTGAATCCTGGGTTTCATAGTGCCACATGCACTTGTTTCTAGCGCATTCTATTTCCATTGGTGTCTCTTACTTGATACCACCCAGTTCTGAGGTGAAGAGCCTGGTTTTCTGTAGTTTCCTGAATTTTAGATTGTCCTTTGTATTGCGTATTTCTTTCAGAAGTGTGTTCCAAGTGTTTGCTGCCAGGTGGGAGAATGAGAATCTGCCAAGTTTTTTTCTTGTGTATGGTTTTGGCTCCAGGCAGATGTTGCCTGGTCTGAATGTCCTTGTCAGTTGGTAAATGGTTATTTTCTTTTGTTCAAATTCTGCTCCTTGGCCGTGAATTGCTCTCACATATTAAGTTATTTTAAGTAGCCTTCATTGCTCCCCAGCCAAGCCTGACTTCCCTTGAATGTTGCTAGTAGGTAGACTTGCATCATGCAACTGGCCACTCCTTTCTCCTCACTTAAAGTTTATGTAAAGCAGCATTTCTTTCCAAACGTTTTCCTTCATAGCTCCTAGTACTCTAAATTGAGTTTCTCTCTGTGTCAACCTATCTTATTTTCCACATGCAGATTGACCTCTTGTCCATGCAGCCCCTTTTTCTTTCTAATTATTTCTGTCTGCATTTTATCATGATTTAAATAGTGTATCTTCCGTGGCTTGAGTCGCTACTTGGAGCCTCACAGATTACATGTTTATGGGTCAGGAGTATATCAATTTTGTTATTCCAGCAAAGCCCTACCACTTGTACTATTCTATATACCATAGCACACCCATATTGGTAAGATAGTAACTTGTTTCCAAACATTGCTCATGTATCTCAAATTTAGGCATTTCTCCATCGTACTGTTGAATCTCACACTTAGGCGTTTTCTACCTCTGCTCATGCATCTTAAATTTAGGTGTTCTTCCATGGACTGTTGATTCTTATATTTAGGTTTTTCTCCATGTACTGTTGAATCTCTAACTTGGGTGTCTCTCCATGTACTGTTGAATCTCTAATTTAGGTGTTTCTCCACCTACTGTGGAACCTGAAATGTAGGCGCTATCTCCCACTACTCATGCATCTCAAATTTAGGCATTTCCCCATGTACTGTGGAATCTCATATTTAGGCATTGCTCCATGTACTGTGGAATCTGAAATGTAGGCGTTTTCTCCCACTGCTGCTTGTGTATCTCAAATTTAAGTGTTCCTCCATGCACTCTTGATTCTCAAATGTAGCCATTTCTCCATGTACTGTAGACTCTCTGCTCAAATATCTCAAGGTTGGGTGTTTCTCCATTTACTGCTCTGTCTCAGATTCAGTCATTTTCCTGTTTGCTTCTGGGGCTCTAGGTGAGCTCTTTCTACCACTGCTCTTGGGCCCCAGATTTGGGGTTTTCTACACTCTCTGGTAAGCCACAGAATTAGGCATGCCTCCATAATTAAATCTTTGTGTTTCTACAGCAGTACCAAAGGTGGTTTCTGAGTTTGCCCATTGCTGCGTCATAGCCAATTCTGAGGATCTAGGTTACTGCCACCAAGGTTGAATATAGACCTTTCCCTCTAGCTGAATCCAGGTTATTACAGGTTATTACACAGTAGCCATCCCTCATATTGTCACAGTTAAATCCAGATGTTATCACTGTAGTACCATGGTTCATATATAAGTCTATCCATTGCTGTGCCAAAGTCAATTATTAGGGTAGTCTGTTACTGTGGCCAAAGTGCAGTAACATGGTCTATTCTTGGTGACACTACCTTCTCTCCCTGGCACGCCCTGCCAGCACAGGATATACCACACCGAGCCCCTCTTTCCACACCCCACCCAATACCCCCTCCTCTCAGCAGTCACCTCACGCAGCCGACACATCTTCACCCTCACGGTCCTTCAGGCAGCCCACTTTCGTGCCTCTTGCCACAGTCCCCAATAACCTGAAGGCACCTCCTCCTATATTGCTCCCACCTTTGTGCCTCCTGTGGCACATATAGCACATATAGCTCTGCAATTCATGTGCCTCCTGTGGCTTTTAGTTGGAGCATAGTCTGTCGCTGCTTTTAACCGTTTTTATCACAGCCTCAAGAACCGACAGAAGAAGCCAAATACCTCAGTGGGCACCTTAACAATAAAGCACCATCAATGGCTGCAAGGTACACATAATGCACCACTCCACTGGCTGCAGGCATGACTGACTATCCACACACATCAACAACAAGGACTACGACAAAAATGTGGTTGCGCTGTTCACATAATCTCACTGCCTACCTTCACCAGACTACACCTCAACACCTTTGACAGTAGAATGCAGTGCAGATCTACAATACATTCTGGCACGCTGATCACATTGCAAGTGTCTAGCACTGACCCCACTCCTACTCCTCTCAGCACCCATTTACATGCCTGACCACATGGACTGCTTCTCTACCAGAGGCTGGCCAGCTGAGCTAAGCCTGTTTTGGCCAAATGCACACGTGTATCATAATTGTGCTGCATGGCCTCCAACACTCTGGACTTCGGCCCTCTGAAGGGGTTCCCACTAACATAACATTGAAACTATAATAATGGTAACATTGGTGCTAATCAAATAACAAGTACAATACAATACATTACAATAATATCACAGGCATTGAACTGTTCAGAGAGTGTTCACAGTGGACAATCTGTGGGTTTCAAGAACCAGCAAAGCTTGCGGATTAGTTTGCATAGCAAGCAGTGTGTAAGAGGATTCAATTCAGCACTACAGCTAAGTTAACGCCTAGTCTAGAATACTGAATGAAAACCCTTATTGATATATCTTTAGGTCCAGTTCATGCGTTCTGGATGACTACCCCTGTATAACACCCCTCTCTTGGAATCCCCCTGACCCCACTGAGCCAAGAAGTAGTTCTGTTTTGCAAGTTTAAAAGGTTTATTTGATAATTTAAAATAGATATATATATCACGCTTTATAATAAATTAATAATTGAATAGCACACTTAATCTGATATGATAAAGATCAACAACGGAGAATCTGGCACTAGCACACTTCTTATAATCACTAATGAGTTGACATGAAATGGATAAGGTAGCACACTGGTAAATAGGAACAAAAGAAGAAGGTGGTACAAAATGCTTTATAGAGTTCAAATGGATGCAAGGTTGAATGAATGAAATGCAGTATAGAAATACTCAATATGATTTCAACAAAACAATGTAATCACTTTTCTCTGGCAATCCCCTCCCCCCCTTGATGCAAGGCAAGGAAATGGAAGGAAGCACACAGTTCTCAGAAATGCAATCAAATGTGATTCAGTTCACCCCAGCAAGCTTAGAAAACAGAAGTTTAAAAACACAGGCCCAAATTGCTTTGATATGTGCTGGCAATGAATTAAAAAAAAATGCTAAAATGCTTTTAATTCCCTTTTCAGAGGTTCAGGGTGAGTGGTATCTAGTTAATATTAGTCCAGGCTCACACTAGCAATGATGCAGGGATAGTTAGCAGGTTAAACGAATTTCTGGCAAATGGAAGGCAAGCAGCAGCAGTTTTTACATGTGAAGAAATTTGCAAATCGCGGCAAAATTCGCGGATGCGTGTTCCGCGATTGCGGTAAAACTATAAGGGGTAGGAATGCGGTTCTAGGTGCGATTCAAAGCTACGATTCTAAGCTATCAGAGGAAAGTTACTGCAAGTCTCTAGCCCAAACGGTCGCGGAGATATGAGCGATTAAATAAAGGTCGTTTTTCAGATTTGAAATTTTAAAAGCTCAAAAGACAAGTGCAGCTTGCGACTAGAAAATGACAAGTGACAGCTTTACAAATGACAGGTGACAGTTAGGAGGCAGTTCTACTTAGATTAAATAGATTGAACTATATTATTTTAACTAAGAGATTGGTTCTGCACAGTTTTCTAGGTACTCACACTATATTCTTGAGTGAAATGGGCCTCGCCATGGATCTGGTCAGGGTTTTGAACTGGACTCTGGTCTGGTCTGGTCTGGCCTCTGCACTTCACAGTGATCTGGGTCAGCTCTCTCTGCTGGTCTGGGTCTCTCTGGGTAGATTGAAGTCTCTAGTTTGGCTTTCTGGAGGTTGATGGAGGTAAGTATGGATTTTTCCGGCAGAGCGTCCCGCTGCAGATGGATTTGGAAGGTCTCTATGTGTCCTGACTCTCTGCTTTTATCTGTTTCTTGAGAATGGGTGTGTGGGTTGCATCACTAGACTTGCCCCTCTCATTCGTCATTGGTCAGGCTTCCATTCCTCCGCTTGATTGGCAAACTGAACTGTGAGTCAGATTGATGTCATTTTATGATCTCTTGAAACAACCTCCCTTATCATCTGTGCACCCAAATATATATATGATCAAAATCCATACTTCAGAGTTACACAGTTGTTTGAAATTACATATACATGGTGTGGCTGAATTTAGCCATGTCTATGTCCAAATCTGCTCATTCTCGGAGCTTGCATTCAAAGAGTGTACATAATTGACTTTTTAACTGCTTTTTCAATTTCCGACATGGACCCAACTTTACATACATGTGTGCAGGGGGTAGGGACATTAACTGATGAAGTTTCAGATTTTTAACATGCACACATTTAGAGTAATATCCACTTTTCCGCTAAAACCCCCCTGAACATACCACCGGTTCCTACCACGTCTTAAACTGTGGGCAGAAAAATCACAAGAATTATGGTATCATTTATAAAATGTTCACATGTCCGCACTATGAATTATCCCCCTTTTTATAAAACCATATCCTTGCTGCAGGGGTGTGTCTTTTCAGGTCACATGGTACAGAAACCAGTCTTTCCAGTTTCTGCCAAGCCAGCTTGCTTCTCACAGGCAGTGCCCCTCCCAGCTTCTCCAGGAGGAAGCCACTTTTTACGACGTCTGTAATAAAAACCTTTGCCTGAGTGGAGAGGGCTTTGTTCACTCTCTGGCAGAGCACAGGAAATTCAATTATCAGATAGATGGCATATCCTTAGTATGGGCAGCAAAAGGAACATTGGCCTGGGAACATAGTTGTGACTCAAGTTTCACTCCTGATGGGATCCGTTGCTAGGCAAAATCAAGTTCCTTAAGCCAGACCTTCAGCTAACTTTTTGTTGCTTTTAAAATAACTTGTAATTTTACACATGCAGCTAGAATGCTGATTCTAAGTGCAAAACTATGACATTTCAACAGTTACAAAGGCATGTGACACCAAACATAGGTCACTCATTTAATTTAACATTTTCGATTTTGGTGGTTTTAAATCCAGTTGCAGTTAGGCTTAAGCTGCTGACTCCATAGCATTTTTGTTATAAGCATTGTTTTTGGGCTCTTCATTTCCCAGATTTTGTAGGCACACAAAACTCCATTCTGCCAAATGTCTGCTGGTGTTCAGTGAATATTTTGCACATGTTGCAAGGTTTGAAATTGGCATTTTGCTTGCCTTCAGAAAAACACACAGTGGGTTTTAAAACGCCGGCTTTTGGATAGTGGTGAGTACTGGTACTGCACCCATTTTTGGGATTTTCTTGGATTAATGCATTCTAAACAGGAATGGTTCTTACATGGTAGTAAATCCTTGCTTAACATTGTTTTGATGGGGCTCCTTACAGTAAGATGGTTATGTGGAACCCCACAAAAAGGGTTGAATCTTTAAAGTGGTCCAATGAGTCACGATTTCAGCAACTTTTTGACATCAGTAAAAGTGGATTTTGTTAACAAAGACCTTTCTTTACCCTGGTGGGTGGCAAGTTAGGTAACCATTTTGGTGTGCGCACAACTGCGCAGCTTTCCTGGATTTCGGCGCACATGTGGGTTTTCCGCCATCTTGAATTTCCTAAGCCCACAGCACCAAATGTTGTAGCAGGGTAGCTTAAACGTGGGTCAGGACACCCTACAAGCCCCCCCACGTGACTGCACTTTGAGTTTGGGTCGATGGGGAGTTGCGTGCCCAAGGGTTTTGACCCACGCACCGGTCTGTCCGCATAATCTTCTTCCTCTTCTGTAGATGGCACAGTTCAGCATCTTCTTCTCCATCCGGTCAAATCGATCAGTTCTCCTCGCCGGTCCTGATGGGAAGATTGGGCGGTACCCCGGGCCCGTTGTGTCTTTGCTCCCGGTCTCCGGATCGTCCTTCTTGGTCATCCTTCATGGTTTCATCTCTCCTAGGATGATAAAGGAAGAGCGGCAATATCTACTCATAGACGATTTTTTTTTCCACCACTGTTGAGATAGTGGGGCAGCATATGCATTTCATCGTAACGAAATATTACATTCTTATTTTGAAAAAAAAAAAAACAGCATCACTAGAGACAGTTTCATGTAAATCACAATATTTTAGAGACTAGATGTGGTAGGTTTTATGATTGGAACTGAATTAGTCTGATACAGTACCCGCTAGGATTCCAGAGGATTCCTCCAGTTGTTGCAGAGTGTGCCTGGGATGGCAACATTTCAACTGGTTTATGTGGACCCACTTGTCTTCCCCCTCTGCCGAACCACCTTTGGGGATGCGGATCTTGTAGGCCACAGGGGAGATCTTATCGACGATCTCAAAGGGTCCCTTCCATGTAGGCAAAAATTTGCGCTGCTTGGCCTGGTTCCTTTGGAAGTTGTATAGATAGACCCGGTCTCCCACCTGATATTCCTTCCTGGAAGTTTTCAGGTCATAATGGGTCTTCATGCTATCAGTCGATCTTTCTAGATTCCGCTGAGCATAAGCAAAAGCATGTTGGAGGTGTTTCCTTAAATTCTCTACATACTCATGAGTAGTGGAGGCATTTATCAGTGTCTGCTCTTGGGTCCTGTAGAGCAAATGCTGCGGAAGCACCATCTTGCGCCCAGTCATCAACTCAAATGGTGACATTTTGGTTTCAGATGAAGGGGTAGATCTGATGGCCATTAGGACCAGAGGTAATCGGATATCCCAACTTGGCCCAGAATCTGCCACAAACTTCTTTAATATGCTCACAATTGTCCGGTTATATCTCTCTACTGCCCCAGAAGAAGCTGGTCTATAAGCAATATGCAGCTTTCTCTTGACCCCCAGTATCTCCCACATCTTTGTCATTACTTCACTGGTGAAGTGGCTACCTCTGTCTGACTCAATCCTTTGAGGTAGACCAAAACGGGAAAAGATGTGGTTAATCATCAAGGCCGCTGCAGTTTCTGCCTTGCAATTTGGGGCTGGGAGACATTCCACCCACTTGGTAAACAAGCATGTCACGGTCAACATGTACTTATTCCCCCTAGCCGAGCGAATCACAGGGCCTACAAAGTCGATTTGTAAATCTGACCATGGCAGTGTCATTCCCCTCTTTTGTAAAGGCGCCCGGTGTGTGAGGGATGATGGCTGAAATTGTGCACACACAAGGCAACCCTTCAGGTACTGGTCGAGGTCCTGCCCCATGTGTGGCCAGTATGCAACCTCTCTTAAGATTTCCAATGTTGTGTGAAACCCCCTATGACCGGCAGTGGCCGCATCATGGGCGTGACTTAACATCAGGCTTCGGAATGAGGTAGGAACCACCCACTGATCGTGGCCAGCTTTGGATTTCCTTACCAACAAACCGTCTTGGATCCGGAACATTTTGGGACATTTCATCAACACTCTTAGGTCCTCTTTCCCAATGTAATCGGTATCCGTCAGGGGAAAGTTCTCAGGGTCCTCAAGGTGCTGGTAAAATTTACCAATTATTGGATCCCCCTTCTGAGCAGTAATCAAATCAGCATCAGGGGTCTCCTTACTCCATTGTGCAATTGAGAGGTCGTGGTGAGCATTTGTCTGGGACCTAGTGATGGCAGTGACCTGGATTTCCCCCAACAGGGACTCAATCTCAATTAGATCCCCTTGGATGGCCCCGGTTTTGGCCAGCTGATCAGCTAAGTCATTTCCAGTTTTGTCTGGTCCCTCTACTTTGGAATGACCCTTGATCTTCTTCCAATAGATGGTCATCCCATTCGAGGTGACCAGATCATCAATGTTTTGGATCAACTTCCCATGTTTCAAGGGTTTGTTGTTAGCACATACCATGCCTCTGGTCTTCCAATTAACCAGGTGCTCCACGAACCCGTTCCGTACATAATCCGAATCTGTGATTATGACCAGTTCGTGGAGTTGATGCTGGACAGCAGTGAGGATGGCCTGATGCACAGCCATCAATTCTGCCACCTGACTACTTCGGGGACCAATTTTGTATCCAGCGGAGGGTTCTGGGGACTCATTCACCCATGCATTCCCTACGCCGGCCACCAGTTCTTTCTCCCCGTTGTTGTCGACATGGTAAGAGCATCCATCCACATACACAGTGGGCATTCCCTCACACTTGTCTTCTTCAAAGACTTTGTGGGGGGAATTAAGGTATGCCTCCATGTTGTCCTTTATTTTTAGACTTTCGTCCTCGAGACAGTTTTCTCTGGCACAATCATGCAAGTCAGCCAGACCTTGCGCGAGGGGACTCTTCTTGTTTTGGCCATATCTGACCTCCACAGGAAAGCCTTGCATTGACAGAATCCAGGAAGTAATTCGGGAATTACTCACATTTCCGGCCCGGATTCTGTCACTTTGGAGATATTGCAGAGGCTGGTGTGGAGTCTCCACTATGATGTGTTCCCCCTGGATAAACGGGCGGTAATTCTTCAATGCCCACACCGTTGCCAGGAGTGCCTTCTCACAATCGTTGAATTTTTCCTCCACAGAGGATAAAGTTTTGCTCGCATAGGAGATTACTTTATTGACCTTGTCATGCTTTTGATATAATACTGCCGTCAAGCACGTATTAGAGAACCCCGTCTCCAGGAAGAACTCCTTGTTTCTGACAGGGTAAGCTAGGCAAGGCGCTTGTGAGAGGCTTCTTTTGAGTTGTTTTACTGCCTCGGCTTGTTCTGGACCCCATTCCCACTTGACCCCCCCCTTCAGGAGATGAATCAGGGGTCTGGTGATCTCTGCGTAGCCCTCAATGAACTTTCTGCTGTAATTAGTCAGTCCAAGGAGGCTCCTTAGTTCCCGCAGAGTTGTGGGGTCTTTCAGTTTCTGAAGTGCTTCCACTTTCTTTTCCTGGGGACAGAGACCCTGAGGAGTAATCTCATGCCCCAAGAAATTAACACGGGTTCTACACCACTGTGCTTTCTGAAAGGAAAGTTTTGCTCCGGCGGCCCTCAACTGTGTCAGAACATAACGGATCTCTGCTATGTGTTCCTCCACAGATGAACTTTTGATGAGGACATCATCTACATAAGCCAGGTTACCCCTCGTACCCAGGTCGGGCATGGCCTTATGTAGGAAAATATTGAGCTCATTACCGGAGTTAAGGTATCCGAAGGGAGTCCGGGTCCATGTGTACTGCTGGCCCCCAAAGGTAAAAGCCAGCTTGTATTGGTCCTCCCTACTGACAGGCACGGTCCAGTATCCATTGGTCAGGTCTATTGCAGTGAATACCTGTGACCCCTGAATCTGGGCCAGCCCTTGGTCAATGTAGGGAAGAGGCCATCGGGAAGTGTGGACCCGTTTGTTGAGCTCCCTGAGGTCAGCGCAGAGTCTCCACTGGCCGTTTGGCTTCAATATTCCCAGCACCGGATTATTGAAGGTGCTGTGGACTGGACGGATTATTCCCCGGGACTCAAGGTTCTTAATTATTTCAGTAAGGGACTCCATTGATGCGAGAGGCAAGCGATATTGCTTCACAAACACTGGAGTCATGCCAGGGTCCGTGGGGATTGTTGTGGTGTGGATGTCGGTGCGACCACAGTCATATGAGTCTACCGCAAAGAGATCTTGGAAATCCAAGAAAACTTGTTTCAACTTTTGCTTTTGTTCCAGAGTCACACAGGCATCAGCTAGGTTGACTCTCTCTTCCACCATCTGCCTGAAGCCTGGAAAGACTTCTGGTTTGGCTATCTCCGCGGCCTCCTCCAGCTGGGTGGAGAAGTCCCTGGTCAGAGTGCTGATTTGGACCGGAGGCTTCAGGTGGGAAAGGCAGCCCTCATGGACCTGGAAAATCACCTCATCCCTCCTGAAGTCACAGGTCACATCTTCCTTACCATAGGGGCAGGAAGTGTACACCAGGAAGTTCCCCCCATGCCGGGTAAAAATCCTGTCTGGTGTTGTATGGTCCTCACTGTCACTGTCAAAACAGTCCTTGGGGATTGGTCCTAACAGTTCATTACCTAAATCAATGGAAAAATGTCGGTCATCAACCGCCATTCCAACAATGGTGCCTGCGGCTAGAGTAATACTCTTTAAGTCGCTGTTATCCACCTCTATTGGAATGGTGTCATGTTCTATGTTGACTAATGGAGTTGGGTTTACCCCCAACCCTTGCTGTTGGAGAGAAGCATTTAGATGTATGTAAGCATCAGGGTTTTTCAACTCTTGTCCCCTTTTAACTTTCACTTCCAGGGAGAATTGTCGGGTCCTTTCTGGGATGGTGACTTCCTCTTTAACCTGAATTTCAACTGCATAAGGTAGCAATTGAGCTGACCTAAATGCTTTTTCTGGATCATCAAAGCCCATGGGATTATCCGCTAATCGGGACCAAGCTTTGAAGTTTATTAGGTCCAAACTAATGGCAAAGCAATTGAGAATGTCACTGCCTAAGTAAAAGGCGGCAGTGACGTCTCGCACGACCCAACAATTATGGACTATGCTCTTGTTGCCAATGGAGATTTTGAGCATACACCTGCTTGGCAGGAGATGTTTGGAGTCAGGTGCTTCCAGGTCCATTTCCCATTTGTCTATCAGTTTGAAGGTGGGAATGGCTGGATCTTTTGGGAGTTGGCGGAACATGGCTTCGCTGATGAAG
This sequence comes from Ambystoma mexicanum, assembly GCF_040938575.1. NCBI lineage: Eukaryota > Metazoa > Chordata > Amphibia > Caudata > Ambystomatidae > Ambystoma > Ambystoma mexicanum. The sequence continues at coordinate 530,768,654 of NC_090926.1, forward strand.
CTCTTACCGTTGTTCACACACACTCGAGCGAGAACAGAGTCCTTCCCATCATTTAACTGAACAGGGATGAACAACTGCTCTCCAATTTGCTGAATATCAGCCAGGCTTTGAGCTGATTTCACATCTTTCTGGACTATAGGAGTGGGGGTTTCTGATTGTGGATTAGTATAGAATTTCAGAGTGTTTCCTTCCAGCGTGGAATACCACTTTAGACTGGAAGGAAGGTTGATTTTCAGAAATAGAGAGGACCCCCCATCACCAGTCTGTTGTCCTACTGCTATTACCGTCACGTCTGGAATTTGGTTGTTCTGGAAGTGAAATTCTACTTGGTCAGATTTTTGTTCAACCATGTGGCATGTGCCGTTTAAACTAACATGGTTGACACTCTGTTTTAATTTTATTGGTCGGCTAGTCTGGGTCCAGAGGACCTTGTTTACACAATCTATTAGGGGTGACAACCTTCTCAGGAGGTCATTCCCTAGTAAACAAGGGGTGCCCTCCGGGGTCACAACTATGACCGGGTGTTTCAACTTATGTCGCCCAATTTTAATGTCCAAGTCTGCAGTCCCCTCAACGGAAATTTCCTTCCCGTCAAAGTTCTGTAGTTGTCCCGGAAGAGAGGTGAGAGGAATTTGGTAATTCTCTCCCCTTCCTGCATTCAGTTCGTCAAAGGCCCTTCTGGACAGAAGGGTAGCTTGAGATCCAGTGTCCACCAGTGCCGAGATTGTACCCTGCCCCTGTACTTGTACCGGGGCATAATATCTTCCCTCCTTCTCCTCAAGGGGGCACAGATAATGTACATTTTTGGACAACTGGTGGGCTAACTTTCTGGTTTTGGACATCGCGAGAGAAGAATTTTGGGCAGAATTCTGTGGAGAGCCTTGGGAATCTGAAAGAAAAAGTTGGCAACTGGAGATCAGAGCCATTGTGGGTTCCCCTGGTTCCGGTTCTGGGCCGCCCCCCCCTTTTTGGAGGCAGTCCCCAGTATGGGTTTGAACCCGGGGATTTTCTTGCTGTTGGTTCTGGGATGAGATGGTGGGCGGCGGTAGCTCAGTCTCCACATCTCCCCAGTCTGGATTTGCATCCCTAGGGACCCATTTTTCTTTGGGAGGAGTTCCCCCCTCTCTGAAGGAGAAGATCCTTTTCCCAGGATCCTCTGAGGATCCCTCTCCCTCAAATTGGAAGATCTGTACCTCCTCCTCAAACTGAGTCTGTTTGGGTCTTTTGTTTCTCCTACCCCCCCTCTGCTCCTTAGGAGGCAGACTTTCAGGGGCAAGAGATTTTGTTTCCGGTTCCTGGGTTTCCAGGGGCTGTTTACAAGTGAGGAAGGAAGCTTCCTCCAAGGCTTTACACCCCCCTTCCCTTTGTGCCTCCTCCCTGGGAACCGGTGATTTATCGGGGTGCTGCCCCCGTCATTGTTCTGGAGCACCAGGTCCAGAGTTGGGTGCGTTCTGCGCCGGCATGCTGATCTGAGGGTTCTGCTGTGCCCTCAGTATATGACCCATATCCCGCGCCATGTTTTGAACCTGGCGCTCTAACTGGGAAACCCGCTCAGGCTGATACGGGGCCCTGTTTTCTCCCCTGGGCTGATCCCGGGAAGGGTAGCTGTCCCTCCTCTGGTAGTACCCCTGGTTGGGAAGATTTTGGTACCCCTCCACCCTTGGCCTCCCCTCTCCCGGATTCAGTGGTCTGGGCTCAGGGAATTGAGGAAAGAAGGATGGATGATTTTGGGGTTGGAAGTCGGGTGGATATCTGGGGAAAAAGTTCTGCCCAGGGTTTGGTAAATTTCTGCCCTCCTGTGGGAAGTTTGGAGGGAAGTTCCCTGGGTTAGGTGCTTGGCTGGATCCCCCCCCTTGGGCTGGAGGAGTCCACACATAACCCCGGATGGGTCTGTTACCTTTGTAGCGAGGACTTACATAGTCAGGAGAGCGAGGGACCCCATTTGTGGGGCTGCCTCCCTGGCTCCCTGTCTGCGACTGGCCCGAGGACCTTCTGGGCCTAGCATTATTAGGTGCAGGTAGGTTTTTAGGCCCCCCCATCTCCAAATCCAAAACGGGGGTGACCTTTACCTCTGCCACCTTGGCAGCAGCAGGGGTGCTGTTGGCTTTGGGGTTTTTCTGGGCATTGCTTTTATTTTCTATGGGCTTCTGCACCTCATAGATGCGGGTAGCCTGTTCAATGACCCAGTCTAAAGATCTTTTCTCGTGAAAATCCCTCACGAGCTGGGTCATGATATATTTGGGCAAGGCATGGAAAAACGTGTTTATAAATTCACGGCTATCCGTGCGCACCCTTCTTGTGGTCTGTGCAAAAGCCCGCTTTAACTCCTGCACAAATTCTTGTGGGGCCTGATCCTCCCCACATTGCAAATTGTAGGCTGCCTTGCGAGCCTCTTGAGGATTTCTGTGAACAGAAAAATGTTTCAGGATGGCCGCCTTATAGGTGGACCATCTTAAATGATTTTGGTCCTCCAGCCCCGCAAAGAAACTGGAGTATTCCGGGGAGAAGGTCCACTTTACATATTGAATGCAGCTTTGGCTGTCCTTCAAATGGAAAGTCTCCATCATTTGTTCAAACAACTCTAAGTGCTCCCAAACAGAATACTTAGCGTTCTTATGGTAAGGCGTGATGACGCTCCTGATCGCCTTAATCTGCTTTAAGGGGTCCTTGAGCAAGGCCCTTTTTGCCTTATTGGCCTTTTTGGTTCGGGTAACCCTTGTCCATTCTTCGTCGGACTCAGAGGCACTGCTCCCAGAGGTTCCCGTCTGTTCTTCCAGGTTTTCCCGGATTCTGCGAGCCTGGGAATGGCTGGCAGAATGTGGGGACCTGGTCTCCTGTGTCCTGCGCAGTTCAGAGGAGTCTTCAGATTCCTCCTTGCTGTCGGGATTTGATGGGTACCCCCTCCACTGACCTAACTGGGCAGAGGTTTTCAGGATGCCCTTAATGGGCCTACTCTCCTGGGGTTCCCCACTGAACTGTATTGTACTTGGGTGCCCATACCCGGATGCCCACCCCTCCATTCCTGGATGGTACTGGCCTATGAGCCCCATGCTTCTGGCTGGATAGTAATCTGCCATCCCTGTGGCCCTGTGCTCATGTGCGCCAGGGGACATGGGGGTGGCAGAGTCCAGGGACTGAGAGGTATGAGGGCCTCTGGTACTAGGGCTCCTGAGGTTATGCTCCGGAGTTTCCATTTCCCAGCGAACCTCATCTCTATCCGCCCCTGCTCCCTGTTGCAATGCAAGAGCCTGCATTTGTGCCTTCAGTTCCTCAGTTAAGGCCTTACTCGACTCTATCAGTCTCTCCTGCATCGCTACCTGCTGTTGGAGCCTATCATTGTGTTGACAGAGGGCCTCATTTTCCCTCTGTGCTTCCTGGTTGGTCCTGGAGAACTGGGCCAGTCTTTGCTGCAGGAGGGTTACCTCCTGAGCTGTGTCCCTATTGGCCTGCTCCTTTCTTGCTAGAGCATCCTCCACCCTCCTGGTGTGCTCTAGCAAGTTCTGGTTTTCTTTTTGGAGGTCACCCAGTCCCTGGTGGGCCAGGTGATTTTCTTCCATTTTCCTTTTTAAATGGCAGACTTCCTGGCCTAAGGCGTCTCTTTCCTGACTAAGAGCCTGCATTTGTGCCGCCAGGTCGTCCCTTTGCCTTTGGAAGGCACCAGCTTTCTGGCGCTCCTGATCAAACTCTGCCTGGGTATCCAGGTCTTTCAGGATCAGTTTATTGCTCTCCTCTTTCTCTCTGTCTAGTTGGATTTGCAGGGTGGCTACCTGCTCTGTGCATGCCCTGTTGAAATTGATCTGTTGCTCCAGCTTTTTCTGGCTCTGCAGTAAGGAGTCCAAACTGTCTTGGTGCTCCTTCTGCAGGGCCAGAAATCTAGTATCCTGTTCTGACTTTTCCTTTTGCAGCACATCCATATCCTCCTTTATTTTAGTAATGTACAGTCTGCTGTCATTTTCGGACTCCTGGCTCCTCCGCAGCCTCTGCTCAGAAGAGTCCAGATCAGATTGGACCTTCTGTAATGCCATCTGTTGCCTATTTGCCAGATTTTGGCTTTCAGCACATATATCCTGCATGTCTCCCATATATAGGTACAGGTATGCTGCTATCCTGGCGATCTTATTGTGTTCCTCTTTGGCTTTAGGAGCCATATATAGTTCACTCAGGGCCACATGTAAGGGACCCTGATCTCTATATATATCTGACCCTGTTTCAGTGACCTGTTGTGTGATGGCCTGCAACCACACATCCTGGCCCTGTTCGGTCCATTCACCTCTCACAAATAGCTTATGCAAGAGGTGCTCTCTGGCTATTTTCATGTCTACTAAGGTCGTCATTCTAGAGATTGGTCTCTGTCCTGACTTACAGAAGTTAGTATTTTATTTTTTGCAGAACAGAACTTTTCTTGGAGTGTCCCTTTTGAGGAATGCTTCACAGCGTAATGCAGCGTGGTGATCCGACCGGGTGTATGTATCCCGTCAGTTAGCACACTGTATTAAGCTGCACAACTGGTAAATCTAACCCAACGTCTCGGCTCGAGCCCCCACTTTGTAAGAGGATTCAATTCAGCACTACAGCTAAGTTAACGCCTAGTCTAGAATACTGAATGAAAACCCTTATTGATATATCTTTAGGTCCAGTTCATGCGTTCTGGATGACTACCCCTGTATAACACCCCTCTCTTGGAATCCCCCTGACCCCACTGAGCCAAGAAGTAGTTCTGTTTTGCAAGTTTAAAAGGTTTATTTGATAATTTAAAATAGATATATATATCACGCTTTATAATAAATTAATAATTGAATAGCACACTTAATCTGATATGATAAAGATCAACAACGGAGAATCTGGCACTAGCACACTTCTTATAATCACTAATGATTTGACATGAAATGGATAAGGTAGCACACTGGTAAATAGGAACAAAAGAAGAAGGTGGTACAAAATGCTTTATAGAGTTCAAATGGATGCAAGGTTGAATGAATGAAATGCAGTATAGAAATACTCAATATGATTTCAACAAAACAATGTAATCACTTTTCTCTGGCAATCCCCTCCCCCCCTTGATGCAAGGCAAGGAAATGGAAGGAAGCACACAGTTCTCAGAAATGCAATCAAATGTGATTCAGTTCACCCCAGCAAGCTTAGAAAACAGAAGTTTAAAAACACAGGCCCAAATTGCTTTGATATGTGCTGGCAATGAATTAAAAAAAAATGCTAAAATGCTTTTAATTCCCTTTTCAGAGGTTCAGGGTGAGTGGTATCTAGTTAATATTAGTCCAGGCTCACACTAGCAATGATGCAGGGATAGTTAGCAGGTTAAACGAATTTCTGGCAAATGGAAGGCAAGCAGCAGCAGTTTTTACATGTGAAGAAATTTGCAAATCGTGGCAAAATTCGCGGATGCGTGTTCCGCGATTGCGGTAAAACTATAAGGGGTAGGAATGCGGTTCTAGGTGCGATTCAAAGCTACGATTCTAAGCTATCAGAGGAAAGTTACTGCAAGTCTCTAGCCCAAACGGTCGCGGAGATATGAGCGATTAAATAAAGGTCGTTTTTCAGATTTGAAATTTTAAAAGCTCAAAAGACAAGTGCAGCTTGCGACTAGAAAATGACAAGTGACAGCTTTACAAATGACAGGTGACAGTTAGGAGGCAGTTCTACTTAGATTAAATAGATTGAACTATATTATTTTAACTAAGAGATTGGTTCTGCACAGTTTTCTAGGTACTCACACTATATTCTTGAGTGAAATGGGCCTCGCCATGGATCTGGTCAGGGTTTTGAACTGGACTCTGGTCTGGTCTGGTCTGGCCTCTGCACTTCACAGTGATCTGGGTCAGCTCTCTCTGCTGGTCTGGGTCTCTCTGGGTAGATTGAAGTCTCTAGTTTGGCTTTCTGGAGGTTGATGGAGTTAAGTATGGATTTTTCCGGCAGAGCGTCCCGCTGCAGATGGATTTGGAAGGTCTCTATGTGTCCTGACTCTCTGCTTTTATCTGTTTCTTGAGAATGGGTGTGTGGGTTGCATCACTAGACTTGCCCCTCTCATTCGTCATTGGTCAGGCTTCCATTCCTCCGCTTGATTGGCAAACTGAACTGTGAGTCAGATTGATGTCATTTTATGATCTCTTGAAACAACCTCCCTTATCATCTGTGCACCCAAATATATATATGATCAAAATCCATACTTCAGAGTTACACAGTTGTTTGAAATTACATATACATGGTGTGGCTGAATTTAGCCATGTCTATGTCCAAATCTGCTCATTCTCGGAGCTTGCATTCAAAGAGTGTACATAATTGACTTTTTAACTGCTTTTTCAATTTCCGACATGGACCCAACTTTACATACATGTGTGCAGGGGGTAGGGACATTAACTGATGAAGTTTCAGATTTTTAACATGCACACATTTAGAGTAATATCCACTTTTCCGCTAAAACCCCCCTGAACATACCACCGGTTCCTACCACGTCTTAAACTGTGGGCAGAAAAATCACAAGAATTATGGTATCATTTATAAAATTTTCACATGTCCGCACTATGAATTATCCCCCTTTTTATAAAACCATATCCTTGCTGCAGGGGTGTGTCTTTTCAGGTCACATGGTACAGAAACCAGTCTTTCCAGTTTCTGCCAAGCCAGCTTGCTTCTCACAGGCAGTGCCCCTCCCAGCTTCTCCAGGAGGAAGCCACTTTTTACGACGTCTGTAATAAAAACCTTTGCCTGAGTGGAGAGGGCTTTGTTCACTCTCTGGCAGAGCACAGGAAATTCAATTATCAGATAGATGGCATATCCTTAGTATGGGCAGCAAAAGGAACATTGGCCTGGGAACATAGTTGTGACTCAAGTTTCACTCCTGATGGGATCCGTTGCTAGGCAAAATCAAGTTCCTTAAGCCAGACCTTCAGCTAACTTTTTGTTGCTTTTAAAATAACTTGTAATTTTACACATGCAGCTAGAATGCTGATTCTAAGTGCAAAACTATGACATTTCAACAGTTACAAAGGCATGTGACACCAAACATAGGTCACTCATTTAATTTAACATTTTCGATTTTGGTGGTTTTAAATCCAGTTGCAGTTAGGCTTAAGCTGCTGACTCCATAGCATTTTTGTTATAAGCATTGTTTTTGGGCTCTTCATTTCCCAGATTTTGTAGGCACACAAAACTCCATTCTGCCAAATGTCTGCTGGTGTTCAGTGAATATTTTGCACATGTTGCAAGGTTTGAAATTGGCATTTTGCTTGCCTTCAGAAAAACACACAGTGGGTTTTAAAACGCCGGCTTTTGGATAGTGGTGAGTACTGGTACTGCACCCATTTTTGGGATTTTCTTGGATTAATGCATTCTAAACAGGAATGGTTCTTACATGGTAGTAAATCCTTGCTTAACATTGTTTTGATGGGGCTCCTTACAGTAAGATGGTTATGTGGAACCCCACAAAAAGGGTTGAATCTTTAAAGTGGTCCAATGAGTCACGATTTCAGCAACTTTTTGACATCAGTAAAAGTGGATTTTGTTAACAAAGACCTTTCTTTACCCTGGTGGGTGGCAAGTTAGGTAACCATTTTGGTGTGCGCACAACTGCGCAGCTTTCCTGGATTTCGGCGCACATGTGGGTTTTCCGCCATCTTGAATTTCCTAAGCCCACAGCACCAAATGTTGTAGCAGGGTAGCTTAAACGTGGGTCAGGACACCCTACAAGCGTGTTTGGATTGCTAAAGTCCAAGGCTTCCATCAGTGCAATATGTACCTTAAGTCAAATCCCTGCAACTGCCCAGGTGGCTTCATATAATAGCACGAGATGTATACAAACTGAATTCTATATGGTGTGGCACAGTGTATACTAGCTTTATAGACTCCACTCTCGGGCCATTCTATGTGTTATGGACCTGTAACCCACTTTTAAAACCCTTTCTGTGTCTGGGCCTTGGACCGAAACTTCTGGGCCCTTAACACTTGTTTGGCACTCAGACCCGGTCCAAGAAGATGAAATATATGCCTGTTACTTTGTCCTAACCTTGATTTCTCTCACATCTGTATGGCTTTATCAACATCAGAGTTTGGTCTGCTCTTTATAATATTTGAAAAATGAAATAAACACAGTAATTATTAAACACACTTCCACAACAACCCCTTGAATAACATCAATTGCAATATTCGCTTTGCAATAACTATAGACTCGTATGGATACATGCATAGGAAGCGTCAACTAGTCTTTATTTTAATTTTTTAGTCCAACATTCACTTTTTCCTGGTGCCTTTATTAACATATTACAGGTGTCTAGTGATGTTAGAATGTTCCAGTGCCAAACAGGTGGAAACCTTAGGTGAGACATGTGGAAGGCGTAACCCTAATATTGGAATTCACCTCTTCGTGCATTGTACACCGAGCATGGTACTGGATTGGACCCATATTTATTTAACAAAGACGTTGAAGATGAGTTCCTCCAAGGTCATTAGCATCATGAGGGATTTTCCTTTGCAGATTCCAAAGACTAAACTTCTGAAGAACAACTGCCCTTTCACAGCATGTGCCTCTGTTCTATGGAATTGTCTGCCAGTAGCTCACAGAGCTAACAATGGGCATTATACGTTTGGAAGGCTCTACAGTCTTAGTTGTTCTCCCTTTAAATCTTCTAGTTCACATTTTAAAATGTAGATAAGCAACAGTCAGCACTGGTGGTGTCAGTTCACTTCATAGCATTGGCACAAATCTGAACGTAAACAGATGGCCGGCACAAATTATCTATTGTAACACCTTTTTGTGGTATCTTACATTAGAAAATGTAAGTAAATCTATTCGAGCTAAGCATGTGTATAAACGAAACATAATTGTGGTCGGTGGGATTATTTAACAGAAATTGATTGGTTCCCTTTGTGACCTTAAAAGTCACTACGTCTAAGAAATGTGCAAAAATATGTTCAAAAGCAAAGTTGTTCAGTTCTGGCTAAGCCTGGTGCCGCATTTTTCCGAGTAGCTTAATGTTACAAAGCAGTATATGAAGAGAGCGTGCAGTGCACTTCACCCAGGCTCAGAGGAGTGTTCCAGGTTAGGGGACCAGCTCCACCTCCTCCAGGTTTTCCCGCCAACTGGTGACTACTTATGGACCCTCTAAATCATCTATTTCTTGTCCTTGAATCAAATGTGGGAAGATGTGTCTGATCTTGTTCTTATTGCGTGTTGTTTTTTTTTATGGAAGTTTAAAAATGTATATATATATTTATTTTAATGCATTGTACATATTGTTGAACGAATTGTGCAATGATGTATTTTAAACTCTGTTATATTTTGTACCGTGACAAGTTTTTTTTCTCTCTTTTTTCTTTCTCGGATCAGAACACAAATACAAATTAAAATGTTTACAAAAAAGTATGGACTTGTGTGCCCTTCCTTGCAAAGCTCTCCAGCCAGTATCATATGTGAGACCCAGGTCACATGACCAGTTCCACCTCCTTGGGCTTTTACCACCGAATGGTGACTACTGAAGGGCTTTGATGTTTTCCCCTTCATTACGCTGCTTTTCCACTAAGCTCATGGGAGTGTCAATGGCCACATGTCCAGCTCCACCTCCTCCTCCCTTTTGCACCAATTGGTGATACTTAAGAGCTTGTTACTTTTACCTCTTTTGCAGTGCACTTTCACCAGGATCAGAGGAGTTTTCCTGATCACATGACCAGTTCTGCCTCCTCCAGATTTTCCTGCAAATTGTGACTACTTAACTGCGTTGATTTGTCCTCTGGTGCAGTATTCTTCCACCAGGCTTTGTTTGACCAGTTCTGCCTCCTTCAGTTTTTCCCGCTAACCAATGGGCACTTAAGGTTTTGTTTTTTTTTTTTGTTTTTTTTTTCCTGCATCCTTGCAGGGCTCTTCGAATAGGTTTGGAGAAGTGTCCCTGGTCATATAGCAAATCTGCTTCCTCCATCCCAAAAGCCATTAGGCAGCCACCTGCTCTTCGTTATATATAGCCTTCCTCAGGCATCGCCATCTAAGGGAGAAGTTGTGTGTGTCGCTGCCTGGACACATGCTTTTTAGTTAACATCATGGAGACATTAAATATGTCTACTATTGTGCCATAACATTCCCATGCTCCTAATGGCCCACCAACACTCAGAGATTCTTTTCCGCAAATCCTCATAACCTCATTCACAGCCCTTGCATCGCCACCTCAACTGCTCTTTCACTGTTCTGACACAGCTGAAGTTAATCCATTTTCCCTCGGCTGTTCATCAAACTGCTGACATTGCTGACCTCAGAGAGAGAGAGAGAGAGAGAGAGACACACACACACACACGCACACACGCACACGCGTACACGCACACACGCGCACACGCGCGCACACGCGCACACACGCACACACGCACACACGCACACACGCACACACACACACCCCCCCAGTAATAGCACCAAAACATGGCTTTCCACCATTTGCTCCCACGTCTTTTATGTCCTCATTGTCCTCATCCCATCCTAGCATAGTATCCAGCATGTTACCTGCATGGGGTAGATAGGGGAAGATATGGCAGTGATCCACAGATCCATTGTGGCCTGTAAATTGCCCAACCAGTATCCGATGTATTCCATAGATCCACTCACTCGCCACTACTATGCAATCACACAGCTTTTTTCCATCTCATCTATCTCACACGTCACAGGTGTCAGTAATTCCGTGTTGCCATCTCTCATCTCTGCTCATCATATCAGCATCATCATGGAATCCATGAACATAAAACAACATGGACTGATCCCTACCCATGCCATGGAAAGCATACTCACCCTTGTAGTCTCTGCATAGCTGCTGGTAAGGTGTCTCACCCTGATTCAACTTAACTGGACAGACCACACTGACATCCTCTTTAATACAAATACAAACCATACACAAATGCTGCTTCAAGTTAAACCCAAGGTGCTGAAAACAAAACCCCAAATATTCCAAATTAAATGTCTCTCACAATATCTTTTGATCCAAAGGATTCCAAATGAAATGCCCCAACAATTCTTCCTGCAGCTTCTCATGATCATTACTCATTAACCACAGCTATTTAACACCTTATTAATCTCTCGTCTCTATAATATTGATGCCAGTGCTCTTGTGTAGCTAGTGTACTCTGAAGAGTCGTCCTCCCAGGTCTCCAATTTGGAGGGAGTGTAGTGGCCTTTTCAAGTCCATCAAGCATAGGAGGAAAAGACGGGACCGCCATGCTAGGCTGCTTATAGGTCTCTTACAAGGCCTTGCTTCCATGTTCCCTCTGTTTTCTAATTCTATGATTACATGGTATGCAATGCAAATCTTCATCACCTCCTTAATGTATTGCCACAACATTCTTTCTGGTTCAACAGCACCCCATTACCTCTGTCAGGGCTCCCTCCTCCTATTCACGAACGCTACTCTCTCTTAATCATCTCTCCTCTCATTGTCCTCCTTTTTCCACCTTTGGTTATGTTTTTTCTACACCTCCTCCATGCTGTATCTCATGGTAGTGTTAATTTCTACCTCCTTTCTCACCTATATTCTCTTGTAACAACATTCTACAACATTTAATGTTTTTTGTCTATCCAAATATCGACACTGATCACCATCCTATTGATTATCACTCACCAGTTCTTTCTTCCTCCACTATTCTTCTGCTTAACTCATTGTATCTACTCCTTCTTAGGCATCTCTAATTCTATGCCTCGTTCTCTACATCTCGTGGTACCGCTTCTTTCTACCCCATCTCTTCTGACTTCTGCCACCTTCTTCTTAGCTCATTTGAGCATCTCCTCCTTCCTCTCAGCCCGCCTGTTGACCTCCTCCTTCACCTCAGTTTCTTTAAGGACTGCCTTCTTCGACTCAGCACTACTGAGGACCTGTTCCTTCTCCTTAGCTCTTCTGATCCTCTCTTCCATCTCTGCATCAATTCCACCTCCGTTACTCTTCCCCAGCCTTGTGGTTTGTTCTCTCCCAGCCTTCTGAGTCTTTGTTACCCCACCACATACGTCTTGTTTGCCTCAGCCTCCTGGGTAAACTTTGCTTCAGCCTCCCATGTCGGCTTTCTCAAGCATTCTAGGTCTACTCTACTCCTTACCCTAGCCTACTCGCCCTCTTTTGGCTATCCTCACTGGCCTACTGCATTCTTCCACACCTCCCTTTGCACTCTTTGCCAGCCAGCTATCTTCAAATGATCTCCTTCGCTAGACTCCCACAATGATCCTCCAGAGGCCTGTCCATTTACGGGGTCTTGATCCCACCATCCAATATAAGACTTCTACGGGGTCTTGATCCCAACATCCAATATAAGACTTCTACGGGGTCTTGATCCCAACATAAAATATAAGACTTCTGGCGTGTAGAATCTCAGTTGTGTCTCCTTATGCCACTGGGATGGGGGATTTGCTAATGAGACACAGCCTTACAGATAGTTTATAGTTAAGCTGTGGTAAATGGGGTAAGTTATTCCATCCCCTTGGGTAGTCCTCACATTGTTTTGCATACCCTGGCCCTACCCTCAGCGTAGATTCCCTTAGACTAACCAGTCTCTGGGGTATAAGCGCGAAGACCTTGGTGTATTGCTTAAGTTCTATCTCCTGGTTCAGTCCCCACATTGTCCCCCTGTGATTTTATAAAGTACTTCTGCACTCTCTGAGGGGAGCCAGGTTCACAATGTGGAGAGCTCATGGGCTCACCACTCATCAATTCCCTTAAAAAAGAACAGACACATCTAAGATGTCAACGTGGCAAGTATCTCCCTCCCACACATGGTGTGGTGGTATGGTAGTAGTCAGTGGATCCTACCTAAGCTGCTCCTATGGCAAGAAGTATGGGCCTGCTGATGGCACCTGGCCCTCTCAATATCCCCACCATCCACCAGCAAGGAAAGGCAGGGGACATTTTCAAAACATATAAATAATAAAAAATACATGTTATATTTCACTAAAACAAAAATAATAGGCTGAAGTAGAGCAGAGGTGATTAGGCTCAAACCTAGCATTTATCCGATACCTGTTCTATTTTCCAGACATGTGTTCTCACCTCTTCCAGCCATTGTGCACCTGAGAGATTACATCCCTGGCAAAAGTGTGCCTCATGCATTGCTGACAGAGCATCTATATGCAGATTTAATGATTTAATGGTTCCATGTAATAATGTCGCCACAAAAATATCGCCATGCAAAAATGGTCGTTTTTTGTGGTGACATTATTGCATGGAACATGCGGGGGACACCCCCGCAAACCCCACATTTATTTATTTATTTATTTATTTATTTATGTATTTATGTATTTATGTATTTATGTATTTATTTATTTATTTATTACTTTTTTTTTTTTTTGCCCCTGTCGCCACATGTATGGTCACCCAAATAATATCTCCACGACATTTTCCGGGCAATATTATTTACGGCGACCATATATGTGGCGATATTAATACGTGATACCGATTTAATGACCCAAATGGTAATGAAACACCTAACTGCATCTTCATTAGCCGTATCAATCAGATTTCAGGTGCATTTTGTAGGTAAAATGTGTCAATATCTGTCAATAAAAGTGCCATATTTCTGGCAAGAATAAAACAATATTTTGAAATGTTGCTCTCAAATACTGCAAGTCATGCAAGTGATGGATACTACAATTGCTTGATTTGCTAGGCCATGAGCTCTCGAATGCAAGGTTTAGTGTGAGCTTTGTACTCTGTTAACTCAAAGAAAATCCAGCTGTAATTAAGAATAATGTGTGAACAAGCTGTAAACACCACTCTCTTATGACTGTCTATGAACATGCATACATATTGTTAGTATAGGTTTCACGTGGAGGGTGCCAACATATCTGAATGGGCGATTCATTAGGCAGTCAGTATTGCTATCTGTAAAATAGGATTCTCTGTGACACATTAACCTTAATATACTCTTTTGAGTCAATGATTGCCACGTGGCCCAGAGTGCAGATCCACACATCATAAGGGCGTACTATGGGTTTACAGTCCTAGAAAAGTTGCTCCTCCACTAGGTCCATGCTCCACCACCCAGCCTTTTACCCAACATACACTTCAGGCTGTCAATGGATGTCAAGAGACAATAAAAAGCCTGGAGGTATTGTTTGCACCATGACAATTAGGTGCACAGGGAAGCAGACACCGGCTGCCACATACTGGCTTAGAAAGTGATCCGCCAGCTCAGAGATGAAAGGAGACAGTGTATATGTCTTCTTTAAAAAATACCCCTTAAATGTAGTTACTTATGTAAGTTCCATAACAATCCATGGCATTGAGCTATTCTGTCTCCCACAACATCTTTTTTCTACCTGTCCGCCCAAGTTGTGGAGTTGATGGTGATGAAGAAGTGGTGCAAAATCAGACATTTGTGAATGACACATTTCAGAACCCACCATGTTCCCACTAGCATCATTATTGTATGTGTTATTTTATCATTTAAAGCCGGGACGTAGCTTGTGAGCAGCAGAGCACTATACAGAGAGTGGGGAGCGAACATTTGCACTGGCATCCTATAACAGTAGCAAGCTACCGTGATTTGTGGTCTGTACGTTCACTGGGATTAGTCCTTGATTATGAGTTGTTCGAAAAAAGCCACGTTTTAAAAAAAATGTGCGAAATTGGAGAATTGTGTGGGCATTCTGAGATGGTATTGCGTTCCAGAGGGTGGCTGCATCACAAGAAAAGGGCCTTTCCGGAACAAGCATGAAAGAGGAGTATAGGGGTGCACAGACAGGTTAAGTAAAAAGTCTGAAAGTAGTAGGATTTATAAATAAAAAATGTATCAACAAAGGGTAGTGTTCAGTATTACAATCAGTCTTATGGTGCAATCGGGCTGTCGTCACAAGGCCACTTGGGACAGAAGAAAGCAAAAGAATCCAAAGCTGTGTATTGCTACACAGCAAGCCCAGATGCACTCAAATAGGGAAAAAGATATCCCTCTAGTCTATTTAAATTCATTAAACATTTGGTGCCAAAAGAGGCTTACATTTTACGATGTGTTAACAACGTGTGAACTTCTCTTATTTGCAACAGAAAGGGTCATTTAGAGCATTTGGCAGTATTATTCAGGATAAAATATACAGTCATAGAGGTCAAACCGATAGAACAATCAGAACAAAGACACTAGAGCTGACTTATGGATTTTAATCTTCTGAGTCCAACAAGTCGTACATTAGTAAGCAAACAGTAGTACAATCAGTGTTCCCTATTTGCACATGGAAAGGACACTTGTAGGTATTCAATATAACAAAGGTGAGAGCAACAAGCGTTTACAAAAAACCGCTTGTAAGGAGTAATACAATTGTAAAGCTGTATAATAGTTACAGTGCACACAAACTCTAGATGTATGGATTTGATCATTCAACAGTTCATAAATGAAGTCTCATATTCAGGTGTGACCCGAATAAGACCGACGCGTTTCGGTTCATGGAACCATTTTCAGGGGATAGACTTCATTTTTATTTTCATAAACATTAGATTCTAACACAGTCTCTGTGGGGTAGGAAAGAAAAAAGATATTTCAAAAAAACTCTCTGATTTACATGAAGTCAATTAACATAGTGAGACGAGTCAGAGTCACTAACCTTGCTGTTATAAGTGCCAGGAAACAGACAGGTAATCCAGACAAGAAACAACGGATAGCCAAAAACCACAGTATGTTGGGGTATCTATGGAGGTAAGGACAAAAGTTAAGCTATTAAGCCCACCAATAACGGGCAATCAGTCCATAGTGAAGAGAAAGAGAGATTTAGAATATAAGTACAGACAGTTAACAATGACAGACTACGACAAATCGTTAGGCATTAGCCTGTGCGAACAAATGCAAGTAAACCGCATGAACAAGGGGAATTGGAGGCTTTAGAACACTGCACAAGTGCAGCAACACATACCGGTAAGCTTTAGCTGTCCAAGGTATATAATAAAAGCGAGTACAATAATATAATACTAAAGTCTCAACCAAGCGAGGTACGTGGACCAGGTTATTGCAACGTGTAACTGGTTTCAGGGAAACAAAAAATGCATACCTTCCAATGCGAACACGCAATGAACATCTCGCTGCTGCAGTGCGTGCGAAGTAACTGAGCTTCCAAAAACTACAGCGTCGTCTTGGTAACCCCGCGCATGCACGTGAGAGCACCAAAAGCGATGTCCATCTTGGTGTGGGCACCAACGAGTGCAGCGTTGCCAAGGTAATGTAACAGTAAACAAGAGTGACACACTGAAAGAGACGGGGCGGTCTCGAGCAGTCCGGAGAAAGGGCTGCATATAACAGCTGTTAAATGACAAATGGTCATTAAGAGAAGGGCAGTATGTGTCCCAAATAAGACCTAGTCAAGGGGTTAAAATAACGTGCGAGTGGGGGCAAAGGAACTACGGGGTGCCCCCACGGCGCTTCAAGTGATTAATCATGGCGATCGGTCAGCAGAAGCTAACCAGCATCCACAAAGGTAAGAGAAAAAGTCTAAAAAACCCAAAAAAGAACAGAGACAGCAATCGACAACAATGGAGGAGTCTAAACTCCATGGGCAATTCAAGGAGGCCACGAGATGTATAGAAACGTAGAGGACAAGCAGCCAACAACAAGGCAGAAGGGAGAGTCAGATTCATGTCAGAACTTGAAGAATGGCTGACAAGGAGACATCACAAGTCGGAGGAGAACTGAGAACATCGGGGAGGTAAAAGGTCAACAGTCTACCTCGATGAGAGGTGAGGAGGAGCTCAACAAAGCAATGGGGTAACAAATGAAAATACATCATGCGGTAAGTACCGTACTGGATGGTACATGTTGTCAAATTTAAAACACACAAACAATAATGATCGCAGAGTGTGTGAATGGTGCTAATTGGGGTGACATATTAATACAAGCAGAGCATACTAGTTTTCAAAGAGACAACAGGTTTATACAAAGCACATAAGGTTGAATTCCGTATTCATGCCACGTGGTCTTAGAGAGTCCAAAAGTTCAATCCATAAAATCTCACATTGCAATAGTTTACGCTGCAAATCTCCACCCCTGCTTCCTGCTGTGATTTGTTCCATGATAACACATTTCAATTGAGCAATGGTGTGACGTGCTTCAGAAAAGTGTAGTGATACTGGTGACTTGGGACTCTTAGTGCGGATATTAGATTTGTGCTCAGACCATCTAACTTTGACTTTTCTGGTCGTCATGCCTACGTAGTATAACCCACAAGGACATTTTAATGCATAAATAACATTTTGGGCATCACATGTGCAAGAATGCTTGAGAAAAATAGGTTTGCCAGAGTGGGGGTGTGATATGCTGTTGCCTTTAATGATGTTGCCACAGTGCTGGCAATTGTGACATGGAATAGTCCCCTTAAATGTTTTCTGTAGACTGGGAGATGGAATTTCAGCTTTGACAAGGTTCTTACGCAAGGACCTACTGTTCCTGTAAGCAAAAGTAGGAGGTTCATGAAACAGTTGTTGTAACTGTGGGTCCATTCTAAACATGCTCCAGTTCTTTTTAATGACCCTTTTGATCTTCATAATCTGCATAGAATAGGTAGTGACGTAGAGAAGTGCTTCTCCCGGCTTGGGGGGTTTAGGAGTCAATAGTGTCTCTCTTGCAGTGCTCCTCACTTTGTCTGCGACTTCTGTGATTTTTGACTGGTTATACCCTCTAGATGAGAATTTGGTTTCCAATTGTCGTGATTGACGTTCATACTCATTGGTCTCAGAGATAATCCTTCTGTAACGCAGAAATTGACTAAACGGGACACTATCGACAGTTCTTTTCGGATGAAAGCTTGTAGCAAGCGGCAGGCTGTTTCTATCGGTCTTCTTAGTGTAGAGTCTTGTCTCGAGAGAGTTATTACTGGCATATACCTCCACATCCAAAAAGTGGATGGTAGTGTCGCTTGTTGCTGTAGTAAACTTAATTCGAGGATGAATTGAGTTCATCATTTCGTAAAAGTTTTGCAGTTCTTCTTCCGGACCAGACCAGATTCCAAAGATATCGTCAATGTATCTTAAATATAGTGGTAAATGCCTCATCCATCTAGGTGAACTGAGAATGTTTTTGTGTTCCAGGTAATACATGGAGGTGTTAGCGTAGCAAGGTGCCATTGCTGCCCCCATGCTAGTTCCAGAAATCTGAAGGAAGAAACGATCTTGGAATTTGAAAAAATTATTCGTAAGTACTAATTTAAGTAAAGTTAGTACAAACAGTCTGTCACCTTGACATTGCTCTGATTGGAGTAGGAGCCATTCTGTTGCTTCAAGACCAGCTTCGTGTGTGATGTTAGTATAGAGAGATGTAACGTCCATGGTGAACATCACATCCCTTCCACTGACGAATTGCACATTTTTAAGTTTGTGCAAAAAATGCATAGTGTCCTTAACATAAGTCTTCGATTCCTGTATGAGAGGTTGCAGGATTTTGTCCAAGTATTGAGCCAACGGTTCAAGGAGACTCGCAGTGGCTGCTATAATAGGACGTCCAGGTGAATTAATCAATCTTTTGTGTATCTTGGGAAGTATGTAAATAACTGGCATGATGGGATGTTTGTTTTCCAAAAACAGGCGTGTCTTTTCTGAGATGACGTCATTGGCTTCTGCCTCATCCAAAATCTTCTTGATGAGGGATCTTACTGCTTCAGTAGGGTTAATGGGTACTTCCATATATGTGTCATGGTCATCAAGCTGGCGCTCGATTTCATCGATGTAATCCTGTTTATTCATAAGCACTAATGCTCCACCCTTACCTGCTGGTTTAAAAATGATGGTTTGATTATTCAGGAGATTTTTAAGTGTCTGCCATTCTCTCAAAGAAAAATTGCCTTGTGTATTATTTTTAAACTGAATCTTCTTCAAATCCTGTAATACAGTTTTCTCAAAAGTAGAGAGGATGTGATTCTGGACTGGGGAGTTGAAGTGACTCTTAGGTTTCAATTCAAGATATTTATGTGATTCCGTAGTCATTGTATCCTCATCTTGTGAGTCAAAGAAGATTTTAAGTCTTAACTTTCTCATTAGTTTGAAAAAGTCTATTTTCTCACGAAGCAAAGTACTATTGTTATTGGGAACAAAGGATAACCCTTTCTTGAGGACTTTCAGTTCCATCTTGGATAGCTGGTATGCTGAGATATTGACAATCCCAGAAAAGTTTCAATGCAAGTAATAACAACTTAAGATCACAGTACCATCAACATATAAACGGTTCACGAGAAGGATTTTGTGTGGGTCCTCCCTTTGCAGACGAGTTGTGATTCGAGCCGACTGGTTGATTTGCTGCACGAGGAACTCGTCATTTTCAATGTGAGAGAATATTTAATTAGCCTCTGAGGTCTCTTTTCAGTGCCCTTTACAATCTGCCCTTGATTCATTCCTTGGGCATCCCATTGGGTACATGAAAGTAGGGCTCTCTCTCGTGTGATGTGCGCATTGTATTTATAGTAAAGTACAATCAAGCTTTCAAGTAATGAATTTCATTATTTCCAAAGAGACACACATATAATGACAAAGGGCGGAAGTGATTAACATAGGATGAAACAGAAGAGTCTATAATCTGTGTAATTACTAATTCATTCACCACTGAAAAAAATAATAGCTTTGTAAAGTGAAATGGCGAAATCCAATAACTAACATTTTGTCAGGACAATAATAATGGTATGTGTATCTCATTTAATTGGCTTTAACCTTTCCCTTCATGTGCAAGCTATTAAAAAATTAAAGAGGGAAGTATTTGAGATGCAGGCTTACGTCAGCGCGCGGCTTGCACACACACTTAATGAGGTCAACGCAATAAAGAGGGGCTGCCGATTCCCCGGCATCAGACGTGACTTGCAGTCGATTAAAGCAGCCCTGATCCGTGCGCGCATCCTCCCAGTGCTGTGTACTGAATGCATGTGCACATGAAAGTATGCGCCGGCTGCGGAACTAATCCGCATGGGGAAACTTGTAAATGTGAATAACCTGCAGAAAATGAAAACACGTACATGTTCTGGATCACTTGAGAGTAAGTGAGGCATTGCATCTGGCTTTCCTAATATGAAGTAGAAAATGCACTTTTCAAAGGAAGTGTATCAGTTCGAACCAGTTGATCTAGGCGATGGAATTCTGACAGGTTTCTTTGAAAAGGTCTTTTGCCTTCCAATGGTTTTGCATATGCCAAATAGATTGCTTGCTTCCATGCAGGTGGTACATGGAGTGGGCATGTGCGATTCTCTCATAGTTTAAATGCAGAGTTATGTAACCGAAGTTTTCATTTACTTTTGCCATGTCTGTCTTCTGCATTCAAAGTATTGCACGGATGTTATGAAGGGTTTGGAATTCACCCCAATGTTCTCGCTGGCGATCTCTCGGTCAGCCGCTGCAACCGCTGAGATTCTCTGGTATCCGTGAGAACAAAGGCACTGGTTCTTTTTGTAAGCCACATCCCCTTTCAAAATCTGGCAGAAACTTGATGTACAATACAGCATCTTTTTCTTGTGGCACAAGTACTGTGCATTTAGTTAAAGGTCTGTTAGCCAGAGAATGCATGGGCAGAGCCGATCCAAGCGTCTCACTTTGCTCAAAGAGCCTAGCACGTTCCGCGCTGGTAACAGAATCATAGCTTGCATGCTGCCTCCTTACCTCACAAAACGAGAATCATACCTGCCGCCCCGAAACTTCAACCCCAGAACACAAGAAGACCCATACCTAGTGTCCTGATGACCCTCACCACCACGTAACAAAAGATGCATACCCGGTGTGTTGCTTCCCCCGCCCTCACATCACAAGATGCATACCTGGATATCTGGTACCCATCATCCAAGCGCCACATTCCAAGGAGACCCATATCTAGTCTCCTGTTGCCTCATCCCCACGACACAAGATGCATACCTGGTATCCTGCCTCCCCACCCTACATCCAAAGCAGACCTCATGTCCCGCCTCCACGCCCCACATCCCAAGCAGACCTATAGCTGGTGTGCTGCCTCCACGCCCCACATCCTAATAAGACCCATTTTCTTTTACAGACTAAAAACGTGAATACATAGTAATAACATCATATCTAAAACACAACACATATTATATCACAATTAAAACAATACAATCACAATAGCAAGTAAAAGTATTTAAAAGACAAACAGTCATGATATATAAAATAGCGTACGGATAAAAAAAGAAAAATAAAACTCCATGGTTACCATTGCAAAGTGATTAGACAAATTAAACTCATGAGCTTCAGTGCTGCTATAGTAAGCAGAGTCTCTTGCTCCCTCAACATTCTTTCCCAAAAGTTTTCTTAAGAGAAAAAATTCTCATTATAAACAAATCCACCAAATAGATGCACTGTGGAGTCGGTGTCATGTAAAGCAGCACAGTCCATGATCAAATGCTCTCGTTTGTATCCTGCCTTCCATATTACATAATTCACAATGCACTATGCACAATACTCTCATTCCCATGTGCATGTATATTTATAAGTTCACCAGTTTTAAGAAGATGTAAGCGGGGCCGCAAGAATCCATCCATCTACTTTGCATTAGGGAATATTTGAAGGTATAATGGAAGTGTGCCCAGTGGCTTATCACATTTAGTTAGGCCGTTATAAAGCTTAAAGGCCCTCAACTGATTTTTTTTTGTTTAATCCAGTCATCACAAAACAAGAATTTAAATAATCGAGGACTATCTTTTGGATATTTTTCAGACCAATGGATATTCGACAAAATCAGTAAAGCTTGGTCTCTCAATGTATTAAGCGGACCATGCTTAGGGACCCTACCTAGCATCCTGCCTGTCCATCCCCCACAACTGAAGAACAACTACACCTAGCATCCTGCCCCCACTCATTTCTAATATCCTGCCTCCCTACCCCATCACAACACAAGAAGACCAATAATGTTCATTATGTCCCCCCATCCTCCACCACAACACAAGAAGGACCATACCTAGCATCCTGCCTGTCCATCCCCCACAACTGAAGAACAACTATACCTAACATCCTGTCCCCACTCAGTTATAATATCTTGCCTCCCTACCCCATCACAACACAAGAAGACCAATAATCATCATGATGTCCCCCCACACTCCACCACAATACAAGAAGGACCACACCTAGCATCCTGCCTGTCCATCCCCGACAACTGAAGAACAACTACACCTAGCATCCTGCCCCCACTCATTTCTAATATCCTGCCTCCCTACCCCATCACAACACAAGAAGACCAATAATCATCATTATGTCCCCCCACACTCCACCACAACACAAGAGGGACCATACCTAGCATCATGCCTGTCCATCGCCCACAACTGAAGAACAACTATACCTGGCATCCTGCCCCCATTCATTTCTAATATCCTGCCTCCCTACCCCATCACAACACAAGAAGACCAATAATCATTATTATGTCCCCCCCCACACTCCACCACAACACAAGAAGGACCATACCTAGCATCCTGCCTGTCCATCCCCGACAACTGAAGAACAACTACATCTAGCATCCTGCCCCCACTCATTTCTAATATCCCTCCTCCCCACCCCATCACAACACAAGAAGACCAATAACCATCATTATGTCCCCCCACACTCCACCACAACACAAGAAGGACCATACCTAGCATCCTGCCTGTCCATCGCCCACAACTGAAGAACAACTATACCTGGCATCCTGCCCCCATTCATTTCTAATATCCTGCCTCCCTACCCCACCACAACACATGAATGACCCTGCCTAGCATCCTGTCTCTTCACCCCCCATGGCACAAGAAGACCCACTGAAGCCTGGCATCCCAAGGCAAAGTGAAATAAGATGGTTTGCCCAGAATCAAACACTTTACGTGGTGTGGGTTTCCGTTGTTTACTTGACCTTTCCTTTTGTACCAGCTCTAATTGATACACACATTTGCAAATGTTTGGCATTAAAAATAGTACTACTTTTAGAGATAACTTGAAGACTTACGCAGGATACATTATAAACTGAGCAGATAAATAAATACATCCTCATACTGTAGAAACAGAACAGCTAAAACGTATGAATGTAGGCTTGCTTTGCATATCCTGAATGGAGCTCTACAGCTAACACAATGGTATACACACTTTTCTATACTGAGCCTCTTCTTGAATAAAAATAATATTTCTGAGCCCTCCAACAATCTATAACTGCTTATATTTTCTTTTTTTATTTTTGCTTTTTAGTGTTTCATGCATACATAACAAGCCCGAACTGCGGGCTGCAAACTAGTGCCGTTGACCCCCTCTCACCCGCCCCCCGCCCTCTTAGACCCCCCGCCCCCAGTCACAATCTTTACGGTTAGTCGGTCCCACTGTGCAGCGAGCTTCTGAGGAGTTTTAGACCACCGGGATGCTGTTTTGTGATGGGTTGGCCGGTACGTCAGGGGAAGCTGCATCGGAGAGGAGAAATGAAATGTATGGACCCCAAATGTCCGGAGGCCTCCTCGCATGCAGGGGTAGTGTTTTTATGAATTCCATTTCTGTTTTTTGGCAGTAGAGAGTATCTTTCCTTCAGTTTGACAGTGTCGGAGGTGGACCCCGTCCCCATGCCATGGCTATTCTTCTACGTGCTAGTACCAATAGTACATTTGCTAGTTTTCTAACTGGAGGTGATAAGGATTTTGTCATCCCAAGGAGTGCTGCTACTATTGGAGTATGTCCTTTCTTCTCGCCAATTATTGCTTCGGTTTCTCTGAATATGTCGGGCCAG
Organism: Ambystoma mexicanum; assembly: GCF_040938575.1. NCBI lineage: Eukaryota > Metazoa > Chordata > Amphibia > Caudata > Ambystomatidae > Ambystoma > Ambystoma mexicanum. The sequence goes on from NC_090926.1 coordinate 530,792,294, forward strand.
AATTTGGACACCATCGGGCAGCTCCATGCAAGATGCAGGAAGTCAGCGTCAGACATATCACATCTGTCACATGACGAGTTTGACTCTGGGCGATGCCTGTTTCTTTTTTTGGGGGTGTAGTATGTTTGGTGTAAAAAATTGAAATTAATTGGTTTGAAGCATGAGTTAAGTGCAACTTTTTGTGTCTGTTAAAGTATATAGTCCCAGTATTCGTCCGGGATGGGAATTTGTAGCGATTGTTTCCATCTTGCTTTTGTTTTGGGATTTGTAGCTAGTGTGTCCGTTAGCAGGGATCTATAAATCGATGATACCAATGTGCCCTTGCCTTGTGCTTGGATACTTCGTGCAGTAGTTGCCACGTAGATGGCTGTTGTGGGAACGAGGGGATGAGGTCTTGTAGGGTATAACGAACTCTAAAATATATGAATATATCAAGGGAAGTGGTGCTACCTTTCTCCTTTGCTTGTTGGGGTGTTAAGAAAAGGTCGCCTAGCGTGCTTATTTTGCATTTGTCTGCCCAGTTTAGGAACACCTTTTCAGCAGTGAGTGGGACCCTGGGGATGAATTTGACAGGGAGTAGAGGCGAGTATCTAAACTGTATCTTATACTTTTGTGCCATTTTACACCATATTGTGTATGTGGATTGCACTATGTTCAATGTCGTGTGTGGTACTGCTTGTTTACTGATGATCACAGCTCTCAACAGGTTGGGCGAGGCCAATACCTGTTCGACCTGTACGTGTGGTCTTATGAACTGGGTTGCATACCAGTGGCTAAGAAACTGGGCTTGGGCTGCCCAGTAATATCTTTCCAGATCCGGTAATGCTAGGCCGCCTTTGGCTACGGGGAGTATGAGGGAAGTGTATGCCACTCTTGCAGGTTTGCCCGCCCAGATTAGGTCTAGAATCAGGCTTCTCAGATTCCCCAGAAAGCGGCGTGACAACAGGATAGGGATATTGGAGAATAGATACAGTAGTTTGGGGAGAATTACCATCTTCACCATGAGGCCCTTCGCCAGAGAGTGTGTGGGAGTGTTTTCCACCTGTTCACCTTTTCCCTTAGTGTTCTGAGTGTGTTTTCGTAGTTATTTTTAAATATATTGTGGTGGTTCAGGGACATCAGGATCCCCAGGTATCGGACATGGGCTTTTTCCCAATGGAAGTTGGAACCGTCAGAGAATGTTCTGGTCTTGGTGTTTAAGGGGAATATGATTGATTTGGCGTGATTAATTTTTAATCCTGATACCAACCCGAACTTTATTATTTCACGCCTAATCGGGTTGAGGTTTTCGCTCGGGTTTTGCATATACAAGACTATATCGTCGCGTAGAGGGATATTAACAATCTGTGAGGTCCTATTTTGAGCCCCCTCTGAATTTGGCGATCACTGAGGCCAGCCGCTAGGGGATCCATCACTAGTGCAAATATCATGGCGGATAGTGCGCATCCTTTTCTGGTGCCGTGTTGGAGTTTTATATACGCAGAACGGGTTGTTCCTAGGTTGATTGCTGATAGGGGTTGATTATAGAGAAGCAAGACCAGTTTGATGTACTGATTCTCAAGTCCGAGCTGCTGCAGCACTGCAAACAGGAAGGGCCATTTGACGGAGTCAAATGCCTTTTCGGCATCCAACAGCACTGCTACTGCCTGTTGATCGGGGTCTAGTGCTGCCAGTACCCCGAACATTCTTTGTATCCTGAAAGTTGTGTTGCGTCCAGGGATGAAACATGTCTGATCTGTGAGTACCAAAGCGGGCATTAATGGGAGTAGTCTGTTCGCAAGAATTTTGGGCAAGATTTTGTTGTCAAGGTTGATTAGTGAAATTGGTCGATAGGATTTACATTCTTCGGCGGGTTTATCTTTTTTGCGCAGGAGAATTACGTTTGCTTCCCTTAGTGTTTGTGGGAGGATGCCGGATTCAATCGCTTCTTCAAAGACCTTTAGGAGTAGGGAGGCTATGATTGGGGCAAAACAAAAAATGTGTAGAACTCGCCAGTTAAGCCTTCAGGTCCGGGGGCCTTGGATGTCGGTAGACTTTTTATTGCTTCTTGGATCTCATCGATTGTGATGGGGTCGTTCAGTGGCTCTCAGAGTTCCCTCTCTACCCAGTACAGTTCTGTGTCATTGAGGTAGTTATGGATCGCCTCGTTTTCTGGTGAGTGATTGGCACTGTATAGCTCTTGGAAAAATGCTCTGAACACCTCGACTATGTCTTCTTCTTTATGCAGTATGTTTCCTTGTGGTGACCGGATACTATCCACCCTTGTTGGTTTCCTGTCTGCGGCAATGAGACGTGCAAGGGGAGCTGACCTTTGCCGTACTGTCTGATTCTGTGCTTGTGGCCTAGGATTTTTATTTCTCGTTCCGCTAGGTTTCTGAAGTTGAGAAGTTCTTTTTGGTGGCTTGCAGATCTTCCAGGCTTTTCAGGTGAGTTTCTCTGGCGCTTAATTCTCTTCGGATTAGTTTCAGTATTCCGTTTTGCTTAGCCAAGCAAACGCCCCTTATATATCATTTGAGTGATTCCCATAGCACTCCTGTGGAGTTGACCGTGCCCTGGTTAATTTCAAGGAAGGCGCTGATTTCCTCTCGTAGTTCTGTAGCAAATACTTGGTCCACAAGTGATCCAGGTTTAAAGCGCCAATAGGGTGGTCTTGGTCTGATAGCCGGTAGGTTGCATTCAAGTGTTACAGTGGTGTGATCCGAGAAAGTTTGGGGAAGTATTTGGCAACTGCCCCATTGCCATTTGCTATGTGATGAGACCAGCATGTATTCAATGCGTGAACTTGTATTGAGTGATAGGTGTAGTTTCTGATTTCCCAGTTTTGATGTCTCCATATATCTAGTAGGTCGAAAGCTTTGCAAATCTGTTGCACTTGTAAGCTGGCCTTAGATGGATTCGCTGTTGTTGGCTGTGACTTGTCTTTCTGTGGGTTGATGTGTCTATTCAGGTCCCCTCCCCAGATTCTGGTTGTGTTACATACTTGTGCAAGGCGAGAAAACACCCAGTCTAAATTGTTTGCTCCATCTGTGTTAGGGGCATAAGAATTGATGAATACCACTTCCTCTCCCTCCACCATCCCCTGCACCAGGAGTGCCCTCCCCTCGCTGTCTCTCTCCATTTTGATCAGACGGAAACATAGCGATGAGTGAATGAGGATTGCGACTCCACTTACGTAGGATGAGTAAGAAGAAAAATCACGGTGGCAACCCCAGTTGCGCGCCTAAAGGTGTTCGTTATGCGGTAGGAGATGGTACTCTTGGATCATTGCCACCTCAATCTTGTGCCGGCTGAGAAGTGCAGGATATTTCGTGTCTTGGCTGGGATATTGCCTCCTCTAATATTCCAGGATGCTACCTTTAATTGTCACGGTGGTGTTTTATGTGGCACCCAATTAAGAGTGTAGCGTTTGGCTTCTCAAAGGCGGTGGACCGGTGCGTGGGTTGACTGGAAAGTATGGGATCTTCATCGATTACATAGGAGTGCGGGGAGTGTCCGGGGGCCCCAGGGCAAGGTCGGTGGCTGGGCAACGTTGCACGGCAGGTACTTTGAATAACAACAACTTTATAACAACTTTCCTTGCACGGACAACCCCCAACTTGTCCGTTTCGAACCCCCCCAACTGGAACATGAAGCGTGCTGTGCACGGGGCACAGGTGACCTTCCAAGACATAGGCCCCCACGTCCCAGTTAAGAGAATTGACCTGATGGCATGTTTCAGTATCGCTTCGGGCAGGTGCTTCGGGTACTCATCCCTGCGGGACACTCACTGCCCTCTCTCTTCCCGATGCTCCGGCTCTTTGGTTTGTGGGCATCCTTGCCTGTCGAGGAACAGTGGCCTCCTTGGGGGAGTTGGAGAAGTGTGTATTACCTTCATACTGAATGCGTAGTTTCGCTGGAAAGAGCATCGAGTAATTGATGAGGTTGTCGCGCAGTCTGTGTTTGAAGTGGGTTAACAACCTCCTTTGAGCTTGGACTGATGGAGAAAAGTCTGGATGAAACTGTATGTCATCTCTGTCATAGTGGAGTTTACCCTTCTGTCTTGCCATTCTCAGAATCGTGTCCCTGTCCTTATATCTTAAAAGCTTAGCGATGATCGGGCAGGAAGGTGTCCCCGGAATGGGTCTGTTAGTAGGGATCCTGTGGGCTCTTTCCACAACGAATAGTTGTGACAGTGCAGTGGGGCCGAACAACTCAGTGCATAGTTTCTCAATGTGCTCCTCCATTTTGTTTTGTAGCTGTTGTTCCCTGATACCGACTATCCTTATATTATTCTGTCTGGAGCGACCTTCCAAATCCTCATTCTTGGCCAGAACTGTTTTCATTTGGCCCTCTAATGTAGAGACCCGCGTGGTGAGTGCTAATGCGCTGTCGTCCAGGTCAGAGACCCTTTGTTCTACAGAGTCCAACCTGTTGCTATGTTTATCGAGGCAGTGTTGCAGCAGGTCTACCATGTATGACAGTGGGTCAATCTTGCTATCTAAGCTGCCTATCCTCGCTTTTAGGTCCATTAGGATTTCCCGAATGTCTGGTTGTTTCAGGTGTTCTTCCTCTGGGAGATTAGCAGGGGAGTTTGGGTGGCTTTCTGAACTGGGTGCCTTGGGTGCAGGGCCCATATCAAAGTTGAGTTTTCTCTGGGACTTGTCGGTTTTCCCCATCTTGACTTGGGTGGTGGCGTTGCTACTGCTTGGGTGTTCGTCCTGTGCTGCCAGAGGCAGGGTTGGAGTTCCCAGTTTGCGTTTAGGCCTTGCACGTAGGCCAAGAGGGATTAGTTGTACCAGCTCTTGTGGACGTGCCTGATTCCGCATTTTCTCTGTGGGACGCTGGCGCAGGTTTGTGCACGACTGCTGGGATATCGCGAAATTGGGCCAGGTGGATTTCAAGTGGGGCAGTGGTGGCATTTAGTAGCTGTATATTTTCAAGGTGAGTTCTTATCCCCAGAGGGGTTCCGCTGACTCCTGGTGTTATACAGGCAAGATTTCACCGCTGCGCGATGCACCAAAAAGAGCCTGGGCTAGGGTGCGCGGTGTGACTTTATGTCCCAGTGGTTTTGCTGCATAGGCGGGAGTGCCCCGGGGAGCGGGGACCTCTGAAGGGTGCCCTCCTTTTTCCTCCCCCGCTCTATTTTTGTCTCAGTTTCGGGTTGACTTTGTTTTCCCCCTCTATGTTTCGGCGCGCTCTCCGCCTCTCACGTGTCGGCATCCGCTCCGACACTGTCTTCCTGCTGGCAGTGGGTGAGGTCTTCGCAGCCACTCCGCTGGGCCGAGGAGGTGCCTCCGCCGCCCCGTGCGGCTACACCATGTGATCAGGGCGTCGGGCGGTGTGCCGCTGGGCGTGGGCGGTAGACGCACTGGCGCTCAATGTCGCGGCAGGCCGCGGTTTGCGGGGGGACTATACACAGCAGGTTGGCTCGAGCTGTGCCGCCCACCAGTGTCTCGTCACTGTGGCTGTTGGTCCCGATGGTCAGTCTGGGGCGCCTCCCAGTTGTATACAGAGGTATTTTGCCGGGGGCACGTCACACCAGGGGCCTGTGCAGCTCACAATCATGCGGCCCGCACCACGTTGTGGATAAATCGCAGATGGCGAGACTGATTTGCTCTGGATTTTTGGCAGGGTTGAAGCGCTATGCTGAAGTGGTGTAATTCCTGCGTATTTGGGGATTTTCCCATCAGGATTGCAGTGATTAAACAGGATTCATGTGGGAGGTTGTCGAGAGCTCACAGGGGAGCCGCAAGCCGCCATCTTGGTTGGCCCTCTAGCGCCCTCTCAACTGCTTATATTTTCTATTAAAAATGGTGACGGTAATCTCTTTTTAAGAAGTCTTGCACCTCTCTGATTATGTTGTGGCCCCCTCTAAGAGGAGAGCCCCACAGTTTGAAGACCACTTAACGACCAGAATGCAAACGGCCAGCCTAAAGAAACAAGCTACTCCTGTTCCCCGTCCTCACCTTTCCTAATCCTGTTCTCTCCATAATGTGCCCCCTTTCTGTGGCTGGACAAAAGCACTGATTACATTTTCAGTGGCAGCCTGTTGTGAAGGAAGAGCCCATTTGCCCACCAATTAATTGAACAAACACGATTTCGAGACCTCTAGGTGTTGGTATAGATGATAGGGAGGGGCAGGGCTGAATTAAGCCTGACTGTTTTTTAGGAGGTGCCGGTCAACCTTAAAATTCATTGATATGTGGGGTAGTTGGGGAATTAAAAGTATTTGACTTTTCTCTGAACTGGCAGTAAAGGTGCTAGTGGCCGCAGATTGATTTGTTTGCCTCTTTCCCCCTACTACCTTTAGCCACAGTGCGTGTATAGCTTATGCGATAGATACATCAACACAACACTTCACAAATAAAAAGGTGCCATGCAGTTGGGACTCAGGAACAGGTGGGACTTCATATCAGGCCCAATTGAGGGGACCAGGTAACAGAGGGTGTGCAGTGGGAGATGGAGGGGGCAAGTGGGAGGTGATGTTCACTAAGGGGTGGCTCTACTGATTGTTCTATAAATAGCATAAGCGGGAGGGTCATGGAGGTGGCCTCTTGGCCTGTAGGTTGCTTGTCCAGTGGCCAAATACTGGAGTCAGACGAAAGCCTGCCACGTGGCCACAGATGCACAGACAGGGTAAGACCCCAGTACGTAAGGCACACCCACAATCTGTGAATGCCCACTCGGCAGTGCTGGGAACTTACAGATGTCAATTTTGCAGCAGGGGTCCCTCTCCAGCTCCTCCGCGCATGTCAGCAGCCAGGAACCTCTACCTGCTTCCTCGTACCTGTCTGTGAGGAGCACAGGAGCCTGAGGTGTAGAAAGCAGCGGACCAGGTGGTGTTGTGTCACGTCTAAAGGGAAACAAGTAAGGAAAATAAGCATTTTTGTCGGTGTGTATGTGTATGTGCGAAGATTGTATGAATGTATGCATGCATGCATGGAAGGGTCTTTTTTGTTTAAGTTCCTGTATATATGTATGTATGTATGTGGCGCAGAGTCCCTGTGAGAGCAGGTGTATGTACGAATGCCCCAAAAATGTTGTGCATGGTGCGAGTTCTTGAATGGGGGAGGTGGGGGGTGGTGTGTGTGTGTGTGTGTGTGTGTGTGTGTGTGTGTGAACAGCATGTTTCCTGTCTGTAGCATGGCATTTATTTTTTCTGTTTTCAGGGTCAAAGGCAACATGATGAGTCTTCTTATATAGGATGTGGCATTAGTACAGCCACAAGGCAATATTTTCTTAATGTGGCTTGGTATTGTTTACTAGTATTACAGGACAAATACAACATGATGAGTATTCTTATATGGTGGGTGGGGGCAATTGAGAAGTCAGCCAAGACATGTTTTCTTAACCTGTTATGGCTTTTATTCATTTCACGGTATTAAGTCAAAGCTAACAAGAGTATGTTCTTAGATGGGGAAACTGGAATATATTGGCAGAGACAGCAGTTATGTTTCCTTTGGCCATAATGCCTATAATGATACTATGAGTATGTTCTTATGTGGGAATGCTGGCATTTACAGGTGCACCGGCATGGGCATGGATTGACAGCGTTTTACCTAACTATCCACAAAAAAATTCTTCTGTAAAATGCACGATTTTAACCCATTAGTTAACAACAACAAAAACCGCCTTTGGTTGGTTGAGTACCCTGCTGCTACTGCAGACTCCGCCAGGGGCAGAACAAACCCCCTTGTTGTTGGCCCAACTACATCAGCTGCAGGCCCTGCTTAAAAATGCTGTCTTTGACTCTACTTGGCCAGGGTGGCAGGAGACACTCCCGGGTACCTCATTTCTACTTCTCGTGTTTATATCTTGGCTGAAAATGTTTGTTAGGGTGTGGGGCCCATGTCTGACTACGCTTAAATACTACTACATTTGCCTTCTTCAAGTGTGCCGTGAAATGTTCAGGATGGCAAAAAAGTACTGCAACATTTAGGATGTGACTCCTCTGCCATCCTTTGAACTCTTCTGATTAACACATCAAGGCCTAGGTATAATGTTTGGTGCCCAGATCACCAGTGTCCTTAGGAAGCAGAGTTTGCGTAAATGAAGCAATCCCCTCTGTAAACACCCATTTCAACCAAGAGAGCACAATCTTGAGGCCAGCAATGGAATTCTTTACATTTACAGTTTTGAGCCACAATATGCCCTTGTTTCCGCTGTAAAGATTTGAAATCAAGGACGCCATATCCCGAATTGCCATATTCATGCATTTCCTGCAGCGGTGGAATAATGTTTTTGGGAGCTGTGGTTTATCCAAAAGCACTGGATTATTTAATGAGATCCACTTCTAAACTGCCTCTGGAACCACTTGGAGAATGTAAGAGGAAATTTGTGCTTCACAATAGATTTATTTGTTGAATTTTTCTTGGGGAGTTGCCCAGCTCCCCCACTTCAAGACATCATTAGAATGCTTGGATCTCCCGCACAAGCAAACTTAAGTCGGTACTGGGACTTGGGAGGGTGTTTGAAACCATACGATGTTGGTGAAACGAGGACTAAATATATTTGGTGTTGTTCTCTAGCAAATCATAACTTTATTCAGCACATTAGGGGGCAATCAAAGGATCATTGAGCTATTGAGCAGCATATACATGTTAGCCCAGCTGAGTGCATGTGATTGTGCGGCTGTAACCTACCCGCAGAAAAGAAACCACAGACAACCATAACTTCTGGGATATCAGTCATCTACATAATGAGGGGACAGGCCAATGGCAAATGCGAATGGTAATACGGCCTGATTCTAGTAACCAGAAAGCGAGGATACAAGTGTGCAGTCAAACCATATGCAACAATGGCGTACAGTAGAGTGTACAAGTGGAACACGGCCATGCATCCACCCAACACTCCAGTGTAGGTTACATACACGCAAACCTCTGTTCACTCGATAAGCTAGAGATGCAAATGTGAGCAGAGACGTTGGAAGAACACAAAAACAGATAAATATCCCAAAAACCATACACAGTATGTGTCACCAGAGCAAACTGAGGAGTGGAAATAGACTCTTCACAGACCTAGGCGATGCAACCCAGAGAGAATTCTGTAAGAAAGAATTCAGAAAACCTCAGGGCAATCAGAAAACATACCTACAGGCAGGTGTAAGCTGGGGTCATCCTGTAAAATCATTGTTTCTACGGACATGGCCAGCATGTGGAGTTAAAGCTCCTCGTCTTTGGACCCCAAGATTGCAGACACCGTAGTGAGTGCACATACTAGCAGCAAACCACCCTGTTTGGACAATGGAGTAGTGAACATGTAATGAATGTCATTTTCATAATGCAGCCATACCCAGTGTGACTTGCCTACAGGAGGTGTGGAGGGGGACAGGGGGTCTAAGAGTCCTAGCAAATACCAAGATGATGACACCCCTCTGTGGTCTGAACCTCTCTTCTGAGCCACTGCAACTCTGAACATTCTTCTGTTTATCTGCTTCCAAAATACTCCAGGAATCTGCAACCTATTGTGATAGGGTTGGTGTTCTTTCAGGTCTGTCTTTGAAGCACTGGTTTCTAGGGTAACTCCTAGGGAGGGTTACTGGTCCTATCAGGTAGGTACCAATTAGTGTAGATGTTGTGGTAGGGCCTCTGTTATGTGTGGACTGTCTTTGAAGCATTGGTTCCCAGGGGAACTCTGGGCAGGGGGGGGCGGGGTCCTGGCCATTTGAAGTAGGAACCAACTAGTGCAGAGGTTGTGGTAGGGTATTTGGTATGTCAGAGCATTGGTTCCTAGGGGAACTCCCATTGATGGTTTCTGGTCCTTTGAGGCAGGTACCATCTAGTGCAGATGTTGCCAAACACTGAAGACATGAAAACTCTCTTCCAGAGCCAAGAGTGATTAAAGATATGTCCATGTCTGACTGTAGAAAAATGATTGAGTACATTTAAACTTTCAATAGCATTTGTTAGAAACTGGATTCAGTCAAAGTCTTCTTGAAAACTTAAGCCAAAATGAAATGTACAATGATTTTAATACCGTCTGCATTGATTGCAGCATATCTTGCTATATTGGTGGACTGAGGACGATGACTTTTTTTTTTTTTTTTAAGTAAAAGTACTACATTAGATTATGGTATAATTCCTGGAACAGGAAGATTATATTGGTGTATGTATTTGGATTTCATTAGCTTTTTAAATAACGTTCCAAAGTCACACTGTGCATGTGATCCTATTAGGATATGTAGTGTGCGGCATCCAGTGATTCCCTCGAATACAAAGCATCAAATGCAAAAGCCTCGAAAAAATGCATTTGTTTTGTAGGTAAAGTTTTTTTTTATTATAATGGGTTTTAAGGGGTAAGAAAAACGGGGGTGGGGGCAACCCCCTATTAAAAAATATGAAAAAAGAAATGCATTTTTTCGATGCAATTTTTTCGAGGCTTTTGCATTCGATGCTTTTGCATTCGAGGCTATCACTATAAACAGTAGTGTGCTATGTTGCCAATGATCACTATGACCTTCTAGTCTACATGTAGAATCACAGTGTTCACTCAAGTTTGTGATTTGACATCTTTGACGTCAGTATCATATTGTGTGATCTTCTCCTAGCAGTGATAACGGCACTTGGATAGTCCTGTTTCTCAAATGCCTTAGCTTGCCAGTTGTAAATGTTAGTGGATAGATTAATTATGTACGCTGCCCATATGCGCACAAAACGTATAATAGTCCATCAAATATCATGAGAATGTTCATATTCCTTATTAAAGATACATTTCCAACATTATCTGATGTACATTTTGTGATTTATTGGCTTAGTCCAACAAATCAACAGCCAACACGTGTTTCGACCGATGGGTCGTCTTCAAGGCTGTTGTTCCCACTATCTTGTCAAAGATCTGTATTAGTTAATAAGGCAGGTGTGTCACTTTGAGGTCAATGGCGCCAATCAATGTGGTATGTATTCCCATTTGTTAAGAAGGCTGTGATGCCCAATGCGTGACCATCAAGTAATGCTTCAAATCAGTTTCTCCCTATCTGGTGATGAAAAGCAGAAGTCAAAATGGGCCCGTTGTCCTCTCTTTCTCTAATCATCCACTAATAGTGGCATGTAAATTGTCATCCGGAAACTTAGAGTGTCGGATCTTGTTAGGCGTTACATCTGAAATCTACACAGTATCTGACCCGTGGCTTTATTGAAAGGTATTGGCACCCGATATCGTTTGAACGAGATCCGACGCTCTAATTTTCTGGCATAAACTGTACATCAGATAATGTTGGAACTTAATCTTTAATAAGGATTATGGACATTCTCATGATATTTGATGGATTATTATAGGGTTTTTGCGCAGATCGGCAGCCTATATGATTAATCAATCTGTATACTTTTAGGGACTCGGGGGGGGGGGGGGGGCTTTGTATGCTGCTGCTGCTGCATCGCACCAACTGAATGAATCTAGAGGTCTAATGTGTTACTACCTGATAGTTGTAAATGTTATGTAAAGGGAGTATCATGAGACATATCAATATTTCAATGCTGTTAAACATTGCCACTCGGTCATTTGACCCTCAGACCAGGTGCTTCAGATCTAATCGTGCACAGTTTTGGTCTGCAGCCCAACCCATATGTTGACGTTTTACAGGATTTGCGGTTGGTCACGGAAGATGTTCACAATTCAGTGAGTAAATGGTTTTCTGAACTTGCCTTTATATGTGGTTAAAAAAAAACTAGACAGAAATGAGGGACTACAGTATGCGAAACAAAACAAAGCAGAAGACTCTCTGCCCCATATGGGTAAGATGCATGATGCTTCTTCTTTAGTTGAGGTAGATCTGCAGCAAAGGAGTGGAATTGCATGGCAAAGGTTTTTTTTTTTTTTTGGGGTACACAAGACTAGTGTTCACGGGACAGGTTTGACGTTTGGTGATTCATAACATGCTGATAGTGCTGGACCAGGTTGATTATCTGGAGAACATTTGTGTGATTGGCAGAATGACCCACAGGAGAGGACAGCAGAGCAAACGGATGCTCCACTGATGACAGAAACGTTCAACACATGCAGTGTGTAGCTTTCACTATTCAGCATATGTAATAATGCAGATATGAATAGAATGATTACATTGGAGCATGACATGCAGCCTGGGGGAAAAGCCGTTTGAAATCAAGTGAATTAAAACATTATGTAATCACCCGTCTATCACTTTCACGGAGAGTCTTGGGGTAAAGATAGTTTACCCATTTCCATAATGGATTCTCTACAGTGTTAATTTCAGGTTCTATTTGGGGGCAGCTGCTTTAATTGTGGTGTTTTATTGGAAGGTGTAATAGTTATGCAAGTGGTAAGGTTGTTGAGGGGACTAATTTGCGCCACCTTTTTGTGTCAGGTTAGAGGTAGATTTAGTGAGGGTTTGGCATAGGGAGGTTTGTGTGTCAGTTCATTTCCACATGACTGATGTGGAGAAGGATATGGAGATTTTCCAATGAGAGACCTGGCCTGCCCAGAAAGGTCAGCCTCCCTCTGGAGTGAACAGTTCAAGTGTTATCATGCACTGGTTAATGGTTAGAATCTAGTATGATGCTCAGTGTTTTTAAAAATGATTTTTCATTAGAGGTATTATTATAATTATTCTTAGTAGTAGTTTATGTTGAGCTTTAGCTTCATCAGAGGCTGTGCTTGTACATTCTCGTCCACAGATGTGTGATAAGATGCTCATAGTGTTGAGTGTGTTCGTGACAGAAATTAAAATGCAGGCTGGGCAGAATAACATCCACTCGCTGGCTTCTATTTTTCAGTGCTATAGGCGCTCATTAACACGCTATTTCCCCATGGAAAGTAATGGGAAAAGGGATTTTAAAGCGCTGATGAATAGAGCCCTAGTAGGGGGTGAAATGTCATTAACCCAGGCGTCATTTGAGAAAACAATTATGTTATCTCTTAGTCTGGTTGTAATTATCTCGTCTTATAGTTATTTGTTTAATCCAGCATGGTCTGTTAAAAAAGAACAAAGAATAACAAAATGCCCTCAGACAAAGGCAGTGCATAACGGCAAGGCCGAAAAAACAACAGCCTCTTAGTTTCCATTTAAAGCGCTGAACATATTGAATGTGAATCGATGCAGCCACGGTTCAAAAACAGAGAAAATAGTAGAATGTGACCGGGGATTGTCAACAGGTAATTTGATCAAGTAGTGAGATTAAAAAATCAATGTTGTCTTCTTTTAGAAATGACACAGAACATATATCTGTGCAGATGTTGCTAATGGATGTGATGGATTGCTGATGGGCGTTGTTAGGTGTAGTTACACAGCGCACCGCTGCCATTTGCATGGTCTCCAGGCACTCACGTGGCCTTGTAAGAAACTAGGCGCGGTAGGTTAGTTAGGGAAGGGGGAAAGGATAGAGGTTGTGCTCTTCACTTGATGCTTGCAGAACCAGGAGAAACTGGCATCTGTTTGTGTCAGCGTTCCGAGTGTGTTCTAATTGTGTGCACTGGGCTTATTGTGTCCGTTGGGGTAAGGTTCAGTATGTTGGTTGTTTGCGGTCGTTTCTTGTAGCGGATGTGCGGTTTGTGTGTTTATTATGTGTAATGTAGCTGGACCTTTTGGGCATGTGTGGTACTTGGGAGGTATGCAGGAAAGGAGCAAGAAGCGGGGTGGGTAGTACTGTCAGTGGGAAACAGATGCAAGATTCAAAGGGCAGCAGTGCCCTGCTAAACCCTAATGGCTATTCTCAAGAATGCAGATGGATATGAACACAATGGCTATACTAAAAAAAATAGATTCAATACTGAAATATGCACCTAGATGCAATACAGTGGCTATGCTCACAAAATGCACCTAAATTCAATACAGTGGCTGTGCTCAGAAAGCAGCTAAATGTTACACATTGGCTGTACTCAAAATGCACGTAGATTCAATATAGTGGCTATTCTTAAAAATCCACCTACACTCAATACGGGGGCTCTTCCTAAAAGCACCTACATTCAATACAGTGGCTATCTAAAATTCACACACTGGTTATGCTCATGTATGTATCTAAAATAAATATAGTGGAAATTCTTCAAAATGCACCTAGATTCAATACAGTGGCTGTGCTAAAAAATGCTCCTGGATTCAATACAGGGGCTACTCTTAAAAGTGCACCTAGATTCAATACATTGGTTATGCTGAAAAAATGCAAAAGATGTGAAAGAAGACTGTCACACTCCAGCCTAAGTGAAATTTGTTATGTTTAGTAATTGCTAGTTATTTCGGCCATCATTTTTCTCTTGCCCGTTAAATTAATCTGAATGTATTGCCGTGAGTCACAGCTGTTTTCACGGGCCCACTTTCTGCGTGTTTGAATTTCAAAGACCCACAGATACAGTTACTCCCATAACATTTAACAAGTGTGTTGATACCCACACTGGCATCCAGGCATTGTTCAATCTGTGTGGAGGCCACAGCCTTTTTCTCATAAATTCACTGATTCACAAAATTAATTTACAGGTCAAGGGGCAGGCTCCTAGAAAAAGAGAACATCACAGAGCATCTGCATGTTTTGCTGTATAACAAGCATGTTGTCATAACCTAGACAGACATTGGTGACCACCAACCACAGGAATTATGTGCTCTCTGTGGTATTACCTTAAGCCCAGAGCCTTTAACACCTGGTGCTGCCCTTAAAACTAATATTATTATTCAGATAACATACTATTTGGTAACAAAGCACACTTTAAAACTCCCACAACTCTGGCTAATCAGAAAATCCATGGGCATTTAGAAAAGCAGACATCCTCAAGAAGAGTAATAGATCTTTCTCATATGAAAGGCCTCTGAATTCTCTGGGGAATGGTGGTGGGATACAGTTGACTGCATACTAAAAATATGCAAAACCCTGAAAAGTAGAGATGTGTATGGAATATTGGGACAAACCAGAAATAACATGTCTTCTTAAATGTTCTGAATTAATACACAATGGAACATGTTATGTTTTGGAATGTGAGACAGACGAGCTAGCTTTCTGGTCATATGTCTCTCCGTCAATATTGTAGGTAGCACAAGAACATGAGTCATCTTTTGTCAGTTGGGAATTATGTTATAGTCTTTTGCTCCACAATAAGTCTTCATCATAGCTGAATTTACCTCAATGTCTGTTAATTAGATCACCTTCTAAAAGAAAACAATTGACTTCAAGAAAAGATATGGTAGACAGATGCATGTGTGAACCTTTAACTGAAGAAGAAGTTTGAGTGATGTGATGATTTGCAAGGTGTCATCACTTCTCCCCGGGAGGTAGCACTTTTCCTGGAGGCTACGGAGGTGTGGCCTCTACCCAATATTTCCACTAGGTTTAATGCGGGTGGACCTTATGGGGAGGGAATCACCCTCTGGGGACAAGGACAATCACCTAATGTACAGTCCATTGAGCAATGTGACTCCCCAACATTCCCTAGACCCCCTCTTCATTCAGAGCCATTTTATTGAGAGTAAACCCATGTATGTTTGTAACACATGGCACATTGCTAAAGCAGAAAGTACTAGGAAGAAGAAGAGCACAGAAGGCATGAAGATCACTGAGTGTGCTAGTACTGGTACGAGGTAGCGCTGAGGAGGTATAAACAAATGACTTTGACAATCCTCCAAGGGGCACTGGCAACATTGTATAAGAAGAGACAATAGACTAACACAGCCGAGAGATGCAACAGGCATGGAAACTGTAGTTTCAAATGCTGTTGGCCGATCGGAGTCTCAGAAGAATGAGGATGCAGGCGAAGCACTGAGGGAATTCTCCATGGGTACAGCTGGAGGGAACCCAAACATGAAGCATGAGAGAAGAGCCAATCAGTAAAGCAGAGCGAGGAGCCACCGTGGTGCTGTTGAAGCCAGAGAAAGAAGACTGAACAACTGACAAGATGAACACCAGTCTCAAGAAGTCCCAGAGGCATACCAAAGTCCCTTAGAGGGTAATGGGAGGTATGAGAGACCCGGAGGGCACACAGTGGTGGAAGAGAGACAGGTCAGGGACCATAACAATTGTTTGCCTACCATCTGAGGAGAGCTTCCTCTTTACAGTGGCAACAATAAGCCCACTGACAACCAGAAACGGGTTGAGGATGCTAACCATTGCAAACCAAGTGTCCAAAGAGAGCTTCCTCATTGCAGTGGCAGCAATAAGCCCACTGACCACCAGAGATGGGTTGAGTTCCCTAAGCATTGTAAACCAGACATCTGAGATGACCCTCCTTAGCGCATTGGCAGCAAGAATCCCACTGACCAACAGAGAAGGGTCTGGGACCACAACATAAGTAAACTGGGAATCTGTGGAGAACCTCCTCATCAAAATGGCCAAGATAAGCCAGAAAGACCCAAACTGTAGGGAAAGAGGAAATCCCCAAGAGTACCTGAAAAAATGTCCATGCAATACATGCAGAATGGAGTTTATGAGACTGAGGATGAACCTAATGCCTACTAAGGAAGTACTGGAAGTATGGAAACCAAAAGATCAGAGAGATTACGCCTGTCACTGGTGTAATGCCCAAATGGAAACCCTTCAGCACGTAATCATTGTTTGCCCTGATATAAAATCCCAGCGAAAAAAATGGATGGGCAAACTGATTGAAAAGTTTACAACTAGGATGGCAAAGGGGTGGCGGGCATCTATCCTGTATGGGGAAAGCATCTCCATGACTGTTGCCGTTTTAGACTTCCTAAAAGAATCTTTATATGCAGACTCCTGTATGTGAATTTTATTGTGCGACAGGTTACATTCTTGCAGAGTTTCTGAAGTTTTATACTCTATTGTATCTTCGTCTTTGTTTTCTTTTTACTTTTTCTATTGTGTTTCCCTTGCTTCTTAATCAGAAGTGTTGTCTTTTCTTTTTTTATTTTCTCTCTTACTTTATTTCATTTTTTTTTAAACTGTCATTTTGTAATAAGCTTATGGTTTTCAAATGTAAAGCCAATGCTTAATTTTTTTTTAAAAAAAATGCCTAAGCCCATAGAACACAAAAGAAGGATTTAGGGCTTTGCTTAAACCAAGACAGAATGGCAAATTATACATCAAGCTGAAGGTTGATTGAGAGAACTTTTAAACACCAGGAGAAGATAGTCATTCTCCTGAAAACAAGGCTAAAACCATTGTAAAATAGTCTGGAGATGCCAGGGGAAGGGACTCACCCCCCTGGCTTTATTGTAAACTATGTAGACCAATAACAGGATGAGGGAGTCATTCTCCTGGCCAAGAACATGAAGTTATGTAAAGGCTGTGTCGAACAGGCAAGCCAGGGCAAGAGAGCCATTCCCTCTGGCATTCTTATTGCAAGCGAACCTTCATTTAAACACTATCTGAATCTCAGGAGAAGGAAATATTTCTCCTGGACAAGAGACTTCCTGTTGGCTTATTCTTTATTTGTAGTGTATGGGATAGAAGTAGGTGTTGGCACAGGACAGTGGAGTTTGATTTTGACTGACATTCTGATGGACCCTTTAGTATCAGTTTTGAGGCAGTGAGCCCCCTTTTAGAAGAGAGGTATAGTGAGGACATTATTATGTACAAATACAGGTTTATAACCACCACCATGATGCCTTTGTATCAGCTTCCTTCTTCAACACCTTACAGTGAACAAATAATTCAGCAAATAAACTATTTCAAGATTGAAAGGGAAAATGGAAAGACTTTCAAGGCAGATGAACAGGGTGGTAATTAACAAGCAGATCACATGCCAGGAAGGGAAATTGTTTCTGGTGGGGTCACAAGGCTTTGTAATAGCGCAGGTTCATGGCTACCAAGGAGCATCAAGGAAAGGGTTTAGGGATTGGGATTGTGGGATGTTGCATTAACGTCAGTGCACTAGAAGGAGGAGAGCAATATATTGATTAAATATGTTTACTTGTCTAGTTATTCTTTTTACTGAAGAATGGCACTGGTGTAATACTCTCCCCAATGCAACCATCCCATACCACAATCTTGGACAAGAAACTGACTATTTTAATATAAATTGTTTGTTTTAATTCACCTAGAAGCAAAGACTTAAATGTTTCCCCCTAAAATACAAAGGAAACCGGCAGCTTGTTTACAAAAAGGAACATGCAACCTGCCTGATGTTGTTTTACTAATGTGTTCATTCCAACAATCATCCATATAGATATACAATCCAATATGAATGAGTAGTCTAGACAATACATATGGATACTTCACAATGCAGACACACCTATTGACATTGTTTTTCATAATAGTTAAATAAAGCAAGCTTGAATAGAGAATGATGTTACCAGAAACCCACATTCCACTCAAATCACAGGGTGAGACAGTTCTCACATCAACTTTTTAAACCAAATGATCTACTTAGATGCCTTGAAACCATTGAGTAGTATTTGCATTAGGGATAATTATTTGCTCTAAGATATGGATGTAGTCTACACTGATATATGCCACCATTACAATAAAATGACTCCCACAATGTAAAATAATTCAATAATGTCATGCCACAGAAAGCAAATCCATACTGACTGTACCAACATAGGGCAGAGTACCTTTTAATCCCTCTCCATTTTGCCTATATCTTTTATGGGACATACAAAAATGCAAACACACTACAAATATATAGCCAAACTGGATCTACCAATGCAAGCAAGCCTAGCCACGTAATAAAACTCATCATGTTTGCTTTATCCTAGATACCCAGTAAACAATGCCATGCCACGGTAATGAAGCAAATGCAGACTGACACCACTAATATATGTCTTTCTCACCACATAATAACAGTTACCATGTTTACTATATCCTTAATTCCAAGTAAAAAATGCCATTCCACATTAAGAAAGTATACGGAGACGTACACCATGACATGAATTGCCATGGTGCAAGTAGGGTCTCCTCATAAGAAGGTGACTTTTGGCAGAGGATAATTGCCCCTATAGTGTGCTTGCAAACATGGGCGCAAGAAACACAGACTGCAAGGCGGCGAGGCACAGCCTGGTCGGTCCAGGCTGTAATGAAGAAAGAAACAGAGAATAGATTAGAATCACATACCTGCACCACACCCCTCTTTCTTATCCCACAGATCTGAGATCCTACCTGAAAGGAAATGAGTTTCATCAAACAACCTAATTAATATGTTCTACTGCCACTCTTGCAGTCCATATATCCAGATACCCACCACCAATAGTTGACTAGACGGTGAGTCCAAGAACAACGTTCACAAGGGACCTAAACCAGGCAGAATGAGGACTCAAAACTAAGGGAGACTAATCCAAAAAAAGAAATCCAACAATCCAAGGAATGAAGAAGAGAACAAATATATAATTCAGGAGTCCAGATCCCAGGAAGGAAACAAAGGAGAGCCAAGAAGCCAACAGTCCAAAAGATACAAGCAAAAGGGAGATTCAAGAACAGAAAAATAAAAGAACAAATCCCAGTCAAGAGGTATCAATCAAGCCAGAAGGGTAATCCAAGAGGAAAAAGCCAAGAGTAAGAAACAAGGAGTATCCAAGAAAGTAATCACAAGGAGACACTCATCAGCGAGAAGAAAACAGGAATGCAAACGGTTGAGAAACAGTGATCCCTTCTTGATCAGATGTATATGTAGCAGGTATCCTGTCATCTGTGGGAGGTTCCGTGTGGCATGTGAATGCGTGATGATGTCATCACATTCTACACAATGTCGTCATCCCAGAAAACCTGCAGGGACAGGCAACCCTGGCAATGCAAGATGTTGCCATATATACTAGCGAAGGCCCCAGCCGACTCGCCGTGCCTGCCCTCCCATGACATGAGCATGGATCCTGACACACCACTTATGTAGGCAAGTCTAGACATGTAATAACTCTTATCATGTTTGCTTTACCCTTGATGTTAAGTAAAACATGCCATACCACAGTTAGAGACTATACGGAAACTGCCACTACCAATGTTGGCCACTCTAGCGCAAACATGAAGAGTATAATTTGGCTATGCTTGATGCCCATTAAGAAAGGTCATGCTGCCGTAGAAAGTATATGCAGACAGGCATTATGAGAAGTCTCAGTCAGCCCATTGTTTACTTGTCATTAAAATAAAAGCAAACATTTTCAGTGTTATCACTTGGATAGACTGGCCAACATTGAGTGTTGGACACTAACAATTTGTTAACAATGATCACGTTTGCTCTCACCATGCATCAAGGGTAATATACACATGATAAGTGTTATTATGTGGGTAGACTGGTCCCCATTAAATGTAGGCTACTCTAGCCATGTAACAACATTTATCAAGTTTGCTTTAACCATGAACATCGAAAAATGTACTCGCATTTGCTTTACTCTTGATGCACAGTACATTTTCAGGTAACGCAAAAAATGTTATTATGTGGTTAGACTTTTCATTTTGATTGGCTATCCTTCACCTCCACCTCTGACCTCTCTCAAAAAGCACAACCCTCCTGCTTCTTGGCCACCACTTTCAGGATTGGATGCCTCTGCTGTGCCAATCTGGTCCACCCGGGGAATCTGGTCCACCCAGGGAAGGTATTTGCAGTGAAAAGTTGTCAAAAGGGGGCTACACCCCACCCACTTCTCCATGTAGGCTTGCGGTGTACTGAGTTTGGTGGCCTGAGAAGACCAATGTTCATCTCTCTTTTGAAGGGCCATGCTTCATGTGGACTCCCTGTAGGTTTTCTGCATGCAGTGTGGGCTTGCCGGGATAACATGGCAGCCAATCAAGGTCTTTTTACCCAGACCGAGGTGCTTGTCTGGCATGGCTGGGATTCTACCAGATGTGACGCACAGTGATCCTGGGTCCTCTGCTGCCCTCTGGAAGCCATGCAGTACTTCCTTCTGAGATGGGAGATTTAAAATTAAGAGAAACACCCTGGCCATTTTCTGAGACATGAGATACGAGTGGAGAATACGGATCTTCAAACAAGCATTTCAACACAAAGTAGGAGCAGGAATTGGGACCCTCGTAACAGGGCCTTCCCTCAGGGTTAGTGCTGGTTCAGGATTCCTCTCTACCCTTCTGACCCCCTGAGAAAGGGGATTCCCACCCCCCTTTGACAAAGCCAGGTATCTGACCTTGCCACACAATGGATGTTGGCATCCCTGGTTCATGAAAGAGCTGCCTTCTACACAAAGAGATCTCTTGAGTTCTGTTTTCCATGTAAAAGTAAATGTATTCTGCATGTCAAATGTTCTAGTTATGGCAATCTAATACAGTATAGGCCTATCCACAGATTTATTTTGGCCTACAAGGTGATTTCCAGTAAACATTCAGCCTATTATTGCCTTATATAGTGCTCATATTCAAATTGCCCAGTGCCCCCTCGTGCCATTTCACAGGGAAGCGAAGATGTAGAAATCCCTTCAAATGTAATGATTTTCTTTTTCATTAAACCCTACAACATAGCAGGTTTTCCTTAAAAAAAAAAATAATAACTGGCACGATTTTGTTTTCAATTGTTTTACATTAATTACTTCAAATTTCAGTGCAAAGCATTGCAATCAAATAAAGTTTTACAGTTGGAATAATACTTCGAAGAGCGAAGGCACTGACGGGTGGGCTGAGGGTTGGGTGACTGCTACAGAGCAGTGCAGGAGGAGAAGAAATAGTAGATGCTTTGTGGTATCACACGACATAGGAATAAAAAGGCTTACTACTTAAACAGTTCAAGTATATTTGGGGCAACTACGTCTTTGTGTGAAAGGATGATGAGAAGACAGGCACGACAGGAAATATTAAAGAAAAAAAAAACAGGTGGTGAAAATACATAGAGCCCAGATTCTTAGCCACTCCTGGCTGTTTATCAATTGGGAAATGCCCAGAACGCATTCTGCTGTGGACTATGTGCGTACCTGTATGACGTGTGTTCTGATTCTCCGAAGCATATACAATGCTCGAGGTGTAATGGAATGGAATGCACACAGGGAGTAAGTATCATGCCACTGTTCAGAGAAATGGTTCGAAACAAATAAGCCAATATGGCTCCAGTAAAGGAGTAAAGGGACACTTGCACATTTTCTGCAGGGATCCTCTGCTTCCTCCAGCCTCCAAACTGTGATGCTCAGATGATGTCGATACAAAGAAAGAACACACCTGTGTACAAACAACTTAGGAGTTTTAGATCGAATCCCATGATGTTATGCACGTTTTATTTTCCATTTTTTTCTTTCTTTTTTTGCAGATGGTTTTGTAGAAATAGCCACTCAATAAATAAATACACACATTAAAACATGCGCATGTGTTGGTGGCTGCTATCGTATCTCTAACGATGTAATGAGATGTGTCAGCATCTTGTTGCATGATTTAGACAATAGGGTCCCCATTGATGTGCCCACCTTGCTGAAGAGAGCAGAGAAAATGGATGGTCATGAAATAAAACAATGGCATCTATACTTTACACATAATAGGGTACATTCATGGAATTCTGGGAAATGTTTTGAATTTGTAATGACATTTGATTAACCATAGTGTTGGCTTTATTGTGGGTGGAGTAACTTGCTTAGAAGCCATTCTTGTCCCCCCCCCCCGCATACGTCAATCACTCTAACTCCATTGTCTAAAATATATCATAATTTCCCAATCAAAATATAGCCATATATTTAGAAGGAAGCTGAGAATATAGTACCTAAATAGTGCCTGCACCAGACAGAATGTGCACCTGGGAGTTTATTCTAAAGCGTGATTTTCCACAATAAGTGTTTTACTTTTCCCATCTCTATAGTACTTGATACATGCCTGAGGCCAGCAGTGTTACATCGTATCCCTGTAATGTATACACCATACACAAAGCCGCCCACGATTTGTTGTGAAAAGATATTCCGAATCAGGGATAATATGGGCTTTCCCAGAATCCCCCTGCCTGCCAGGTAAAATCTCTTTTTAAGCACCCTTAGACAAATGTGGTGGCTCTGATCTTTACCAGATTAGGCGGAGGCAAGCCACTTCAGGGAAACAAAAATATGTAAGCCTCCGTTGTATTTGGGCTTTAACCTGTCATTCATGCGTGTGTAAATGTTTTCAGAACGGCTCATGTTTCTTCATAAGTTTTTCAAAGCACTAGGTGTGGGATCTAAGAGCTGCGCTAAACTAATTCTCGGAGGCGAGCCATGGCGGCCTAATGCAGTTTCAGGCCTGTGAGGAGTGCTTATGTTGTGCCAGTGGCTGGCAGTGCTGATTTTCTCTTTTGACACATCTGTCTTCTTTTCGGATGTAATCAGACCGTTGTTTTGTTGTCGTTCATGTCTGTGAGTGGCCAGTAGCACACAGGCACCAGTGTTTGAAAATGAAACAAAACAAAAAGAAAGTGATCCTCCATGCATATTACCATTTGCAAACATCAAAATGAATGACGTTCATATAGGCTAGACTGATTTTAACGAGAATATTGAAACCCTGTCTCACTACTCAAAAGCAATTTCATACTGTCATAGACAAGAATACAATAATTACCAATACTGACACACATATACAACAAATCAGCATCATATATATATATACATATACATTTCGGAATATGAACAATAATCTCCCTAAACATCCCCCAGTAATGTACCAACCTTAAATTCATTCATACCTCTCGCACAATGACCGCTAACATCCATACCAGTGCATATATTCTACACCTCAAACCCAATTATTTAGGGTTTAGTGCAGCCAACACACAGTTTTCCTCTCCCATGTGTCAAAAGGAACCTAGTCTATAGGGGCAGCATGTGTTCACCCAATTCCAATAGATTCAACTAAAGGTGTATTAAAACATTGACTTTCGGCTAGAAAGGGGTCACAATTCTATGGCCCAGTCTTTCTCAGGGCATAACAATATTTCACCGGAGTGTAGCATTATTATTTTTATTTTTTTATTATTATTATTATTATTATTATTATTATTATTATTATTATTATTATTATTATTGGTAGATCATGGAAAATGTCACTCATATGCTGAAGGTTTAACTTTTTGTGTGTCATGTTTTTATCTTAAATTTTTCATTTTCAAGTTTGTGGGACAGTGCTGCACGTTAGAGACTAGTCTTTTGGGTTGCATATAATGGGAATCTTGATGGAACACATTTAGATACTACTACCGTATTGAGTGAGATGTTTGCTGAAAACTAGTACCATATGGGGAACCGATGAACTTGAAAATGTAAGTCCGGAAAAAGAAATGACACACAAAAAGTAAAATTGTCAGCTTATGCATATGAGCGAGGTTTGCAATGATCTGTGCATAATAATAGTATGGTATGCACTTCGATGAATCAGCACTATGAGGTCGAGCTGGCGTGTGATATTGATTAAATGATGGTTCGAATAAGCGAGTGACACTCCAGTGGTTTGACTCATGGTCCGGCGATGAGCAGTTTATTCGAGTTGAGCAGGTAATGACTTCTGCCAGGTACGATTGGCATGGGGTGGGCACTATCCTTTGTGATAACACTACACCCCAATATACTTAGTAGACAGCTGCTGGTAACCATTCTGTACCAGCATGAATAAGGCTAACTAATGGCAGCCATAATGCTGGTAATTGATTATCGTCCACAGGCATCAATACAGCGTAAAACGTCTTAGAGCTCCAGTGGGCAACTTCTGACAAAGAACACCACATATATTCCCTAGGAATTTGGTAAGGTGAGCAATACATTGGGGGGTCGGGGGGGTCCAAACTATGATAACATCCCAGTGGTATTATGTTGGAAGGTAGCAAGATAGTGTCCTACCTAAAGGATAGGAGCCAGACCCTGGCTTTGTCTCCATTCTTTTCTCAATCTATTAGGCTAGCTTGTGGGGTACCCCAGGGCTGTGTCTTCTCTCTGGCTTTATTTAACATCTATATCCATCCTCTGCTGCTCATCCACTGTTGTGGCTTCTATTGCTACTCCTATGCTAATAACACACAAATCATCGTCCGGCTGACTTTGCTTGGCCTGGACACAGCGTCTTATCCTAGGAGTTACCTGGCAGCATTGGGGAGTTAGCTGGGTAGCAAATGGCTCAATTTAAATGGAGACAAGATGGAGGTGCTGGTGGTTGGCTGCTCTCATGGCCGCTCCTCTGACTTCTCTGTCACTTCTTCATCCTGGTCCTCTGACTGTTGGCCCTTAGAATTTGGCCCATGTCCATCACCTGTTTCTCATGTAAAACATCTTGTTTCCATGTTCTCTGAGTCTCTGTCTGCCTCAGCCAATGTCAGCTCTATCTGTAAGACGTGCAATTTCCAGCTTAGAGTCCTTTAAAATGGTTTACCTTTCCTTCTTTCCGTATTTGCACCCTTGTGGTTGCCTCCCTTGTCCTGAGCCATGGAATACTGCACCTCTCTGCTTCTTGGCCAGCCACTCTACCTCTTTCATCATTTACATGTATTGCAAAACCTGGTGGCCTGCATCGCTGTAGGCACCCCTGCTGGCTCTCACATCTCTCCAGTACTTTGTGAACTCCACTGGTTGCTGGTTCAAAAACGTGTCCCATTTAAATCCCTTCGCATCATCCACTGGGCCTATTATGGCCAGGTGGCGGAATATCTACAGGAGGAGTTTTGATCCTACTTGCCGGGTTGCTCTCTCCATGTGCAAGGCACTTGCCTTCTTCTCCTTTCTCAGCTACGGCTCACCAGAATGGGCGGTCACTCCTTTTTCATCGCATCGGCTAAGCTATGGAACGTTCTTTCCTTTTCCTCTCAGAGCCAACAAAGATACTCTTGTGTTCCATCGGCTTTTGAAAATCCACCTGTTTTAGGTTGCTTCTGTATTCTCCAACGCCAAGATGCCTCTGGCGAACATGTGCTTTGCAAGAACAGATAACACAACATAACAAAATGAGAGTGTAAATGTAGGCAGTTTCATAAAGAGTCTCCACGAAAGCAAAGGATATCTCCATATGGTGCTGAGGCCCACAGTGTGATGTCCATGTATTGTATGGGTAGTCCCTAACACTATATGCCAGAGTCATCTGGCACTTTCCCAGCCACTGCGCATGTGCTTCTATGACTAATAAGTTGAAAGGATCGTCTACGTGTATGTGAAATGTATGGAGCCATAGATCTCCTTCTAACAATACGTACTGTCCCTTTCTTGTTAGTTCTTTCATGTTATTTGTCCCATTTTAATTGATGGCTTCTCAACCAGAGATTGGAAGTATTTTGACCTGTCCACTTTTCCAGGTATTTAAAAATATGGTTGTCTTCTTTGACTAATTGTGCTACATTCATAGTCTGCACTCTTCGCTGAGGGCAGGTGTTCTGGTTTCTGGTATAACAATGAAGCAGCCAGGCAATGTCCTGTGTGGTATCATTCTGATTTATTTCAAAAGAAATGCAAAGCCACCTTCTACCATGTATGAGCTTTGATGTGGTTAACACCACTGTAATTGATTAGCAGTTCTGCCTAGGGATCAGTCTCCTAAAATGGAATGCAAATGATTATTAATGTGTTAATATTATTGGAAAACCCTTCTCAATTAAACATGTCTGCATAGCAAGAGGAGGAAGCATTTAACAGGATCCTGCATTCATGGTAGTTAACCTCCTCGGCAGAATGTCCCCTTTGCAGATTCTGTATATGTATCATGGTACCTTGTATTACTGTTGAATATGTTTGCATAGTATAGACCCGAATCCTCTCCATTTTTAGAGCGGATACAGATTGGACGTGGAATAATATCCGTTTATGTCTGATCATGAATGTTTTCAACAAACATGCATGTTCATGTTTTTGCTGTGTCTGATGGTATGCACACCATCAAGGAACAAAAGAACAGAGACGAACATGTGTGATCCCTCTTTCGGATAATGAAGTCACCCTCCAAGGTTATTTTTCTATAACAAATGCATAGATTTAATCCACACTTGCATAGTAAGAGAACATGGCGCCGTCTCTTTCAGCCTGATGTAAGGTAGTGCAACCTTTTGTAAGTCCTTTGGGACTTACTTGACAAGTAATACAATACAGATATCATTAGCAGAGTCTGTGTATGGATGGCGTGGACAAGCACTCAGATATAGAAAGGACTTGCGAGGACTTAGGTGTTCACTTTTTCTTTATTCAACATGTCACACTGAGAAAATGAAATATCACATTAAACCTATGCTTTGAATACTTAGGGCCTCATGTATAACTTGCTGTATACAGCCAGCTCCTACCATTACCCGATGTGGACGCATGCAGTAATGCAAAGGATATGCATGATTCCGAGTAATGCATGGAGTCCTCATTTTGGAGTTACATTGGACTCCACTAGAAATTGCAAGATAACTGAATGCTGTATTTACTGCAGGTGGCGTGGTAGTGTTTTTGTGGAGGACCTTTCCTCCACACAAAACCAGGCGGAGTTGGTGAGTTTCAATTATAAATACCAGAATTCAATGGTGCAGACAAAGTGGCAGCAATTCCATGTCCTTGATTTTTTTTTCCTGCACTGTCAGACTCTAAATGTGTGTCTTTGACATAAATGAGGATTTTCCTGAGAGGTGACCTTAGCGTGACTACCCCGATGTCTTAAAAAAAGCAAAGGAGCCATGTGGCACAGTTTCATTCCTTTTTAGACTCCACAGGGAGATTACAGTACTTATGCAATTGAGTTTGTCCTGCACAATTTCACATACTCATCTATTTAAAAGGTGTGAACTATGGGAATTCCATATGCTACCACTCATCCCTTGATGCACAGTTTCAATTGGGATATGCTTTCCTGGGAACAAAGATCGTTCGGAAAATTGAATCCCAAAATGTGGTGCTAGTAATGACAATACAGCCATTGGGGCAATTAACAGAAGTGATTCAGGTGCTCATGACTGAAGTGCAGAGGGCACTCGATCTGTCCATTGAGCCTTACGTAGGGCTGTCCATTTGGCAGGAGCAGGCAGGCAGTTAACTACTTCCATTCCTAACACATTTCCGTGGGAAGTCTGCTCTTAATATGCAATGCTTTTCCGAGTAGTCTGTTTCCTTAGAACATGAATAGAGGGTGATCAGGACAATACTCGTTTGAGAAATGCCACATCAAACCAGCACTGTCCCGTTGAGGCCTCTCCTGAGATCATTGAGCCATGGCCAGACTGAGTAGGTCGTTTACTTCGACCATGGTTGGTTTTTGGTTATCCACATTTCGAGGGTAATTCAGGAGAAGATAATAGTGGAATCACAGACTTACTTATGAAGGCTTCATAGTTTAGTTGATGAACAAAGTCTTCGTTCCTCTTTTATCTAAAGTCTTATTAACACCATACTTAATTGAAATGCATTGTCCTCCTCCCATATGCTAAGATGTGAGTATTAAAAGATTTGATGAAGCCTTGGACACACAGCATGCACCCAAGAGAAAGGGGGATACGTAATAGTGACCTATTCCTGTCAGATGTTGATGTCCTCCACGCAGATACTGTGAAGATTAAGGCAGCCAGCCATTACTTTAATCTAAAGTGGTCATGTTGACCTATCTTCCAGAGTACTGGGGCTCCAAATAAACGGTCAGAAATGAAAAAAAAAGTAGCAGCATATTTTAGCTCAATGGGAATGTATCATCCACCAGAAGCATTCTGCAAAATTATGTTACAAGTAAAAAGGAAGACCTTTGCCTGTAACCATTTATTGAGTAGCCACCCTCAACACGCAGAGTTCCTTCACTCCCCACTTAAGGTGTGATGCAACATACTGTTTAACAGATTATTGTATTCAGCCCTACTTCAGACGCATACCATGCCCCTTCAGTTCCCCCACCCCAGAGCTAACAATGAGCCAAAAACCAGGACGGTGTACTGGAAATATATTTGTATGTATTTAAATTAAAAGTGATTGAAATTCACATCAAAAATGTCAGAAATGGTACAACGCACTAAACTGCTCTCGAAATAAATACATCACAAAAGTGAGTTGAAGAGAGCACAACTCACTATTCTTTACTTTCTACAAATTCCACTTAAAAAAATAATTAATGCTGGTCAGTGAACACATTTCAATGTTCCTGCGCATTTAAAAACCTAGCAGTAGGGTTTCAAGAGTGTTACAAATACATATGGCAGTTATGATTTCTTCCACATATTTGGTTTAAAATAAACACAGGGTGATTTAGCAATTTGTTTTTCACCCCCCCTACATTGGTCTGTGTTGTGGAAGTCGGACAGACAGTTTGAATGATTTTGGGGAATTTTGGATTTCAGACCCCCCTCCACTGAAAGGCCTGTGTTGGTAAAGCTGGATGGGAAATATTGGGATGATTTGAGAATTTAGGATTTTCATCCCCCCCCCACTCATAGGTCTGTGTTAGGGGAATGTTGGACAAAAAGATTGGACTGATTTAACAACAAAGACACCCCTAGTCTTTAAATAATTTGGTGTAAACTCGACAAAAAGGATTGCCCAATTCAATTATAGTCTATAGTATAGCACAAACTGAAAAGTGAGCTTTGTTAATTTAAAATTTTGTTCTGCCAAATGGAATTAATTACATTAATAGTTTTAGTTTAATGTGCTAAGGATCTGCACAGTTTTGCCCCCTCACACCCACTATACAGGGAAAGGAATTAAGGCCAGCAGATTGCCCCACCTGTTGGTTTCCCAGGGCAAAAGTCTACTTACATAGACAGCCTCTGTTTACAGTTCAGGACTGCCAGCTGCATATCAGGACCCTCTGAAAAGATCAGGGGTCTGGTTACTCCTCTCTCAAGGACGGCCACCAGCGTTCCACCATAGGACCCAGTCAGTGTCTAGGCCTTCCTAGCAATAGAGTTCCACCCAGATATACTCTCCGCTATCTTCTCTGGTTTTCCATCACAGCTGTGAGATTGTAAGTTGCAGCAGCACTCTTTTGATTGTAAATTTCAGCATCTCTGTCCCTTCCTCCTAGTAGTCCCCCTTACAAAGCAGCGATGATCCCACCAATTTTTAAATCGAGTGGGAGTACCGTGCAATAGGTCACACAAATAGGATTGGACAGCTATCCTTCTCTCTCCTCCCAAACCCAGTCTCCCTCTCAGGTATGGGTTACGGGTCTGGAGCAGTCATATGGCAGCTTCATTTACAAGCCGCATTTGTTCTCATGTCACATGTTTGCCAAAATGTAGTTATGTGGTAAACTTCATAATTTTACTAGCAACTGCCATAT
Source organism: Ambystoma mexicanum (assembly GCF_040938575.1). NCBI lineage: Eukaryota > Metazoa > Chordata > Amphibia > Caudata > Ambystomatidae > Ambystoma > Ambystoma mexicanum. The sequence goes on from NC_090926.1 coordinate 530,822,260, forward strand.
ATAATTTCCTTTTTAGTTAATAATGGGGAATTCAATAAGACGTCAGCAAGATCCGCACCATTTTGCATGGCAATGTCGCAATTTTCTGCCATTTCTATAAAAAGCATAACATTTATGAATATGTAATTGATTACCCATGTTCCTAATTTTATTCTCCATGTGTTCACCAACTCACACATTTGGAACATTCCCTAACTTGTAGATGCATGCATTTTATATCTCCAACTTTGCCTGGAAATTACCCTTTGGGCTATATGGTCTCACTGGGCATGCTTGTAACAAGACTGTTTTCTTTATCAGTCTCTTGGAAGTGGATAAACTGTTTGAAGTTTGAGTTTCAGGCTCCCTTCATTGAATTGTCTTCACAGCTTCCCTCTTCACACCTACTGTCTACATTGTGGTAATGGATCAGCCAGGCAAAATGGTCCAGCAGAGACAGCCAGTCTAAAGAACACTTAGATTTCCACACCTTCCATAGCAAGTCCCATTGTATTGCAGTTTTAAACATTAGAATACCTGCCTTCCAGTGCTGAAGTTCCTTTTGACATGTGTCCAACAGCCAGCTAAATTGTTTGCCTCTTGCTTACTGGACTTTTCCCAAGGAAAACAAAGTGCCTTTACAAATTTCACTGCTATTTTGTATGCAAAACATAATATACATTACTTTTTGTCAACACACATTGTTCCTGCTGCAAGTGGTACCATTTTTCACATTTAAACTGCAAATACAAATGTCTGTTTTTCATGTGAAAGGGACCTTTGATTTTTGTATTGCTTTGTGAATTAAAATGCTGCTTTTCCTTGGGTAATGACAGGTATGCCTTGTTCACATGACCCTTCAGTTTGCATTTGCAATCACACATGCAAAGCCGTTTTTCTGTAAGTATTGGACAATCCTGATCTTCATGTGGAAGGGAATTCAGTTTGGGGCCTTTGAATGCACCCCACACCTCATGCCATGTAAGAAGCAACATGTTTGCCTCGTGAACTTGCAAACTATTGATGCATCCTAGTGGCTAAGAACTACCCCCGAGAATAAATAAATGCTTTTAGGCTTCTTACATGAGGGCTGAGCGCATAGAATAAGGGTAAAAACACAGATGGCAGATTTTTAATATGCTCTTCATAGTGATATGCTAGCAAGCATGGCCGATCAATGAACCTTGATTGTACACATGGAAAGGCAGCATTAAGCCTTTTCTGGAGACACTACAAGAGGACAAAATAATGTTCCCTACATTTGAAAGTTCCTAACTCAACAGAAGATATGTTTTTTTGTTTTTGTTTTTTTGTATGGTGTCTTTATGTGTCACTATCATAGTCTGACCGAATATGACTCTACTTATGAAAACTCAGGCACCTCAATCAAACCTGCAGTGTGCCTAGAGGGTTTCCTCATCCATGTGAATGTCTTTATCAAACCGAACACTCACAGTTTCACAAATGATGGACCCTATTTCAGATGTGGAACATGTTGATATCCCCTTGTAAGGTGTTATTGTTTAATATATGTATATGTTGTTTTATTATTTGTTAAGAATTGAAGCGCACATATTTATCACAAATAACACAATGGAGCGTAACGCACATGGAGCACAGAGATGTTACTTTCTGCTGAAACTGGTGTATACATGAAACGCATACCAGATCGAGGACAGCACGATCTGCATACATTGTGCAACATTGTCAAAGTGCAGCAAATCCATGTAAACCTCACTCCTAACCCGAAGAATTGGAGTGCAAGAGGGTGAAACAATTCTCATGTTATACTATTTTACATGAAGAAAAAAGTTCTGTTGGCATATTATTTAGTATCGCCATTCGACTACATGTGCTCCTGGGTTAATATTTCTACATGTATGCAGTATTTATCGTATGTATTGGCTGTATAAAGACAAAAAAGTCCATGCAAATAATGATTACGAGATTTCACAATTGTCCTTATTTGGACGTCATACTATATTTACTTTAAGATTGAAGATTCTTGTGAAAGATATGGAATAACAACATATAGTAGCTCTCCCCTTTCCATGACACATACGTTTCTGTATGTGCAGTATTACTTCTGGTGTCTATCCTGAATCGCTTTTGAGCCTGTCTGTGATTCTATAGTTGTTCTTTGTCTTTGTCCAGATTATTTACTTTGCATCTGGTTCAGTGCATGCTGAAGTCAAAGGGGACATGGGAAAGGATGAAAAAAGTCCTTGCAAATGTTACCCCAAGCAAACTGCTTATTCTGCGCACTGTAATACTATTAAACATATTCATCAGTGATTGATGGTCACATAGCCTTTTGGTCCCATTCAATCATTCCCTCAAACTCCCATTCAAAATTCTTCCCTTTCTCTTTCACTCTGTCTTGCTTTCCCGTTCCAACGTCCCTCGTCTCCTGCTCCTGTCCCTTCGTCACATAGGCATGAGAAAGGCATTTGCCAGGCACTGTTGTGGAGGTATTAACGGGCCATTGCTGGAAGCAGGTGAGAACATGGTGCGAGTATCTGGGCAACTAATAGCAGTGCCTGGCAAATGCCTAATACTTATACACACTTCACATCTGTTGGCTTTGCTAATGATTGTTTTTAACAGGACATGAGGAGAGGACATGCATAGTGCTTATAAATTGAGGGGCTGAAGGCAGACCTGGTTCAGAGATTTGTATTACAGCATTAGCATGTTTACAGCTCCAATTAAGTCATTCACTCTCAGAAGGCTGCTTTGAAAAAAAACATTGGTGGGAACTTCCAGTGCAAAGTTTGATTGTATGCTTGAATAAAGGGAGTTCAAGTGCAGCCATGAGGCAGTGTTTTGAGCTTGGAGGGGTAGAAACCAGGTGGAAAGGGCCATACAAATTATCATGACCGTGGACAGTCAATGGGTGGCAAATAACCAAACCACACTGACAAGCTTTGTGTCCCTCCTCATATGCCATTTCTCCCTAGCTTTACTCTAATGCAATAGTTTTGACTTATAGGTGGTCCAAGCACCACCTAATAGTCAAAACAAAAAATGGCGCCTAGCAGAACTATGGTGTACTTGTCACACAGCACATGCTCATTCGTAATAAGAACTTAAACGTAACACACCAGAAGATGAGAAGTTAGTTGCTAATATATGACCTATTTTGACTTGATATTATGTTCACATATGAATATTTTTAGTTTTCGATTTTTAGGACTGCTGTTTAATTCTATTTGGTTTAACACACACCGCCCTTAAACAAGATTGTACTCCTTTTCATGCCAGGTGCGAATACCCAACCAAATCTGTTAGGACACTTCTTTAGTTACAGAGAGCCCATATTTTTTAAAATTCCGTTGTTAAGAACTGACCAGACCCAGCCTTGCCCCTGACCCCAAACATAATGTTTTCACTCTTATAAAGTGGCAATAAGTGGATTATATATATTTTCAATACGTGTGACTAATAAATAGCTTAGAAATCGGACATAATCAAATGTCAATCAAGCTTCGCAGGTACAATAGAGAGGTACAGTGCTTGTACTGACCCCTAAATGATCCCAACAACATTGGTAACTGCAACTCAATCACTAAATATTGGTTCCTTAAATGAGGCAGTGCACAAAACTGTCAGTAAGATTGTGTATGCCGGATACACAGTAGACATAGTGAGTGAAAACCAGCGCTTCAGGAGCACAGGGGTACCAGTAGAGCAGCTGAATCCCAGGAACGCCGAATCACAAAAATGCCAGGTGCAGCTAAAGCAGTGACACACAACCAATGCATCACACAAAGTGCTATTGCATGACAATTGGCAACAGTGATCTCTCAGCAAGGGGTGCCACATGAATGTTGGGTATGATTAGATCATAGGAATTGATATCAACAATGAAGAGAACAAACTATGATAGGTGACAAATTAATACAAATGACACATATAGCAAACACAAGGCTGCTTTATTTGCCAAACAAATATTACATACAATAGTATAATGCCGTAGTAGGTCATGTGTGCATTCATGATATGTCAAAGGTGCACAACATAGATACATCATATGCCTGTCCTGCCTTGTATGACCAGTTACTGCCATCTTAGACAAGTTAAATCCTCATGTGTCTTATGGAATTTAGGTCAAGTGCAAGAACATTAAAAAATGGATCCCAAAAGACCTATTTCTTTTTCTCCCCATTTGATTGCATATATATGGGGGGTGACCCCCCGCAATCCTACCTTACCCCTCCACATTTTTATAAACGTTAATGCCCCCACATACTTATTTCTGCGGTCAAATTAGGCATCCCATATTCAGTCTTTTGGGATTCGGTCTTTCTACCCTCCATTTTTTTGGGTAATACTGTTTAATTTGGTTATTATTTTTAATACAGTATATTGTTTATCGCAAGTTTACTTGTGTGAACTACATAATATGTTCATTTAAAAAAAGGAAAACATAAATAAATAATCCTCATATGTCAGTTATAGTCAACATATGCTAAATCTATAATATGTCCAAGACGATGCCAAAACATGCTAAGGATAGTCTTAAATACCCCATTATTGCCTTGTTATGCCATGTTAAGCCTCCTATGCAATGCACACTTATATCCTCACATGGCCATGTGCAGCACAGTCAGCCAGCTACTGCATTATTATGCCAGGTCCAGTCTATTATGCAGCATTTGGTCATCACATGAAAGGCACAGCCTTACATTTCTAGGTGCCTTAATTACAGCGTTGCCTTACTCTCTCAGGCACAGCTAGCCCCATCCTCAATGTCTAATTTAAGACAAAGGTGCCAGTGGCAGTTGATGGTATACATATTTTGAGTGGCATTGCATGTGGCAGTGGTAGCTTTCAGGGGCAAATGACACACCTTTTTTATTTTATATTTTATGGCACAAAACAAATAATCTCATGTGTAGCAACGTAATTTACCCTGGAACACATCATTTCATTAAGTAGCAAAACTGTCATTTTTCCAACGTTTCAACATTGCACAGTCTCCAGATTGTTTTTAATTACAACACATTTCCTCCAATACCATCAGTAGCTTTTTACCATCATACCCTGGTTGCTGCATTGCACTCTGTGACGTACAAAACAGTTTGAAGGTGATTTGCAAAGCACTACATCATTTCCAAAATTAAACAGAAAATATAAAAGAACATGTTACCGGTCTATTGCCTATAAAAATAGTAGTTTCAGTCTCTTGATTTCTGTATAACGCTTACTAACATAGATTTCCATGACCGTTTTGCTGGAAATGGCAGCGTTATAAGCGTAATGTCACTCGATGTAAAAGCATCAGACGGATCAACGGCTTAGAAGGACATGCTCGTATAGTCTCCTTTGATGGGTTATAGAGTGAACTGTTACTAGCAGCAAGCACTGAGCTGACTCTCGCATTAACACAAAGCCTGAGATATGTGATTGTTCACAGTTTGCAATTAAGTTGCGAAAACTCACGCTTGTGTATCTGCAAACACGGATATGTCACAGACGCACGCACACTTCCCCCCACTGTAATCATTCTGAAGATGGCTTGCAATGTGCTACTGTGTATGCAGTTCAGAGTCCTAATGCCAATGGATGCCCCCTATACTCTTGGCCTGCATGCAAAAGGTGCAAAATGCTGAAGAACCTTTCGTACTGACTAGAGGTCAACGGGCATTGATGAAGCAAAAGACATTGGGCTGAAATACATTTATTTCTGGCAGATTCGGTGACTGGGCCGTTGTCCACTGTGACTGACTCTCTAACCAGGGATTGAATAGGCAAAGATAGGGGCAGCAAGGCGATGGTGATGGGAAGCAGATGTTACTTGTGGTCAACCTCTATTGACCTCTCTGCGGAAAACCCTGTATAACATTCTTCCTGAACGGCAAGAACATTGACATGGTGTACATTTCAACTGGGGTATTCTTTCAGTGTGCAAGAGAAGGCCTGTTATCTGTTTGTTTCCTTGTGAACCAGTATTGGTTTGAACATCCGGATGGCCTGGATCATTTAAGAGCATGAGGCACCTGAGTGGCAGAGTTTTACAGCTTGGTAGGCCAGTGTGCTGGTTGTCATTACCTATAGGTAATGCAGGCAGTCTTAACTAGTGTTATGGAAAGGATGAGAAGTGCAGCTTCCTTAGGATGGGGGGAATGTGGTCAAATGTCTTGTTTCTCATTATCAGCATGGTGGACACCCTAATTAGGGTCAGGTGTATCATCAGAACATCAGAGAGGAGGGTGTTGTCCCCATCATGTGTGAGATTAACAGAGCCACATATGTGGTTCTGAAGTCCTGGGATAACAAGAAGGGTTTTACCTTTTGATTGAGGATTAGCTGATACCATGTGATGTGGGCCTTTTGCTAATATGTTGTTGGAAGGGTAGAGAGCTATTGGTGGTGAACCCTAGTCATGTAGCAGTTAAGGCCAGGTGCATGTCAATTAGCCTAAAACGGTACATGCTCGGATGGTTGACTGTGCACAACTAATTCCATCTTTGTCGGATTGAGCATCAGGTATGTATTTGTCATTAAGGCCTAGTTGGAGGCAGGGCAATTACTGAGGTCCAATGAGTTCTATGTACCGCTGATGTTTAAGAATACATGGTTATCATCCCTGTATTGGTGGATTAAGATGTTCAAGCTATTGAGAAGTGATCCCAAAAGCTCCATGTATAGATTAAATGCCACATGGGCGAATATTGAGCTTATGGAACCACAAAGGTGACAGGGCAGCAGTGTGACCTGAAGATGCCCATCTGGATGGCTTGCTTCTTGTTCAGGAGTTAAGATGCAAAACAATTGAGAACTGTGCCCAAGAAGCTCATTCTGCTTGTGAGTAGGCTGGTCTGTCTATGGTGGTCAGCCATGTAACATTTGGCAGAGAAGTCAAGGAAGAACAGGGGGCATGATTGTTACCTTTGTTGTGGATTTGAAGTGTGACATCTCTGACCTGGGTGGTGGCTGTTTCAGTCCTGCATTTTTGTATGGAGCCCGATAGGTAATCACAGAGAAGACTATGCAGGTTAATCCGATCATGGAGTTGGTTGACAACTGCCTTCTCAAAGCTTTTTCCAATGAGTGATAGGCTAGTGATTGGTCAGTAGAGTGCAACATTGTCTGGTTCAAATCTGGGTTTTGGGGGGAATGTCAAGTGTATTTAATATGAACACACTATATCTCACTAAACAAGTTGCATTATGCATGGTTTAATTCACCATGTTGAACTGTCACCAAAGGCTTGTTCAGCAAATATCTGGATCAAACAGTGTTTATTTGTGCAGCCATGCAAAATAAATGGTCCATGAAGTGTATTCTAATAGTCAGCAAGAAAATGGCAAATTGATGTATATATTGTGCTGATGGAATTAAATGTTTTGAACATGCATACATATCATTACATGAAAAGTACAAAATTACCATATTTGTCTCCCTTTATGTATGTCCCTTTGCATGGCCAATGAAGCTGGACTCGTGTAAGTCTAGGCTGTGTTTATCAGTGCTCAGCACTCAGTGCTCTACGGCTCAGTAGAATAGGCATACCATTAATAGCTAATCCATTAATTGAGCTAAATAGTGACTATTATGGGTGTTTAAATGCTAAAAATACAAGAAATCAAATTCTAAACAATATATTTTCTACCGAGCTTCACAGTTTAAGGGCCTCCAGGTAAACACATGCACAGGACTGTGTGACAGTACCCGTCTCTGGTCCCTGTTAGGGGAGGGTGGGAGCCCAACTACAGAAACCCAAGTGGGTGCCAGAGTGTGCGCGGGTGGTGGACTCGCTCCATGACCCACCTTACTTGCAAAGCTGCGTGTTCACCACAGAAGACTGCAGAGATGGCAGGTCTTGCAGCCGGCAGCCCGAACCATGAGGGATATTGATGCCAGTCCAGAGTGGCACGAGCATGGGGCTCCTGGCAGCAGGAGGGAGCAGCAGACGACCAGTGCTGCACCACAGAAGGTCATAGCAGTCTGCATTCATGTGCAGAGCGAGAGAGAGGGGGAGAGGCAATGGCAGCCCCAAGGAGGACCCACTCCGGAAGACTGAGTCAACACAGCATCAGGAGGAGGAGCGGGGATCCAGCAGCAAGATCCTGCTGGAGCCCACGCACATGGAGGCACTATTACACAACCAGGCATTCTTGCATTAAACAGGGAACCCACTAAACAACCAAGGAGTTATAACATAAAAATAGACCTACAAACAGCCTCTAACAATAGGGAACAGAAGTTCGCTGTGAGCCTCCATGTGGCCCATGTTAGAATGTGGTTGGGCCACATGGAAAGGGGAGCAGGGGAAGGAGACAGAGCAGCTCCTTTGACCAGGGACAATCCTCTGAACATGGCAGAAGAGCACTGCAATGGAGAGAGTAAACCAAACCCTTAAGAAGTCACTGTTTTGCAAGAATAGCTGGTGGAGTCTTGTTACTATTTGTTGTGAAAACCTGAAGGAGATGGAGAGTAATTTGAAAGACTATCATGTTGGTAATTTCCTTCCCTATAAGTTTATGGGCCTCATTTTGAGTTGGTTGGCAATTCCACTTAAATTGACACCAAACTCATTTACTGTTACTGCTTCTGGAGGAATTACTGCTGAATTATAAGTACAGTAACAGAAGTGCTAGTCTCCATTGTTGGACTCTATGGCAATTTTGACGAAACAAGGGAATGTGTCCCTTCTCCCCAAGAGGGAGCCCCCCAAAAGGCTAGAGAGGTGAGCACGCTCTGCAACAACCTCCAGAGGGGTCGAGGCAAGAGGGACCTCACCGGGAAAGACTCACCCTTCGGGGACAAGGACTCCTGTTCCTGTGAGGAAATCCCAAACTCATAAAACATAATGCTGCACATGGGACTCTCAAAGATACCATGGACTTACAAGTACCAAGTCTTGGGTGAATTAAAGGTTGAGCTATATCATTATAAAGAGGCAATGGAACATGTCCCTTTAAATACAAATCTCCAGTCAACTGAGAAAAGTACCTGCAGAACAATGGGAAGAGAGATGATGACAGACGCAGGCAACGGAGGCCCCCTTCCTGCATAACACCTGAAGGAGGGTGTAAAGAAGCGAGCTTTGAATCCTGCGGCATTCAGGACTGCACTGAACTGAAGGAGGACACGCCAGCTGAGGCCTTGCTAGGGGGGCATGAGAGGGCTATAGCCCCTGGTCTTTTGTTTGTAGCCCCGGATAGACGCTCAGGGGCTACAACCATAAGGCTAGCTAACCCGGAGTCCCGTCAGTCCTCACATTGGCATAGCCCCAGAATCTTTTCAGACCTAGAAACACCCCTGTATGCCAGAGACACAGCCTATATCAGAGGCAAGAAGCAGAGAGGGCTGGAGCTCAAAACAAGGTAGTGGTGTGACCACAAAGGACATAGTGGGCAGGCATCCCACAAACCAATGCCGATACCATCCCAAGAATGAAGCGGAAATCCGACCAGTTATATGGAGGAACACCAGGATGCTGCAGCAGCGAGAGAGAATCCCAAAACGAGGACACTGGCAACAAAGAGCCCACAGTAACAAGGAGTGAGAGAGAAGCTCCCAGACAGGCTGGAGACATTCCCCTACATTGTTGAAGGTAACGGGGAGACTGGGTGACCGGGCAGCCAAAAGGAAATTGTAATCAAGGTTAAAACTTCTCATCCCAGTCCTAGTAAAGACAAGTAGAATACCAAATTGATGAACTCAAATTGCTTTTATGTAAAAAAGAGAATAATTGAAGTACCTGAGAGGGACAGAAAGCAACCTTGGATGTTACTACCCTGGGAATATGGGAAAGAGTCCAGAACATAAGAGAAAGAGAAGATTATGAATGGAAGTACAGAGACACCTTTAGGACTGATATTAATATGAGAAAAATGCTCATAGAAATCCCTGAGAGAGAGAATGAAAGAATTTGGATGTCAATACCCTATGTAGAGGAAAGGCAGATAAGCTATTCAAGACAGGAAGAGAGAAACCTAAGAGAGTCTTATGAACAAAAGCTCAGAGAGACCAACAGAGCGAACCATATACAAGACAGAGAATGTCAAAGTAAGGTGAACCACAATTGTCTATAAAGCCGTAAATATAGAATAATGTGTCTTCTAGAAATCCCTGAGTGGGAGAATAAGAGCAAGTGAATTTCAAAAGCCTGTGAAGACAAAAAGCAGACAAGATACGCAAGACAGGTCGAGAGGAACCTAAGAGAAATAGAGTTTTATCCAGGTAGTTCTGAACCCTCTTAAAAGGATCAAAGAAAGTATAAAAGTTCAAAGAAAGAGATTCCTAAGAAGGAGATAAAAGCTAATAATTTCATGAAAAAACTAGAGACTATCTAAAGAATACTTATTAAATCCAAAGACTGATACAAGAAGTATCCTCAGCACAAGGGAGACATTCTCCTTACCTTAGTTTATTTAGAATAGTGGTATGGTCAGTTAGATTCGTTTTGGACTGCAGCCTTATTAATGTAGTCAATCACAGGTGACTGACAAGCACCGTAGTTGGTATGGTGTGGTCAGTCAATTATTAAGTGCAAAACATATTTCCTCTGGCAGAGGCATCATGGTACTGAAACAAGAGGGCCAGAGAGGACCCATACCAGAAAAGATCAAAGAACAACCCTTAACAACCATCAACCACCTGTTGAAAGAGGGAATAAAAATATATTTACTTTAGGACGGAAGTCCATATGTCCCTCAATCACTACGGAGATTTGAAGGCAGTGAATTCCACAGACGGCCTTTCCATTTCACCCATCAAAAGTGGAACCAAAAGTAAGTTGGAGAAGGCAGAATGCAAAAATCTCCATGGGGCATAACAGCAGTTTTGATATAATAAAATTGGGGGAGTCACCATTTAGCGCCTGATGTACAATGCACAATGTCTTGAACTTTATCCAGCTCCCCACTGGCAATCAGGGGATGGCTTACATAACTGGTGATACATGTTCTCTCTGACCAGCTTTCACCAAAAACCTGGCCACTTCATTTTCAATTCTCTGAAACCGGCCGATGGCTGCTTTTGGCAAGCCGAGGTATAAAGCATTACACTAGTTAAGCCGGCTAGAAATAAAATCATTTAAAAATGTTATTTTATGTGCAATGCCAAACATCTCCAACAGATATCTAAGGGACCTCAAGAGAAAAAAACATATACTGGAAACAGGTGATATTTGACTCTCCAAAGATAATGAAAAGTCAAGCCAGAAGTCTAGATTCTTGGCTTTTTGCACAGGCAGTGGACATTGTCCTAAAGAATGGGGGCCAAAATGTGGCCAACTGGCTGGACAGTTCCAATTTTTCATCAACCACTAATCGTGTACTAGCTATATGAGCAGAATATTGCAACATCTCTGCCTTCTGAAAATTGAACTTAAGTTTGTTTTGACACATCCAGGTACTGATCGGCTTCAGACATTATTTCAATCTATTTTTCATTGTCACATCATCCTCATCAAGCTGAACAATTAGCTGTGTGCCATCAGCATAAATGCAGAAAGAGACCCCTGCAAACCTCATTATATGAACCAGTGGTCTCAAATAGAGACCACAAAGCAACTGACTCAGGGAAGAATGCTGTGCAGCATGCTTTTCTTTTTCTACAATATGCCAAGCGCCAACTGTTCCACCGTCCAAGCGTTTTTATCATAAAATGTCCTCAACAGAACTATTGTTTCAACTGAGGTGGAGGTATGCACAACTGGTTCAACTAAGGAAACCCCTAGATCTGCTGCCTCAACAAATGGTTTGTGCTTGTCCCCATCTATATTCTGCCAGTTATGCAATGTATACTCCTAAATAGAAGAGGGGCTGAACTCCATGTGTATTGTAAAGAAAATCCCTGCATGATCGGACCACAAAACTGGACTAGGTGGGAATGCCACTACCAAATTTGAATTGTCAAAGATACAATCTAAAGGGTGGCTGGCTAAATCGGGTGGTCCTTCGACTATTTAACTCAACCCCAAACATTCTATAGGTTTCCAAAAGCATGCACTCGTACATTTCCCACATTCTCACCCAATGATTAAAAACCGCCAACACAATCAGCCGAGGGCAGAATTGAATAAATTGGGCTATCAAAGCCACCAACTCCAATTTGAACTGGATACCACCTCAAGTGGGTAATGTACCAAAAGGAAATCCACCGAAGAGGAGGCACTAACCAGATATGTTACAAGGAGGAGTTCAGAGCCCTTATTATTGGTAATAAGGGCTGTGCATCCAAGTTTTCTTCAGCATTCCTCTGCCAGCTGATTAGAACTTCACAGTTTCTCCCTCTCTCAAGGTCTCAGCCTCCAAGATTTATGACGCTCGAGTGGGACTTTCCCGGCATAGTGCCAAAGTCCTTTTTCCCTGTTTGACCCATACTCTCCATTCCTCCAATGGCTTTCTTCACCTCAGTATCATATAAGTGTTCCTCCATAGGTACAATAAGTGTGTTTGGTTGACAAAAGCAGATCCTAGTTTGCTCTTTATATCTTCTTTCACTAGATGTTTTTGAAGATGGGATGGTGATATGTTATTTAGGGAGGATTGTGGAGAATTCAGTGTAAGCAGTTATTCCACCAACAGTAAATACTCCAATATTTTGAGGTGCAGTAAATCAGGTAGTAATTCCAATATTGCCAAAAGAGTGGCAGTAATGGAACTGTCGCCATAAATGTACCACACCACCAAACTGATAGTGAGGGCATATGATTAGAATTGAACTGGTGAATAAAACATGCACCCACAACTGCTTCCACCACCTGTAATCCTACATTTCTTTATTATTTGCTTTTGAAAATGCAGGGCTTTGCAGAACAGTTAAGTGTGTTTAACCCATAAACAGACCTGAACTCTAAGCAGTGACCACAATGGCAGGTTAGGCCCTGAGGTAACGAGGGTGGGCGTTGCCCATCTTGCCACACCCTGTCAATGAAAAGAGGGGTTTGGGGTGTGTTCAATGTGCTCTTGGGTCTACTGCTCAGATTTTGCAAAAGGTGAACACAGGAGTTGCTATAACATGTTGCCAAACGAGTGGCTAAAATGTTAGTACCCTAAAACGGCATCTAAAAATAAACTAGAATATATCAACCAAGTGAAGTATTTATGTAATTGTGTTCGAACTGGCTCGTAGACACACTACACAATTTTGTACAGGTGGCTAGCTCATGAGCAAAGGGCTCTCCTCTGATTTGCGGCCGGCCTGCACCTTGCAAGTTTGTATCCCATGTCAGAGCAGACTAAAACTTTTTTTCCTAGGCCACTAAATTGAGGAACATTAAAAATGGGGAACTAGTAATGACCGTAATTATATTTCTTAGATGATGAAAGAATTTGGCATAATTTATTTTCTCTCTGCTTCTGTGTTCTTATTTTATTTCTTAAATCATCAACTTAAGTAGCCTAACACGAAGCGGGGCGAGCGGAGGAATCAGAGTTTTAGAAGAGAGTTAATGCTGATTTCAGATCTACAGCTGATTGGTTGGAGAGGATATGATATGATAGGTTATTTATAATGCACTTAATACCCAGAGGTTTCTAAGCCCGGACCTGGGTTCAAACCTGTGTTGCTCTGCGTCGTCTTGCTTCCAAGACGAGCATGTTGCTGCTGAGCTATCCTCCCAGAATGTCCAATTTCTGAAGAGCCCTATCCAGGTGGTGAGATTTGGGTACCTCTCTTCATATGACAATTACTAAGAGATAAAGGCTACAATAGAAACATGGAGGAGCCCAGTAGATCCACATCCTGTGAGGCAGAATATGGATTTGTGGAAATAACAGCATGACCTGCGGCAAGAGATCAGTCATTTTGGTCAGTAATCCTGGACAGGAAGGAAGCAGCTCTGGAAGGAATATGTGATGAACGCAAACTTTACCAATGGTTAAAGGCCTGCATCCTGCAATACATTTCAAGTAGACCTATGAAAGTCATGTGTAATAGAAGTAAGTGGACAGATGGCAAATGTGGAGCCTTGTAGGTCGGGAGTTGTGCTGGACAAAGCAAAATGGGCCATCTAGTCTGGGTAATACATAACTGGTAACCTTTGCAATCTTACAGATGAGAACAGTATATGAAATTAAATAAACATGTGTATTCCTTTGTACTGTTGTGACCCTCTACAATATTGTAAAAATTAAATCCCCATACTTATATAGATCTCGTTTTGTGCTTTTTTAGAAATTAGATGTTTTGCATGTTTAATACAGTGCACCCTAAAATCGCAGCAACGTAACAGTTATTATGTTGTTTGAAATATAATATGATGTAATAGGCATTTACATGTCCACTGAAACTGCCACAGGGTTCTGTTCTCAGTCATTAGCCATAATCTTAGTTCTCCTCGAGTGTCTGTGGTATTAATGATGTGTAAATCGCCACACCTGCCGGGCATTGCTTCTGGTTCTCAACATTTTATATTGCTTTCCCAAAGAGGTGCCCTGAACTATCATAACCAATTTGGCACGACATGCGCCAGGCAAAACTGTTCTCTGGGAATTGGGAGTCAGGTGCCTGCACCTGTGTAATTGGATCAATTTGCATTGTTTACACACCGATTTATCTGCACTGTTTTGGTTCATAGTCACCAGGGCATACGTGTTACTTTAATGAGAATATATGTATATATAATTGTTGATATGCTAAACGTACATTTCCCCATCACTGATGTTATCTTTGCATATACGCTGTACCACAGAAGGAAATTAGTTTTCTATATGTTGTGGACTAGCAGCGCCTTGCAAGGCTGTAGTAGGGGTCGGGCTCGTCCGATAACATGTAACTTTGAATACAAAAGGACTGTAAAATGTGCAATGAGTGGCTGAGTCTTCAGTGGCTGAACAGTATATTGAATTATTTAATGTATTGAAGTATTGTATTCTGCATGCCACTTCTTGATGCCATATGCCGAGGGGGTTTAAATTGGTTGATATCGTTTAACAGGGCATAATCCAATTATAATTAGCAGCTATGCATGTAGAGTCTAAATAAACGGAAGGCGTCTAACTGCCAATGTAGCAAAGAATCATCACATTTGAAATATGAAATGTGTTATGGGAGAATGCAGCCGGACAGGGAATCAGAGGTATTCCCGGGGTTAAGGTGACATGTTTTATTACTCAAACATTTGTAAAAAAAAAAGAAAAAAAAAGTTGAAAAGGATATCTTAGAAAATACATAAAGAAAAAAGTAGTCAAATGTATTTGAATACTGTATTTTGAAGACTTTCGTTGTCCTTCTATGTAAAGAAACACACTGTGGGTCTTATTTTAATTATTTTTTCAACAAAAGCAGTGTCAAATGACCAATTAGGAGAGGGTGCTCAAGTGACATTTTAAAATGAAAGCTCATATCCATTCCCTATAGACTCATTTGCGACTAAAAATATGACACTCACTAGAGCAGAAGTAATGTTCCTCATTGCTGCGGGTAGTGACACACCTGATCGCTTGATTCCTATTGTAAGCAGTGTTCAGCTGAAATGAAACACAATTTTAATCCATAATTCACTCTTGGGCAAAATACATCACACATATTGGGTACCCGAAACATAATAAGAAGATTGTTATGCAACAGCAGTATTACTAATTGATATGATACACTGTTTCTGATACATCCTTGAGATAATCTAAAACGCGTATGTCTCTCACCAAATTTTGGTAGCAAAAGTATTACTCAATCACATCATTGCAAAACATTAATTTATGGCAGGGGTCAAGTCCTACAAATTAAAGTGGGGGGACTTGTCAACAAATGCAATGGGATGTGACGTCACCAGAAATTAGCATATCAAGGTGAAATATGCACGTCATTACATTTGCTTTGAATAACCACCCAAATTGCACATAACGAATGTCATTTGCCTTTCATCATTAAAACAAAACACACACACACACACACACACACACACACACACACACACACACACACACACACACACCCCCCCCCCCCCCCCTCAAAGAGGATTTTTTTCTTCTAATAGTGTTTTTGAAAACTTTAAAAGATGTGCATGTTTTATCCAAGCACCAATTCCAAATGTTTTCCATGGGAATTGCAGTACCGAAATGAGACATTTTACCTTTAGTTGTTTGTTATTTTTCATCAGATTATATAATGCAGTGGTGAAGTGTCCAGGCGACTGTGGTTCGATCCCCGTGGTCGGCTTGAATGCATAAATTCAGAGAGGACATTCACTGTTTATCATTTTAGCTGGGCGGGGGCTGAGTCCACCCTCTGAAAAAGTGGGTGGACTCCGTCCCCCTGCGTGTACCCTCGACTTGAGCCCTGGTTTATGATCATTGTCTGTTTGTGAACACAGGGTGTTATTCATAAAATATCGTTTCATATGATTTTCAAATGCGTGGGAACACTTCTGCTGGGAACATACGTTGTTCAAATAAACTGTTCTATGAGATGTATCCTAATCAGGAGGGTCCACAATCATCTTTTAGCTCACTGTATCCTTCACAGACAAGAAATATCTATTTGCATTCTGGTGACTCCAACAAGGGCAGTACAGAACTGAAATCCTATCTCCTCCGAACAAGAGTACCATCAGCAACCTCAGACATGTGTTTTGGCATTGTTGAGTAATTCCTTTTCTATGTCTATGCTGCAATGGACGGTGAGAGAGTATGGTCGAGAAGAAGTCATCCTGGGTCTAGAAATTAAATAAGGTTTCTTTGGGCAGAGTGAGGTGTTGGGCTTGAAATATGGGGGGGCTATGAGGGGGATGGGAATGGGGGAAAGTGATGCCAACTAAGAAAAGATATTTGAATGCCCGGGGTAGGCTGGCAGTCACTTGCACATTTTGGCCATGTTGCCAACCACCTTATTGCCTGAGTGCACGCTGCACGCTGATGTTTAAGGTTTGAGTTTTTGCAATTTCCTTCACAATATGTTTGTCTGGGCAATGATTCATTTAATTCATGATAGCTTTAGGAATAGTAATTTGTGTGCATGTTTGTGCTCATATAGTTCTTCTTGTGACAGTCTCCCCACTTCAATTCACTTTAAAAGCCAGTGCATCAACAATTTGGACTGTGTCAAGGGTTTAATGTATTTTGCATTAGTGTGATCGTGAGTGACTTTTCAATTTCATGAATTTGCAAAGTTGTGCTCAAGTCTGTGACTTTGCAATATTTCAAAGTTTAATATTGCAATGCCTGGCATGGGGGAATGTTTGCTTTTTTATGTACTGAGAGTTCTATTGAGTTTTTCTTATTCCTAACTTGCCTCCATTCTATTTGGAAACTGAATACCAGTAATTTCTCCGCTCCTTCCTTCTGATGAAGTAAAGACACTGAGTAATGTGTCAGTGTATGGCATGACTTAGTCACAGTTTCATTTTATGAATGATGCTACCCTACATCATTCAGGTTTTTTGCACCACATTTTTGAGAAAGTAGAACCCGAGAGTGAAAACTATCATAACCCCATCCTTCCTTTCATTTACCGATTACAAAGTAGCTTATAGTGTTACTTAAAACACCTATTTAATATCTTATTCCTGTTGACTCTGAAAATAACTCCTGAGTGAATAAAGTATCTTGTATATAACTGGCAAACAGAATATAAAATGACGGGTACATCTGCATAGTTTATAGAGTTAGAGTTGACATTAGAAACCCTTAAATTAGGATGTCAGCTGTTAGTATTTATGGCACTAAATACACATGGCTCCCTGAAAAAACACAATATAGATTGCAAGTTAAAAAAAATACAAAATGCCACATGTCTCAAATGGACATTTAAGTATACACACATGGAAGAACTTGACTAACTGGGAACTCATGTCCCAGAATTATAATAATAATATGAAATAACATGAAATAATCCAACCATGTTTCATGTCATTGCAGGAGGAGCACAATTGACAAATACATCTGAACAAGAGAAATAGACAAGACGTGCTAGAAATAACCCTCCAAAGGGTCAAAAAAGGAAAGATAAGTCAGATATTAAAGCAGATAATGATAGCAAACTGAGGCCCAATCCATTTACAGAATACCTAGAGCGGAATATTGTTACGATCACAACAGAGAAGTCTGTCTTCCACTGAAGAAATTCCACGAGAATTAGTATTTAGAGTAATTTGTAGGAATATAACATGTAGGGAAAAGAATGAATACCTTTGAATGAGAATTTAAGGACTACGAGAGAATGATAATAGTTCATTAGTTGATATATTTAAAAAAGCATCCACAGTAATTTTTTTTTTTTTTCGAAGATCACATGAGCCGACTACTGTTGATCATAACAATTCTTTCACATTAGGTTTAGCACTTTCTCATGAGCATTGAATATCCACATCGAGACTGTAGTAAACATTCAAATTAAGATATGTATGTGTTTTGACTGAAAGAAAAGAAAAACAATTTGAATAAATATATTTGTAACAACGATCTGTAACAACGAGACAAGACTCGAATGTTAAATATACAAATTTCTGTTATAAACAGGCAATCCTGTGCCATCCCAATGACTAGGACATGACAGCACATTAGGGGTCATTTATGTTCTGGGTTAATAGGGGTTGCTCTCACAGGTCGTTAAAAACCCTCTAGTCTCAAGTCTGTTTTCAGAACTAAATAACCTAAACCTTTTAAAAAGTATTACCTTTAAACCTTCATATTGACTCATAAATTCTCTATCTGTTATATTTAATATTGACTATAAAAAGGGATTCCACATAATTGAACATTATCCTTTGAATTAATATGAATCTGATTAAAATAATTTTACTGGCATTGAAAAACATATATTTTCAGTGTTTTTGATGTCATGTTTGATTTCCAGGATGTTAGGCTGAGCAGTGCATGGTGGTGGCGCTCTTTATGGTTGAGTAGCTATCCATAACTCGTGAATGTCTTTGGTTTTTACATTTTGCCCTGCGACGGTGATGTTCCTTTAACAATGTTTTTCACTGAATTTCACACATTTTTAGTAGAACAACTTAACCAGAGTGGCCCTTTAAGAAAGATGTTTTCACTGAATTGCAAAATGTGTTTTATTAGAGCATTTTAAAACACCCTGTTAAAAAATGCTCACTGAATTTAAATGGTTATTGACAGAAGATGCCTCATGATGTTCCAACATTGTATGTAAGTTATTAATAATTCCACTTTTAAAATATAGCAAAGCAATAGCATGATGGGCTATGAGATTCAACTGTGTTGCCTGCCTGACAGATCAACCCACAGTAAACATTGGTCATGTCCTGAAGCCTAGCTCAGTGGCCAATACATCCCAATGATGGGACTATGGGCCACTGCTCATGTACTTCAGTCATGTTCCTCGCCTCACTAAGTATCTCACAGTAGACAGTGGGAATTGCAGAGCACCAGTCCCAATGCCCACTTTAACTAGCTGGTCCCTGGGGGCCATGGACTAATTTTGGTACCAACATGTTGACAGTTTAAAAAAATAATACAATGGCCACAGGCACCAAAATTATATCACTATTTTCTTGTAAAAACATTTTGGCGCCGAGTGCTCTTCCTATTGGAAAAACAGCGTAACCATAACTACAGGATCAATGTCACAAACTCTGCAATCTATGCATTGTATAAATATGCCTGAATGTCCTTGAACATTTGCGATCATCATAGCAATGTCATCAAACATCTGTGATGTGTGCGGACAGCATAGAAGAAAAAATACCAGTGTTGTGCCCTTTTCTAGACTTATTCCATATTATGCTTAGCGCCTCTCACCTCCTAGAGATAGTTTTCTTTGAAAGTGTAATGTGTTTTTGAATGCTTTTTCACTGTGATGTTCGTGGACTATGGGCACAGTGTGCAATTCCAAAATTACATCAATTCCAAAAAGTGTTGACACACCGCACCTTCTCAATTGACCAGTCAGTGACCTCATACGATGTCCACTGATGTCACGTGGTTGGTTCCCTGATTGGTCAGGAGACATTTGTGGACACTGAACTAGAAAGTGAGTCCATGGACCGAAATTAGATATCATTTTTTGTTTAATTCAATGTTTGCCTTTTTTTAAACACGCTTTGAGGACCAGGCAACCGCTCCATGCGCAAGATTGTTGAAAACCTGTCCAGAGGTTGAGGCTGTAGCTGTGAGCAAACATTTTTGCCCATTCGAGTCTATCTGGATTTTGAAAGCTTTGGGAACCCCCTACAACTTTATACCCCATTGACAAAACATTACCAAACTTTGCAAAACAATTCAGAGTTGGGTCTATATTTTATTTTGCAACGTTTTGTTCAGAATTGTTAAACGGCGCCAAAGTTAAAAGCTACCCAAAAAATCTTATTTCACTGATAAAGCCAACTTAACCATAACTGCCACATTTTAACAGATCCGCCATTTGCATATTTTCCTGCGCTACATAAACCCATTAACAAGAAACAGAGCGATTATGGAGGACAGAATGCAACATAATTCTTACCTCATAGTGAAGTTGCAGTGAAAAAGAGACCAAAATCTAAATTGTATGTGCAATTGTGGCAATGTCTAACGCCACAAGTGTGCGGTGGGTGTGGATACCAGATAAGAGCAGAAGCCCCAGCCTCCTGTTGCGAGTTTGAGCATTAAATTAGTCCAGGAATGGAGCAGCCGTACATTATGTGTGAGAGAAAAGGATAGTGAAGGGGGTTTACTGTAAATAAACAGCCACGTTCACTTCATGGGGAAAGGGAAAGAGAAAGTGCTAGACCAGATGGTTCAGATGGGAAAATTACCTTTGGAAATCATTTATTTATGTATGTATTTATTTATTTATTTAAATGTATAGATACTGTGCCACACGCAAGTAGGCCTCAGGGCGCATACAAGACAAAACAAAACAAACAGGATTAGGCAGAACAAGGCAAAATGTGGTGGAAATTGAGCAATAAAAAGGATACAGTGGGAATATGCATCTTCTGTGGAAGCATAGATAGAAATGTAAGGTAGGTAGTACAAAAAAGTAATAGATGTGGCTTAAGAAGAGGAATGAATAAAAACGAGAGAAAAAAAAACAGAACAAAAAGAACCCATGTGGATGAAAACATCTGTGCACCGTGCACCATTCCCACTCATTCCCAAAACAAATCCTTTAACAAATGACTTTCTAATGATAAAGATGGAGAAGAACAAAGCTGACAACCAATCATTACCCTCTGATTATCATTACATGGAAAACAGTCCCTGTTTTTTTCACAGTGAAATAAATTAAGTGAAACAATAATTAAGAAATTATCATCCAAAGTTTTTTTCCCCCACATAAATGAAGTTGATGAGTCCTTTCTATTACTTGCTTTTCTTTTATGCAAAATGTTTTCACTACAAGTGTTAGAATATTTCTGTGTATCAAAGTGGATAGAAAGGGGACAGTGAAAGGGCATAGAAAGGGGACAGAGAAATGTGTGAGTTATGCAAGGAGCATTAGTGTAGAGACTTTGAATCAGTGTTTTCTGAAGTTGCTTGAAAGGAATTGTCTTTTATTTCATGTATTCATTACATTTACATGAAGACAAAGATAAGGAATATGTGAGCACTCAGAAACTAGCATAACATTAATAATTTCTACTCTTATCAGAGGCGGTGCATCACAACCACAACAAATGACAGCAGAAGCAGTAAGAACTTAACATAAATCAGAGAGACTAAGGGTCTCATTGCAAGTGTGCTAGTGCCGAATTAATGTGCCAGTAATTCTGTTTACCAGCATGTTTCCCAACTGGCATACTACAGGTTTGTCGGTGGGGTGGACGGAATTACCTTCAGGCAGTAGCTGGAGGTATTTCAGCCACCCCACTGACATAAAATAGAGGGTATAACCTGCAATCCATGGAGTGGGGATTAACCACCATTGACACCTCCTGTTAGCTGCCGATAATTTCAGCAGAACAAGTGCCAACAACGGTATTACCGTTTGGTGGTATCCCACCAGATTTACCAGCGGGGTACCACCAAACCTATAATGAGGTCCTAAAACTTTGAAATAGCTCATGCTGTTTGGCTCATATTTATAGAGTCAAATGGGGGCGGTGGGGTCAGTAAGGGAAGCATTCCTGGGGTTCTGATTGCTCTTTCATTCTTAGGCATCTCTGCCGACTGATTCAATTCCAGCCATTTCTGATGCTTTGTTGTCTTAATATTTTGGTGACTTTAGTTATGACTTATAAGTTGAGCCTGGCATCGTGAGGAAAAACTGGAAAAAAGTACTATAAATGTAAATGGAAAAGACACAGCACTGTCTGTCCCTTTGAAATTGTTGATGTGAAAGAACTCAACAGTGTTTTATTTAAACAAGGTCTGCTTCAGCCTTGATTGACTCGCAGCAAATTGCCTGGTACGGGAAGCCAGAGGATGTGGATGGAAAAACTGCAATCAGTACCAAATGTTTCGCGCATTGATTGACAAGCAGCAAAGATGTACTAGAGTAAGATAAATTGGCCAACCAGGTCCATTGTGACAGCTCCCGAGATGGGGAAATGCGTTCCTGTTAATTTGCTGCTGGGACCTTGTCATTTCTGAGACATACATCTGAGCATATTTTAATCGTCCAAAGAAAGTTATGATTCCCTTGCGCATGTTCATTTTTAGTTTAGATGGGTGAGGATGTCATTAGAAAGCGGCACTTAGGCATCCTCAATATATAGTTCTGGGAGCTCTGCTGCTGAAGCATGAATGAAGAAAGATGCAAGTGCATTTCAACATTTGTATTGCACGAAACTGCCAACATGCACATCTGTGTGTACCCTTTGCCAGGCTAATTGGCGCCAACTTAAAGAACATCATATTTCATCACAGTCAGTACATATCACATTATCTCCCATCAGCCCTAACCAGAAAAGTCAATAGTGAGGGATCATGGCAGTGATCGTCCAAAACATCTGTAAAGGCACAGGTGTTAGACCTTGCTCTAGTAGTGCTCGGGATTCGCTGTGTGATAGCAGATGATCCACGCATGCTCACTAGAGAAGGCAGGGGGAATGGAATCATAGCACAGTCGTACTGTGTATTATTTTATTTTTAAAGCTACAATAGGAGCTGAATCATTGATGAACTGAAATGCCATGTGTATTCCTATAACTAGAAACACACGTTTTCTCTTCCAACATCTTACGTTTCTGGGGGACATATTTTGAAAACACTTTAGTTGATAGCAAACTTTACCTGTGAATACAAATCACCCCAATGGAACATTAATATGCAATACCTGTATGATATGATTGGTTATCTATAACGCGCTTAATACCCAAAGGTTTTGCTCTGTCGCTTCCAAGGCGAGCACGTTGCCCCTAAGCTATCCTCCTGAAACAATAAGTATTTTTGAGTCAGGAACAGACAACAGGAACGTACTATTTAACTGTGTTGATTCCCCTGAAGCAATAGACTATTCAGTTGATCGCGAGAGAAAAGTTGGGTTTTCTGAAACCCGCCTGTCAATAAAGGGACCAATTAGTGACAGGGAGTGGGGTTGGGATGGCTGGGCTACAGGAAATATTCTGATTAGTTTAAAAGGAACACACCTGTCAGGCAAGATTCCTGAACTTAATAGCAACTACTGTAAATACACACAACTAATATAAAAATGGAAAGGCTAGTTACAAGCATCCCACACCTTAAAATAACACATCAGTTATTTGTTTTTGTGGGGGAAATGAGCTTCATGCCTGTTCATGTTTCAACCCCAGGGTCGTATCCATGTCAGATTTTCAGGAAATCCCTCATTAATATTCATGATATAAATGTGCATACAATGATTCTAAATGTATGCACATTTTTGCTCATGAATATTCATGAGGAATATCCTGAAAACCTGTCAGGTGTCCTTCCCTTTGAGGCCTGAAGTTGGACAACCCTGGCTCTGGGGTTGCCCACAGCATTATTTTTTTTTACCGTCCAGCCATCACCTCCTTTGTGTTGCAAAAGGAACAGGGGATCAACAAATCTGCCAGACTCCGAAGGGAGAATAAACAAATAATTCCCAAGCACGAGAGAACTGTGTGAGGGATGAATGGCGGGAAAAGCCTCTCAGTCAGAGAGATAGACAGCTCAAATTGAAGATCATGGAGGCATGAATAGGATGACAGAGGCAGAGCGTGGGCTTGTGAGCATAAGATGCCAAAGCGAGACTGAAGGCCAAGAGCTGGCATTGGGAGAGCTGACACGATAGTGAGTTTGCTAAACTTAAGCAACATGAAAGGTTCTGCTGACGTGTTCCGATCATGTGGGCAAGAACATTAAAGGCAACAAATAGAAATTCTACCTTGCGGCAGGCAGAATCCAATCCCAAAAGCATTACAAAAGTGGGAAACCACACGAAACTCTGGGAAAAGGAGTCAATCACAAAGCTTGACAAAACTCAGAGAAATGAACCAAGTGAATTGGTGGAGTCTTGTGAATGCGGTACAGCCAATCAAAACAACCGGAAGCCAGAGAAAGAACTGTGGAACATGCACATGCAACATCGTCCGACAGGCCGTATGCACACTTTGCACTGGACAGTGGTTGCCTTTCAGAGTACGATGTCCATCATTCGGCTGTTTTTTTATGGATATAAGGTGTAGAGGGTGTGGGGACTAGATTGCAAATAGGTGGGAAAGGGGTTTTGAGGGGGTAAAACCCCAACAAAAACACAATTAGATGCGTTTTTGTGGCAAAAAATCAGCAGCAAAAAATGCTCCCAAAAAAACTGGGCGATGGAATGACATAGTAGCCCCTTCAGACCCAGCAGAAAACAGAGCACACTGCATTGCAGACACACGTGGGAAGTTGTGGGTTGCAGGCAGTTGCATTGGCTTCCGAAGCCAATCTTTGCACATCCAAGCAGGCAGGGGCAGGGGTATAGCCTTGTTTCTGCGAGGCGATCGGGTGGACGGAGGCTGCTGCCATCTCAGCCCTGCCAGTTTTTCTGACACTGCCCGCATGTGTGATATCTTACATTCATTTGTTAATAAATGACAAAACAAATCCATACACTTTTATCCAGGTGCTACATTGTATTGGTTTGTTAAGAACACAATAATTAAAATAATCGCTGCAACCATTTAGCCTGAATTGTGCATGGGCGTTAATGACACTGCGAAACACTTCTTACATCGTTTTGCTCTTAAACTCTCTCATTCCTTATTCGTCCATCTGGTTCTCTTTTTTTTCTCCATATGCTTACACACAACTTTACTTGCCCTGGTGCATGCCAGTGCCTCGTAGGCCTTTAATGACGTTATAACCTAATCATGTGCACTGCCCTGTCACTGGAAGGCGAGCATGGAAATAGCGCCTTGTTATAAATGGTTGCCTACCAGCTATGATCCATCTCACTGATTGTGCCCTGCGGTTCAAATGTATGCAGTGCCGTTTTTAAGCGAAGCGAGTGCAAAGCAAACCGCATTTGTCATTCCCAGCGGAGGGACCATTGCCAGCCAATTTATAACCACGAGGAGACGTGCACTGGTTCGCGCGCACAGCAAATACAGGGGTTTGTGTTCACGTGACGAAGGAGTAGAGCAATGGCAGGATTGGTGGAAACACTCTCTGGTGTGACCTGAATAGGCGAGTTAGGGTACTTGATAAGCATACAATTCGACAAATTACTCAGTGAATCAGTATTTTATATGATTGTGCAATACATACATAAAGAACCCTGTTAGAATAGCGGGGGGGGGGGGCGGGGGGATGCCAGAGTTTGTAGCGCCCTTCCCCCAAACGAGGAGGCAATGGCAGTGCTTTCCCAGAAAGTTGTTAAATAATTACGGCTCAGTTTTCACATGCTCCTAGACCGAGGTGTGACGTGAGTTTTCTCTCCCACTGCTTGCTCGCGCTTTGTGCGCTCCTAATTGCAGCCGTGTTCCAGGGAAGCAGACTTATTAATGCCACAAAACAGCCAGCAGCGAAGTGCACACGTTGAAGACAAAATGGACACAAACAAAAAAAATGCCTACGGTCCCAGTCGAGGCTTTCATTTTTCAGGTGGGAAATTATGTTGACTGGAGTAGGTCAAGGCTTGTCTTGGGAGTGTGCGTCAATCTGAGAAGCTTTTTCTTCATTCGTGTACAACAGTAGGTTTCAGCTTTAACATGTAGAGCAGTCTTTCCAAAGGCATTTCTGTTCTTTCTCATATGAAATCTGGTTTAGAAAGAGGTATTGTCCCAGTAGTCCAGGGCAAAATCTGATAACGTCCAATGCGTGTTTATTTACCGTGTATCTGCCATTTGATGTGACAGATCCACTTCTGGTGCAATGCGTGTCTGGCTGCAACGGACATAAACGCCTCCAACGGACATAACCGCCTCCAACGGACATAACCGCCTCCCTAAACGGTATATTTGAGAACTCCACTGCAAGTCTGCAGATGCAAATGGAGAGCCTGGCAGCATGCTGCCAAATTCAGAGCAATCTGTGAGCCATCATCGTCTGCGGGGTCAACTGAGAAGGGAACACGTGTGCTCTCCTGTGACAGGGAGCCCACTTTGAGTGAGCTGCAGTTATCACCTTAGAAAGGCAGGACTATCTCACCCCCAACTAAGCGATCATGGAGAGTTTGGAGCATTGCAACTAAACATCCCGATGAGTCTTATAAGTGGACTCTTCTTTTTCTTTCTCCCACCATATCTCTCTCACTTCTCGTGCCTGCCGCTACCACCTCTTCAATATTTGCAAAATCCGTCCCTCTCCCTCTCTCACCTTTCATGCTACTAAACTTCTAATCTCCTCTCTTATCTTCTCTCGCCTCTTCTACTGCTCCTCCTTACTCTTTGGTCAACCTGCTCTCATCTCTCCCCCTTCAAGTCTATTTACCACTCTGCTATCCGCACCCTCTGTCTCCTTACCTCCTGCCACTCCATCTCGGCTTCCCTCTCCTCCTTTGGCTGGCTTCCATTTCACTCTCAACTTAAATTTCACTTTCTCTGTCTTGTCTTCAAATCTCTCCATGGGCTCGCTCCCCCCTACCTCTCCTCCCTCCTCTCTTTCTACACTCCCTCCCGCTTCCTTCGCTCAGCTGACCATGTCCTTCTCACTGTACCTCCTTCCCCTTGTTCCCCCTCCCGTTTCTGCTTCTTTCAGCTCCTAGCTCCCCTGCACTGGAACTCATTACCTCTCTCAATCTGTTCTATTCCTACTTTCTCCTCATTTCACACCATCTCTCCCTCTCCACCCCCGCCTGGAAGCTCCCTCCCCTTTTTGCTTCCCCTCCCTTCTTTCTGCTTCCCCACCCTAACCCTACCCCTCTCTCCTCCTTTTCCTCCCCACCTCTCCTTCTCCGTCACATTCCCACTGCTCTACCCCCCCATTCCCTTGGGTTTAATTGCTCTTCTTTCTGGTTTGTTGATTGATTCATAACTATAACTTGCTTCTACCGTTACTGTTTACTGTTTTATGTCTTATGTACCAAGTTGTTCAATTGTGGTAAAGCGCTATATAAACAAATAAATACAAATACAAATGACAGAACATCAGTGTTGCTCGGCAGGTTTTGTTTTGCTCAGTTGTCAAGATTGTTTTATCCAGGTAAGGATGATTAAGATAATTTATCTTCTTGAGAAAAACATTGGTATTACCCATAACTCTGCATTCATGGCAGTGTGGAAATCTGCCTGCTCCTAGCTGAATCCTCCCGTAGACATTTCTTGTATAATAGAGAATACTAGTGTACAGGCCCATGTACACGGGCCAGTAGGGCCACTATAGATCCTTAGCCTACAGCTTCCTCTAGCGGTGACACCAGGCAAAGCTAAGCAAATTGGACCACTGTATATCCTAAGGCAAAAACTCACTCTAGCAGAGCATTCAGTTCATTTGGGCAGCCTCTACTGCGCATGACGGCTTCGGACATACAGCTGCCCTTTTATTATGTGGTATATGATTAGAATAGAGGCCGAGCTTGCCTTTTGGCACCATTTTTCTCTGAAGGGATTACACTGTGAGCACAGCCAGGCAACCAGATTTTCAGGCCATGGCTACCTTGAGGAAGCAGACTATTCTCTGT
The DNA here is from genome assembly GCF_040938575.1 of Ambystoma mexicanum. Classification (NCBI taxonomy): domain Eukaryota; kingdom Metazoa; phylum Chordata; class Amphibia; order Caudata; family Ambystomatidae; genus Ambystoma; species Ambystoma mexicanum. The sequence goes on from NC_090926.1 coordinate 530,850,142, forward strand.
GCATGAATAGCGTGGGCAAGTGTGGTAGTGGATTGGGTGTAATGACATTCAGATTTGCACTCTCTTTCTCCCAATGGTACCAGCCAGGTCCATCCTGATTACATCCAGAGTTATTCTGAAATATTTCATCAGCTCATTCTTGTAGCACAACTTCTGGAGCCTGACTCACACATTCTCTCCTAGATATTTTGTTATGGAAAGTTCTGGATCACTAATTGTCAGTAGAAGAAATATGTTGATTGTGCAGGCTTTTCTAAGTAAAGAATGCTCAACACCTTTGGGCACCACACACTAACTCACCAACTCACTCAAAACTGAGCAACATTTGATTCTTAGTGATTCACATCAAGTTATGTTATAGTACTGTACCTGGATGCTTCATGTCCTTCTGCAGGACTCTTTTGCAACCACTGCAACTCTCTCTCTCTCTCTCTCTCTCTCTCTCTCTCTCTCTCTCCCTCTGTCTCTGTCTCTCTCTCTCTCTCTCTCTCTCTCTCTCTTTCTCTCTCTCTCTTCTTCCCTCTGGCCCGACTCACTCTGCAGGGCACACCCAAGATGTTCTGATATCCTCAGACCTCCCCTTCTCTTACCCTCTCACCACTCCTCTCTCCCGGAATGATCACTTTCTCCTTTCCTCCCATCTCTCTCTCTCTCTCTCTACCCTCAAGCCAAGCCGATTCCAGCACTGCCACCTACCTTCTTGGTGATCCAACCCATAAAGCATGTGTTTGTTGAGGCTTTCGATGCTACTTTCTCTCCTCCTTATCCACCTTTGGCTGAGTCGCATCCTGAAAGAGCCCTTTCTAACCTCCATCTTTCTATCTATGACACTCTTGATGTAATTGCCCTTGTCATGAGGATCTGCTTGAAGCCCAAATCCAAGTGCAACTTGTACGACTCCGACCTTGTCACCCTCAAACGCAAGTGCAGGCTGGCTGAGAGGAAGTGGAGGGCTACAGGTGCACCCTTTGACAAACTGGCCTGCTGCCTGATCCAAAGGCAGTACAGACTCTATGTCCTCGCCAAGAAGAAAGCACACATCCATGCCTGCGTCTCTGTGGCATCTAACAACTCGGCCAAACTCTGCAAAATCTGAAAGGTGCTGGGCAACTCTGCTGCAGTTACCTGTTCCCTCCGAGTCCCTCTGTATGGCCTTCGCCTCTCATTTCATCATTAAAACCAATGACATCCTGTCCACCCTCTGTTCCTCTTCCTCCACTCGTGGCCTGTCTGTGGTTCTCCTCAAGTTTCAGTGAGACAGGAAGGCTGTTCCAGAGGGAGGCCCAGGCAGAAGAAAGAGTTGGAGTCAGAGGATTGAAGAGCTTGAGAAGGAAGATATTTAGGAAGAGAGAGTTGAAGATATTGAGGTCCCAGCCCCAGAAGGCCTTGTGGACAATGCAGAGGGTTTTGAACTTAATCCTCACCATCGCTATGAGTCAGTGCAGAGATTTCAATCCAGGAGAGATACGATCCCTGGGCTTGAGGCCAAGGACAAGTCTTGCAGTCCTGTTTTGGATGAGTTACGGAAGGCGGAGAGTATAGGCAGGCAGATTTAGAAAGAGGCTGTTGTAGTTGTCCAGCATAGAGAGAACCAGAGCCCTGGAGACTGTGAGCTTCTGGGGGGAGCAGAGGAAAGGAAGAATATCTCTGAGGAGGTGCAGCTGGTAGTGTGACTTCTTAGAGACATCAGAGATGTGAGGAGAGAAGGAAAGTGTGGAGTCGAAGATGACCTCAGGGTTTTTAGCCTCACAAGTGGGAACAGGAAGAGGTCCAATGGAATGAGAGGGGGAGTAGAGGTGGCCGAAGGGAGCTTGACAGAGAGCTGGGTGTCATCTGCATAGCACTGAAAACTGGAAACTGAAGCAGAGAGCAGCGACACATTGGGTAAGAAGTGCCAGGTATTGGTTGAACAGCTAGGGAGAAAGGTTAGACCCAAGAGGTACACCACGGGTAGAGAGAGAGAGAGATAGAAGAGAGGAAGGACCCAAGCTGGACATGGGAGGGTAGATTTGTGAGAAAGGAGGACAGCCAGGCCAGTGCCTGATCAGTGATACCCAGGTTATCACCAAGGCGATTGAGCAGGATGGCATGGTTGACAATTCCAAAAGCAGAAGAAAGATCGAGGAGAAGAACGACAGAAGGAAAGTTAGAGTCAAGGTTGGAGAGCCTGTCTTCACGGATGTTCAGAAGCACAGTTTACATGCTTCTGGCTGATCTGAAGCCAGACTGGTGCTCTTAGACACAACCAACAGATACAGTCTGAGGATTAAGCTGGGAGATGAGAGCTTTTCCAAGAGTTTGCCCAAGAAAGGAGCAATGGAATTTGGGCAATAGTTTGCCTTAGAGGATGGATCGGCAGAGGGCTTCTTAAGGAGGGGCTGCACAAGGGAGTGTTTAGGGGTTAGGGGAAGGTTCCAGTGGCAAAAGAGTGATTGCAGAAATCTGCCAGGGCTAGAGCAAGGGTGTCGATGTGGTCCTTGATTGTTCTGGAAGAACAGGGAATAACCTGTTTTGACAAGACTTTCAAAGATCAGACTTTTCTAGAAATGTTGTCGGGTGAACAAGGGAAAGGAAGAGAAGCAAGGAGGATAGGTGGCCAAAGAAGGGCCACAGGAAGAGCAGGGAGTAGAATGGGTAGGGGGAGAGGATGTCCTGAGTTTTAGAGATGAAATGAGAAGTCAGGGCTATGCAGAGGGCCTGGGAGGGCACAGGAGATGCAGAGACTGCAGCAGTCCATAGTTGGTTTTTTCATAAAAAAATAACCCGTACATGTTTTAACAGTCTCACTGGTTCAGGGTAAGTGCCCACACAGTCATCCCGATGGCCAGAGATTTATACTCAACAGTTGCATGTGTGTGGCTCCCAACAGAATCTCGGTTTAGGGGTTTATTTTGTTTGGGTAGTTCTCAAGCATACAGGGAACTAACTATTTCAGGCGAAACAAACAGTTTGTCTGCTGAGTCTGTCTGGTTTGAAACTGAATATTTGCTACTTATTGTCAGCATAGAGGTGGTGCAGAAACAGTATATTGTCCCAATGTCCATGGATGTGTGTGGAACATTGATACACTTTCTTTAACTATTTCTACAAAACAAAACAAAACAGTGTTTCAAGGAAATGTTTCTACATTCCCCATATGTCTTAGTCCTGTGCATGCCTACTGTATTCAATGTATGCATTGTGCATACAAAAGATTATGACCATGTGCCTCAATGGGCAATCATTCTATACAGCAATGGATGATGAAAACAAAAGCAGGTTGGCCATGCTTTTGAATCACCAAGGCCGTCAGGAGTTATAGCCAGTGAAAAGTTTGAATTGTGCATGCCAAGGATTCTGCCGATAGAAGCACATTGTGTGAATCAGCCCAGGTTCCAACTGGGTGTAATTACTCACATGTAAAGTAAAATGCATAAGTGACTGCACATGATTTTGAGCAGATAACCTTCCATTTGAGTTTCAGTCTTACAAGTGACACTAACAAATATGTCAGTGGTATATGTTGTACTTCGGTATATGTGCAGTTTACAATGAGACCTACATGAAACTTATGTTTTACACAGCAATGAGATCAATCTCTGAACCAGCTAATTGGTTGTTTAAAAAAAAAAGAAAAATAAGAATGGAAATCATATGCATTCATGTGTGATCCATTTGTAGTTCTGGTTAGTTGGTGGTGCTTAAACACAACCTCCAAGGGTGAACTATCAATTTAGGGTGTTGCCAGGAGGGAGATGACAGGTGTGAGTGCCACACATGTTGTGGGTTTTGTTTGGTTATTTACTCTCCTCCGGCCCATGGCAATGCTGTGGGATATCTTAACCCACTAATCCAAGCCCTGCAACCTCACTGTGTATTGCTGGCAGCAGAAACATCATAATGGCCGCCGGAAAGCATGCTGCTCGCCAGAAATCACCAGGAGGTGCGCAGTGAAAACCTGAAAAATAGGCCACCATCTACATTTGCCTATGTCAGTGGTAACCCAGGAGGCCACTGCCAAAACCCATCATTTGGCTGGTCACAGAGCAAAATCATTGCAAAAGAAACAGATCTGGTTTCAAAAATCAGTTTTTATTTGGTATCAAATTTGCAGAAATCATGGTTTACAAACCACTCAAAAAGATCCAACCTCCTTGTTGGCTAGTCAACATCATTCTACTGCAAGAATCTACAAAAATATAATGTCCACAGAAGTGTATCTATGTCTGAACAAAGTATACTTTTGAGGATTGCTTGCTGGAAGAAAAATGTCAAAAATGGGTGTAATACCGTTACTCACCTCTACCAGAAGCCGGTGTTTTAAAACCATTTTGGGTAAAGTTGAACATGGAACTCAAACTATACCAAAGAAAGACTTGCTATCAGAAGCCTAAGAGGTGGATACAATTTAAAACCATATTCTGAAAAGGCTTGAAGCAAGAAATTGTTTAATGTATGTGTTAAAAATGTGATTTATATTATAAGAAAAGACACTTTTTAGACATTGGGTTAAGAGTTAAAGTTTCCCACACTGTGTTCAAACGAATTCCACACCTTCTCCCTGGACAACAGAGACTTCTCCCTGCCCTTGGCTAAGAGATTGACAGGCTGTTGTGAATAGGAACTAGGAGGGGCACCCTGGCCTGTTGCTCTCAGTGCAGACAAATGAATCCTTAGGCTGAATAGAAAATGCTAATTCGGGTGTGACTGACAACAAACTGCTGGCAGGAAGGAGAGACATGTGACCTCTGAGTCAGCCCATACCTTGGAGGCTGAGACAAACCATTGTGTGGCTTCAGAAAGCACAGCAAATGTATGTTGTAGAAAAATGCTTATAAAATATTGTACCGAACTGACAAAAATATGAAACCTTGAGATTGTTAAAATGAAAAATTCTCTAAGCTGGACTCTGTGTGATGTTCTGAGACCAAACCCCGGAATTATTCATATTGTAGCTACTGTGTTTATGCCAGGAACCAGAAGGAACCGGAAAAATTACTGATGTGGTGTGCATGCATGTCTAAAAATTGGTGCAGAAATAATATTGAGAAACCCACCAAAAGCGCAAAAAGTGGTCATTTCTGAACCAAAGCTCTTAGGAAGATGAACGTTGAACAGAAATGTACCTTAGTTAATCTGTCATGTGATTTATGTAGTATTAGAAGTTGTTTATATTGTAAATATGTGTTTTATGAAAAATAAGACACTCTGTACAGAGGCAAAGGGGAGGGATTTTCCCTAAGCCATAAAGATGACACAGGATGACACGCTGATCCTTTCTCCAATCAGGAGACAGGGAATCCTATGACCTATCAGATCCTTAGTGGGTTGGGCATTGTAGAATCAGCCTCCCCACCCACTTTGGAAATACATAAATAGGGACTGCCGAGGACAGGCAGGGCAAACACATTTCCACTACTCAACTGATTTCTTGGTGGAGCACCCTGCAAGAAGATCCAGACAGAGCTCCAGAGATAGATCCAGAACCAAACTCTAGAACCAACTCTAGGACTTTGAAGCAGAGAGGCCTAACCCAAAAGCTGAACCCTTCTCAGCAGGCCTTCCGAATCTAGCAACCTGATTCTAACCCCTAAACTTCCAAGGGGCTCTCACATTCAACAGCCGGGCTGTACTGTTTTGCTATTCTAGCCAAGAAACCTGTGCTAGAAGCAAGATCCAGACCCAGAAAGCAGAACTGTATCCAGAACCCATCAGATCCAGTCCAAGAGACCGTGCAGACCGCAGTGCAGTGCTGAGAGCAGAACTGAGAACTGTCCGGTGGCGAGAGAATCCCAGCCAAACCCATGACCAGATGTTTGACGGGGCCCACTCCATTCCAAAGCCATAGGAGTGAGTATCTAGTCTAGAACTGTCCATAACCAATCTCTTACCTTAAAGTAATACTATTACATCGAAATCAATCTGTCCAGAACTGCATTACAGAACTTCTGTTGTCTATCCTTAATTCTTCTCTCCTCCACATAATTCTTGATAATTGTAGCAATAATCATCTTTGCGCTGATATTTTCTGAAGAGGGACAAGTGTTTTGACGGATAGAGATCAGACCGAGGCGCCGCAGTTCTGGTGGCTGCTCGTTGAGTGTCGTGCTTCTTCATAGCTCCTTAGTATAAGCCTATCCTTGTTGGTAAATCTGTAAAGCGCATCTTTCATTTTGAAATCTTGACCCTGTTTCTGAAAAATCTACCTTCACAAAAATGTTTGAACTGCACGTCCTAGAACCGAAATATAACTGTCATTTTTAAGCTAAGATCCTAAGCTTTCCAACAAACTTGAAACGACATTCCATTTCCTTATAGTTTTTCCGTAATCGCGTTTCACGCACGCAGAAAAACTGCCGCGAATTGCATTTTGGTTAAATTTCATGTCAGAATAGCTGTTTCTTGTTTTCAACTGTTGAATTGTGTTTTCAATCTGATAATCATTCATAAATCATTGCTAGTGTTGACCTGAACCAATCCACAGTAACTCTCACTTATCCTGAATCTCCTTTAGTGAATTGAAGTCATTTTTAGCATTTTTCCCATTCATTGCAAACCACATTTAAAAGTGATTGACCTGTTTTAAAATCATACCTGTTTTCTCTAAGCTTGCTGGGGAACTGAGATTGAACTGCATTATTGATTGTATTCCTGAAACCTGTGTGCCCCCATTTCCATCACTTCATATTGCATAGTGGGGGGAGTGAGTAGTCACAGGGGAAAAAGTGATCATATTATTGTTTGATTGAAATCATATCAAGTTTATTTCTGTTTTGCATTCTTTTCCATCATTGCATTTCCTTGACCATACCCAATATTCTCTGCTACTTTATCCTTTCTATTCCTACTCCTAACTGATTAAAGAGATTGTTGATATTGTAATATTACCCATTGCTGACTAGTGTGCTATTCAGATATTATTCTATTCATAAAAGTGTGATATATATATTGTTCAATTCTTCAAATAAACCTTTTAATTTGCCAAACAAACCTACTTCATGGCTCAGTAAGGTCAAGGAGATCCAAAGAGAGGGGCGTTATATAAGGGTTCATCATCCAGATTTAAAGAACATTTGACATAAAAATATATAAATAAGGGTTTCCATTGGATATCCCAGACTAGGCATGGACTTAGTTGGAATGCTGGATTGAAGTCACTTACAAGCCAATCTTTATGGCCAACCCTAGCCACTATCGGACCCCCTCATCGAAAAACACGTCCTCCTAGGATCTCTTTGAACTAGCTCTATCAAGAAGTAACAGCAAACATATGCCTGCCAGTTGTATTCCCAAGCACTCTTCTGAGGGTTAATGGCTTAATTACAGGTGCCAATGTGCAACTGATATAAATCATTGTTTTAACAAAGTGTTCCTATAGCCGCATGATTTGTGTCTGTTTTTTAATCTGAAGTCCTATTAACGAACACTGAAAAAGCGTCATTTTTTGGATTGTGTATAGGTATTAGGTAGACATATGCCAGGCACTGCCATTAAAGGGCAAGTAATAACACCATGTCCCACGTGTTGCCGTCTCATGGCAAGTTATTACCATTGTGGCAGTGCCTGGCGAATGGCGGATGCCTATACAAAGGCCACAACTGTTGGCTTTGACAATGCTTTTTCTCGGTTGTGGCTGAGCTCGTCAGATAAAAATAATAAATCAAAAAATCATAATTTTGTTTCCATTTAACATTTTTATTTACACGTACATATTACTCTTCATTTCTGAAATTATATATTTTTTTTTCCTTAGGTCGCCCCCTTCCACCAACATCGTCTTCTAGCCTTCTGCCATCTGCTCAACTGCCGAACTCCCATAATCCTCCTCCCGTCAGCTGCCAGATGCCATTGCTAGACAGCAATAATTCCCATCAAATCATGGACACCAACCCTGACGAGGAGTTTTCCCCAAACTCCTATCTCTTAAGGGCATGTTCTGCACAGCAACAGACTTCCAGCAGTGGTAAGTAAGGAACCTAATTTGTTGATTACAATGAGCATGTAGTGCATTATTGCATTTAATTTTAAAGCACAATATATCTTTTGAACGTTCTCCTTTTCTTGCAAATTGACAACCTTTAAGGCTCATGCATGGAATACATTGGAAATACAAAAGCTACCTCCTCCACAATTACTATACACCTTAGAAGGTTTCTAGTCATAATTGACTAATCTCCTTTCCTCAGTTAATATCTGTCTGTAGTATATCATTGCATGGTAGTGTAGTGGCTCTCTATGGACGAAATTCATTTTCTGCGTATTAAATGAGGCTTTCCATGCCAAAGCAGTGTTTTTTGGAAGTGATATCTTCATGCATATTTACTAGGATTGCCATTGTTTTCCTTCTGATGACTTAAAATACAGACCATCCAGCTTATAGTGATTTTCCGCTAACATTGAAAAGGCACAAAAGTTTTCATTTTTAAATGTACCACAAAATCTGTGAAATGCTACTAAAAAGGCTAAATCTAATATTATATCCATCCACCACTTAATGCAATTCGTTGTACACATTTGTGCCACATAATGTTCCTTTCTTGCTGAGAAATGTGGCCATAAATGTTGCAATATCCTTGGTGTGGCGTGGGTTGGGCGGGTGGCTGAAAATATCTTTCTGGATGAATAGCTTTCGGTTTGCTTCAATCTGTGTCTTCTATACTGGTAAATGGAGGTCTGCTCTCACTCTGCCTGACCGCACAGTTGCAGTTGGTTTGTTTCTTATTTCTGTGTAGTAGGTAGTTTCTGTAACACTTACTTGGAGAGTTATCAAATTCCACATGCTCACAAATGAATTCAGAGCAAATCTTTCTGTTTTGATACCTGCACTGAACTTGTGGAGCAGTATGCATACATTGAACATGTTGAACACCGTTTTTTCACCCAATGTGGCATCAGTCTTAAACCACCCAATATCATTTTAAGGAATGTACACTTGAGAAACCATATTGTTGATGGAATCTTCCAAAGGAGATGTGTTGAGTATGTTTGAAAGGTGGCAAATAAAGGATTGAGAGAATGATATAGTAACTAAGAACCAAAGCATACAATTTGTATTTCTTTAATTGGTGAACTGAGCTTAAAGCAGTACTTGCCATGAGGAAGACCTATATATGGTCGAAACATGTGTTGGCTGTTTTGAGAATTAAACACATTATATAGAAGAATAGGACACTTATTGTGTATTTGTTGTTCTACTGAGTATTAAGAAATATTGAGAGTCATTGGGTTTAGCGCATGAGGTCCGACTGACAAGTATGTTCAGTATGCATTGAGGTTTTAACATTACCCTCACGGTTGGAAGTTGATGTCTTGACAACCTGGATGCTGCCATGGCGGGTGTGGAGAGCATGAAAGATACCACTTAATCCACTTTCCAGAAGCACATTTTGAGGTGACAGGACTAACCCAGTTACTGTTAGCTTGCCCCCATGCTCCATTTTATATATATATATATATATATATATATATATATATATATATATATATATATATATATATATATATATATATATTGAAGAGAAAGGAGGAGAGAGGAAGAACTGCACTCTCCGTGGACCCAATAAAATCAATCAATCCAAAAGGGAAAGAAGGAAGAGCAGCTCACAAGAGGTAGTTAAGAAATTCAATTAATGTAAACAGCACAAAATGTGCAAAACAAAAGGCTGGGGAAACAGCAAAACAAACAGAGGCAGGACGCCTATAGGCACGACCTGCTTACAACGCTCAACTGAGCGCTTGATCACGTAAAGAAACAAAGGACAAAAGCACAGTTAAAACAGCATGTAGTCCATCAACTATGTCAGTAGAAATAGGGGTGCATGAAAGGACTGATTCAATGGCGGCCATATTGGAAGAGAAAATAAAATAATGGCCAACAATAAAACCAAACGGGACCGATGAACTGGGCCAATGGAATAATCGAAATGAACCTATTTTGAATATAGAGACCAAAGGCAGACAAACAAACGGTCAAATACAAAAACAAGGCCATATGAGCCAATTCCCATGCACCCCAATTTCCTACTTGTGTTACCGGTCTAAAAAGAAATTACAATGCACAATTAGCAGTTGGGTGAGTGCAAAGTGCACTCACAGAATAAAATCACAATACCCCGTCAGATCAAAATACATATATATACATCAATCAGTCAAATATAAATCAGGCTAAATATATATACATAACACTATTCGTTATGTTAGGTTTTTTCAATGTTCTCATGATATACGAATCTGCATGCATCCATCCGGAGCCCATCACCAGAAGATTAAGTTAATGCTAAAAACAAGGGCATCTATGCTACCAATTAATCTTCGAAGGTTGTCGAGAGGAGTCGAAGTTACACGATTATAAATTCATGATCAAGCAGCCACTCCACCGCAACCGCTCCCGATCATTTAGTTCAGGATTTTACTTTTATCGAAGCGACGTACGGAAGAGCGAGCTCACTTTATTCACCAGGCCCTTGTGAATCTCTTCCTTCAATGTAAAACCTTGGGGAATCCCGATCAAATTGTTTCAGAGCCTCGGGTGATGCAAAATTAATTAGCCTACCCTGTGCCCTTCCTTATGCACACTGTCTTGATATATCTACACAAGGCATGTTCCTAAAACTCACATAATCAAATTTGTCATCAATTGAGCAATGCATTGTTGATGTTATGAAAGACTTTAATCTGCCATAAATCTTTATTAGAGCTCATCAGAGCTTCCAGATCTTGAGAAATGTGATTATAACACTCTTTCAATAACATTACATCATTGTGGTAATTAGTTTACCATTTGGAGTAGCAACATCAATCACAACCAGCATAGCCACACAGTAAACAAACTCAGCCGCTAAATTCTTGCCTTGTGTCATGACACCATCTTTGTTTAAAGTAATGCACACAAAAAGCAATCTATTTCTTCCTCTATGATCTCTGTGTTGTACGATACTGAAAGAAATCTGTTTCACAAAGTTGTCTTCAATGTATTGGTGGCTAGATTTCGTTTTCTTTAGTTACAACCACTTACATAACAATGCTTACAGTAGATACAGACAATGATGTCAGCTGTGTTACATTGATGTTTTGCATTTGCCCATTTGGAGTGCCTCTCGTATTGCTATATTGTTCAATTTTCCAGCTATTTGCATACAATTGCATATAATGGGTGTGACCTATTTACACATGTGTAGGATAAATGTCCTTTTTGATCATATCCATAGGAACAAATCAGTCAGTTTTGCTAGGGAGCCTGTGACTCCGAGGTCTGCACTAATTTGAACGGTAACGTCATAATCAGTGGAGACACTTCAAGCAGCCACAGAGTTTTAGGTGCACTTGGTGTTGCTAGCACCACTTAGGTAGCACTTAACTGCAATGTCGCCTGTGCTTCATTGGACGTTTAAATGCGCGCCTGAGGAGGCTGCAGTTTTACCTGGATTTACAAGCTGCGAAAGGAATGCATTTAGGAAACTGAAACGTCTGCCTCTGCTGATGGAGGACAACCCAAGACTGAATGATGTAGTGATCTGTTTTATATATATATATATATATATATATATGACAAATGAAAGGAACATCAAGATCAGTGCTTTGCATGCTCAGTAGAGTTGTGTGCATGAATGAATTACAATCACATATATACTTGTAAAGCACTTTGTATGCAAAGCATCCAGCAGATCACATTCAGGGCATGCCTAGGCATGGGCAGCCAGGTTGCATAGGGCCCCACTCTCATAGGGGCACCTCTGGCAGGCACAAAAGTCCTTGTATATACTAACTAATAAAATGAATGTAGAGGGTTGGGATGCGCTGCTTCCAGGCATATTGCTCTTTTTTTGTGCCTGTCCCCGGTGAGGCCATGCTGTCATCACCCGATCCCCTGTGAGGCAGAGAGATAACCCCTTCCATCCACCTCTCCAAAGCCCAACAGACCTAGCACATCAGATACCACTGGTGCCTTGATAATGCACTTAACAATCAATCTGTTCCAGGAGATTATTTAACTTGTATGATATTCATAACAGATGGTTAATTTGATTGTCCATAGTTTTCTACAAGACCTTACATTTCGGAAAAGAACTGTAAGCATTCCATTTTTATTCTGAAAGCACACACAAAGAACCAATTAGTTACCCAATTTTAGGTCTGTTAATGACTCCAATCAAGCAGTCCCACTAAGCCAGTGCCTTGTCTGGGATTGCTCAAGGGAAGCCCTTATTTATATATGTTTATGTCCAGTTTGTGTACTCTGGATGACCACCTTTATATAACACCCCTCTCTTAGAATCCCCCTGACCCCACTGAGCCAAGAAGTAAGTTTGTTTTGAAAATTTAAAAGGTTTATTTGAGAATAAAACTATATATATATATATATATATATATATATATATATATATATATATATATATATCACTTTTATAATAAATTAATAATTGATATCACACTTGTGAATAGGAGCAGTAATCAGCATTAGGTAGTCCTACAATAGCACAGTTCTGGTGACTTATGACTAGGAACAGGGGAATAAGGTATCAGAGAATGCTTTATGGTTTCAAGGAGATGCAATGATGAATAAGAGGCAGTACAGAAATAAACTTGATATGATTTCAGCAAAGATAATGTGATCACTTTTTCTTCGACAATTCACTCCCCCCTTATGCAATGTAAGGAGATGGAAGTAACACGCAAAATTCTCAGGAATACACACAAATGCAATACAAAGTTCCAGTTCCCCCCAGCGAGCTTAGAGGAAAACAGATATGATTTCAAACACAGGCAAAATCCTTTTAAAGCTGGTGGCAATGAAGTGAAAAATATACTCAAATTGCTTTTAATTCCCTATAGGAGGTGCAGGGTGAGTGATAGCTACTTTAAATTAGTTCAGGATCACTTTAGCAATGCTCTATGAATGATTGTCAGGTTGCAAACGAATTTCAGCAAAGGAAAGCAAGGAGCTGCTATTTTGACAAGTGAAGAAATTGAGCCAAATCGCAAATCACAGCAATTTTTCCGAGTGCGTCGAGTGCGATTACGGAAAAAGTATAATGAATAGAAAGTCGCTTCTGGGTTCGTTGGAAAGCCCAGAATCTTAGCTTTAAGATGACATTTTGTTCCTAGGACAAACGGTTCCCGAGATACGGACGATTTTGTGTAGATTCTCAAAATAAAAGTAAAGCTCAGAATGACAGATGACAGTTTTGCAGCGTTAAAGTCACAGAAGGACACACAATGCTATGGTGTAGTTCTAGATAGGTTAAAATAGTTTGAATTAGATTATTTTAAACTAAGAGATTGGTTTAGCACAGTTCTGGATGGGTACTCACACTATATGTTGGACAGGAATGCGACTTCGTCACGGGTCGGGCCAGGATTGGCTGCGGTTCTCTCGCCATGGATGGTTTTTAGTACCGGTTCTCTGGTTACAGTGGTCTGGGTCAGCTCTGCTCTGCTGGTCTGGTCTGGCACTCGGCGCTTCACAAAGGTCTGGTCTCTGGTTCCGGGTACAGCTCTGCTTTCTGGGTGTTTCTGGCACAGGGTTTTAGGCCAGAATCAAACAGCTCAGCCCGGCTGTTTTACTCTGATGTGCCCCTTGGAAGTCTGGGGTGAATCAGTTTGCAAAAGATTTTGAGGCCTGCTGACAAATTCTGAAGTCTGAATTAAAAGTTCTGGTCTCTGTCTGGATTTGAGGTCTAAGTGCTGGATCTGGTGTCTTCTGGCAAAAACGCTCCGCAAGAAATCAGCTTGAAGTGGGAAGTGAATCTCCCTACCTGTCCTGCAAAGTCTCCTTTTATGTGTTTAGAAAGTGGGAGGGTCGGCTCATCTTCTATGCCCAACCCTCTCAACTTATCATTGGCCAGTTCCTCCTCTCTCCCTTGATTGGGGGAACTGGGTTGTGAGTCAGAGTGATGAGGTAGGTTTATGGTCAGAGGATCCTCCCCTTGTCAAATTGCACACAAATCTATTTCTGATCCAAATACATATTTATCTATGTACAATTTTTCTAATATTATACGTCCAGTTAACATATTTTCTGTAGCACCAAACCATCCGATCCCTGTCTTTGTAAGATGTTGTGTCTATTTATGACAGAATTCTGCCCTTTTCATCCAGATAACGACCTCTAAACCTTTCCAGATTTTACACAAATGTGCACAAGGGATATGGGTTTCAGATGATAAAGTGTCAGATTTTTAACATGCATACATTTGGAGTAACAACCTTTTTTCCGCTACTATCCCCAAGAACATACCACAGGGTCCTAACACCTCTTAAAATGTGCACAGAAAAATCACAAGAATGATGATGTTATTTATATAATTTTTACAAGTCTGCACTATGAATTATCCATCTTTTTAAAATTATGCTCTGGCCCCAAAGGGGTGTGGTTTTCCAAAGCACATGGTGGAATTTCTGGTTTATCCACTTCCCCCAAGCTCAGCTGGCTCACAGATGCAGTCCCCCTCCCGGATTCCTTCCAAGAGGAAGCCATTTACGACCCCTCTAATTTAACATTTGCCTGGGCCAAGCACAGTGCTTTGTTTAGTTTCCTGTAGTCCCCAGGTGTTCCTCCCCTAATTCAATCAGAGAGGTATCATCTACTTTTGGCAGGGGCAGCAGAATGCAGCCAGGCCTGTGAACACAGCTGCTGATCAAGTTTCAACTCCTGTCGGGGGTGGTTGTCAGGCAGAATTCAATCTCTTTAAGCCGGCTTTAGCTAAATGTCACTTTGGTATCCCGATTTCTACATTCAAATCAAACTGACAATTTTTACACATGCAGCTAGAACACTGATTCTAAGTTCAAAACTATGACATTTCAACAGTTGCAAACTATGTGACACTCAACAGTAGGTCGCTCATTTATTTTAAACATTTAGATTTTGGTGTCTTTCAGTCCAATTTCACTTCAGCTGCTGACATCCACAGCTCAGCCAGTTTTGTTATAAACATTGTTTTGGGCTCTTTCTCTTTCCAGATTTTGTATGCACACAAGTCTACCTTCTGCCAAATGTCTGCTGGTGTGAATTGAGATTTTTGAATATCTTGCAATGTTTAAAATAGACATTTTTAGCTTGCATTTCAGAGAAACAAAGGTGATTTCAAAGCGCTTTTTTTTTTTTAGCCACTGCTACTGCTGTTTTTCCTTTGGCACACATTTCACTCATGGCACTCCTGGCCTATCACGCTCGCACTGGTGGGTGGCAGGTCAGGTGACCATTTTGGTGTGCGCAAAACTGCGCGGTTCTCCTGGTTCTGCGATAGAATAATGGGCGGCGACAGCTCATCCCCACATCTACCCAGTCTATTGATTTAGTTTTGTTCTGGGATAGAATGATGGGCGGCGACAGCTCATCCCCACATCTACCCAGTCTAATAATTCAACATGGGTCAAAACCCTTGACAGGCCGTTTTTCAAGACAATTACAATACGCACAAACTCATCTTAAACTATTTCCCTTATAATCACGTGAGCCTATTTGAAATGCCAGAAAGTGCTTATTGTTTGTAGAATGTTACATTTTCCTGACATATATGAACCATGCCTTTGTCATGCAATGGAAAACGAACAATTTACCTTTCCATAAATAATCTTTAGTTGTGATCTTTAAGTCTTAAGTGTTGAAAGTACATTTACAAAAAAACACTGGCCATTTGTGTTGCCTCATGCCGAATGACATTGTGGTATTTGGAGTTTTCCGTTCAAGATAGAGGACATTAATCATACTCTTGTTGCTTAACATAACCTGGGTCTGAGTCAGTCTGGCTTACAGCCAAGAAATGGCACAGAATCAACACTGCTGGATTTAAAGAACCATGTGGTTGAGATCAAGGATCAGGGGAATCTGGCCCTCCTCCTCCTCCTCTTTGATCTATCATCAGCATTTGACCTGGTTGACCACAAAATTCTAAGCCACCATCTCAACACCTCGGATGACTTTTCTCCTGAAGTCACCTTATGTATTGTGTCCTTTCTGGAGGGGAGAGCCATGAGATTGTTTACTGAGAAAGCCAGTGCATTGCCTACACCTATCGCATGTGGTGTACCCCAAGGATTGTGTATATCCCTGTGAAAAAACCAATGATATTTCCCTGCCTACTCCCCAGGGATCTTCTACATGGGAGGTCAGGGGAGGGCCATGGCTTTGGGATCCCAAACCTGGGGGTGGACTAGCGAGGCAGAGGGTCCTCAGGGATTGGGGAGGGAATATCCATGGACGAAACATGGTATCCCTACCTTTCTGATCCTGACCGATCCTACCTTCCCTCTACTGTCATAGGACATTGTCACTCATGTCCTCTTCTACCTCATGACTTTCCATCAAATACTCCAAATGGAAAAAATACAGTTAAGGAAATCTATAAACAAAGGTTTGCAAAATCCTTTTTCTAACTATGACACTGACCTATCTGCCGCTCCCCCGACTCTTGTAGACTATTGTAAACACAATGCTCTCCTTCCATGTTATCCTCATTTACTGAGGATACAAGAATGAAAGGACCAGAACATACATTCATTTACTATAATTATAGTAATAATACAAGAAGGAGAAGATTTGACGTGTCACCCCCTTAGCATTATGAACATCACTCTAACATTGAGGAAGAGAAAACTAAAAGTGGTTTAACCTTACTATCATAAGTACCCCTCAAGAACTAAGACATGGTATCCCCCTCTTCTGACATTGATCTACCTAGCCCTCCTCACCCATCAGCCTTTATGGGATATATTAAGGCACACCGTCTTTGTTTCCCAAAATACTACTCAAGTACGGTGATGAAGACAAGGAAGTCAGGAGGAATACAGACTTCCTATGTGAAACACCACTGTGGTACTGGGACGATGCAAACAGAGGCACACCAGAATAATCAATGGAGATGTCCCAATAAAAAGGCCAGACAAGGTCAGTTAATTGAAACTAAGTATACCCACCTGAAACCCATTAACCAGTCACAGGTATGTAAAAAGGAGGGAGAAAGCAGCAACAGGAGTAGAAGTCCTTGGAGTGACAGAAGCAGCTGTGGTCTTGGAACCAGAAGAGAAGCTCAGAGGAGACAAGACTCTAAGGGGAGCCAGTGTATGCAGTGCTGCAGCCTGGTTAGCGTCCACACCCTGTGGACTAGGAAGGCTGTTGTTCCTGGCCGGAGTGGCTTAGGTTCTGGAGATCCATAAAACAGAGGCGAGGCAGAGGAAGGATGCCAACTGAGGGGCCATTCTTCCACCCACCAAGAGGAGTGATCACCCTCTTGGGGCACTATGATGGAGTTGGAGTGCCTGACAGGTAGAGGAAGAACCGCTAGAGGCATTTCACAAAGTTTGTGGCAAGCGCAATAGAAATAAATGTCTTCAAAGGGGAGCTGGTGAGTGTGAGAGGATGAAAACCCCTGTGCGACTTTGATCGCGAGTGCTAGAGGTTGAACATCTATTCTATCCAGTTCTAAAGTATACATTGTATCGGAGTGGTCTTGTCACTTCAAAGAAGAGAAGGAACATGTTTGAAAGTCTCCATATGAAATGTACATTAAGTAACCATCCTCTGTGTCAAGAAGGAAGACTTTTAGAAAAGGGGAGCTGTGTGAAGCCATGAAGCATGAGAAAAGGGCATTGAGAGAAAAACTATAAAGAATAATTAAGCATCAGGGTGGCCCTTAGGTAGGAAAATGATCCAGGAGGACCACAGAGACCCCACCATAAATAAATATACACTGGGAAGGTTTCCAGGCTGCTGAGTGGCCCAGGACAACCAGTGAAATCCAGTAAAGAAAATATGAAGAAACAGTCATTTATAAATAAAGTGAATGTTGAAAGAGAATCTTATTTTGGATAATTACCTTTAATAAAAGGGCACAGCTAAAGCCCAGGGCACCTGGTTGCACAACCTGTAGTGGATGAACTGTGCAATCTGACAACTGTGCCATGACCAAGGGAGCCCCCTTGAACAAGTGAAATGCCTGACAAACTAACGTGAAATAAGCAAAGAGGAGCTATTGAGAATGGGGAAGGCAACCCCGAAAGAAACCCATTCAACTGTCACAGTTCAGCAAGTTGAACTTTTGTGTTTAAAGAAAGTGGAACTTAACCAGTTGAACATTGATATTTCGAAAGTGAACTCTGTGGAATCGAAAGGGCCGAAACTTGAGCAAGGGATGCCTGGAACACCCATTGAAGAGTGTAAACCAAAGAGCTTTTGGGTTCAGGGAGAAGGAGGCCATAGAAGCCAAATAAGGTACTGTGAACTTGTTGTCAAGAGAATCCTGTGCTGTGAACCTTTGACAAGTGATTCCTGAGAAACCTGTGGTGGAACTTTGTGATCCAAAGTGCCTTGAACTTGGGGACGGGAGTTACAGAAGAACTCCATTGCCAAACAAGTTTCACTTTGAACACTATTGAGTGTACCAAGTCGAATACATATTTTTATTCTATAGAAGTGAGGACAAGCAAAGGTTTTGACGCAGACAGAATTATGTTTCTGACTGACAGACTTAGACTACCCTTAGTTTACTTTCTGATAGGGAACATTCCCACCTTAGAGCTAGGCCAAGATTGGCGTTACAACATCGTGACCAGTAAAATAAAGGTTGTAGAACTATCTTTTAATTGTATGTGTCATATGTGGATACCATGCTTGTCTTAAAATCCCCCATGCTCTACAAAGTTTTTACCAGACCACTATTTGACAATCTGGACTCCATCAGCATAGCTTACACCAACTATGCCGATGACACTCAAATTCTCCTCCCACTCTCTGGTAATTACAATGAAGATTCTTGCACCCTCAATGCTGCATACTCCAGCATTCAGGCCTAGATGGCTGTGAACCTCCTCTGCCTGAATGGGGACAAGAAAGAGATCGAACTAGTAGGGCCCCCTGTAGTACTACAAAAACGTAACATTGAATATTCAGCCGTAAAAATTGATGACATCCAAGTCCCTGTATTTTCCATGTGAAAACACTGGGCTTATACCTTGATGCCACCCTGCCCTTGTCCCGTCAGGTGAACACTATCACATCCTCTGCAGCCTATGGCACCAAACTACTAAATGACTCAAGACCCTTCAAAACAACCAATAGCTGCCTTACTATAGCACAAGAAGATATTGGTGCCAGGCTTGACTACTGTAATGCCCTCTTGAGGCACCTCTACTAAAAACATCCAGAAAATGAAAGTCATTCAAAGAAATGTTCTTAGAGCAGCCCTGAACATTCCCAAATGGGAACACATATTGACAGCCAGGAGAGCAGCTCACTGGCTCCCAAACTGTGTATGGATTATTTTTAAAACCATGTCCATTACTTATAGGTGTCTGCCAAACATGACTCCACCTTACCTTTCTCTGATAATCTCCAGATCCCAATCATCCCAACTAGGACCCCTTATGCTCACTGTCTTCCCCAGCCAAACATTAGACGATCCACAGTTGATGGCCAGAGCTTCCCGTACATCGCTGCTAAACAGTGGAACTTCCTGCCTTCTACCTTGAGAGCTGAGCCATCATACTGGGTATACTGAAAATCCCTCTGACTTGGTTGTTTGCCTAACTAGTCCCTCATTACTGTATATTACTAGCCGGTTAGTGCCAGTTTGTGTTTGGGGTGTCTGGGTTTCAATTAATGGCTGTTATCCGAGATTTTAATCCAGGTATGTGTTACTTGTGCAATTCCTCTGCACACAAAACAGTCCCTTCTAGTAACAGCCAACAAGGACTGAAAATGCTCACATTACCATAAGACATGTGCTGATATTGTGGAAAAATATGTCTCTTCAACTTCTTTTCCTAATGTCTCTGCCCTACAAGTTATAGCATAGTCTGAGCATGCTCAACAAGCCAATGGGAAACATGGCACTGTTTTGGTCGCCGATTCTGCAAGTGATAGTATTAACATCATGCTGCCTTTTCCGTTTGAACAAACTGTTAAAGAATGTGTGGTGGTCTCCTTTATTAATGGTGTACCTATTGTGAGAGTGTTCCTTTAAGTGGTGGTATGAGCAAAATGATTTGCCCTGTGTCACAGAATGATTTCACTCGGGAGCCCAGTTAGTCAGAGTTTGTGGATGTTGATTATGTGACCTCTTTTTTCGGAAAGCCCACAAATGCAGAATATCCCAAAAACATCTCTGCATTCCTCACTATTGAACACTCGTTCGTTGGTTAAACATGGGGTTGAAGTTTATGACTATCTTGCCGAGACCTCTTGTGACCTACTGGCCATCACTGATTCGTGGCTGTCAGATTCCACCAAACTATACTATGCTCAAAGTGGAACGAATGATCCGCAGAGGTGGGGGCTAGCCATTATTGTCAAAAATGTTAATGCACACCCGCCACTTGATGGGTGTGAAAGTCTGGTTGCAAAATTAAAATGAATGCAAATTGTTTTTTAACTATTGTCATCCTTTATCTACCACCTTCTCCTTTCCAACGTTATGAAGAACATCTTACAGGTCTACTCAATATTGTTATTAAGGCATATTCCCCGGTGATTGTCATGAGTGATGTCAACATATGAGCAGACGATCCTAAGGGCAAACACGTGACTTCTCTTCTTCATGCATTGAAGGCTGTGGGCTTTATCCAGCCCATTCTTATACATACTCATAAAGAGAGACACAAACTCAACTGGGTTTTAACCCACCAAATAGCACTTTTGGATACAGTTAGAACTCTATGCCCCTGGTCAAACCACTCATTTGTAAACTGAATTCTTGCAGTAACTTTTATTGGCCTGTCTGGGAACCAAAGCACATTTTATTTTGCAATAACACGAAATCTGAAAAGGATGACTCCCTCCTTGTTGTGCACACAACTTCAAGATAAACTCCTTCAAGTGGATATCTTTAGTAAACCTAATGAGCTTGCTGGTCATATCATGAATTACTGATCCAGTAAGATTGTCACCAATATTATGGACACTCTTGCATCTAAAAAGGATAAATCAGTTAAATCGACTAAGAGTACCTGGTTTGGTAACACTATTGTTACCGTTCTGCGTCTTAAACAGAAAGCAGAGAGAGATTGACAGACGTCCCCCTCACCTGTGTCATCAGCTCTCTATAAACAAGCAGTAAACAATTTTAAAAAATCAATTATGGACGCCAAATCTCAGTGTTTCATTGATAGAATTGCAATGGCTAATTCTAATTAACGCAAGCTCTTCCAGATTTTGAAAGAGTTTGAGGGTAACTCTCCCTTGGACTCATTATGTAATAAGGACTCTGTATGGTGCCAGCAGATACACAATGGGCCTCATTACGAGCCAGAAAAACCGGCATGTTACCGCCAGACCCGTATTACCATTATCAATATTGTGGCAGGCATGAAGTCTACTTTGTGCCCGTGGGATAGTTGACCTGCCAGCATCTTTAAAGTTTGTATGGAAACCCTTGCCCCTTGGGTGACTAAACTAGTTAATTTGCCTTTTGCGGAAGCCACTGTTCCAGTGACTCTTAAGGAAGCATGGGTCACTCCGCTCTGAAAAAAAAAAAACAACTTGGACCCTTATATTGCTTAACATTATCGGCCAATTACTAAGGTTCGTTTTTTATTAAAATTCCGGATTATGTTGCTTACACTCAACTCAGAGATTTTACAGAAAGCAACAACATACTTATCCCGAGTCAATCAGGTTTTAGATCCAGATATGAAACAGAGACACTGTTGTTGAACTTAAGTCCAACATGCTAGTATTGTTGAACAAGGTAAACCAGCCCTGTCCTCTGTGTTCGACCTGGTGGGTCACTCTTTGTTGATCTCCAGGTTACGCACCCAGGCATATTGTTCCAATAAGGCCATTTAGTGAACTCCTTCCTTTCTGGGACCAAGGACTGTGAGAATGGCTGTGGAAAATGCAAGTTCACTTCCAACATCCATCACCTGTGGATTCCCCTAGGGATCCTGTATTTCACTGTTACTGTTGAACATTTACACCACACCTTTTCTTACACTTCTTGATGACCTGGGTGTCCAGTATAGAAACTATGCATATGACACCCACGTTGTCTTTGAACTACCCGGTTGTTATAGTGAAGATATAGTTGCCATTAATTTTAATTTTAATTTTTATTGAATATACATATAGCACATAGCTTTGTATATCATTTGGTTTAAAAAGAAAAACACACGCTCATTACAATTAACAAGTAAATAGTACAAATCATTACTAACAGCTTAAAATACATCACATCATTTTGCAACTAATCTCAGTATAGACATTTAAAAATCTCAACAATGTGCATATAAAATCTAACAATAGAATAGATCAAATTAATATCATCGCTTTGTAGAAATTCATACCATAATCGAGGAAAATCAGATATGTTGACAGCATTGGTGTATGATTTAAAATATTGCAAACGGAGCCAATTGCAACTTTCACATACAATTAATAGATGAAACAGTGATTCTTCCAGCAAATTGCCACATAATCTACAGTATTTGTGGTTGTATTCAGTTTTATTCAACCAATTTTTAGGTGATAATGCCACAGATGTATTAAATTTCAACAGAAGATATACCCGCAATATATTAGGGCTTGGATATGCCAATATATATCTCGGAGTGACTTCACGTGCTCGTCTATATTGACAGTAATCTTTGGCAGATGTTAAAGATTCAAGGTGGTTCATATTATGATGGAAAGTCGATATAGCCAATTTCTTTTTGAGCCACAGTTTAATGTCACCTATAATATATGAATAACCTTCTGCATTAGGCCACTGGCTATGAGTGTGTTTCAATGTACCAATTGTGCCAACTGGTTTAGAGGCATCCAAGCATAAAAATGCTTGTATGTAAGGCACAATTATTGTATCGGTTGGGACACTGGTTAAGCGCTGAAAGAGCAACACACATTGTGATAGGTAGACATTCCATATGCCTTTTAAATCAAATTCAAGGTACAAATACTGAATGCTTATATTTTTGGGTAGTCGAAGCAGACACCTCAATAATTTGGCTTCAAACCGGATAAGTTCAATTTGGAATTTGTGACCCCAGATCGCTATTGCGTAGGACAATATGGCAATTATTTTAGATTTATATATAGATAAAACTGCCGCTGCACTGTAGCCATTGTTCCTACCAATAAATGCACTTAATGCATTTGTAGAAGTCTCGCATTTCAGTTTTATCTCTGCTAATTGCAGGTCCCACTTCAACTTCTCATCAATGACAATCCCTAAGTATTTATAGGACGAAACTTGTTCTAATGGGGTATCAGATAAGGACCAATTAATGCGCTTCGGCCTCAACTTCTTGGTGAAAACCATGATTTTGCTTTTTTGATTATTAATAATGAGGCCATTATTGGACGCATATTTTGCAAGGGCATTTAGCATGATTTGTAACCCCGCTTGACTATACGTCAAGAAGTAAGAGATCATCTGCATATGCTCACCAGCCAATAGTCACATTCTTTATTTTGATGGGATTTGCCGCATGGATTTTAAAAGAGACAATCATATCGGCTAGATACAGGTTGAAAAGTGTTGCAGCGACCATGCATTCCTGTTTTACACCACGTTTAGAGTGCATAAATTTGGATAATTTACCCAAGGCATTAAGACGAATGCTCACCAATGTATCTGCATGGAGTAACATCAGCATGCGCAGCAAGCCACTCGGAATCCCCCATTCTGACAATTTGCGCCATAGCTGATTCCTGCATATTGTATTAAAAGCAGCAGAAAAATCAATAAAAGCACAATAAACATCAAGGTTCCGCTGCTCCCAAGAATGTTCAATGGCAGAACTTAGTATTATCAGATTGTGTAAGGTGCTTGATTTGGGACGAAAATCCTGTTCGAGCTGATCCATGAGTTTAGCTCATATAGGAGCACCTTGGAAAAAACTTTGGATGCTGAGTCAAGCATTGCAAGCATTCTGAAGTTAGTAGGATTATCCCAAGCACCCTTCTTATGCACTGTCAAGATGTTACTTGCTTTCCAGGATGGTGGTAGTTCTCCATGTATACCAATGTGGATAAATAAGATGTGCAGGCAGCACCCCATAATGGAGGATCACTTTTGAGCACTAAGTTGGATATACCATCGTGGCCCGCGTGCGCGAAGATTTTAGGTTTTCGATTATTGTTATAATATCTAAAACTGAAGCCGTGCACACCCAAGAAGACTCTGGGATCGGTATAGCTTCGGCAACAGTATCGCTCCTACCTATAGTCGAGGCAATATGTTCTGCCCATGTTTCTTCACTTTTGCAGTTTATGGTCAAATCTCTTTTTTTGTTTTTGGCTATGAGATGCCATATTGCATTTCCATCACCCAGCAATGACAACCTCGCTATCTTATTCCAGAGATTTAACTCTAGATTTAGTTTGTGAGATTTTAACCAATGCTTATCTTCAAGTCACGGATCTGAGATGATATCGAAGAAGGCGGTATCACCCCCTTTTCCGATTGAACCAATTTTTTTAAATTTTTACGAAGTTTCTTTTTCTCAAATTGAATTATTTTATCATTATTGTTACGCACAGGTCTCGGTATGTTGACTCTCTCCGTAACAGATTTATAAGCTCTTTTCTCTACAGTTGAACTTTGTATGTTCCCCATGACAGTAGAAAAATTATAAATTTGCTGGGCATTGGAAAGTGGGCTCAAGATGTGCGATTTAATAAAAGCCGGTAGCAATTCTCGGGCCTTTAATTTAATTTGTTCAATATTGTGGGGTTTCATTAAAACTCGATTTTGACCTTCATTTAGCAATATCTGGCCATTGTTTGCATATCGAGGGAATATGTGGTTCATAATCTGTGTATTAATGCCAAGACTTAATGGCAGATGGTCGCTTTCTTCACGACATACGACTCCCATGTCATACCAAATGGCATTCCAAGGGTGTTGGAAAATATGTAGTCGATAGTTACTGCTGTCAAACCTTCAACCCACGTCGGAGCCATATTTTGATTGCTCATAGAAGTGCCATTGAGACGTGTCATGTTATGGGCTTGTAGCATGTTATGCCACTTTTTCCCTTGGCGGTTGGATACTTTTTTAATGCGATTCGATTTAATATTATCATCTACCAATTGCTCAACATGTGTTAGCACATCGATTTTGGCATTACAATTTCCCAAGACTAAGATCAGAAATTTGTGGGAATATATTTTTAGAATGGCATCAATGGTACTGATATTTTCTGAAATTAGTAACATTTTTGGTGGATCATAAATGTTAACAATGATGATTTTAGCAGTTAATATATTTGGTGAAGATTGAGAAAGCTTTTCAATTGTCCACGGGCTCTTTACCGATATGAGAAGACCCCCTTTTGGTCAACCCAACAGTCCTTTAGTGGTGACTTCATGTACGGTCTGACGATTGTCAATTTGTATCTCAGCTGTTATCCTTGTTTCTTGGAGGGCAACAATATGGAATATGTCAATATTGGCCAAGAGACCATCAACATCGAACACGTGTGTGAACCCTCTTGTATTCCAGGAGTAAAGAAATTCCAACGACTTTTGTCATTGTCGTGTCCCGGAAAAATGATCCTTGAAGGATAGAGGCAACCATTGCCAATACCCTTCCGGGATGGACTCAATGGGTGACGAGTCCTTTGTTGATAACTGTGCTGGTACTATCTTATCAATTGCTCTTATATTACTCCGATTTGGGATTGATTCTGGATTAACAGGGGTTAAATCCCGTTTCCTGGCAGCTTGAGTTACGGAGCTGCCTGGCATGACTGCTAGATGTTTGATAGTCGGTATCTCAACAGACTGAGCAATATAACCCAATTTTAACAAGTTCTCTTCAAAACCAAGCACATAATTTAGGGTTGCATCTTTTTTACAGCACACGTTCAATGAATAATGGTTATTTAGCTCAATTTGATCAACAAGCTCGATATCATCCGATGTTATGACCCAAAGCGGAACCATCTCGTGAAATAATAATGCATATGAGGCTATTCAGGTATGGATGTGCACCAACTCCCTATCATTAAACGTAAAGAAGACAGAACGTCTGATTAGAGCTTCTGGACAAAAGATCAGTAAAATCTCTTTAGAATATGAATGTTTCCTCAGAGCAGGGAACAGGATTAAGGTATCCAAGAAAGTGAATACTTTGGGCATTATTGTAGATGCTGAGTTGTCTATGCACATGTTGCACAGGTTGTGTGCATCCTGTGGGTATGCTACTAAACTACTCAATCATATTCATCCTAAAAGATATAGCTCTTTATTGGTTTCAGCCCTAATAACTTTGCGGCTGGACTACTGCAATAGCTTACTATTAGGCACAGCTAAGGCTAACATTCATGTTTTGAAAGTTGCTCAGAATGGGGCAGTTATAGTCGTCTGTGGCCTCTCTAGTAGGGAACATGTTACGGAGGCCAGGAGAGGTCTACACTGGCTCCCGATTAGACACCGGATTACTCATAAGGCACTCTTCATCCCTTATTACTGTTGTAATGGAGAATCGCTGCAATATCTGGCTAATCATCGCGTTACCATTGTGCCAGGTCAATGTTTACGATCCTGTGATCCTCTCAAACTGGTACAACAGAAGTTTAAATTGAAAACCTTTAGAGCGTCCATGTTTGATTTTCAGGTGCCGTCTTTGTGGAATAATCTTTCTCCTGAGCTCATGCAAGCAAACTCCTTGGCTGATTTCAAAAAGGGTCTTAAGAATCTGTTGTTTATTATGAAACAGGCTAGTTATTTTTTCAGGGCTCGTTATATGTCTCACCCTTGACCTACCTTGGATTCCCCTTGTGCTGGCGGTATGACTATATGTTTTCAGTTATTGTCTGTTCAATCGCTTTGAGGCCCATGGGCGATGTAGAGTTCTATAAAAATGGAATCAATCAAATCAATCAATCAGTATGTGAACCATCTGTCTGCCTAATGCTGTCTTTTTGTTTGTTATTAATTCAAGTAGCTGCTTTCTGTAACAGTGCCTCGATGCCTATGGGCTTTTTCTGCGCTTTATCAATGAAAAATAAATAAATATGTTGATGCCTGTCTATACCCATCCAACATCACCACACCCCACACCTGTTTACCTTTACCCTGCTATAAAGTAGCTCATGCCCATATAGACTAGCCTGCCCCATACATATACCCACCATGTCTCATGCCTGCCTACACCACCCTACTCCACACCAGTAAAAACCCACCCTTTCACATACCTGCTTTCACCCACCCAACCCCATCCTTCCTACACCCATACTCCACAACCACTAGCTGCACCCTCTTTGGTTCCCCCATCCCTAACATACCCCAACTCACCCTATCTCCCCAACCAATTTTATCTCTAAAGTCACCATTATCACTTACACAAGCACTACATAAACATAAGATTCAATATATGTCTGTAAATTAGTGCTTATTGACACATTGTGATAAACAGAGTAAGAGAGTTCCATACACTGCAGTGAACTAACGTCTTTTTACTATGTCGACCACTAATCTTATGTGTCTCCAAACACTAATTTGAAGGCATATCTCAGATTGCTGGGAATGCAGTGCCGAAGTATTTTCTACAGTAATTCCTATGCATGTAAACTAAAATAAACAACTGCTAACGCCAACACTACTGTTTTTTTCCATTGCGTGTTTCTTATTGATCCAAATAACCATGTCAAGTCTAGTTATGTGTTGTAGTGAAAGGGGCTCTGGAATCCTTAGAATCCAGAAGCCAAGCCATCCGGCGATCATTGGTAAACTGCAAGAAGAGAAGTGAATGGGCACCACTTGGTAATCAATCCACTTGTGTCCAGTATTAAAAAATTATCAAGCAGGAGACCGAGTAGAATACCAAGTCACGCAGCCACTCTCCATAGAACCCAGCATGGGTATGTGGTTAGTCAAAAATTGCTGTCAATTCAATCTTGTAGCAATAGTAATGCATTTAGTTTAGAAAATATAAAATGAGGTTCTGTTGTTTTTCAAAACTGTTTATATCAAAAATAATCTCAAGGTAGAGAAGTCACTAATATCATCTAAGTGAGGAAGTAATTGCCACAATTAATTAATCAATCAGGCCAAAATTGCCAATGCATTTCGGAAAAAATATTTCCTTCACCTGGGCCAGTTTAAAGATAATACATTCAAGTTCATAAGCAAAGAAAAATAATTCCAAATTATGCAACATAACGTATAAGTGTCATACAGCATCATAGTGAAGCAAAAAACGTACCATCCAGTTGTAGTTTCATAAGTAGATGAGTAGTCAAGAAAAAGGCTTAATAAATAAAGGAAAGAAAAAAGTAAGTGATTGTTCAATATGGATGTCAAAATGCAAGTTACCAATCTCAGGTAAATTGCCTCCTCCCTATTGATTTATTTATTTTGACATCCATATTGAACAGTCACTTACTTTTTTCTTTGCTTTATTTATTCATCCTTTTCCTTGATTTAGATGAAGGCCATTTTTTTCCGAAATGCATTGGCAATTTTGGTCTGATTGATTAATTAATTGTGGCAATTACTTCCTCACTAAGATGATATTAGTGACTTCTCTACCTTGAGATTATTTTTGATATAAACAGTTTTGAAAAACAACAGAACCTATTTTTTTTTCTGTTCTAAACTAAATGCATTACTATTGCTACAAGATTGAATTGACAGCAATTTTTGACTAACCACATACCCATGCTGGGTTCTATGGAGAGCGGCTGCGTGACTTGGTATTTTACTCGGTCTCCTGCTTTACAGATCATTGCTAAACTGCTATGCAGGGGTGTTGCTAGATTTGGAAAATATCTGGGGCTATGCTAATGTCGGGACTGGGGGCTAGCTAGCCTTATGTTTGTAGCTCCTGAGCTTCAATCCGGGGATACAACCAAAAGACCCGGGGCTATAGCCCCTTCATCCACCCCTAGCAACGCCTCTGCTGCCAGGAACAGCCTGGCGTTCCACAGCACAGAACAGGTATACCCAGCAATACGGCAAGAAAGATTGGTTTCGATGCCCACTGTTCCCTGTGCTGCCCAAAGTCAGCTTGTGACATTCAGCTGGGTGCCGGGCTTTACACATGGGTTTATGTTTGGTTGCCATGGCTTCTGTGATTGTTTTATTATTACTGTGCACTCTAGTGCTCCTGGCAGGGACAGGCTCAAACAGCAGGGGATGGGAGGGCTGAAGCCATGGTAAGATATTTCCGATCAAGCAGAAAATGATAACAACATTCTTGCATTGCTTTGCCTTGTTCTTCTGGAAAGCAAAGAAGAGTAATTAGTCTGCTTTCCACCCTGGAAAAAATAGATGTGATTACGTTTACTGCAGATTGCACCCTTTTTCCCAGCCCGCCTGCTGTGAAAAGGAATGTGTTTCAGCACCCAGTTGCCACTCCACATGATACATATCTTTATTGAAGTCGTTTTTAGATCTTGTTCCACTCTCAGGCAATGCAATATCATGCTTTCCCCACACAGAGAAGAAGTACAGTACAAGCTGTGCTCAATATACAAAATATGTAGCATACAATACACATCTCTGACACCCAGGACATTTGCACCACGGGCAAAAGCAGTGCAAACCTTCCTCACACACAGAGGATATACTGCGTTGCTTCCCAACTAGCCCTGTACTTTATAAATCCCACCATACACACATGCAATACATGCAGCAGCTGCACATCTCCCTTGCACATAGCAGATGTTCATTGCTGGAAAGCAAAGTGAATGCTTTCCTTGCAGATGCAAAAATGAATCTGCAGAAGCAGTGAAAATATACCACAGACAGACGAGGTGCAATAGAGGCAGTAGCAGTGCAAGCTTCCCTTGCACAGACCGATTTGATCACAGCCAGCATGAACTGTGCTAGAGAGCAGCAGTACATGCAATCATCACGAAAACAGATGTATCTGATCCCATATCATGACAACTGCACTTGGATTATTAGAACATCTTTGTATATGTATTTTCACAGATGGCCTCAGGAACACACAAACTCTCAAAGACAGCTCAAAAGGCTTGTGGAAGGGCTCACTAACGGTTGTCACTCTCTCTCTTGTTTGCCAGGGCTGTTCCCTCCTTTGTGTAAGTGGAATGGTGACCAGAGATTGGTAACCCCTACTGGCTCATTACGATGGCATCAAAGTAAACAACAAACCTATGTGCCTTACTATGGGACTGTCTAGGTGGATCCTATCCAGGGGTCTCACAGCAATGATCTTTACAATTGGAATAGTTGCCTTCTCTTGGCCCAGACTCCTCTTGTCCATCCAACTCATGTCCTCATATTCCTTGTCCTGACATCCACTCTATTTCCTTTTCCCTCCTCCTAAATTCCAGGCATCTCTTCCTTTAACTGTCTCGCAATTCAGCTCCCCTCCCCCTTCTCCTGTCCTTCTGATATTATCTCTCTTTCCTCTACCCCTTATCTCTACCTTCTGCTCTATTTTTTACTACTCTACCTCATCCTACCTCTCTTCATTACTCTCTCCTCTCACTACTCTCACCTTCCACTACTCACCCTACTGCCATCTCTGCCAGCCCATTGCACTACGCTCCACTACAATATGCTCCAATCTCTCTTCACTCCACTCTGCTTTCATCTCACTTCACTCACATCTTTCCCACAGTCACCCATTTTTTTGTTTGTTTTCCCATTCACCTTTGCCAAAACATTTCACTTAGACCGCTAACACTCTCCCTTTGTCTAACTCACTCACCTTGCATGCACTCTCACACCCAAGTACCATTTCTTTTCACAAACCATTACCTCCCCTTGCACACACCCTCTGTAATCTTCCTCCCCAATCTACGGAACTATGCTTACGCAACCTGGTTGCTTTGGCCACCTTCCTCTTGACCTCAGCTGAATAACTCACATTAGCCTGTTCTTTCTGCCTCCATTTGAGCCCCCTTGATTGGTACCTTCATGTCAGCTGGTTCCTGGGTGAATGGCTCATGTGGGCTTGTTACATTAATCAGAATACATAAACAAAGGCTTAAGCCTTCTCTTTTTCATTCATGGTTCTGCTGATGTGTTGTATTGGTGGGAGATAGGTTAGGTTTGGGGAATGGTAAACACAAGGTCAAGAGGGCTGCCTTTGATGTAGGTTCGATCAGCGATGAGGTTTGTGATATTGAGGGTGTCGAGAAGATCAAGGAGACCTTCTTTGGTTTTCTTGGTTTCTTGAGTTCCTGGTAGATTGAGGTCTACCAAGAAGATGTAGATGGATTGGTTGACATTTTGTGCAGTCATGCTGTGGGTGAGTTCATACAGGACGTCTTTGATACTCTGGGGAGAGTAGAAGATTAGGTTGAGCAGTTGTTTTTTTTGGGATCATGGAAAGTGACATGTTAGGTGTTTCATGGGTTTGAGGAACAAAGCATCCTGGAGCACAAATGTCCATGAAGTTGGTGGATGACTCTGAAACCCCTAGATAATGTCTCTGTAAGGTTGAGAAGCTGTATGTGGTTGTCTGCAGGGACAAGTATTTCCAGGATGTTGGATGTGGTGGCAGTAACTCATGTTTTTTTTGTTTATGAAGAGGACATCAGGCTTGTGTGTAGTGATGTTATCAGGAATGTCTGCAGCATGAAGTATGGTGAAGTGAGCATTGATGAGCACAATGTTGCGTGTTTGTTTGGGTGTAGTTGTAGGGAAACCTATACACCACATGCAAGTATGCAAAGAAAGAAAAGCACAGTTTTAAAAAATAAACATGTGAGCTGCTAACGGGTGTGCAGCATATGAAAAGACGCATATAAAGGAAATGTGCACTGTTTACATCCCATCTACAATCCGAATGTGTGTCCTTAGTAACTGCCAAGGCTGAGATAATTAATATTAAGTACCAGAAAGTATCCTACAACCTGTATTAAAATAGAACACAGTCCATCTGAGATGAAAAGTACAGCATTTGATAGAAAATAACAAATGGAAATTGACATGCATTCTCCAGCTGGTGGGTTATTTCCTTTACAACCATGGGAATCAACTTTGTGGGAAGAAACATACAGAAATATCACAAATGTTGACCTTTGGGCAGAAATGTGATTGCCTAGAAAAAGTTATATGGTTCTGTTTTAAAGGGACACTTTCAACATGGAGAATGAAATTGCTTTTAAAGGCTGCATTGGGGGAAATAGC
The DNA here is from genome assembly GCF_040938575.1 of Ambystoma mexicanum. Classification (NCBI taxonomy): domain Eukaryota; kingdom Metazoa; phylum Chordata; class Amphibia; order Caudata; family Ambystomatidae; genus Ambystoma; species Ambystoma mexicanum. The sequence continues at coordinate 530,882,171 of NC_090926.1, forward strand.
AGCTTTAGTCTAGAAATAAAAATTGCATTTCCCTGACACCCCTAACAACCTACAACACATGGGGCTTGCTTTCCCATGGAAGGTGTGCTAACACTGGCTTTAAAAGCTGACCATGAAAACTCATGACTGCTTGTATCATGGATCATGGGACATGCCTAAGTAATAAAACCCAATGTCACGCATTTACATCTTGCATATGCCATACATAGGCTCTGTGACTGTGACAAATTAGTTTAGTTTAGTTTATTCATTTGTATTGCGCACCAGACCCGAGGGTATGAGGGCGCATGAGCAGCAAGGTGATTCAAAGCTTGGTTACAGGATGTTTATACTTTACATTACATAATTATACTTTACATTACATAATTACAGTGTGACGATGAAGGAACATGTGTACAGTTTGGCAGGAGAGTATGCAGTAGATGTATTTAAAGAATTACAAATATATACAAGTTTAGTATTACAAATTTACAGATTCTCTTAAAGCATGCAACTGACAAATTAACTTCTGCCTTGCTGGTGTACACGATTAAGTAGAGGCTAAAACGCTGACTCAGCCCTCGCACTTCCACAAACCAAGAGCCAATACTATCATTAAGGTAAAGCAAGCATAGTCAAGAGTTATACCCCCTTCACCTTGTGTAGTAACATGGGCTGAGGGAAGGCTATACTTTCGAGAGGGGCATGAATGTGGTTCAGTATCAACCTAAACAGCTAAGTATAAAGGTCCAAAATAAACAAATGTAAAATCAAGGTTCTATAAAAATATGCACTTTAATAAAAACACACTATGTACAATTACAACTAACTATAAAACACTGTAAGAAGCCACCCCAGTAGAAAGAACACAGACTAACACATAATATGCAAAGATAGAATAAATACAGCACTCTGGGTAACGAGACAGGGAGAAAGGGTATACAAAAATACAATGTTCAAAGGATATGTTCTTGAGGTTTCTAAAGGTATTACAATGACCTATCCAGTGGATAGGGCACAAAGATGGACTGGGGGGGTTAGATACTCATCAATAATATTTGTGCAAAGCTGTTTGTGGTTTGATGGCATCAACGCAGGCTTTTCAGCATCAATTGTGTGTTCTCTTTGATGCTGTATCGATGCCAGCTAGTCGCTGGACCATCAGAACTGCCACAACCTCGTAATGAAAGGAAGGTTACTGCAGTCTCGAATCTTCTATTTGAGCTGTGTGGATCTGGCGGTTACCAGGTTCAGTTTGACAGTCGAGGTTGAGTTGGTACTGGGATGTGCTGGCTATTTGATTCTATGTGACTCAAGCAATGCAAGTCATCTGTGCTTTCTAGTTGATTCTATGCAGTGCTCGGAGGTCATGGTTCTGGAGACACCAGGGTCGGGTCGCTCCACTCACAGGAGCAGTGATCGATAAAGAGGCTGGATCTTCAAATGGGGACAATGCAAGACAGCTGTGCTTCATTGGTTCGAGCTTAGGCAATGATAAGCTTCAGCTGGTGCGGTCCAGCAGCTAACAGAGTCAAACATGCAATGGAGGTTTGAAGAACAATGAACGCCAAATGCAGAGACAAAGGGCCTTGATAGTTTGCTCAGTGTTGAATATGCTCAAATTACCACTTGCAGTGGAAAGACGTCAGAACAGGGATCTCAGCTGTTCTGCCTTCCAACTGCTGTGCATCCCACTTTAGGGTCTTAAGGTCAAACATGTGTCTATTCTCAGTCTCCCAAACATGAGAGAGGCTGGCACACACCTTCAGGGGTACTGCAACATGGTGAGGACTTAGGCAACAGGGTGGCTGGCAGAGATGTGATCTTTGCCAGCAACAGAGTCAGCCCCATTGGTCCCTGGGGATGGTTAGGGGACAGAGCTCACTTCAGCCTTGGAACACCTGCCTTCCCCTCATAAATGGAGGACTCTAGGAAAGACTGCTCTCCCAGCAGAGTCCAATGAAATATTCTTTCAGGATGAAATGATTCAAAGAAGTTGTGTGGGACCCCTTCTTTTAAAGATGAAAGCCCACAATCTGTTTAAAAGCTAGTGAACCCATGGACCTGGGTCCTTTAAGACGAGGTAGCAATACTTAGAGATGAATGGGGATGCAGAACTCACTCATACACCAATAATCCAACTGATTAGTTGGCAAAACATAGTACTGTTTTATTTGCAATTATCTAAAACAGGGAGTTACAACGGACATCAACACATGTCGACAATGCACAGTCTCTGTGAATTTCATAAAAAACACAACTCTTATAGTCAAAATTCATCATCAGGGTCGTCACACTATGTGGCAAAGTAAAACAACCTACTTGGGGATGTGATAGGCTTACAGGGAACATCTAAGTATAACTTCAATACTAACGGGGGTAGTGATTGGGTCTCTAATATCAGGTAGACAACATAGCCCTCCTCTAGTGCAAGTCATCTACATTGTCATAAAATACACGACGATCCATTGGTTACACAAACTATAGGGCTCTCTGTTACATGGCCCTTTATAATTGGTTGACACGCTTGTACCCTTCTGGAATATTCCACATGCTAGCAGCACGCAGGCTGTTACCCCAGCTGCTCGTGGGCTGGTATTGGCCATAGCTTCCCACCCAATTAGCCTGACATCTGGCTTTGAACTTGGCCTTGCAGAAGCTATCTGTGCCTGAGAATAAAAGGGTGTGTGGCATGGTTTTATCTTCTGGTTTCAGTTTAGCTCGACCCATAGTCTATTTCAATCTGACCATGTGACTGGAGACCACGTTTTCGAGCTCTTTGCTGCATAAAATACTATTAAATGATGAACTCTTGACATCTTCAGTGTTTTTTCATTCCACTTCAAATAGAAGTTTGTTTCTTTCTCACGTTCATGTAGCTACTTGAATTACAACCAGGCTCACGGTGGCCTCGACTCTTGATGCTGGACTAGCCAAGCCTTTTTTGAATTCTCCTTCGCCATTAGCTGTTTTCCAACTGTGCTGCACTGAAACCCTTTCCATTTACGGGATTCAAGTCTTGCTAAAGTGCAGCGTGGAACATCCAGGTTCTATATATTCCTATGTATATACATTGGCGCATCGCCACAATCTATTCACTACATAGCCAGCCTCAAGATCACTTTGTCTGCTTGCGTTACTGCATCTGTACAAATGTAAACTGACTTTGCATTTTTTCAGTGTTTCTTTGCATAAGCATCTTCATATCGAGCCTGAAATGCTGCTCATCTTTGACACCTCCTCTTTAGATCGTATAGAATGTCTATGTTCTTTTGTTTTGCTTATCTTTGCTGTGTGCATCAGTGCTACTTTTCATGATGTCACTAGCCCACTTTCTCCATCCATTTTCACACATCTTCCGTGACTCTGTCCAGAAGTCCGGGGTATAGGGTTTTCTCAATGGGTACCTTGTTTCAAGAATGTTTTGCGGTACAGGTATCCTCACTGGTACTACACGTGTCACAATTTCCGGTTCCCAGCATATAGACAACATGGGGACAGAGCTTTTTGTAGAGGCTTTTGGCTCTTCCTCTACACTAGTCTGCTTTAGGGCTCCAATCCCCTCTCTTGAATTGAGTGGACTTTGGTCTTCTGATAACAATGGAGTTGAGGGGTCAGGGAGAAGAGAGAGAGGCAGAGAGAAACAAAATGGCAGGATCGTCTCCAAACTGTACAGATGTCACCGAGGCTAAACAAACCCTACCCCTCTTCTCAATAGAACCAACAGCCATTAGAAATGCAGCACCCTGATGTGAGACCTGGCCCTTTGTGAATGGGTGTGCACTTTGGGTCCTTTTCCCATGCTAGCTTCCAGTGGAGTGGCTGTCTCTGGGGAAACTGTGTTACCTGCCCTTACCAAGGAACAACAGAAGGCAATCCCCAAGGATACAGTCCTGCCAGTGGTCAGGGGGAGCCTTGTCTGGAATTAATACACATAACCCTTCCACAGCTGAACTGGGCCCACATGACTGAATCATGTGTGAAATCAGTTATATGTGGCTGGGATAACTATGAGAGATGCTGGCCACCAAATCCTAACTCGGGTATGACTTATATGTACATTTTACCATGCCACAATTACAGGATCCTCAGAGTCATGCATTTTCTTTTAATGGGGTGCATATCTTAAATGTATCCCCTGCACTGCAAAGAATTGGCTGTCACTGAAGCCATCAAGAGGGCACTTGCGACCACTATATCTGGGCTATACTTCTGGTAAAGCAGTCTCTGGAAATCATGATACAGGTGCAGCAAGGAAAAAGTACAAACTATGCTTTTGGCATGGAGTTTATGAAAGGGCAATCTGAACAACACATTTCACTTTCAGAGATGGAATTACCTACATTGTTTTATTAAATAATAAAAATAAAAAAGCCAGGGTTTCTACACCCTTGCAATTACAGATGGCAATTCCTCTCACACCATTTATCTTGCTGTAAGACGATCAGCAGACTACAACATTGATTGGCTTGCAAATTGAAAACTAAGAAACAGTCCTCATGCTATGCTCCTGTCCCATGGAACATCATCCTGTGGGAATCCGGACTGCATCAATTCTTTGTCAGTTTAAGAAAGAATTAAAGACCTGGTTATTCCAACAAAACTTTGGGTTAATCTAGGTTCCGGCTATCTTGTGAATGCACCATCCATGTAGTGCACAGTTATAATTATTACTAAGGTTTACATGAAGACTGGTTAAATTCTTACTCACAATGTTTTTCTTTCTCACCTGAACAGCCTTCCTTTGCTCCGGCATGAGACTTGTAATGATAACAATAATATAATAATAATAATAATAATAATAATAATAATAATAATAATAATAATAATAATAATAATAATAATAATAATAATAATAATAACAACATATGTTTTGATTGTCACACCTTGAAACAAATGTGTATAGGCGCGTTATAAATGTCATATCATATGATATCATTAGTTATATGTTATTGACATAACAAACCTGTGTTACTGTTATTTACATTAAATAATCACAACAAATTCTATTTTGCACGAACTTTAGAAGCAATACTTTTTTTGTGAAAAAACCTTTTATAAACTATTATATAACTCAGTACTTGCTACATAAATAAGACTATGTACACGTTTGTGAAGTATGTTTAACACCATGTAATAACATGGATTTATTGGCAGTATTGATACAATTTAAAGACTAAGCTCCATTTTTCTTCAATCGAATTCAATGGAATTCAAGAATGGAGAGCAGGACTGGTTTTCATGTCTGCCTTGGACTAGTTGTCCTTCATGGTCTTGCATTAATGTCTGTTATGCAACAACCATGACTAAACTTCGTTCTTGGTGCCCATGTCAGTATGTCAGTGGACATGCAGCAATATGCAACTGGTGAAGGGGGAACGCCTGCTCCCATGGGCCTACCCTGAAGAGGAGTAGAGTAGGCCCCTCAACTTTATTTGCTCAAGTTCACACTAGCATTGATACTTTGTGGAGGACTGGGGATATGTCTGTTTCTGATGCTACAACATGAACATTAGACTATGAAATGTGCATCAAAGTGTCTCAGTTATTCATACAGTCATGTGGCAGCGACTAACATAGTGCTTCCGGTCTTAGTGACTTCAGAAAAAGTGCAAATGGAAAATAATGAGTTATACTGAGAATAGTAACTTTGCATTAATGCTACATTCTAAATTGTGACCTGGTGGTACATAGTCTGTGTTGCCTGTACACAACTCTGATCAATGTTTTCACATGTTATGTTTACCCAAATGTCTGCTGCAGAAATTCTCCTCACAGTGATGTACTACCTAAGATGCAAGACTATTGCAGACCGTGTTCTGGGTAAAAGGAACGCTAGCCTAGGATGTGTAGGACCGAGTCATGTGCATTTAAATGGATAAGGAACTTCACATTTTGTAGACATTCAGAAGATTGAATGAACTATTAAATATGCAGATGGGCTTTATACATTGTATTATTTGTAAATTCTGTTTTCATGCTTATTTTTTTAAAATACAATTCGTCCTGGTTGCCTTGTCTGCTTGTTGTAAAGAATCCACTTTAAGCAATCAAGGAAAGGAACATTTTATTTCATGAGATATAAAAGCAGCAGCTCACTCCAAGCCCCTGGTATCCAGCAACTGTTGGCTGCTTGAAGGATGCACATTTTAATTGGAACCCTGGGGGGCAGGGCATTATCAATAGACTACACAGCCTTACAGCACATCTCAATCTCTATGAAGGAAATCAATACATGTGGTTTATTAAGCACAGCTGGAAATGCAAACAATACAATCCTTGTGCATTGATTATCCACATGTGCTAAATCATTCAATCTGTGAATTGGTGGTTATCACTAGAAGAAATCTGTCAACCATCTCAGTGGTCTACATTGTCTCCTGGGACGAGGACTAACCATATGTCTGGGACTGTGGCAATCATTGCATTCCATTGTATTATAATCAGACACACACTAGAAAACAACCGGACTGCATTATCAACTAGGGTCACTACATGTTTACTTAATGTTTCAATACTTTTTTTCAATATAAGCCCTTCCTGACAAGACCAGGGTACTTAATATACTCTCCATCCCCCTTTCCACGAAGGGGCCTTAACCGTATGTGTGCTATTATGATTCCTATTGTACTGGTTTTGATGTTTGGTCATTTTCTTGTTTATTTCCTATTTATTTCTGTTGCAACTACGCTTTAAAGTGCATACCCAGGAGCACGCAAGGTTTGTTGTCCTCTTATTTCAAGTGATTTGAAAGGTGAACATCCAATAATACTGTTAGGTGCAGTACAATAAGACCAAGCCATATCTCTCACACAACTCCTCCAACAACAATGATTAACCAATGATAGTTGTATGCAAGTCTTAATCATGCAGTCTTTATTACCCTATTGGCATGTTTGGCATACATTATCAACATAACGATGTTATGCGAGCAATTTGTTAAAAACACATACATTAAAAAAGTAAAATGCAATAATGGTTAAAATCAGTAAATAAAAAAAGAGGGAAAGGAGAGAACCTAGTTACAAATCCATGTGTCATAATAAGGATTTAATTGCGACATGATCCTGGTTAGATAAACAAAACAAAAGAAATCTTAAGGAGCCACACCCATATACTTTTGGCTTTGCTGCCAGTCCCCTTGCAATGATTTGACTACTGCAAATAAGGTAATCTCATCACTTGTTCCACTGCAGTTAAAGAGGTCATCCTCTACTCTTCTCATCCCATATAATACATGTCTTGGTATCTAACACTGCATCCTTAAGACCGCATATGGCGGGCAAATCAGCAAAAAGTGAATGTCAATTTCAGTGGCTGATGATCAATATCCACACTTAAAACTGACTTTCTGGCTCCACTTACGTTGGCTGCTACAAGTGCAAGAATCCTCAATATGAACTTTGCTCATAGCAACCTGAGATATTTTGGTTTCTGGGCATCCAGATAAGTCCCATTTCCTGCTATTATTTGTTCTCCCATATTGGGTCAAGGATGCATAGGCTTGCATCTTCTGTTGTATTAATATATCTTGTATTTCCTTATATTTGCATTTTTACAGATGTTTCTTCATTGGCTGTATCCACTCCGGTTTCTGCCACAAATCATCAAAACTGACATTTTCCAATACATTTCTAATATGTACAAAGCACGCAAGTGATGACACACCGTCCTGGGTTCCACTCCTTACAGAGTAGCTTGCAGGCTTGCATCCTGTTGGCCTCCAAGGTGACTTTCAATGCACCGCTTCCATGTGTTTTTGCCAAGCTATATCTTTGGAGCATTACACCTGCTATCGCTATGTGATTTTGACAGATGACATTGACTGCAACACTTACACCCAAGTAATCATAACAATAACGGGGTGTACATGTCTGCTGTTAGTTTGAAAATTAGACATCTGTTGATGGTACTGATTTTAGCTTGGAACCCTGACTGTAAATGATGTATGCATCCGAATCCTGAGTCCAGGATTCCAAATGTATCAACACTGCTCTAGCACATTTTTTCATGCCACAGTCCAGAAGGCAAATAGGTCTATAATTGGAGGGGTTTTCTTGTCCCCTTCATGTTAAATATCCCTTTCATCCTCTCAACAAAACCATTCCCTTGTGGATGGTATAAGGCTGCTCTCCTATGTGTAACTCCTTGTCTCAAATCATTTTGTTCCACTCCAAGCAATCAAGGAAAGGGAATGGTTTATTTCTTGAGCTACAACATCAGCTCCCTCCAACCCCCAGTGCCCAGCAACTGGCTGACCCTTGAAGAATTCACATTCTAGTTGGAATAATGGGGGCAGGGCATTCTAAATTAATGACATGGCGATACAACACAGCTGTTTCTTTCACCCTTTGAATGCAGGATAAACTGCCTTTGTTGTATTACAAAGTGATGTGAATGCCTGGAAGAAGGGAGAGTCTCTTCACTTTCTTCACACGCAAACACAATAATAGGGGAAATAAAAAGACGCATAATGCTTCTCTTTGAAAGAGGATATTATGCGTGGACTCGGGTTTATAGTGGGCTGCATAACATGGTAGACTTGTCTTTTTATTAATATGAAATATGTGTAACACATATCATTGCTCATCTCAATGATGTGCAATGAATGGAAATGTTTACAAATGAGCTTTGAAAATGTACAAACTCATTCAGAGAAAGTGCAAAGTGTATTACTGTTTGCAAAGAAATCCCAGGCAGCCACTTAGGAGGAAATGCCATAAACGCTTTTTACATGGACAGTACATCGCCGAAGTACAAGATGCCAGCATTCCGTAACAAGAGGAACGCTAACAGCATAAGCAATCTGCCTCACAGTCCCAAAGTGATCCTGCTTTACTGTTGCCTACGGTGTGCTGGTCTGAAAGGAATACAAGAAGAAGGGTGAAGTGGTAAATCATGGATTTTCAATATGACCACAGCAACTAAATATAAAAATACCTTCATGGGTCAATCAATCTCGTTCCTACCACATGCCCAGGAAGATGATTGCAGAACTGTTCTGCTCAGCTTGATGTGAAAGAGACGTTTGGGTTCATGGGTCACTTTTCCTTATACCTTCAGTTGATATAGTTTCTCTTGAGTAAGTTGTGATCAACACATCCCTGAGAAATACAATAGCTATGTGACAATAAAGTCTGCCATGGCTGTGCTTTGCCGCACGCAAAGCATTATTGACACTATATCCTCGTGCTTCTCGAACTACGACTCTAATAATAATAATAATAATTTGGCATTTATATAGCGCTACGAACCCTCAGGTATCTGAGCGCTGCTTATTATTACCCACGGTGTGTGGTGCTCATTTATCGATCTCGGAAGGATGAAAGGCTGAGCTTGGCCCTGCCGGGATTCGAACCTGCGTTAGCAGGCTCTGCACGGGTGAGCGCTCTACTCACTGTGCCACTTGACGACTAGGTGTTATAATAGTGGCATTTGCATATTTCGTTATTCTTTTCTTATTTTTTTTATTTTATCTGTCTTGCATCAGCCAACAAGCAATGTTTATAGATCACAGTAATTTAATGAGACTTCCTCCTGCTCAAAACACATTTTTTTTCAAAAGGTCTTGCATATGGGAATGAGGAAAATAAGTGCTGAGCAAACAAACGCTGATGGTCAACATTAAACAAAAAAAACAAAACACTGTGTGTGTGTACATTGAAATCAGTTTTTGGATCTGAAATTCATGCTGAGATTTTCTCAAAAATGGCTTTGAGTGGATTTGTCCAAATGAACACAGGTCTGACTTTCTGACTTTTGGCATCAGTGGCGCTGGCTGAGGCATGACATGTCTTACGAAACAAAATAAAACAATGTCAATAATTGGTCCTTAATTTAAGTGATTTACACAGAAGCCATTACGTAACACGTATAGGCCATGTTGTCTCCCCAGAGGGCTTAGGTGGACCGGAAATATCATGTGATTAGTGGCTGTGATTCATCAGAAATGTTAGTAACCAGCAACCACAAGATGTTTAAAACGTCTACTTGCTCCATGGAGGTCTTAATCTACAAATATAGTCCGAGTGGAGATTTAACAGGTTTTACATGAATATCAATGCTGTGTCGTAACGGCACTTAACCATGTTTTCGGTAATAATTTGACCATTTCTGATAGAGCGTTGGACAATATTATGATGCTTTATGATGCGTTTAGTTCTCCAAAGAAGACTTTGATTGTCCTGAAATATGAGTTGACACACTTCTTAATCCTCTGCTTGCTCAAGGGGACTGATTCTATTGGCTGGTGTTTCAGACTCTACCAGCTGCCGTTGCGTTGCATTGTAATTTCTGGAAAAGGTAAACACACACGTACACACACCTATAATTTAATGTGCTTCCATTATGGACTATACACTTATTTAACCCTGTATATTGAGCTGTCTACCTACCGTTTGAATTCTCATCCCAGCCAAATCACAAACTCAGGATAATTGCCTCTGAACTCCAATGAAAATTTCCCTTAACGTCTAAATGCCCTCATGCCAAATAAGATCACAGAACAGCACTGCAACAAACCTCGCTACCTCCCAGTTGCGTTACTTTTCTTTCAATCAAATTAAATCAGTGAGAAAACCCACCTTGAACCCTGGACTGCCAGAGTTCAAGGCCCAGCATTTAACCAGTAGGCCACAATGGCTTGGTTCTTCACTGGGTATACATTTCATACTTTGCCTGTAATTTAAAATATTCAATGATAAAAGGCTGGATATGAAACTGAGTCTCCAAACAATAACATCATTGTACCATAATGGTTAAGTGCTTCATCTCGAACACCTGCAGGTCAGGGGGAATGTGTGGTGTGAGGGTTTGCATGTCATCTGAGAGGGTGTGCATGCTGTGTGTGTGTGTTTGATGTGAGTGTGTGTGTGTGTGTGTGTGTGTACATGGTGTGAAGGTGTATGTAAGGGATTGTGTGTGCAGTGTGCATTTGCTCCATGAAGGTGAGTATTAGTGTGTGCTCATGCATGTACACCTGTGTGTGTATGTGAGCATTGTGACACATCAAGTGTGAGTTTTCAGTATCAGCGTGTGTGTGGGTGCCCATGTATCCATGTAATTCGGAAGATGCCCATCCAGTTGTTGTTTTGTGTGCATTTTGTGACTTTAAGTTTTGTTTTTTTACATCGTGTCCTTCCTGTACTAAAAGTCCCAAAAAGCAATGTAAGGTGAAAAAAATTATTCTGCTGGGAAAGTGTAATAAGAGGCTGGAGAGGAGCTGTGTCTACTTGCCCCTACCGTTTTCAAAGTCTAAATACAACACACTATACTAAGGGAATAATGGGACTGTGTGACAAGCCCCTCCCTTGAGCTACAAGGAAAGTCTTGTTTGCGCTGACTCACACACAATGGAAGACACAAAACTATTATCAACTCATTGGTAGTGCAGCTTAAAAGATCTTCTTAAAATCATGCAGTGATTGGGTGAACATTTCGATGAAGGTGGCCACATGGATCAAAGGCATGCCTTTTAAGACTACATAGTCCAGAATACAGAGTGTATACCAAAATATACTGTTTTGAATTTAAAAAAAAGTCTTGAACCTTGGTCTGCCAGAGTTCAAGGACCAGCATTTAACCACTAGGCCACAATGGCTTAGTGCTTCATGGTGCATACATTTCCTACTTAGCCTACAATTAATATGTCCAATTGTAAAAGTCTAAGAATGAAAATTGTGAGAACCCAAACAATAATATAATTTTAGCATAATTGTTAAGTGCTGCGTCTTGAACTCCTGCATGCCAGGGTTCTCGAAGGCAGCGTTCAGCACAAATGTGTTTTTAATTTGTTTTTTTCAGTTTTATAATAAGGCCCACAGATTGTGTATTGCATGTTCCATTCTGTTTTATAACTTGCAGTAAATACATATGTTTCATGTTTAATACGTGTTCAATTCTGAAACAACGTTGTAATATATGTCCCATCCTGTTTTATAATGTTGCAATAAGTACATGTTTTTCACTTTTAATCCATATTACAAAATGCAAAGTGCCTACAGGTTCATGCCAAGTGTGAACTCTCATGCCAAAACATTATTTATTTGTTTTCTTTCTTTAAATAAATAAATAAGGTACGGGCGAAGAGGTACAAGATGCAGAGTGCCTGCAGGTTCATGCCGTGCCAATTGTGACCTCTCACAGAAAGATATCCTTCCGCTGAGAGGTCCCTGTGCCCAACTGGCTGTGTCTATTGGGTGCGTCCAAACGGGACTGCAGTGAAACGGTCTTGCCATAACGGCATGTGACTCACTGGTCACGCCGAAAGTCCTGGCCCTTGCTGCAATCCCCTGGTTTTATGGCTGGTCTCTTGGTGACTGTTGTGACACATCGCACAACCCCAACTAACCACATTTAAGCAGAAAGGAAATGGGAAAACATGACTGGCTGCAAGAATAACATATGTCCAGGTACTTTCTGCACCCCTAGTGAAAATCAACAGCTGGCACCCATGAATATATGCACACTACTGCCTAGTTTCAATGTGAGTAAGGGGCCAGCCCCCTCAGGCCATGTTGCTCTAAGTGATCTTATACATTTGCCTCATTTATTAGGCACCATGGTTTGAGGGGGCATTTCCTTTTTCTCACTTTGAAGTTAAGCAGGGTCGGTCCTGGTTACTGCAGGGATGGGAGACCTAGGTCACCAGTGATTTTTCATCCTTGATGTCACTGTAGCTGTAAATATATCTGTTTTTTTTATTATGTATAAAAGATTGCAGGCTTTGAGAACTCCCAATGTTTTTAGTTAATGCACTGTGCAATAAAATAATTTGCTGAGGATCATACACTGGTTGAGCAGCCTGCTACAAGCCTCTTGTTTTATGGCCAGTCTCTTGGTGACTGTTGTCATATATCCCACAAACCCAACTAACCACATGTAAGCAGCACGTAAAAGGGAAAAAAAGGACCAGCTGCAAAACTAACATATGCCCAGTACTTTTGCCCCACAGTGAATATCATATAGCAAACGTATAGTTTAAAGTGAAATATACAAATGTAGTTCAATAAACCTCCTCATTGGACAAAATTGTGCAAGACAAAATAGCATTGGATTTTTAAAATAATTAATGAACACCAGAATAATAACTTGAGAGAGGAATTCTTCCAATAAATATGTTGACAAAGTGTAAAAGGTGCTCACCATTTAAAATCATGGAAAACTAAATCCCAATAGGAAATAAGTGCTTTTGTTTTTGTGAGTAGGCATCTACCCTCTCATCATTTCCCCTCCCCAACCCAATGTCTAAATTTCAGCAATACTCTGCTCTATAAAGCTAACTTGCAAAGTAAACATAACATAGTGTCACTCAAATATATAAATCCTCATTTTTTTTTAAATAAATACATATAGAACTATTTTAGGCAAAATGTGTACTATGTGGAATTATTCCCCCCATCTTAACTCTGAGACTACAACTACGAGAATGCAATTCAGCAAAAGGGAATAAAATGGTCTATGAGTGCAAAACTTTCCCCTGCCTTTGCTGCTCACACTGCAACAACGTCACCAAGGGTAACAGTATTACTCATCCATGCAGCGGCAAAAAGGTCAAACTATGGCATTATGCCACCAGTATGTCTACTGGTGTGATCTATGCGATTGAATGCCCATGTGGCAAACTCTACGTTGGACAAACGACAAGATCAGTAAAAGAGAGGCTCACAGAGCACAAATCAAATATCAGGTGTAAAAATATGAAGTCACCTCTCTTGAGACATTTCATGAAAAATGACCACGCTGTAGCTCAGGTCAAATTTCAGGTCCTAGAAGTAGTCAAACAGACAATACTCTCTCGCAGAGAGAAATATTGTATTTATACACTGAACACACTAATCCCTAGGGGCCTAAACGATGAATTTTCATTGAAATGCTTCATCTAAATGGGCATTAACCATGAGTCTTACGCTTTTTTAAAAATAAAATAGGTGTTTTCTGTATGTAGTCTATTATGCCTGTCGTCTACTATCCCTTAACTAAGTTGGATTGTTGTCTACAAATTTCATACACCGCAATGTACTGTATGAGCATACTATCATTCAGACCGTGTTCACTTATGCCTCCATGTATACTAAGTAACTTATGATTGAGTTCTATACAGCAGAACGTGTTCTGCTACAATGAATTTGTTTGCATCTCTTCATATTTTTTGCAATTGTAAATCCAAAAGCCAACCCAACTCTAATCCGTACGACCTGATTATTCTTCCTTTCTTCATTCTTTTTACACTACTGCTAGCCCCTTGCCATGTTGGCTCGCTCTAATTCGTTCCTTGAAATATATTCAAATATGGCCGCCATTACGGACAGATTCTCTCAAGCTTCCCCATTCTATGAATAGAAACATTAGTCTGTCATTTATCTCTATGCATCTCGAGCTACATGTACAGATCAACGCGTGCAGGAGGGTCCCCCATTCCTTTTGGAGCGTCCCCTGCCTAACAATGGTCTCCATCCACACACGAGTACCCTCAGCCTGGAAGTGTGACACACAGCAGAAAACTGCTTTGCGCAGAACAAAGATCACTACACACGATCGCGCATCGCTGCTATACCTGTAAGTCCCCTCATTCACACACTGTATGAGGCTATTGTTGTAACATTTTCTAAAGCTCATCTCCACTTACCCATAGCTCCTCTGTGCTATTTTCAGATTTAAGGATCATGTTACAACCAGCACTTATTAGTGCTTTCACGTTGTCCTCGGGACCAAGTTTACTGGATTTGTGTTGAAATGTTGAATCATGAAGTATTTTATGACTGATTGAACCCCAACTGCCCAGTGGCACCACCAAACGCAATAGGACCAAGGATCCAACCACTGATGGTGAATGCTTAGCCCACATGATTTAGATTTAATTATACACTGGTCATCCCATTTAACCTCTCCATTTATGACCTTTGTTTAAAACTGATCACAGTAGCCACTTTTAGGTTGGGTTCCTTGTGGCTTTGGATAATAACCATAAATGTCTAAATGTAAACTGATTAAGGTTTCCATGTGATTGGAGATAGACTGTGATACACAGCCTAATGTTAAAATGCGACTGTGCAAATGTACACTAAATACAGACTGTGGCACTGACTTTAGAGCTACATAATCCTGTTTTTTGTTTCCTCATACTTTCTCTACATTTTTTACATTCTAGTTCTTTTTTATGATCTATGGCTCATGAAGAAGGGAATTGACATCTCGAAACACATCAGCCATCTACAATGAACTGAACCTTCTCTGTCATTTGCGTTTGGAATAAATAACACTTGTTCTAATATTTAAACAACTTACTGTATTATTACAAAGGGCTAAACCTGCTTTCTAATTTAACACTCTGATTTTGAACCATGAACGAACTTCTTTGAACTAATGTTTAGGCGTCTTGTTGACACAATTTAAAGGTGTGCAGGGGATGGGAGACTTTGGATCCTCTTTTTCTCGCTTCTGCAAATCTTTCAAAGTATGACAGTAGCACATTTAAAAAATAACTATGTGGATGCCATGTGTTATAAGATTTTTAAACCTAAGAAAAAACATGGCATTAAGGACTGTGGACTGTCTCCCATCCATGCAGTACCCAGGAATGACTCAGCTTATTTGTATTTATTTTATTTATAACGCACAGACCATCAGGCCCAGAGGCATCAGGGTGCAATTTATACAGGTTACCTATATGCATATATACAGACATGACATTACATAATTTACACAACGACAGAAGTTGACTAAAGGAATCTATCTACATATAATACAGTGATGCCGGTGCCGCTAGGTGATAACAGAGGTCAGCAGGTCAGAGTATGTAAAACAGAGGCGCTGAGCAGGGCTTAAAGCTGGTCAAAAAGACAAGATCTAGTATTGGCTTTGAAAGTGTTAAATGAGTCTTCAGCTCTGATTGAGGCAGGGAGGGTGTTCCATAGCTTGGAGGCTAGGACAGGGAAGCTTACACTCCCTGCTTTTTGCAGTTTAAATCTAGGGATCGCTAGACAGTGGGACTGGGCAGTTCTTAGTGGTCGGGAGGTGAGTGGCGCGACAGTCAACTGCCGAGGTAGATGGGGCCTTATTAGCCAGGCATTTGTGCGTAAGGGCGAGTGTTTTGAGTGAAATTCTCTGCTTGACAGGTAGCCACTTTAACTTGGTTCTAGTTTCTGTGATATGGTGGTTGCGGCGAATGTTTAGGGTGGCACGAATGGCATTGTTTTGGGTAGTTTGGAGTTTATTCAGGTTCTCTTGGCTGGTGCCTAGGTAAAGAGCACTACAGTAATAGATTTTAGCCATGATGAGGGTTCTCGCTAGTGTGACACTGTTAGAGGTAGTAAGGAATGGTCTACAGGCTGCAATGAGTTTGCATGTGTATGCAGACGCAGATCTGACAGCATTCGTTTGTCGGGTTAATGATAGTGTAGTGTCAAGGTAGAAACCTAATGTTTTAGTGTCTTTTGAGACTCGAATGTTATTACCGTCTATGGTGAATGACTGATAGGACGGTTCTAGTCTGCTCAGGCGTTTTGCAGTGCCCAATATCAGAAGGTCCGTCTTGTCATCGTTTAGGCACAGCTGGTGTTGGGCCATCCAAGCTTGGATGACCAAGTAGACATCATTAAGGGACTTGGTGTCAGCTAGATAATCACCAGTAATGGGAATGAGTATCTGGGTGTCGTCCGCATAGTTAGTATTTGTGAAGATGTTATAAAGTGTAGGTGACACGCAAGATCCCTGAGGTAGGCCACAGTGAATTGGGGAAGGGTCGGCGACTGCAGATGGGGCAAAGACTCTCATGGATCTATTGCTCAAAAAGGATTTGATCCAGGCTGCAGCAGAGGATGAGAAGTTGGCAGCGGAGTGGAGGTGCTTGCAAAGGATCTGGTGGTTGACCAAATCTAAAGCGGCTGAAAGGTCGAGAAGTAATAGCATTGCTAGTTTGCCCTGATCCTTTAAAACCTCGATTTGGGTTTTAAGGTCTATTAAAGCAGTCTCCATTTCATGTCTGGGGCGGAATCCGGATTGTCGTAGACCTAGCAAGTTATTAGATTCCAAATAGTTTTGTATCTGAAGGTATGCAGCACGGTCTAAAATCTTAAGCAGAAATGGGACTGTGGTGATAGGTCGGAAATTAGTGGGTATGCTTGGGTCGAGGGATGGTTTTTTGAGCAATGGGATCACCCAAGCGTCCTTCAGGTTATCCGGGAGCTTAGTTTCAAAGCTAGGAAGGATCCAGCCCCCTTAGGTGATGTTAGTTGTCTGGTAAGGGAGGGCTCATTTATTAGGCAACATGGCCTTACAGGCTTGACCCCTTTCTTGCTTACAAGCTAATCAGTGTACGTCTCGGTTATCGCTGGAATGCTAAACCCACTGTTGTTTTACAAATATCTTTTGATGTTTTTATTATTGACTACAAATACAAGATTGCAATTCAGCAAAAGGCAAACAATGGTCCCTGAGTGCAAAACCTTCAAGGACTGATGGATTACAAAAATAAAATAATTTGGATGCCTATTAAGTCACCAATTCATGCAGTAACCAGGACTGACCTTGCTTATCTTCAAAGCAAGGAAAGGGCCATCCTGTTTCTCTAAGTGGTCTTGTAAGTTTGACTTATAGGCAACATGGCCTGAGGAGTCTGTCCCCTTCCTCACTTTGAAGCTAAGCAAGATATGTCCTGGTTACTGCATGGATGGGAGACCTGGATGGCAATCATGTCACTGGCCATGAGCAGTGATTTTCCACCCCAGACATCACTATAGCTGTAAAAATATCTTTCAAAATGTGACCACAGGTACTGAACTACACATAACCTTGGCTATCTGTAGTCCTTTATAGCTGCAAATATCAGAAAAATTGCATGCTTTCCTGACCCCCCTAGGCCCTCATCTGAGCCAGATCCCCCAACTCTCCAGATGGCCTCCTCACCTTCCCTGTGCTCTGCCTTTCCCCACATCACAAGCTGTTTCTATGACGCAGTTTGCTTTGAGATGTCAGCTATTTGAGGCTATAGCCAAGTCTACAGAAAGCTTTTTGTTGCAAACTCAGTCCCTAGACCCCCTTCAATTTCCAAATTTCACTTGGCGCCCACTAGTCACCCCCACCCCCACTTCTAGCCTGATGGCATTTGCATGTTTGTTGACCTGCAAATAGCTTTTTTTTGCTTTTCATGTTCCCATATCATCAGCTATAACCTAAAATATCTCTTGCGTTGAGCGCAAAACAAGATGGCTATTGTTTCATTTAAAAAAAAATAATAATTTTGGGTAAATACCCGCAATATCTATTTTTGAGAAGAGGGCACCCCCTTTTCTGTCAAATATTGAAAAAACTATTGTGCAAAATTACCCCAAACCACGCATGGAATGCGAGTCAACGCTTCGTGCCCAAGTTGTTTCAGACCTGGTCCAAATCCAACCAGCAGTTTCGGGTGTGCGCTTTGCCAAACATTGACCTTGTTTGTCTATGGGAAAATGAATGGGAGGTAGCCTGCACTTTTGGAAAAATTATTTTTTGTTTTCTTAATAACATGTTTTATTTCTTACCA
This sequence comes from Ambystoma mexicanum, assembly GCF_040938575.1. Lineage (NCBI taxonomy): Eukaryota > Metazoa > Chordata > Amphibia > Caudata > Ambystomatidae > Ambystoma > Ambystoma mexicanum. The sequence continues at coordinate 530,900,673 of NC_090926.1, forward strand.
AATCTTTACAAGAAAAGGCAGTCTGGAAGGGCCCATGAGTCCCTAATCACTTTCCAAGATTTGTTGAAATCTGTTACTCGAATCAAAAGTTATTAATGATAGAATTCTGGGAGTCTAACTCACCTTAACAATAGGGCGGCTATTGCCACCCTATAAAATGTATATTAACCATAACTACAGGGCCGCTATAGCAGGCCCTGCAACAAAAATAAATATATATATATACATATATATTCAATGAAAAACCTTTGTGAACTGGTGAATTTCTGGTAGGGGCCCAAAATGTTTGAAATCCTCACAGACACAATGGACACAATGGAAAAAAGAATTTGCTTGTGCTTACAGCCCAAACCACTGGACATATTTTCACCAAACCTACGCCAGGAGCGGCGGCTTGATCCTGAAAGCATGCTTTTGTAAATGTGGTGTAAATCCGCCAACCAGTATTTTTTTTTTTTAAAAGGCCAAAAAATAGGTCAACAAAATTTGTGATATATAGGTCCAGTCCACAGACTCATTTCTTGATTCAAATAATTTCTTGATTCAGGTCCGCTGACATCTCAGGGCCAGTCATGGGTTGGCTCGATGTCCGCAGACACCAAAAACACACGCTGATTGGGTGATAAAAATTGTGTGTTGCGTCATGTTTTTAGAAACGGTCGCCATGTTGGATCTGCTGACAGCCGCTCGTGTCTGCATATAGCACGGTGAGGAAGAAGTGTGGAAAACACTTTTGGGGTTATTTGGTGGCTGAAAGAGGGCCTTGAAAGGCTGGGGTAGTTGAATAAAGTTGATTTGAGCTGTTTTTATAGGTAAAAAAAGGTTTGCAAATGCTGCTGAGTCCGCGGACATCACTGTTGACCGCGGGCGGCGGGGTGAGAAAAAAGACTGGAAAACAAATTTCAGGGTATTTGTTGGCCGAAAGAGGGCCTGGAAAGGGTGGGAATTGGAATAAAGTTCATATGGAGCTGTTTTTATAGGTGAAAATAAGGTCTGCAGGTGCTACGGTGTCAACGGACCCTCTGGTATTCTGCGTACTTGCACATGCTACCTGGGTGTTCAAAGGATGCCTGGCATGGAAAGAGGACATTGGGGGTCTAGCCAATCAAGTTTTGTGATTGTGGAGGAGTTGAAGTGTACAAGAGTACAGAATAGCAAGTCTTTTCTTTGTTGTGTGTAGTGAAGATGGCTGTGGCTATGGCTATGGCTATGAAGAAGCTGAGTGTGTGGATGGTGGAGAGATTTGTGGATCTATTCATTGAAGATTCATACTGAATCTTGTGGAATCGCTGCTACTATTGGATTGGAAGAAGTGGAAGTTTCATGGTATGCAGATTGTGGATTAAAGTGGGCAACTTTGTTATCATTCTGTGAGAGTATGGCTCACTTTCAATATCCAGATATTGTTATTGTGCTGTGGAGTAGCAGTTTGGACTATGTGACTGCAGTATCTTTGCTGTTTGTCATGAAGGACATGTTGAAAAACCTAATGGAACTGTTTACAGCTGAAAATATATTTTTTTCTGAAATCCATGAAATGCAAATATGGAGACGTCCAAACTTGTTTTGTTCTGAAATGGAAGAAGCTAGACAGCATGTCAATAAAGCAGTATGCACTTTTTAATTTGGTTTAGGAATGGCATCTTTTGACAATGCAAATATCAAGTTGGATGGTGTAAATATTATTTGACTATTGTCGGAAATCAGATTTTTCTTTTGAATATCCAAAATACACTGACATTGTTTTGTGAAATATGTTCTGAATTATTCTTTTAGTACTAAATTAAAAACAAAAACAGAAACAAATTAGAAGTCGTTTTTGTGAAAGTTAGAAAAAATAATTAAGTTCAATAGAACATTTGTTTGTACAGTAAATAAACCCTCCAAAAAAAATTGTATAAAAAGTCTTTTAATAGTCACCATTTCAGAATGAAAAACAAGTTAATTGATTTTGATTCTGCCACTCCACGGGTGGAATTTTCCAGATGTCCGCAGACTTTCATACTGTCTGCGAAATATGCAGACGGCAAAAGGTTTTGAGATTTTTAATTGTAGTTATTTTTTTTACCGTGAAAGGTTGGTCCTAGAGGATTCCTTTTTTTTGTCTTTCTGGCTTTTATATTTTTATCAATTTTGTTTTTTTGTAGGAGAGGCAAGGAGGTAAGGTGGTGGATGGAAAGGAAGGGAGGGGAACCAACCACAGATACAGAGGAGCAGGGTGGACAGGGGAAGATGTTGGGTGTGCCTTAAATTTGAGATAGGTGACAGTGTTTCTCGTGCTGCATCACCACAGCCACGAAAGCACTCCAAAACTGCTCCCCACTGTAGAGCGGTGTGTCACAGTACAGAGTATTGTGACCCTGAAAAGGTATTGGTCAATAGTGTTCTGTATGGCCTGTGATGCAGCGGTTGGGATGCTATGTTCCACAGGAGTAGCCTGTGTGGTGGCAGGAGCGGTTGAGGAAGATGTGGTAGAGGAAGATACCTACTTCTCCCTGAGAAAGGAATCGCTTTTCTTAGAGCACCAGGGGGTTGGACCAAGTGTGGTGTCATATGGAGGTGGTCCCAAAAGAGTACTTCCCAGGTTGTCCGTGACTGAGTTCAACCTCACACTCAATGCATTCAACATTGGCTGCCCAAGGTTTTGGTACACCCCCAACGGTCTTAAAGAACCACCACACCCATTTCACTTTCTGAGTGCTGGAGATAGGAACATCCTCTACCTCTTCTTCCTGTTCCTTGTAATCCTCCTCTGCATCATTGTGCCTGTTCCCCAGTCCATGCCCTCCACATGATGATGGTGGAGGCCCCTGTGAATGTGGGATGGCAATGACAGATACCATTCTTAAACTCCTGGAAATCTCCTGGAAGTTGCTATCAAAAGATGCTCTGTCATGGTCTGCAAGATTGAGAATGACTAAAAGTAATGGGTGGGTCCCTTCATTGGTACTGTCCGCAGACAGCATGACTTTTGCGGACTACCGAGTTGAAAATAGGCCTTGGAAAGTTAAACAAAGTTGACAGATCAATTAAGAAAAGGTTTAGGAGCTCTGGAAGAGTAAACAATTAACTTAAAACATACAAGCCTATATTGGCTGCAAATGCAGTTTCAAATCATTCACGGTCGCGGGTAATGTCCGCTGGCACGTCGCAAGGATGCTTTCACATGATGACATCTGTGGATCGTCTGCAGTGGCAGTTGGTGTCCGCGGACATCGGCAGGCGGGAGACACTGTGTGCATGTCTGCAAATGGACGATTGTCCACTGACTAATTTAAGATGTGCCATGTGTAACCAGATATGATTTTTTACATAATTTAAAAGTTTTTTAAAGTCATCACTAAGTTCATACAATTTTGAAGACAAGATTATTATTTCATTCTATACAGTTGGGTTTGGGATTGTATTTCTGATTGTTGTGATTCTGTATAATTAATCTGTGGTGTAGTTTCTTCTTGTAAACTATGTACTATAAGAAAAGAAGAAATTATCATTTCAATGAGCTCTCCATAAATTATAATATGTGTTTATATTGAAAGACGTATTGTTTACCATTAGAGATATCATCTTCACTCATGTCTTCTTTGGGAAAGTTTTCTTCTAGCAACTCAAGTGTGTTTGCCTTTTTCTGTCAAAATAGGAAATGGTGATATTTGCTTATGAGAAATGTTTATATAATAAATGCTAATAATATGATTGGTTAAGTTGTTCAATTCATTGAAAGAGTACTTTTTTGAGCAGTTTATAACTTTGGTGTCGTTCAACGAATGGTCACCAAACTTTGCAGAGAGGCACATGCTGATTGGATGTTTGAAAATGAGAGGTATGCTATAATTTTAGAAATCATCGCTATATTGGTTGGGCGGATCATGGCCTTTGTCTACGGACAGTGTGGTGATGAAAAGAAGTCTAGAACATATATTTGTGTTATTTTTTGGATGAAAGAGGGCCTGGAAAGCGTGGGGGAGTGGAAGAAATTTGATATAGAGCTCTTTTTATAGGTGAAAAAAAGCTGTGCAGGTGCTGCCGTGTCTGCCGGTGATTTTTCTGTCCACCGACGTTATTGGGATTGGTGTGGGTCTAGGTGAGTCTTGTTATTTAATAGTGTATTGTACATTCTTGTTATATGGTGTAATTCTATTGCAGTGGTTGTGGCCACTGGCGCTGTTATCCGCTGCATCTACCTTGCATTCGAGTTCAGTGTCCACTATAGTACGTCATAATGTTACCAATGGCCAGTGCTCATTCAGCCATGAGCAGTCTCCACAATCAATGGGACATGGAATTCGGCAATGCTGCATTCCTCAATAGGCAAATCAGAGTAGACATTTGTCCTTGCCGACGACCAGGCCCACTGTCCATGCAGCAAAGTTGTAGCACTATTTTCTGTACTTACTTTTTGACACTTTTTGACAAAAAGTAAAACAGACGACAGTTGTAAAAGCATGCTTTCAAAGCTTGCTGATTCTCCTTGCACTCGTTTGCTGCAATCCCGTCCAGCACTTCGGGCTTCGGCCGCAAGCAGAATTTTATTTCCCATTTAATCCTAGGTCTTTGGCCATGCTGCATGACCCAATAAGTAAATCAGAAAAGGCATTTGTCCTTGCCGAGGGTCAGGCCCACTCTCCATGAATCAAAGCTACATCATTAGTTTTTGTACGTTTTCTTTCACTTTGGAAAAATAAAGCACAAGACAGATTTACAAAAGCATGCTTTCAGGTCCATGCCGATGCTCCTCGCACAGGTTTGTTGTAATCCACTCAAGCACTTCAGGCTGTAGTTGCAAGCAGAATATATTTTTTCAAACCTAGGGCTTTGGCCATGGCTCATGCCCCAAAAAGCAAATCTGAGTACACATTTCTCCTTGCTCAGTGCCAGGCCCATTGCCCAGACACCAAAGTTATATCACAATTATTTGTAGTTACATTTTGACACTTTAGAAAAAATAAAACACAGGACAGATTTGAAAAACCGTGCATTGAGGCCCTTGATATCACAAGTGATGTAATGTGTGCTGTCATCAATGTGGTCTGGTTTCCAGTGATGATATTGATGTTGATATAAGCAATATCATAAGTAATGTTGTATGTGATGTCAACAGTGATGTCAGCAGTCTACTCATGGGCTGCACAATGTAGTGGATTAGAGTTTAGGAAGTGTCGCTTCCCACACTTTCTCAAATTCAGGGGTTTTGTTAAGTTGTTTCACTGACTTTCACAGTTTTGGTGTGTTTACGTGATTCAGCTTAAATGTTTCTTATCTAACATTTTTTCACTAATTGTAATGGGGTGTTTCACAGCACATGCAGTACTAACGTTTTTCATTTTAATACAATAATTGATGTCAAATGGAAAGTTACCAGCGTGTGTTTTACCTATTTACCTATGTTAGTGGCTACTTTCCCTGCGAAAACGGCTTCTGAAAATGTCCCATGCCCGACTTTGCCGCCCCATGAGATAAGGGGACAAAGAAGATGAAGAGGGACTAGAACAGGGATGAAGGATAACAATAAGGTAGAGGGACTGAAAGAAGAAGAGAGATGAGCAAGAATGATGAGGATGCACCCACAGGACTGTGACAAGAATGCATGTGAGTGACTGTGATGAGGATGTACATATGGCACTGTGCTCAGAATGTATGCAAGAGCCTGTGATGAGGATTCACATGAGATACTGGTAAGCATGCAAGTTAGGGACTGTAAAAGGGGATGCACACACACAGGGGTAATGGAGTACTAACTGCATACTTAAAGGAGGATGTGGAAGGCAGGTGTAAAGCAATGGATTCATCTTTGGGTTCCTGAACCAAGAGGAGGTGGGGGGCGGGTTAATGTAAGGGAATACTAATGGGGTAATCAAAACAAGGGGGTTCTGGGAGTCTCTCTACCTGTCTCAGTTGCGGGGGCGTCTCAACAAGATTTTGTAGCTCACCATCCCTTTCACAGAAGATACAAATCCACAACATATCAGCCTTTGTCCAGCACCGAAATGCTAGGCAATTCTCTTCTGAACAAGAGTACCAACAGCAGCGGCAGACACGAGTTTTGGCCTGGCTGGGCCTCATCAGTGAGGTGGAGCTGTGCCTCTCTAAGAACAGTGAGCAAGGGGTCCATGTCTGGATTACCCTAGTAATTTAGGGTGAGACCCAAAGTTACGTTTTTAATATACAACAGGAGTGTTCTGGGGGTCTCTCTTTCCCAAAGACTGATATGTTGAGGGGGTTAATGTATGGATTACTAATGGGGTACCAGAATATGGAAGGGGGATGTGGGGTATTGGATGGATTAATGATGGGACATTGGGACTGGGGGGGAGGGGCTAATATAACAAGTTACTGATGTGTTTTTGGGACAAGGAAGATGGAGGTGGGACAATGTCATCAATCAACAATGTAGCACCAATACAAGCAACAGGCATGTGTGGGCAATGGGATGGATAAATAAGGGGGGCACTGGGGCAAGGAAGACTAAGGTTGCACATGTCATGGATTACGAATGGGACACCTGAATGAGGAAGTGAGAGGGTGGAATAATTGAATTGATTACTAATGGGGAACTTAGATGAGGAAGAGGGAGGCATGGTTAGTGCAATACATGACTAATTGGGTACTGGGACATGGGAGAGTGAGCAGGGGATTTTTTTAATGGATAACTAATGTGGCACTGAGAGAAGGTAGAGGGAGGCGGGGTTAAAGAAATGTATTATTAATGGGGTGCCATGATGAGGAAAAAGAAGGCAGGGGTAATGTGGAACCTGCCCATGACACTTCATTAGAACGAGTCTGTGCTTATAGAGATGCTAAAATGCATGTAACAATAGCACATCCGAAACCTAGGGTTCATGTTTTAGCTTTTCGCTATTTGATTCATTTCACGTGTGTGGCCCAATCCTTTCTGGGATTTCCTTTGCATTCTGTGACTTGTAGTTTTGCCATATCTTTACCATTTCAAATGCAGGGGTTCATTTGCTAGAGTGGAAAGAAAGAAATTGAACTGTATGGACGACTGCTGGACGAATTTTCCCTTTAAAACTAACCGTTTTGCCTTTTATTGAGTGTTTTCCCAACATCTGAACAGATTAGTGATGTAGACGTTTTCACCGGCATTGCTTCTGCGAAAAGCGCGTTATACATCCACAGTACATTTCAAATTAGTTAAGTTTAGCTGTATATTTATAGCGTGGCGCATACCCGAAGGCCACAGAGCACACACACTGTATTAAGATGTCCTACATGAATCCTGCTGCCAGGTATATTAGGTCACCGAAACAATAAAAAGCAGAATTTATGAAAGTTCTGCAAAAAAAATGAAAATCTGTGTAACAGTTCCCAGCAGTGATTACCAAAGTTGGCTGGAAATCTAGATCGGAAAGCAATAACATCCTTCCTTAATTCTTAATCATACTTTTTTATGTACTCTTGAATAGTTCCTTCCAAAAATTGAGGTTTCATAGGCCATCCATCAAACCTTTATTATTGCTGCTGGAAGAATAATGGCAGATGAAAGCAGCAAATGTGTTTCTGAAGTGTTTAGGATGTGCTTATCAGCTGAATTAATGTTGCATTTCTTTTCTGCCGGAGCTGTATTTCACTGAAAACAATTATTGTTTCGGTGAAGAAGGTTCGGAGTCGAACGAATTCCATCAGTGAACACTCAACCAAGAGAAGTTAACCGGAAAAAGAATGCTCATGATCAATGGGTATCCTTTTCAGTCACACTCTAGGGCAGTCCTCGTTTCATGTCAGGCTTTAGAACGAGAAGTAGGGACCTCATTTGCATAACTCAGCAAAGCTGCCTGAGCCGCCTCCAAAAATAACCGCTTAATTCATGCGTCGCCCCTCCCGCCATTCCAATCTTCGCCTGCGTTCTGAATGACCAGCTTCAATCCCTTCAATCCCTTCTTTTTCAATGTTTTGAATTCTAAGTGCTGGAGGTGGAGGAGAAAACATCTCTGTGCGCTGCTTACCCAAATATTTCCACAATGCATTCTGTGGCATTCACACTCCACTGCAATTGCATTTCAATCTGTTCCATCTGATTGGATTCTGTGTTTTCTTCCAGTCTGTGGTAATGGCACACTCATTCCCTGTTCCCTGGGTTATTTTCATTCTGGCGACCTTTTCCATCTACCTGGGGCGTTAGGACGTCCAGCCTCTGCGCTCCCTGCTTAGGATATTGCTTCACAGGTTGCTCTCCCTGCCGCCGTCACTGTCAATCCACTTGATATATGTGTACAAGATATCTGTGCGGCTATGAAAGTGCAGTGATATGTGCTTGCTAAGCTTTTCTCTCATTTGTAAATGTGTTTTTTTCTTTCTGCGTCAGGTCTAGCACATTTTTTTTTCAAAATAAATGCACAGGAAGACAAGGGCCATTTTGCCTATTTTAAATATTTCAATTACTTGTGTCTGTTGCTTGTTATAAAATTGAACATTTGTGGGTGGGTAGGTTTGTGGTAAAGGGTTATTCCTTATGGCACAAACACCCCATCCACTCCAACCAATCTGCATACTTCTCCTATCATACTCTCTATGACTCGTGCCTCAACTCAGCCAAACGCTCCTATTTTTCTGACCTTATCCAATCTCAATCTTCTCACCCTCGCTGTATCTTTCAAACCTTATCCCGTCTCCTCCCTCCTTATACCCCTGATCCCTCTATCGCCTCTCCTCTTACTGCCTCTGATCTTGCCTTTCTTTTTCTCCTCACTCTTCACCAAGCTATCCTTTGCTCTCCTACTTAAGCTCCTCCTCCTCCTCACTCCATGTCTTCATTTCTTCCAGTCACTCAATCTGAAGTTACCCTACTGCTCTCCAGAACTCATCCTACAGCTTCTCCTTCTGACTGCATTCCTACCCCTCATTCCTAAAATCTATCCCCTCCTTGTACCATATCTCACCTTTTTCTTCAATACCTGCCTCACGTCTTCCACTTTTCCAGCTCCTTTCAAGCATGCTACTATTATTCCCATACTCAAAAAACCCTCAGCTAACTATCGTCCCATCTGTCTCGTACACTTTCTCTCTAAACTTCTCAAACGCATTGTCTACTTTCAACTTTCCTCTTTCGTTTCCAACCACTCTCTCCTGCCTGACACTCAATCTGGTTTCCGCCCTCTACACTCCACTGAAACTGCCCTTACCTCTTTTCTCAACTTTCTCCTCTCCTCACACCACACCAAACATTCCTCTATCCTTATTCTTCTCGACCTCTCTGCTGCTTTTGATACAGTCGACGATACTCTTCTACTTAATTCTCTCTCCTCATTTGGCCTCAAAGACTCTGCCCTTCTATGGTTCTCATCTTACCTCTCTAACCGTACCTTTGCGGGCTCCTGGGGTGGCTCTACCTCTCCCACCCTTCCTCTCAACCATGGCGTTCCCCAAGGTTCTGTCCTTGGTCCCTTTCTCTTTTCGCTCTACACCTCCTTCTTAGCCCCCATCATTTCGTCCTTCGAAATCTAACATCATTTCTATGAGGACGACACCCAGCTCTTTCTCTCCTTCTCCTCTCCTGATATCCATGAGAAGCTTTCCTCCTGCCTCTCTGCTATTAAATCTCGGATGTCCTCTCACTTCCTTATTCTCAATACCGATAAAACTGAAGTCCTTTTCTTTCCTGCATGTGCTCTCCCTCCTCCTTCTCCTCCCCCTTTCGTTCTCTTTCCACCCTCCAACCTCTCCTTCTCTCCCCATGCGCGTAACCTTGGTCTTTATCTTGACCCCCACCACTCCCTTTCTCACAATATTTCTCTTACTGCTAGATCTTGCCACTTTCACCTCTACAACATCCATAAAATGTGCTCCTTCCTAATCTTTCACGCCACCAAACTCTTAATCTCCTCACTCATCTTCATTAGACTCTTCTACTGCTCTATTCTCTTCTTTGGACTTCCCTCCTCTCACCTCTCCCCTCTCAAGTCTATCTACAACTCTGCCATCAGCTCCCTCTGCCTTCTCTCTCCCCATGACTCCATCTCCTATTTTCTCTCCTCTCTAGGCTGGCTCCCATTTCACTCCCAGCTCAAATTCAATTTCCTCTGTGTTGTATTTTAATCCCTCCATGGTCTTACCCCACTACCTTTCCTCAATCCTCACTTTCTACACTCCTGCTCGTTATCCCTGCTCTTCCAATCTCTTCCTATTCTCCTCTCCACCTCCACCCCGTGCTGCTTCTCACTTCCGCTCTTTTCAACTCTTTGCCCCTTTCCACTGGAACCGCCTTCCTCTTTCCATCCCCTCTACTTCCTCCTTTACTTTCTTTCACACCTCCCTAAAATCCTATCTCTTTCATTCACCTCCTTAAAACCCTTTGCATTCTGCTACTTCCTTTAATATTCTCCCCAACCACTCCTTTTCCTTTCCTACTTCCCTCCCCCTTTCGCTCTCTCCTTTCTCTCCACTCTCTCTTTCCTAATTTCCTGTATGTTTCTCACCCTCCTCTATTCCTTCCTTCTCCTTACTCCCTCTACCTCTTCTCATACTTCTTCTCTCTCCCTTCCTCCCACCCTTTATCTCTTCTCTCTCCTTGACCCCTGCCTCCTCTTCTTCCCCTTCCATAAGGTAAATTGTTTTGTGTACTGCTTTCTGGTTTAATTCCATTGTTATGTAATGCTTGCTGTATAGTGTGGTTCCTCCTGTAAATCGTTTTGGATTAAAATGCTATATAAATTCAATAAAATACAAATACAAATACAATTGCACTCCGTTTCACCAATATGCACCAAATTGTGCATGGTTACCTGTTAGGACCCTCCAGGCAATACTGGCTACATGGCATTTGGACGCCCCACCCATTCCCCAGATTTCAGCACAAGTCAAAATTTGTTTTGTGGGTTTGCGCCTTGGTGAAGCATTGTTCCTTATACAATTCCACACTGTTTCACCAATCTGCATCACATGCATAGTTACCTGTTAGGACCCTCCAGACATGAATGAATACATAACATTTGGACACTCTATCACTTTACCTGGATTTCAGCACGTTCACACATGAGACGGTTGCCTGAAATAGGCAAAACATCAATGTGGTCATTAAAGGACCGGTCCCCAACCCTAAAATGTATGGTTTCTGCGACATTAGCACTTGTAAGCGATATTCAATCAACACTACAGCTAAGTGAATGCCTAGTCTGGGATGCTGAGGAAAACCCTTATTGATGTATTTTTATATCCAGTTCAGTACTCTGGATGACAACTCTTGTATAACACCCCCCTCTTAGAATCCCCCTGACCCCAATGAGCCAAGAAGTAGGTTTGTTTTGCAAATTAAAAGGTTTATTTGGACAATTCAACAATATATATCTATCACACTTTATAATAAATTGATAACTGATATCACACTTCAGAATACGACCGTGATCAACAATGGATAATGTTACAGGGGTACACTTGATTACTTTGGAGTAGTATAGAGGAAGAGGTAGCTGAGAGTGCTTTTATGGCTTCAAGGACAACGCAATGATGAATGAAATGCAGTACAGAAAATAATTTGATATGGCTTCCACAAAAGGCAATGTAATCACTTTTCCTTGACAATTCACTCCCCTGCCTATGCAATGGAATAAATGGAAGGAGAGCACACAGTCTTCAAGAATCCCAACAAAATGCAATACAAAATGCAATTCCCCCCCAGCAAGCTTAGAGGAAAACAGGTAGAGGTTTGAAACACAGGCCCAAAATGCTTTTTAAATGTGATGGCATTGGATGGGAAAATGTGCCAACTGATTTTATTTCCCTCTAGAGATTCAGGGTGAGTGGGAGATGCATGTTGGTATTAGCTCAGGCTCACTTTAGCAATGCTCTATGAGTTATTACCATGTTGCAAACGGATTTTAACAAAAGAAAGAATGGAGCTGCTATTTTGACAAGTGGAGAAATTGAGCCAAAATCGCAAATCGCAGTAAATTTCGCGAGTGCATAAATCGTGATTGCGGAAAAAGTATAAGGAGTAGGAAGTTGGTTCTAGGTTCGTTGGAAAGCCTAGAATCACAGCTTTAAAATGAAATTCGTTCCAGAGATACGGACAATTTAATAAAGGTAGATGTTCGGATTTAAGTAAAACTCAAAATGACAGGTGACAGCTTGCAGCTGCAGAATTGACAGGTGACAGTTGTGCAGCTTTAAAATTGACAGATGACACCATTTCTAGGAGGCTGTTCTACTTAGGTTAAAATAGTTTGGATTAGATTATTTTAACTAAGAGATTGGTTCTGCACAGTTCTGGTAGGTAATCACAATATCAATTTGAAATAGGCCTCGTCACGGCCTGGTCAGGTTGGACGGGACTTCCGGTGGGTGGTTCTGAAGTCCCGGCTATCTGGGTCAGTTCTGCTCTCTAGGTCTGTCAAGCACCGGATCTGCTCACAACAGTCTGGTTTGTGGTTCTCTCGGGTTCCGGATACAGCACTGCTTTCTGGATACTGCTACAGGTTCTTGCAAAAATTCTTGGCAAAATTCAAACAGCTCGCCCGGCTGTTGAATAGTTTGGTTGGTTTTGAGGCCTGCTGAAGAGGATTCAGCTGGTGGATTCAGGCCGTTCTGCTACAAATTCTGGAGTTAATTTCTGCTACAGGTTCTGGAGATTGATGGATTTGAAGTCTGGATCTCTGGATGTGAAGTCGTCGGTCAGCATGCTCCGCAGCAAATGGAATTGAATGTCCCTACCTGTCCCAGCAGTCTCTTTTTATGTGTTTTAAAAAGTGGGTGGAGAGGCTAGCATCCCTAAGCCTGCCCCTCTCTTGATTTGATAGGTCAATAGATTATTTGGTCCATGATTTGGGAAGGGATAGTGTGTCAGAGTGATGTCATTTTTATGGCCTGCAGAAACGTCACTCCCCTGGTCAATGTGCACACAAATCTATTCCTGATCCAAATACATATTTCCCAGATACACAGTTGTTTGACATCACATACACACATCATATATTACTAAAGATAGTCCCTGTCCCGACTCTGGTGTTTCTAGGAGCTTGCATTCAAAAATGGCAACTTATTTTCGATTTTAGTGGGTTTTGCAACATTGGTTTTTCATCAAAAATTATACAAAGGTACATTTCCCTTCCACATATATCCCAGTAACTTTCCATGTCTCTAGCTTAAACCCATTGTCTATAATAATCATAATTAGCAGGGTTTTGCCCCAGAACATGGTACAAATTGGAGTTTGGACTCAAATCGTGAGGGCATTTTTCAAACTAAGACTCTCAAAGTTGTACATTCCTGTCATTTGGTTACAATAAATTATCACTGTTTCTATAAAATATATATTTGTTGCAATTCAACTCCCCCAAGTGTTTGGGTCCGCCTCCAGGACTCTGGGTGGGTCAGTGATCACATGTCTCTCCTTGCTGGCAGAGGGCTGTTGGCAGGAAACACTCAAAATTAACATACCCCATTCAACAGAAAGAGCCTTTCGTGTGGGCTCCAGCAGGCTGCCTGGAAGTCTCTCCTCAATCAATCAACAGGGTCATGTGATATCCTGCCTGGTGTGGAATCTCTGAGGTGTTAAGGTTTCCCAGCCTCTTGGCCTCTGGGAACAGCAGGTGGCTAAGATTTCCAATTAACTAACAAGCTTTGAAGTCCCTGCCCCTCTTGCAACTCCTAAATACAGTTTCCCTGTCAGAGTTTAGACCGCTAGTGCCACCTTGGGGAATTTGTCGGTACTGCATCCATTTTTGAGTTGTCTTGAATTACTGCATTTCAATAGAGGGGTCTTTTGCTTGATAGTATAGGATCCTTGCTTAACATTGTTTTGATGGCATCCTTACAGTAGAGTGGTGATGTGGAACCCCCCACAAGAAGGTTGTATCTTTGGAGTGGTCTCGTGCCAACTGCGCAGTTCTCCTATTCTGGCGTGAATGTGGGCGGCGATAGCTCATCCCCACGTCCACCCAGTCTATTGATTTAGTTTGTTCTGGGATAGAATAATGGCCGGCAACAGCTCATCCCCACATCTACCCAGTCTATTGATTTAACATGGTTCAAAACCCTTGACACACCGCAGTGCACCACAAGGAACTGCACTAAACCAGGGTATTTGTCTTTTTGTTTAAAACCACTGTCGGTATCTTTTTTCCTTGACATGTGGTCCACATATGGTCCAAAAAACAATGACACGACCACTGTCACAAGATGAAAATCAGTGTTCAAACAAATGCTTGTGATTATTTGATGCCATGATTATGATGCTGCTAAGTATTTCTTCATAACATGTATCATAGAATTGGGTAGGGTCAATGTTGTTATCCATCTTGTAGCAATTGTGTTGCTGTTTACCTGAATTGATCTTATCACTGTAACATTGAAGTGGGATCCCGGCCATTGGGATGCGTGTTTGTGTGTCTGTGCGTGGGTATTATATGAGATCAATCAGTAATCATGTATGCTCCCTCTTTTTTTTTTTTTTGTACACTTCTCACTGCATGTACATTTGCAGGTGGTGGACTGTGCTGATAGTCACAGGGATATGTTAAGCACTAGGATGTGGGAGTCTGATATGGCCAGGTGGACATAGGGATATTATTTCCTGGAATTATCAGTTCTGGAAATATAGGAATCATGGATGATTGAGATCCCTGAAGAGAAGCAGTCTGTCAAGTCTGCAGCGTTCGTGTTGGGTACAGAAGAGAAAGGAGTGGAATGTGGAGAAAGAGAATAGGGCTATCAGTGTGGACTTCAATGACAATTACTGATGTGTGTGGTGGGCGCGAGCCACTTACCTGGCATTTAGATGGTGTATAATGTTGCCTTAAGGAATGTATGTGCTGAGATCCAACAAAATGCAAATTTTTACATTGGTGGGTGAGCATTCAATCCAATACTAGATGGGAACTACTATGCACTACTGGCTGATGGCTGACTTTGATATTATAGGATGTTTTAATCGGGCAATATCTAGTTTGGGGGACATTTCTATCTGCCCCAAATAAGGTGTACACAATTTTTAATGTATTTAGTAAAGTTATTTTTATGAATCTGGGACCCCCAATTTAAAAATTATGATTCCATACAGCATCACCTTTAGGGACTAAAATCACAGAGTATTGCACAGTAGGGCTATTTATTAATAAAATATAAATAATTGACTCAATTTAAATATAATCTACTGAGTGAGGAACTTCTTGAGTGGGGATATCATAAGGTGTACTCTCGCGACCCGTATGTTAGTGCTATTAAAGTTGGCAATGGTTTTCTTATTTTATTATTTTATTCTTGTGTCGCAAGGATGTGGGTCAACACGGAGACATAGAGTCCCTCAGCTCCGTTTGTAAAGTAAGCAGTAGTTTGTTTGTGCCTACCAAATTTGTTCTAGGTGGGATTTAACCCTGGAACTACCGTGATACACTTCAACTAAAAACTAATTCCCGGAAATAAGGAAAGGGAGATTCGCATTACATTCAATAAGGGTAAGAAAACAAATTCACATGCTTTTCTGACAGCCAAAAATTGTTAGGTCCATGCCATCCCATACTTACTTCTTTTTCGGATTGCACAAATTTAATTTTAAAAAACTAACATAGTCACTGTAATGGATTTATTTTTAACCATTTGAGGTAACTAAGAGGTGCTGCACTTTTAGGTGTTCATGCAATTTGAGAATGCTAAAAGGATATACTACACAGCCTAAGTCACTATTCTAACTACTAAATGTGTTATAAAATATGCTAAAATGCTATTTCATATGTTATATTTTGTGTTTTGTTTTATTACATGTTACGCTTGCATTCAGCCCGGATTTGAAAAAGGCGCCAATGGAACGCCGAAACACGTGTCATCCATATGGGCAGAACATATATCAAATAAATTAAGAAAATATACTTGAAGAAACTTGACTACGTACTTTTATTCATTTACATCAGAAATTTGGCGCAAAGAGGTGTAGGCACAAACAAACTACTGCTCAATTTAAATATAAACCAACTAGCTGTACCTGGCGTAACATACACTGTTCTAGCATATCTTAAAGTGTATTCATTAAATATCACCACACTTATATTTATTTATTTACTCATATATTTTGTTGTAAACACAATTAACAACAGCGTTTTTCTCAGATACAACACTTAATGAGCCGAATGATCGAACTCTTGAGAGAGCAACATATAGTTGCCGGTGACCGAATACAGGTTTCAGAAGATATAGGCAGATTCTCTCATGAGTCTGTCCCTGTGACTTATTAATGGTATTTGAAAAAGCTAAACATGTAGGAAACTGCTTTTTTTAAATTTGAAAGGCATATTTGTATCAGAGAGAATGAGAGATATGAGCGTTATAAGAACAACATCTAAGTTCAATCCCTCGACTATACAGGTCTTTATGATGTGTCTTTGTAGATGCCTAATTGTCAAACTTTTCCCATTGCAGAGTCTCCATTGCAGCGTCCCCATGATGGCATAAGGTTGGGTAGTAGTATAACCACAGCTCCAACTTTCAGTTTTAGCTTGTGAGGAGGTATTTGTGGTGCATCGCTTTGCGCTTTGCTCTTTAGAGATTTAAACATTGAGTGGGCAATTAACTGTTCATTGACACTGAAACCGATGTGCCCTGTATGAAGAAAGGTGGGGTTGGAAAGAAGTAACTTGAAATTATTCGGAATGTTTGGAAACATACCTAATCATTTTATCTATATATATATAGAGAGAAATTATTGATCTATGAAATGTTGATAGTGACTTCAATGAAAAATAATCAATGCATTGGTTGCATCACTTTATGGGCTTTTGTAACACACAGGCATTATGGTGTATATGTTTAATTTACCCTGAGCATACATGCACCATGGATTGAAAATGCATGAGGGTCCAGTATAAGACTTTAATTTGTTAAAAAACAAAGTAAATCAGAACATCCCTGCCTATCTAACTCGTTCTACTCCCCCTTTATTGAAAATGGATGCCCCCATCAAACATTATTCTCGAAAAATCATTTGAAATGCCAGCTACTTGACTTGCCAGGATGTAAATTGCTTGCAAAATGAAAGCCTAAGTATTTCTAAATTTATTTTAGTGGGGTTTATATTGTATTAAGGTCGAAAAGTACACAGTTCTCAATTCCTATGTAAAACTCAAAAGTAGGAAAAGGGGTAACAGTTTATAACGCTTTCCCCTTATTCTTGAGTGGATCAGCACCATTAACAGAACTCTATGTAATGATGTAACCAGGGAATTACTTCAATTACATTACCCTTCTAGGTATTGTGCCATACCAGACGGAAGACTTACTTTTACCACAGGACTTGTATTTAACTGAACAAAAATGTCTTACTGACAGGGTCGGACTGGGACAAGAAATAGGCCTGGACACCCCAAAAAAAGTAGCCGACACCTCGTCTCAAAAAAGTGGCCCACACCTCACCTCACGACCCTTGCCCTCTGATAACATCAACGGAAGTGATGTCATTTGACCCCACCCCAAAGTGACATCCGGGAAGTAATGAAACACAACCTTTCATGCCTTGACAAACCAGGAAGTGGCATGAAATAGCATTGTTCCTAAGTACACCATGAAAAATACGGAAAAATATGGTTTTGAAAAAAAATATATATATATTCTCCACATTTGTTTTATAAAAAAAAAAAAAAAACAGCCCAGGCATGGGCAGAAACCGGCCCCCACTCCCCAGGGTCAATTTCTGCCCGGCCATGGGCCGAAAGGCCGTGGGGCAATCCAGCCCTGCTTACTGACCCTATTGCTAATAGGGAAGGTCCCTACTTAACATACTAAAACTAAGGGTGCTCATCAGTAATAGTCAAAATAATAAATCTTGTCCTCTGTCCAAATCCTTACTTGTAAAGTGGTCCTACAAATTACAAAAACAACTAAAAATGGAAAGAGGGCAATAGAGATTACACTCAGTGTTCTTTGCTGTGTTGTCTGCCTTTATCTCCAGGAATATCTCCTAGTTTCAATTCTCAGTTGTTTGCAATAGGATGCAGGTATCCTCACTTTATCAGCTTGTGTCCATCTTGTCAGAGTTCAAAATACAGAAAGGTTTTTCCTCTGGTATATAACAAAGAATCTCAAGTTTCATTCTATAAAGAATTGCAGATGTAGGGCTATTTCCTTAATCTTCCTCCACCAACTACATGGGTCTCTCCCATGAAAGTCCAAACTTCCTCAATTCTGGGTTCAACTTGGGATGATTCCCTACTTGCTTTTTCCTTACTTCCTTTATAGGGCCCTTGTGGCTCCCCTGGTTCCCTTGTTCCCACGTTCTCACTGGATTCATAGGGGGATGTGTATCCCCTCTGAATATATCTTTATATGCTTATTATATGCAGCTTTGGATTTGTCCTTGCATGATTTCCTAATCTTAGCTATATCCATATACTGCTTTACAGTTTCGGAAAACCTTTTGACAGCAAAGTGCAATGTGTGGCATCAAGGTAATGTCCTTCAACATTTACCATTCCTGCTTCCAGAAGTGATGTTGATGCTAGTAAAAACAGCGCACAATGTGCATAATGCCTCAGAAACAGTTCGACTTGTGTCAGCGAATCTTTCAACTAACGTCTGCTCAATAAATTATGATGACACTGAAGACAGGCATCAAGAGATGTGCGGACTGTGATTCAAAGATGGTGATCATTGATCCACACAGAACATTTCTCTGATGCCTCGGCAAAGAACATTAGGTCATCATGTTTGGCTCCTGCCAATCAATTACCAGCAATGCCTTGAAGGAGGTAATATATAAACTCACCCTAGGTCGTTTGGTCTCCAAACCTCCATCATCCACACCTTTGAAAAGGAAGTCTTCTGAAGGTACAAGCTCCATCTCGACATTCCAAGAGGTCAAGATCCAGGAGTGATTCCCGTCACGCTTCCTCTTTGTCATCTAGGAAGAAGTTCAAGAAACAATGCCATCCTTCCTCATCCTTTGACTCGTTACCTGACAAGTGGCTGGTACAATTCCCCGATATGATTATTCCTGTTGACGAATGGGAAAATGTCAGAGAGAAAATGGTGGAGGAATTTTCGAAGTGGGCCCCTCCTTGGCCCTCAAAAGAGTCATAAAAGGCTGTTTAACCCACCGGGATTCCAAGACCTGCAGGGAATCCATCAAGGCTTTGACCTGAACGCCTAGGAGCATGAGCCTGAAGACCCCAGGTGATGTCTTATGTAGCATCAAAAACTTCAACAATGGAGACTTCATAGAAACAACAAGCTTCTGTGACTTACTCCTTGATGGAGTCAAAGAGGAAGGGCCCTACCACTGTGCAGGAAGGCAAAGAAGCTCTGGTTTTGGGCACTACAAAATGGCATCTCTCTATTGGCTGTTCACCTAACCATAAAGCGGGTATGACAGTGGATGCTCTGATCAGGCAGAGCATGATCTCGCATGAGTGGTAGTTAGCCCAGGAAGTCCTTCTACAGATCTTTGCCTTCTGGGGATCCCCTCAAGTGGATCTGTTCAGGTCCAGTATCAACAGGAAATGCAGGGAATTTCCTCAAAGAGGAGCTTTGGTGGACATGTTTTTAGTGGAGTGGGAATTTCCACTCCTGTATGCATAACCACAAATTCACGCCATTCCTCATGTCATTAGTAGGATCGGGAATTTCAGGAAGTCCATGTTCCTGATTGCTCTGGATTTGTCCAGGAGCATGTTCTACCTGGACGTTCTTGAAATGACCATCTGACTTCCTTTTCATCTTCCTCAGAGAGTGGATCTACTCTCGCAGAAGGGAAGCTGTCTTCTTCACCCAGGAATAAGAACCTTCACACCTGATTTCTGAGAGGTTAAGATATAAATATTGGGACCACCTTGAAGACCTGATGGAGGGGTTGCTTTCGGCCAGAAGACCAACCAAAAAACACTATACCACTGCCAATTGAATACATTTTGTAGCTGGTTTATGGCTGAATATATTGATCCTTTCACTTGCAATACACAATACACCTGTTGTGTTTTCTTTTTTGCTGCACATAAACCATCAGGGGTTGCATGTGGCTAACGTTAAGGGATACCTAGTGGCCTAATCCATGTTTAAAGGCACGCTGATAAGGATCTTACTTTAAGATGATAATTTTCATACAATTCCTCAAAGGACTGACAAATACATTCCCACTGGTCCCTTTTTCTAATTGTGTCCTGGGATTTGAATCTAGGACTCACTTTTTTAATAGGAGATCCATTTGAACCTCTCCATTATTGTCCACTCTGGTTATTAACCCTGAAACCTATCTATTTGGTAGCCATCACTTCTGCTCACCATTTACTATATTTGCCAGGAGAAGTTAGTTCTAATGGTTTGTCACTCCTTCCTTCCCAAGGTGGTGTCTGAATTCCATACAACACAGAAGATGCATCTACAAGCTTTTTATCCACCCCCTCACCCTTCTAAAGATCAAGAGAGGTAACACAGGGTTTAACCAAAAGGAAAGGGGTTTCTCAGTTTTTACAATTCTTTGATGGCAAATGTCAGGCAAGATGACCAACTCTGTATTGGTTATACTGGCCATGGGCTAGGCCAAGCTGTGACCAAACAAACTGTATTGCATTGGATCATCCTATGGTATTTGCAGTGCTACTCCATTGTGGGAAAATATGGACCTGAAAACCTAAGGGCCCATTCCACTGGGGGAGTGGCCCCAACTTTGGCTCTCCAAAGAGGTGTTCCAGTGCAGGACATTTGCAATACTGTACCTTGGTCATCACTCCACACTTTCCCAAAGCATTAATGCTTGGACACTGTCGGGCCAGGACGCTCGATTTGGAAAAGCAGTTCTGCACAATATCAATCAATAATCAGAACATTACACTTAAATTCCACTTCTCCCAACTCCACCTCACCTACAAAACTGCTATGGGATTCTGTCTACGATGAGGAATACGTGGGAGGACACAATCCATTAGAAGAACAAATTACTTACCCCTGGTAATGTTCTTTCTATTGGATATTCCTCCCACAGATTCCTCATCACTCTCTGTCAATCCCTCTGGATGTGGATGCAATTTTTAATATACTTCTCTTTTTCAACACCCATGAAATTCCCTTTATTTTTTTCCAAAAGATACCAATGCATAACTTTCAAACCCATTGTAAGGCCAGCATTGACTTGAGACATTTGTACAAATGTACGTTCTACATTGTTTGGAGTTCCACAGATAAAAGTGAGATTAATTTCTTATATTTCCATATATGCAGACAATGTCTCAGTTGTAGGGAGTTCCTTACCAGAATGGGGTGTCCCTGTCCCCTGATGGGAAGTCATTCCCAGACAGGTGCCGCTTTCTCAAACCCTTTAGCAGGGTTTTGCTTAGCAGGCTCACCTCCCTAGCCGCATAGTAGGGGGTCTCCCCCCATGGAAAAAAGGATGAAACTCCATATTTATTGCAGTATGTACATAGTGAGATATCTTTTTGGCTTCCAAAATACTTCTACTGTGTGTGAGTACTACACAGAAAAGGAGTAAGGGGGGTCTCTCAGTATACATGCCATGCAACCTGTTCTTCAAATATACAATTCCAGAAGTGCACTATTATCATTATTGGTATGGTGTTTATTGAGTGTGGATCTATCTTCGAGAATCAACCGAGTGCTTTACAGAGATGTACACAGAGGTATACACCAATACAGACACATAACAGAGTGCTTTACAGAGGTGTACAACAATACAGATGCATAACGGAGTACTTTCAGTGGTAACAGCAGAACAGATATACAGCGGGTGGTAGGATACAGAGGGTGACATAGGAGGGGTATAGCTGTACCGGGTGGCGGGCGGAGTGGAGTGGGAGGAGTCTAGCGAGTCAGGAGGCGCAAGGGGCGATGCGAGGGCGTAGGTGTTGAGGAGGATTGACTCCTTGAAGAGCTGGGTCTTGAGTTCTTTTCTGAATTGTAGGAGCATGGGGGTGAATCGGATGCTGATGGGGAGGAGGTTCCATAGTCTTGGGGCAGAGGCAGAGAAGGTTTTATTTTGGCACCTTTCCTTTTTTCAGCAGTGGATTTCAAGTCTACATGTGTCCTGGCTTCTGGTGGTGCGCAGTCTGCCGGAGATGCAGAGTTTCACTGCGAGGAAGCTGGGTGTCTTGATGATGACTGCCTTATGGATGATGCAGCAAGACGCGAAGGTGATTTGTGCCTGCAGAGGGAGCCAGTGAAGGTCGACGAGGGCCGGTGATGTGGTTGTATCTGCGCAGAGCCTCGATGAGGCATGCAGCTGTGTGGAGGACACTTCCCAGGGGCACAAGGGAGGATGATGGGAGACCTTCGGAGAGTTCATTACCCCCATACAGGTGGTATAGGACCAGTGCTTGAATGGTGGATCTAAAGCTGTCCGAAGGGAGGAAGAGCTTGACTTTTCTGCCTTGCTGATTTTTGCCTTGTGCTTTGCCTGTGACTCTTCCCTGATCCTCTGCTACCTTACTCTGAATCGTAAAGCCTTGCCTTGCAACCTCAGTCCTGCCGCTGCTACCTGCTGCCAGTGTGTTTGCAGTGTGTTTGCATCCTACCTTTGTGCTGCACCTTGCAGCAATTAATCCCTGTGTCCTGTCCTGAATTCTTGTAGTGCCCAACCCCTGTACTCTTTCCCTGTAGCTTTCAGCCTCTGTAACTTGTGCTGTTTCCACTCAGTCTCCTCGGCTCCCTGCTCTGCCATTACCTTGCTTTCAGGTCTATTTTCTTCCACGCTTTACCCCATTAGTCAGTCTCTGTTCATCTGCCTTCTGTTTGTACCCTTTCCTCTTGTTCTAGTCCTGTTTCCAAAGTCTTGCCTCTTATAGTTCATTTGTTTCCAGTCCAGATTTCCAGCCTGCTTTTGTTACTTATATTGTGTCCTTGTGCAAGTATCCTGCTCTGGTATCTAGTCTCAGTAAACATGTAGGATATTTTGTGTAAATTTGGGGTTTGGTGGTATTTTCTTACCGCTTAAAGATGAGTGGTAGTTTGATAATACGTATCCTTGCATTTAGATTGGGTTTGGCCTCATATCATTCTAGTGATAATAAGTTGTTGCATTATATTGGAGAATCTAGTAATATGTACCACTGGCAGTATTTTGTGGTAATAGGTTATTTAGTGGTGAGCATAGTTTTCCTTCCCTACTTTATACCCCATCATACACAAAACCTTCCTTACTATTATAATACTCCTAGTTATCTATAGAGAGCCTTGGACCTACATCCAAGAAAACCCAACACTTTTACATAGAGTGCCATATACCATCTGTGGCTAGTATCACAGGCTTATCTACACCAGTGATCTATTTCCATAGACCTCCAGCAATATATATATATATATATATATATATATATATATATATATATATATATATATATATATATATATATATATATATCTATTAGAATTATATTAGAATCCCCCAAACAACATGCAAGGGGAACACACACACACTTATTGTATAACAGCTTATTCTGTTTGTTATTCTATTTACATGGGCAAATTGACAAATGTACTACCTAAAAAAATGAATCTTCCCCGTGTCACAAATGCTATTCCAAATGCAATAAGTAGAAGAAAAAAAAAACCTCTCTACACGATCTGCTTTTACATATTGTTTGTATTGTAAACAAATGAAATTCACAATAAACATCTTACCATGTACATTGCATTGTTATCTGTAACAAAAAAAGAAGAGACAAAATACAGAGACAGAACAAAATTTACTTTGTAACATTATAACATAACAAATAAAATGCAGGGGATTTCTTTTGGGTACTCTGCCTAAATGATATTTTTAGATTGCTCATTCGTACAACAGCACACAGTGACCTCACTTAAACTGTCTGCTTACCGAAATATGTGTAGCTCTCTCCCACACACAACCTTCCTTCACACGCCTCAGAAGAGCAGCCCCAGCCAACAACCACTCCTGTTAATCTTGGATGTTTGGAATGCGCATCGAGAACAGAGGGTTGTCCAGCCAGCACTGAGTGGAACCAGGCACATCTGTCTCAGAGCCCAGTCATCCCGAACTAATTTCTCTCTGACAGTCTTCCCCTCAGCAGACTCTGCACCTACCGACTTTGCCTACGTGACCTATCTGCAGACACTTTTCTCCAATCGGGTTAGAAGGCAGCATCACCCTTCACTTTTATACCATAGGATCTCAGGGAGCAACTGTATCTAATATCGTTTCCTGGTATGCAGGCTTTCTGCTTTCTGCAAACTGAACACAGAAGAGAAGGAAAAAAAGTATGCAAGTGCACTTTTAAAAACACATTTTCTTTTCACCTCATTTTGCACACAGGGATTACATTATAATGTTAAGGAGTTAGTTAACATTAGTGATTAGTAATTGTTAATTAAATCAGTCAGTTATAAATAATGTCGTCTCCTATGCATGAGGTATTCCAGAGAAGAGAAAAAAAAAAGTGGTGCACTTTTACTCTTTGCAGCTTCACATTGAGATTTTTTTGCTGCATTATAAATCTTTTACCTTGCATGCCTCAAGCCACATATTCACATGTTATACTGGCAACATAAAACTGGCTATATGTGTGTGCCACATTATTGCTGGCAACAAAATGCCATAACATTTATTGAAGCGCTATATACTCTAAAGTGCTATAAATATTATAAAATGCTATATATATTACTACAAACCCCTTGATTGTGCCTTAGCATCCAGATACAGAAGTCACTCTTGCTGTTCCTTTCCGTAGGCTGGCATCATGTGGCACATGCAAGAGTAACTTGCACAGAGACTTTGAGCTTGCTTATTTCTGTAAGTAGTCTCAAGTCCAACCTGTGTGTACACGCCTAGTGGGATTCATCCATTTTTGTCCAGTGAATGGTTCCCTTCCTTCTCGTTCACCATCGAGTTCTGTCCATTCATCCTGTTGTGTTGTTCTGAAGTACCTGGTCTGTTCTTCCTTCTTGTTTTCCCTGTTGCTGTATGTGCTTGCCTGTCCCCTTATATCAGCATAGCCACACCAAATCTACGGGGTGTCCTGTGTTTCCCCTGACAGGCCCCTGACAAAGGCCCAAATTCACCTTTTGCTACCTTATGTGACATTATGTGCTTTTCATCTCAGATTGGGCATTTTCTGATTGTAATGGCTTCTGGGTACTTTCAGGTAAGACTTATGTTCATGCCTTTTTCAGTTACTTTGGAGATATGCACTAATTATGGATGGGCCGCAGACATTGCACATTCCCTCACACATATCATTGCTGAGATGCAGTGTGCAGGTTTCAGCTCACATGTTTGTTTTTAAAGTGGAACTGTGTTTTCTTTGCACACTTTTCTTTGGAATAGATTTCCCTAAATAATTTGCACAGTAATGGCAGGGGTAGGACTACTTTTATGAATGTCATCTGTTCAGAGGGGACTACAGACATGCATAACATTAATTTGTCATAGACTATTAGAAAAAGGCGAGAATCTTGCAGTATTGCAAAGTCTGAATCATCGTAAAATTGATGATTAATTGAAAATAGATGTGCATTGTACTTTTTACCTGATCATTGAGGCTAACCATTAGCGAACTGTGGTTACAAGAATGCACTCAACCCCATGCCCCCCCTTCTGGCAGCCTTACCACCCTAACCCCTATCCGTACCATGTCATCTGTTACCATGCAATCTTATTTGCAACCTCTAATGTGCCAACCCTGTGCATAGGGCGCTGTTGCTTCTTAACTAGGTTTGTATTTGAGAAATTCCATACAACCAACTCATCTCCATCTCCATCCTGTCATTGGTATGATCGCCATGGAAATGAGCAAAAAGATCAAACAGAAAGTGGGAGTGGCCCACTCCCTGCTCTGAGACACATGAACCACTTCACAATGATGTGAAAGGCGACAGCACTTCTAGTAGGCAGAAAGGAAGATGTATTATCTGAATATATATTGAGGTTGTGGTCATAATAACAGTGCCCCACAATCTGGTTACAATGCTGCAATGCTGTAAAAGAGAATGGATTAACAATAGTTGTGTATATTTTAGTGCATTTGCGTCTATGCTCTTCAATACCACTAATATTTAGCAAATTGCATTTGGCTACATACTAAATTATCAACTGGCTTATTTTTTGGAATAAAATGTTGAATTGAATGGTGCCTCTTTTCAAAGACGTTACCATGAAGCAGTGGTGAAATAACAGTGCAAACTGGGGTCCGGCACATTGCAGATTTCTTTCAATATTCTGTGTGTAGAAGCCTCTGGGTTACTTGAGGACACTTTCTGCTTTGCATATTACATTTTTAATCTCATCCACATTTTGAGCACGGCAACTTGGCCCCCGTTGTATGCATGTCACTGGTTGCTCACCTAGCTTAGAAGGCTCCTGAGGGAGCCACCAGAAGACTTTATATGAGATACGTGATATGCATGTGAGCTCAAATCAGCCCAGGTTAAATTAAGTGCTGCATAATATCTAGTGTTTTGTTCATATCTTATTAAATTCCAGAATATCTTATGGTTGTGAAGGTGGATTTTTCCTTATGCACTTGGACTTTTAAATTATGTTTTCATCAACCGTAATATGGCAATTTTTAGCAAGTATAAACAGTGCAATTAAAATATAACTGCAATAAAACAAGGTGTATTGGTAGTTATGAGCACACAGGAGGAGTATTTCTATCACAAACACTGAACTTCCTGATGGCAGTGGCAAATGTAACATCATCAATGCATCCTTTGGCAATGGTGATACAGCAATCAGTGGACACATGGACCAGATGGTGATGCTGGAGGAGGTTCGGAACATGGGCTGGGACACCTGTTATAATGCAGCGTATACAATTATGCAAATGAGGACGTTGGGTGATAATTAAGAGCACTGTTGCACTCGGTTGCAGTGGTGTGGGCAGGGTATGGCCTTGGCGGACAAGGCTCGTCCAAAATCAAATGCCTGCTCAGCATTGCTTCGTGGGCATTTACAGATGTTAATGTCACTGCTGTGGGCTCGACTACATGAGCTTCAGGCCCCATTTGTTAGACAATGTTGGATGCACCTCAGTCGGCTGTGTCCTGTAGGAACTGCTGCCAGATCCTGCTTGCAGACTGGAAATGGTTTAAAAATAAACACGAATATTGCATTGCAGGGCACACATTTAAAGATGAAGTAACGCCCCTCAGAATTGTATGCAAATTGATACTTGTGGGTCCTGCTTACAGAGCCCACGGACGGTCCGTAAGTTCCAAAGTTTACAGCATGTAAACAACGGGTTGAGTTCTTTCACTCCTTCGCTCCCTCTTCTTTAGCACTACTTTGTTTAATACAATACATAATACGTGTTGAGTAATTTTCAGCATTGTAATTACAGCAGTGAAAGTATTCAAGCTATTATTTCTGTACTATAATTGCAGTGTAACTGAAATGTAGTCATTATCTGGAGCGAAAAATGTACCCATATAATTTTAGCTGATAGCAAGTTTACTTTTAAAATCAGTCATTCCTTAATCCAATTTTTTGCCGTTGCTCATATTGGAATCTTTTATTCAGTGTGTTCATCTGCAGCATGGAAACAATTCTGTGCTTCAACAGATATCATGCCGGGCCTGTGACATAAAGTTGTTGGTGCAAGAGTAGGCTGACGTGCTGCAGATCTTGAATGGTAGTGCGTGGTTTTTTATCACCTGGATCTTTCTCTTAAAGCAACACATATGGACCTATGCATAGCTGTAAAGTCACCTCATGAGAAGCAGTTGCATGGAATTGTTACATTTGCATAAACGTGAATTTGTCTTTTAATGACAACCTGGTAATTAATTGTTGTGCACATATGCATTTAATTGTTTTTTTTAGGGCTATGTGTCGAAATAAAACTTTATTGACTTCACTTGATAATATGGAAGAGCCTGATGTTACAGAACCCCCTTTCAGAGTTGCATTCATATAAGGTCACTGCAGAGTGTTTATTTGACACCAAGAACATTGCTCAGGAGAAGTGCATAATGGGTTATCCTGCAATAATGTTTCCTTTTTTTTACAACGTCCTTGGGATTCGTGGGGATTTTATTACTCAAATCTGTAGCATCTTTAGATAACAAATAAAAAACACATTTTGAGTTTCCCTGGCTCACCAGTTAGAGGTAACTACCATTTTGTTGGTTGGGCAGAGTGAGAGGGGATGTATACCACCACCCACCTTCAGAAAGTTTCTGGAAGCAGACTATTTCGCTCACACCAACCATGCTGACGAAACACCGGTATTGTGTCAACTCTCTGGGGATCATAAAAAGGAAGAAGCTAACATTAATTAGATTTACAACATCATCCAAAGTTGGATGATCATTAATGATTTGGTGCTCAGTGATGCCAGAACAGAGCTTCTTATTGTCAGCACACATTGTGGACTAGGTGTAGACTGCATAGGCTTTCCACACAGTGTAAGGAGTTCACTATTGCCAAATGTGTCACCCCAGTGGCAGCCAAGGTTAAGACTGTAGGGGTCTACCTTGATGCTACCTTAAATATGAAACCGCAAACCAGCCACATTGTGTATACACATCATAATACTTGAAGCTGCTCTGCTGTATTCAACCATTTCTACATGGCACCTCTCAAAGCAATTTATCCAGACTGCAGACTTTGCCGTATAGTACAGTAGGAATAGTCGATCAGCGCAAGCATAGAGAATGCATCAGTGAGGCTTGTTGTGCTGTCCACTATTTTTCGGTGAGTTAGCGCCTTGCCTTTTGGGTCAATATTGCCAGTAAGTTACTCCCTTTTAGCTGCGTGCATTGCATTCTAATAAAATCAATCTTTTAATCACCCCATGTGATAAAGTTGAAACAGCGGGGGAGATTGTATTTCGACTCCACAGCTTCTTATCTCTGGAACAATGCTCCACCAGATCTCAGAAAAAATTCACTCTCTGCCACTCTTACAGAAGGCTCTTTTCTTAACAGGCCTTGGGATATGACTGACATTTAACCCAATTCTTATCACTGGTATTTCTTAACGGTCGATGCGATTGGGCAATCATGTTTTTGTCTGTGTATCTGTTTATTTGTTCCTTGTTGTTTTTCTTTTTGTTCTTCTTTGCCTGTGGGTCGAAGGCGTGTGATACATATTTTAAAAAATGGAAAATACAGCGGTGTTCTGATTCTGTTGGCCATTTCCCTCTCCCAGTTAGAATTCATGGTTTTGTGCTGCAAAAGCAAAGATGGAAGGAACCAATTGACCTAAATAGCATCCCTTCCCAAGATGAAATTAGAAAAGGCAAAGAAGCCTTATCGACATGTGTACGGTAACTTACATAATGACAATCGAAAAACGGATCACTCGCCCTGAAATCATTCTAAAAAAAACTGTTTCCAGAAAGCCAATTGACACAAGATGGAAAAACACATGTAGAGCGGGTTAACAGGTGTTTATTTTAGTGAAAAGCTGAAGTGGAGAAAAAGCAAACTATTATGCTGATTGTGAGTCTGTCTTTTAATGTCGGCAGCTTCGCAGGTTCAAAATTACATTACTAGAGAAATACATTCACAATTATAAATTGCAATTTTACTGATTATTAGATACCAAACTCTGTCTTCCCTTCATTTGCTGAAAGGCACTTCTGCCTAAAGGATATCCCTCCTATTCCAGCTGGTAGTAGCTGGTTTCATCCCACCCTGGAAACTGATTTATTATGAGAGACATTAGCAGCCCCTTCCCTCCACAAATGTAAGCCAGATTGCTAAAGGCTAGTCTGAGCCATACACATTTCAGTGGGACTGCTGGCAGGGTGGGACTAGTCAAGGGAAAAAATATTCTCTGGGAGGCAGGACATGGGCAGAGCCATGCATAGAGCTTTTATTACGGTAAGCTTGTGGTTAACTGCCTTCCTGCTTTGCCCTGTCCCAAATTGACACCCTAAAGGCTAGGAGCTTTTGGATCTGCAGCAAAAGAGGGTGCACACTTCATTGGGAAATGGTCCTTATTGGATTCTAGCAGATGGATGACAGATGGGCCAATCCCCAGCTAGTTTTTGTTTTTCTCCAATAAGTGATCACCCACCAAACTGCTAATACCTACTGGAGTCGTTGACAGCTCAAATATCCTTCCATGTTGCAGAACACAACTTTCAGAAAGAGACACATAATTTCTTTCAACGTCCGTGAGACTCAGAAGTATCCCACCTGTTAGAACGTGAAGATTGCCCGCAAGAAGGAACATTTGACCAGGACCCGTATGTGCCCTGTTCTTGTTGTAAGCTTGGCATACATTCCGTCTTGGAAGTGCATCACCGAGCTCCATTGTATTGGGATTTGCATCATGCAGACCTGGCTCTTTCTAAGCTTAGAGGTATTGCATTTGCCACTTCTGTTGATGATCGGCATTTCAAAAAAGAAGCATTTGGCAGACTTTTGAGAAAACAAGCCACATCTGGACCCCCGCCACCGCTGTGCATTGTGTCCCACGCAGTTTGTTCCTGGGGCCCTGCTTTGCCTGTTGAGCCTGCTTGGAAAGCCAGGTGAAATGGTCTGATTGAAAGTAGCCCATGTCAAGGAAACCTTTCCAAGCATCTAGATGCCTGGATTGAGTATTTTTCTTCACCTTAGTCGTCTCCAAGAAGACTTGCTTGACCCTGTTCAGCATTTTTACATACTAGGTGCCGTTTCCTAGGTATTCCTAGGTACCCTAACCCCCAGGCCTGTACCATAGATACTTCTTAGAGATCACGTCCTTACCTCATCACTGGCATGTGAAAAGCAAAAATCTAGTTGTTTTCCTTTGTTTCATGTCTGCCTGCATTTTTCCCTTTTACTCGCATTCTGCATTGTACAATCTACATCCAATTAGTCTGCATTATCAATGCAATCCCATTGTTGGCACGGGTCCCTAGTAATGTTGATAGTTGTATGCATCCCCATGCACCCAGGCTTGGATAGTCCTTTTCTGTTTGATTTTACCTTACAAAAGTTGTGTGCAGGATTCCGCTGCCGACTCACGTATTAGAATAGTCGAGCCTACCCTTAGCCGGTGCTATTAATATGAAGGTGAGGAAGGTATACGTTTAACTGTCTAATTGTTTTTCCTTTATAATTGAAATAAATATGTATATTCAAACATATTGTTATTACATACTTTGTTTTACTATATAACAAAGTCCTATGTCTAAAGACATGCGTTCATCCACAGCCCAGGAGAAAACCCTGATGCCTCTTGTGCTGGTAAGACGCAGTGTATTACTGTGTGATGGAAAGCCAAAGACAGTTCACCCTGGAACATGGAACTCATTTTGGCCATATAAGAAAACATGTTCAGCGGACAGTATTGATGATTGTGTCGCAAATGGCCTCAAGAGAACACCAATTCACGAAGACAGCTCAATGGCTTTTGCTTTGTCTTCTAAATAGAATATCACTAAGGGTCATCTCTTTCTCTCTCTCTCTCTCTCTCTCTCTCTCTCTCTCTCTCTCTCTCTCTTTTTCTCTCTCTCTCCCTCTCTCCCTCTCTCTCTCTCTCTCTCTCTCTCTCTCTCTCTGTCCCTCTCCCATATCCTGCTTGCTTTGACCTCCCTAGCCCAGTTGTCCCTAATACCCAAAGTGTTCACTAGAGATAGGTAACCCCTACTATCTAAAGGTCTGGCTTGCTGAGCATGAGGACCTAAAGCAAACGTTCTCCCACTCTCTGTAGCTCTCCCTTGCCCTCTTTCTAGCTCTCTCTCTCCCTCTTCAGGATCAATGTAGATTGATCCTAACTAGGGTTTACACAATGAGGATGCTATTGATAAGTGGTGCCTTCCTATGAGGTCTCACATGGTCCTTGTCTTTCATGCTTGTGTATACCTTACCATGTTGTTCTTCCTCCCTTTCCATGTGTTATATGTTCTTCCCTACTGTTCCTTCCACTCTCTTTTTTCTCTCCTGCTCTACTCCTCTCTCTATCTCTCTGATGTCCCACCATCTACTACTATTCCCCCTTTCTCTCTCCTACCATAAACTCCTCCCTCTACTGGACTCCAATCCCCTCTCCTCTACTTTCCACCCCTTCATTTCCTTCTCCACTACTCACAACACTCCTCTCACTACAGTCTACCCAGCCTTCTTTCACAGCCACCCTCCTTTCATTCTCTATTCACCGTTTCCACTCAATCACTCTCCACTCCTACACATACTCTCACTCTACAGTCACTCACTTAATTTACCATGCATGCAATCTTACACTCAAGTACCACTTTCTCTCACCAGGAAATACCTCCCCTTCCACACACTCAGGTATTCTTCCTCCATGCTCTTCTACACCATCCTTCTACCACCTGGTTTTTCAGTCTGCCTTCTCCTCCCCTGACTTCGCCCAAGCAACCCACACTAACCCAAACTCTCTGTGTCCTTTTGTCCACCTCTTCCCATCTCATTCCAGTCAGTTGGTTGCCTGGGTGAATGGTTGCCTTTCCTTTCCCCCTGAGGCAGTTACAACAATATGAAAACACAAAAATCCCCTTACACCCCACCCCTTTGAGTGTGCAGGTCTTCCTATGGTTGTCCACTATGCGAAAAACCAATTTTAGAGTTTTAGCGAACCATACTTCTGAACCGCCAGTCTCCGATGAGCACTACTCCACTTGTTGTATGCTCGCCAAGACAATTACCTCTGGAGAATTGCCTTCAACATTCTTTGCCACATGGGTTTCTTGAGTGAAATAGAGAAAACAATGGCCAGCACATGGGTTGGTAGGCATGGTGTAATGGCAAGTGGTACTCTGTACATTTAACCACCACCATTTGGAAAGGATAGAGACTAGGGACCTACCAACTCCCTCACCCAACTTTGGATCAAGACTTGCTCTGGCACACACGCTGGTACCCTCCTTACCCAGATTGAGAGAGGTACCAATCCCCCCATGACTGTTCTTGTCCATAATGGCCACGTAGAGCACAGTGAAGGGACAATGAACTATTGTGCAGAGTTATGCCAGTCTTTGCACAGTGTGCAAATGACCACCTATATACAACTTTGGCATCAAGTCAGTAGCAATGTATCAGTACGCTGAACAAAACTCACTAGAAGACACCATGGCCAGCAACGACCCTCAATGTATAGACATTGTGAAATTGCTTTCATTCAAATATGTTTTGTTTTTTAAGAGTTGGTAAATTAAGGATTGGGCAATCATTTCCTTTAATTGGTCTCTCAGAGATGGGCAGGTTAGGATTGAACGTCTCTAATATTGTCTGTTCAGGCAACTCTAGTTATGTAATAATAACGCTGATTGATGTGGTGTTGCTTTTTGCAATGGTTGCTCATTTCTGGAGACAAGAGAGATTCAAAACGTTAGATCGGCTCTTGTTAATTCAGACAAAACCCATTACATATACATAACATAAATGATAATGACATGTGTTGCCAAGTCAAGCCATACTTTTTAAATTCTAAACATTTGGAAATCGAAAAAGAGGACTTCTTTCTCAATTTCATCTTCCCCAGTGAATGGTCAATAGTTTTCTTTTGTCTTAGTATCGTTGCATTCATGCAAACAAATGAAAAGTGCAGAAAACAAAACATACAATGACCGCTGATTACATTGCTAGTGAATTAAAAAGTCGTTTGTTTAAAGTTGGAAAGGAAAACAATAGTCAGATAGTCGGTTCTATAACGGATGGGATTCTGTGGATTTAAAGAAAGTTCATCAACATGGAGAAAGCTCTTGAGAAGAATTCACTTCACGGTTTTCTTTGAGGCAATGCGTTTCTGTTTAGCAAGTACCAGGAGACTGTGAGTGCTCATTCCTGCAGTAGCAGCCTCTTACTTGAAAATTGTTTGACTAACTATATGAAATGCTGTGTTTGACACATTTCAATATGCTTTTATGGTAATGATTGTGCTCTGTACTTTTAAGGGCGCTTTGCAGCAGCGTCTCCAAAAAATCATCTTGCGTACAATGAGGACATCAGAGCTGTATTCCAAAGGCATAGGACCATGTATAGGTGCATTTCTTCATAAAACCTTCACAGGCATTGTAGAGGAGCAGGTGACTGCTTTCTCACTAGTTCATGCCCCGTTCACCACTGACATATTGGAACAGCAGACAAAGGGCTATGGCTGCGACCCCTTGTGTAATCCCACGATTACATTGATCGTATGAGAGACGTTATGCACTCAGACAGCCATATAGAATGTACACTCCGACTGAAAGTGTGGAAGGATGCTGCATGGAAGTATGTCAGCACACACCTATGGACATCAGGCGAACGTTAAGTGAAATCTGACGAGGGCAGTGTGATGTCATAATGAAGAAATATGAACCTATGCTGAAACAATATGAAAATAGTTAAGAGTGACGATGTAACTGAATCACCAGGAGAAATATGTATATAAAGCTACATTAATCATGGCTATAAAGAAGAATGGAGTCACTTACTGGTTAATAAATGTAAATACGCAGTAACACAAGATAGATGAGACATATAGATGCTTGCTATAGATAAATGTCTAATGTGGCAAGGAGAGCCATGATAGGAAAATGGACATTGGCTCATATCGAATTCAACAAAGCTGCCTCGGAGACAAACCAAAGCTGTAGAATCAGGAGACACTAGAAATTAAGTTTGTGTACAAAACAGCAATGAGTTGAGGTTGGCCTAGGATCAAGGATACTATTTTATGGAATAATTGCAAGTTACAAGGGGAGTTATACGGATAAATCCTGAATGTGAGACATTCCACTTAGATAAAGGAAGATGAAAACATCTGCAGCAGCCAAAGTGTTGGACAATTAAAAGTGTGTGAAGTCCATGGTAGAGTGAGCAAGTCTCTAGAGGCCAAGAGGAGCAACAGCACCTCACATAATTGAATCAAATAGCAGTAAATAAGAGGCTGAAATTGACAAATTTGTGGTCTCTTCACATGTGACTCAGAAGTCAAAGACAAGTGCTATTCATTTGACCCTCAGACGATGATATTGGTGTGCTCACACTCCCTCACAAATTCCAGGATTGTAAGCAGGCTACAAGGCCAACTACAGATGGAAGACTTTGGCTTATGGCTGACCGATGAGGGATGATGGATTAATTGGGGGAGCAGGGAGTAATCGGACACAATTTAAAGTGCCTAGGTTTTGTTTCATGTATGTGCTGCTAAAGAGATGAAATTCCAAGGTTATGATAGTATGCCAAACAATCAGTGGGACTAAGGGGCAACCTAACATGCAATATTGCATAGACCATCCGCTGCTATTTTGTCTTCTACAATCAGTACTACACATATTTAGAGGTAGTTCAAGGCATGTCCTACAGATAAGAGGCAGCCAAAGATGTAGTTATTCTTATATGTTCTATATGTATATATGTTCCGCTAACCAATCCCTTCCATCGATAGGTATCATGATTTGCCATGTAGATGACATCATAGATGATGCATATTGGGATATAAGGCCTCTATATAATCAAGTTAATGTGTGAGTGTGCATGCATCAGTCCGGTGCCTGTCAGTTCTCCCTGCTTTATCAAATGAGAATAAAGCAGTACTTTGTTATATTCCTTTAGTCTGTCTGGTTATTTGGTTTGAGATCTTTCTTTATAATTCCCTCTAGCAGAAGAGACACTTCAAGGTGCTAAAGCACAGCATACTTTGACAATTGTTTCATATGCTTGGTTGATGTGGCCCATAAAAAGGATTCATAACCTATTATGTGTGGTTTTGAATAACAGTTTTTTCCACACTAATTTATTTTCTGCAAACCTAAAATTGGGGAGATTTGTTGAAAAAATATGAACAGATTGTTCTTGCAACTTCTGCATATCTGAACTTTGTGAACATTGACAGAAGCAGCAAAGTACTCAAGGAAAAGCCTCTTGGTGTCTGTAAGGGGGTGGAAGGAGGAGACCAACACACAGGTGACAGACTTTTTTCACCAAGAAAAAAAGAGAAAACCTAACCTTCTATACTTCTATAAGGGGTTCCCTGCCTCAACTAAAATACTAATGGGTCTCTCTGAATGTCCCTGTAAACTAAAGAGTCCACCGTCCTGTGTCAAAATATCTAACTCTCTCCCTTACACCTTTAACTAAACTAGAATGTTGCATCAATGTTCTTGGTCCAGGAGAATTACTCCCTTCACCTGGACCGGGTATCACAGTTCTGGTTTACAAGTTCTTGACCAGGGGGAATGACTCCCTTCCCCTGGTCCCAATACTTCTCAGACAATGGATTGTCAATCTTGTAACACTCTGGATCAGAAAGGTTCTCAGCCTAGGGATAAGGACTCCCTTCCTCTGGATCACAATATTCTGTGGTTTGATTCTTTTTGCAGATTCAAATACGAGGAGAATGACTCCCTTCTCGTGGTCTTTGCCTCTCACTATGTCTCACACAGAACCAGGGGGAATGACTCCCTTCCCCTGGCCTCTTGGTAAAATTGTCCTTTTTCCTGTAGATGTAGCAATGCCAGGAGAATGTCTATGTTCTCCTTGTTTCTTGATTTCACAATCACCTCACACTCAGCGGTACCCAGGGACAATGACTCCCTTCCCCTGGTGATCCTTGTTCGACTGTTTTCTTTCTTTCACAACAGTCCATGTTCAAGTATGATCCCTGACTCAGGTTTCACCAGTGTAGCCCACTTGGCCTTCTGTCTTGCCAAGTATTTCTCTATTCAGCTTGTTGGACAGACCTGGTTCACTATCCTTCCAAGTAATGTCACAAATAAGATGATTTACAAAGTTCTCTTGACTCATTCTTAGTTCATTGGACAGACTTGTTTCACTAACCTGCCAAGTACTGTCACATAGAATATGATTTGTTGGGCTTTTTCTTTTGTGGGTGTGGGTCCCAGACCTGTGTCTCCATCCTGCTCTGGTTTGGCAGACCTGGGTTACTCCCCTGCCAGGTACTGCCATGTAAAATTTGATTTGTACTTCTTCTCTCTTGTGGGTGTGGGCCTAAGACCTGTTTTTCTCTCTCAGTGTTCACTTCTCCCCCAAGGGTTCTCTTCTTGCCCCTGCTCTGTGGGTTCTTGTCTGCTCTCTTCATCTGAGTCTTTCTCAACTCTCTTAGGCCCCCACCAACCATCTCAGCAACCCAGATACCTGTTGGTTTCTCACCCGCATCCTCCGGTCGATCTCTGGCATTCTCTTCTTCTGCTTCACTTTTCAGCATGCTGTGGTGACACCACAGCCTGTGGTTCCTCGCAGGATACACATCTTTACTCTACCACGTTGTCCCCCTTTCCCACATGCCTGGACCTCTGCTTTGCCATCTTTCAAGTGGGTCCATCCACAGCAGACTGGATAGGGACTCTTCTACCTTCTCATCAGCGTCCCGGGAAACAGCCTCTTCTATCTTCCCTGCTGAATGGCTCTCCCGCTTGCGGCTTCTCCAGGAATGGTTTGACCCAGAAAACAGTCCTGCTTTGGTGTTTGTTTCGTAGTAAGGTCCATTCCCTTGTGGTACACAAGAGGATAGATTTTGGTTCCATAGAGCATTTTCTATGTTCCACACCTCTTCTCCATTTCAGTACTTTGACAGTTAAGGATCTTTAATCTTCCTGTGCTCTTCTTCTTCTCAGTGAATTTTAGGTCACTGGCCCTGCACAGGTACATGGGGTGGTTGGGTATAATAGTAGTGTGTACCACAGGTGTATGGTTGATTGGGAGGTGGGTCATATCATGTTCTCCCTCGATGCCTGTCCCTATCCCCAGAATGGGAGTTATTGCCTATGAGATCCTCCCACTGTGTACCACGCCCAGGGGGACTATCGGGTAGCGCTCTGACCTCTCTGGCCTCTTGAGAAGGGCCTGCCCCTGACGGAGAAGTGAAGACATTTTGGGATTCATCACACATCATAATATGTTATGTTATGTTAAGGTGTCGTATACCGTACACCGTTACCATTGGTATAGTCTCCAGGCACTCACGTGGTTCTGTAAGAGAGTGGGTTGGGTAGGTTAGTGAGGAAAGAGGGGATAGTATAGAGCCTGTGCTTTTCTTTTGGTGCTTGTAGAACCAGGAGGAACTGGCGTCTAGTGCGGGTCTGGTTTCTAAGTGTGTTTGCATTGTGCACACTGAGTTATTGTGTACGGATGGGCAGCATGATTGGGTGTTTGTTTGTGGCAGTTAGTTTTGTGGTGGATGGGCCTCATTACGAGTTCGGTGGTAACTTGTCGGTTTTTCCAGCTCGGTTACCGCCGGACTTGTATTACCATTCCGCCTCTGTGATTCCCGGAATTACCGGGACATTACAACCCCGGTGACCCGGGAATTCCGGAGGCGGAAATTGGTAAATCCCCATTCCCATTGAGTCCAATAGGACTCAATGGGAATAGGGACCATGGAAACACCGTCACCATCTTGTGATGGTGCAGGTGTTTCCACGTCCACCTGCAGGCAGGCGGTAATAAACCCGCCAGGTCAGACCTGGCGGGAATGACACCTCCGCTTTCAGGACTCGAGATCACCCAGTATGGAAAAAACGGTGGCAGCGGGTTTAACGCCACCGTTATTTAAATACTGGGTGATTCGTAATGAGGCCCGATGTGTGGGTTGTGAGTTTCAGTGGGAATTAGACTGCTCCAAAGGATCATGTGAGGCAATTGAGGGGTATCCTGGAGAGGAATCAGAAGTGGGGCGTTAGTAATTATAGGCTTTCCTTCAGCCCCTACTGGTGTTGCTGACAGTGTCAGTTTCGTGCATATCTTTGGGAGTTAAATAGCCTTGTTTTGAGTCATTTTCTGAAGGTGAGGTGTACTTCAGTCATTCTAACTTCCGTCTGTATTGTGTTCTACAGATTATCAATTAGACATGAGAATGTGGTGCCTCCAAATTTCCTTTGTCGGTATTGTTTTGTTTCAATTTGGAGGTTGTTGCTTTATCTTAGTACTCTTCAAGGTTGGTAGCAGCTGATCTTGTCCTCGAGGAATTCGGCTCCTTGCCCGTTTAATGATTTTGGGCAATGCAGAGGGCTTTGAAATTCATTTGTTTTTACTGGGAGCTAATGTAGGCTTCTCGGCACTGGTGTGATGTGGTCTCTTCTGTTTAGTCTGTGAAGTATCCTTGCTCCCGTGTTTTGGAAGTGTTGCCGTTTTTTGGTGAGCTGTTCTGGCATTCCAAGGTAGAGGCTTTTTGTATAGTCGATTCTTGGTAATATTCGGCAGATGATTGTGAGGGTTATATCTGGAAAGGAGAGGTAGAGGAGCATCCATCCTAAGTAGCCTTAGGAGGTAAAAGCATTTCTTTGTAATATGATATGATATGGTGTGGCATTTATAACGCGCCTGTACACAAGTGGTTCTAGGCGCAAGTTGACTTGTGGTTCCAGCGAGAGTCTGTTGTCCATGAGTATTCCCAGGTTTTTTATTATGTTTCATGTCTCCAGTTGGGTCCAAATGCTGGGAGGGCAGTCCAGTTGTGAGTTGGTTGTGTTGTCCTCTTGGTGAGATTAATATTTCTGTTTTGGTCAGGTTTAATTTGTGGTTGTTTGTTGTCATCCAGTTGTGTAGGTCAGTGAGGCAATTGTTGAGGGTGTTGCTTGGGTCTTGAATCGTGGCTATTTTAATGATGAGTTGTGTGTCATCTGGGACATGTAGATGTTGAATAGCAGAGGGGAGAGGCTGGTGCCTTGTCACACTCCACAGGAGATATTTTTGATGTTTGAGGTAAAAAGCGGTAAGTTGTTTTTTTGGTGCAATTGGTGAGTATGTTAGCCATTTTAAGGCAGAGTCATTTACAATGCATTCCTCTAGGCCTTCAATTACTGTTGTGTGACTGATTGTGTCGAACGCACTGATATGTCCAGTAGTATGAGGGCAGTTTGACTGCTGTTGTGTGCATTTATTTTTAAGTTGCCCCATATGGATAGGAGTGCTGATTCCTTCCTTTCATGGGTCTTTAGCGAGTGGTCGAGTATTCTGTCAGTTCCTATATAGCTAAGTAGAATTTTATATACATGGTTCTCAAGTATTTCGCCGGGTGGGGCAGGTTGGATCTAAGTATTTTGTAACTGGGGTCTTCAGGGCTTCCCATTTTGTTTTTGACCAGTGACTTGATTTAGGCTCATTTGAATGATTTTGCTACTCTTCCTGTGTTTAGGGAAAGATTCATCAGAAGCCAGAAGTGTGTTTCTGGGGTGCTGCAGTTGAGGATTGCTATCCAGTAAGGTTGGTGTCCTTTATTAGTGTGGAAAAAACATCTTCATTAAATGGTTCCAATCAAACAAGTCTTGCTGTGGTTGGTGGATCACAAGTTGCCAGTGGTTCTGTGGTTAAGTGTATATATGTGCGGCTTGCTTCAATGGCTTGTTGGATTGTTTCATTTTTTGCTCTTAGGTAGTTGGTTATGTTGTCACACAGTGTTTGTGTTGGGATGATACCTTTATTGTAGGATGTAGGGTCTTTGATCTCTTTGATGAGTCTGAAGAGTTACTTTTGTGGAACTGTTGCCTGTTGGATTCTCGTGGTGTTTTATGTTTTTCTTTTGCTTTGAGGACTGCCAATTTTGTATATTCTGAGTTGTCTTTGGTATTTTATGTTGTCTGGTTGATTGTAATCGTTTCTCCATATTGTTTCCAGTTTGCAGTTTGTTTTATATGAGTTCTCTTAGCTCCTCAGTGAACGCTTTGCTACCATCTTTTTGCTGTGGCTTTCAAAGTTTCAAAGCTTCTGTTGTTGCTAGTTGGTCTAGTGCTTCTGTGATCCAGGGTTTGAATATTTTTTCTGCTGAGTCTGGGGTCATTCTGTTCAACTGGTGTTCGGTTGAGTTCGTTTCGTCAGATCTGTTAAGGATTCCAAGTCAAGACTCTTCCTGTTTCCTTTCCTTGTGGCATGTAGCATTGCGGTTCCAGGTTGCATGCAGGTTTGACGTTTGACGTTAAATGGTATCGCATAGGGATTGCTCCATACCATTGGTATCAGTGAGGCAGATGTGCAGTGCCTTTCTCTGCAGAAGATTGTGGTCAAGGTGTGTCTAGCTTTGTGGGTGGATCCAATTACTATTTGCTTTAAGTGGAGTGTTTCCAGGATGGCACAGTGTGAGTTATCTGTGGTTTCATTCTCTTTTTCAAACCAGATATTGAAGTCTCACAGGACAATTAGGTTATCATGGTAGGTGGCAAGGGTGGCTATGCATTTTTCTGCATAGTTTGGGTTGTAGGATGGCGGCCTGTAGATCAGAAGGAACACTATGTGTGTTGGTCATTAAGTTTGATCTTGACAAAGAGGGATTCACAATCTTCTATGTCTGTTGGGCGGAGTGGCATAGCACAGATGTGTTCTTTGTGTGCTATTGCGATTCTGCCTCCTCTTCACTTTTCTCTGTTGGCGTGTATTTGTTTGAAATTGTCCAGTATTGCCTCATGCATGATTGTCTTGTAGTTGTCTGACAACAATATCTCTGTGAGTAAAAGTGTGTATGTGCCTCCCTCACTTAGAGGATCATATAGCTCTGTTTTGTGTTTGGGCATAGACATTAGGTTAAGTAAGCTGCAGTGCAGTTTGTATATTTTTGCTTGTGTGCTGGTGTCTATTCTTTC
Organism: Ambystoma mexicanum; assembly: GCF_040938575.1. Classification (NCBI taxonomy): domain Eukaryota; kingdom Metazoa; phylum Chordata; class Amphibia; order Caudata; family Ambystomatidae; genus Ambystoma; species Ambystoma mexicanum. The sequence goes on from NC_090926.1 coordinate 530,942,042, forward strand.
AAGAGATCCAGCTGTTGTGTTTGTCATGTTTCCATTACTCTTGATTCTGGGGCTTTAGGGAAACCTGATGATGTCTCACTTACGAGTCCCCAGGGATCTGTCATCCAGGAGGCCAGGACACGGTCATCGGTATTGGAGGCTGTTCCTGGGGGTGAACCAGTGCAGGAGGATCACCTGGATGGGGGTCTTCGGGGAGTGGAGCCGTGACACCGAACGGCTAGATGCAGTATCCCCTTCCTTATGACACCTTTTACCCATCCTGTCCAGTAGGATACCAAGAAACTCTACCCCCCCCTTTTTTAACACAAACACTTTCTCAACACTGAGCGACAATGCACTAATACCAGAGCCGTTTACCTGACATGTCTAAACACAAGGGTCAGGCAGAGTCACGCAATTGCCAACAACTGCTCACACCTGACTGCCCTTTCCTTTCCCGATAGGGATAAAAGGCGGAGCACAACAGCACACTTTGAGCAAGGCCAAATGTACGAGGAAGCAGCCATTGCAGAACGACAGTTCAAACGGAGGAAAAAAGGCAGCGAAACCTGACAGGACTTCAAGGAGGTTGTTGCCCTTGCCCTTTTCAACCTGGACTTGCAAAGCCTCTGATGAAAGAAACATAAGACTGGGAATCGCAGCTGGAAAATGGTGTGACAGATGTCAGTGGTGCATGTCACCCGCCCGCAGAGATAGCCAGGGTGGGGATACGTGGTTTCCATCGTGATACCGTCCTTGACTCCAGTGGCAAAGCAACTGCCAATGAGTTCAGCACAGCCACTGATTCAAATGAACCAGATAGTCAACCGGACTGTGTTACGCTCAAGGTTGCAGTGGCAACATTAAGAAGATAAATATACAAGAGGTAGTTTGTGAACAAACTTCGTACCTGAGATAAAGTTGTCCGGCGCCACATGGGCGCTCAGTCGAAGGTCTCTGGCTGGTACCCCTCTCCTGAACGAAGAGACTGTGTTGAACATTGTGAGTAAAGAAACTCATATACCAAAAGGCCTTAGGGAAGGATGATGTGAGGTGCCAAGGTAGTCATACATGGCTCAAGCAAAACCCCATGTACAATTTAAAGTTCTTGACACATTGCAGACGTTTTGACGATAATAAAATTGTGAACCCGACACATTGTGAAATAGGCGTTTGCACCAGGCAGAGGGGAATGCCGAACTAACTGGTTATTGTTAATGGGCACACCCTTACCACAGGCTAACAGAGTGACCCAGTGAGATGTGATCGCCCTTCAGAAGTCTTTGTTTAAGGTTGGGAAGTGCTGTAGACGGTCTGAGGTTGAATATTACAAATAAGGAAATTGTGATTGAAAAGTGATAGCAAACCCGAATGAGGGACGTCAAGAGAAAAGTTTTGAAGAATATAGGTGAACAACATTGTATAAACCCGACTGAGGGATGTCCACAGTGAATGCTTGGTCTGAGCCTGATTGAGGGAGGCTAATCACTGAAAGGAGGATCAGAGCCCGGCTGAGGGTCGTCCAAGGGTGAAGGATAATCACCCTACCTGAAGGTTACCAGAATGAACATTTGCTTTGTTGTTTTGGCATATCAGGCCCTCTGAAGCAAGATACTGTGCACAGAAGGCCCTTATATACAGAAAAGGAACTGTAAGCTCATGCCGGAGAAGCCCAGGAGTGTGCTGTGCTCGACAGCCCTTCCTTGTCCCATGCTAGAAACGTTGGGAAGGGAGACCCCATGACATCCTGACTTATCATGTTGTGAACACTTTTTCTTTTCTCTGTGAACATTATCCTACAGTATTTTGTAGCATACTGGTAAGGAGTGGCAATGGGTTTTCTTAGTATAGGCCATTTTTATTTGACTAGACTCCACTGGGGCTGTATTCTTATTATTTGATGGTCTTAGCTTGCTCCCATTTTAGATTTAGGTTTAGATTAGGTGTTTATCTCACCCACTTTACAGTTTAATAAACAAGCTTGAACTGTGATCACTTGTTGAGATTGTTCTTGGGTGTTCTGTCTCCTCATTGAGTAGTCAAATTAGGTTGATCGCAGGGTCACTTGGATTTGGTTTGTGGTGGTTGATTGGTTCCTTGTGCGGATGTGTTTTATTCCAATCTTTGGTGATGTAGGGAGTGTTAATGGTTATGTACTCTAGTTTGCGCCTGATTCTTATTGGGGTTTTGTCATAGGTGTTTTTCCGGGTTGCTGTGTTTTAATTGTGTGTATTTGTTTTGGTGTCATGGTGGGATCCCAGTTTATTTGGGTTCTTGGTTGTGGGATATTTGCCATTTGTCTGTTATCCATTGAGTTGCAGTCATAGGTGGAAAGGTAGTGTGAAATGTATTTGGTGTTTGCTCTTTTCTTGGTCTGTATCCCTAGACTTTTTAAAGGTGTCCCCCCGGTGTTCCTGGCTGGGTGTTGAGAATACTGGTGTTTTGGTTCCAACTTGTTGGGTTGTGGTTTACCTCCTGTTTCTGTTTTCCTTTCTTGCTCTTTTGTTTTTCTTATAATGAGGAATGTGGGTGTGTGTGTTTATTGTTTAGATTGAGTTTGTGATGTAGGTTTTCCGGGGGTGGGTGTCCTCTTGGGACAGTAGCATCCTGATCCTCAGTTATATTTCCTTGCTTTCACGGTTTTCTTTTAGGTTTGTAATGAATATTCTTTTTTCAGGGGGTCATGTGCCCTCTTGGGTAGGTTATTTTCCTGGTCTCCACTTATGTTTCCATGCTTTCCTTGCTTCCTTTTAGGTTGGTGTGGCTTAAGCGTGCAGTGCTGTATGAAACTCTACTTCACTGTGACACAAGTGTCTCTATATTTGTTGTATTTTGTGTCGGGATCACCGTGGCGAAGGCCTCCTTGTGGTGTCCCAGTGTGGCTTCACAGTGGCGAATGTCTTTTTGTGGTAGTTGGTTTATGTGCTGGTGCCAGGATTCACCAGGACAAATGTTCCTTGAGGCTGCCCCTGGGCTGCCTTGCATTGTTGAAGGTTTTGTGCTAGTGTTGGGTGCCCCAAGTTGAGGATCGCTCAATGATGATCAGGTGCTAGGTTTTAGGTTGTAGGCAGACCTATGTAAGGTCTGCCGTATGGGGAGATGTCTACTGCAGTGTAATTGAGCATAGTAAAGACTGTAGGGTTCAGTTCTGAAGTCGTGGTGGGAAGTCAACACAGACTAGGCCAACAGAAGAAGAGCTGCAAAAGCCATGGCTACCACCACAGAGAATACAGGAGGTCAACCTGACACAGGAACAGGATCTTCCCAGTTAAGCGAGAACCCTGGTGATGCTATCTCAGTACACAACATGTAAGGGGAAACTGGGAGACCCTGGAAGGGTTCTAAGAGTTATTATTGGAATGCTCCTACTTGTCCCAGTCATAAATTGTTGAGATTAAATGAAGATAAAGAGAATAATTACTGAATGAATCCTACTTTTCACAGTTTGAAGTTGTTGAGGTTGAATGAAGATTAAGAACATTGTTACTGGAACACTCCTACTTGTCCCAGTCATTAGTGATTTAGAATGAATAAAGATAATGAGAATCATCACTGGGACAATCCTACTATTCCCAGTATGAAAATATGGACATTAAGGGAAAAGAAAACCCCCAAGACGTTGGACAATAGCAAGCTTTGAGAGAAGGGGAAAACCACAGAATAACTTGCAACCAAGATTAAGGATCAAACCCAAACCAGAGTTAAAGACTGTAGCTTAAAGATTGAACACCCAGGAAGTCAATAAAGAGCTGTTAGATATTGAATAATGTTGCCATATGAGTGGAAAAGGACACATCAAAATAAAAGAGAAGACAGTCCTAAGGATCAAAAGATTGTACAAAAGCAAGAGAGGATTACAAATTTGAAAAGTACTATATCAGAACTGTTTAAATTAACAAGAGTAGTTGCAGAGAAGTACTTGAGATTAACCTATTGAGTTTGAATGGTAAGAATATCAGCCTACACGAGAAGGGAGTCATTCTCTTTATTGTTTTTGTTATAGTAGTGGTAGGGTCCGCGCATGTTAGTATGGACAGTGGGCAGATTCTGAGTTGGAATTTCATTGACGACGGATGTGCACTTTAGCTAGTTGTTTTAGGTAGGGACGCCTTATCATATGGGGGAAGATTGTGATTACCCTTTTGGTTTAATAAGAATTCTAATTGAAATGGCTAACTAGAGTGTGTGTGTCTTCCTTCTGACTCACCACAGCAAATACATGTACATTAAAGAACGTCCCCCAAACCAATGCAATACAAACACATCACCCAAAAGACAGTAAAACTGCTGTATACATTTCACAAAAAAAGGAATATACATGGTTGCACAGCAAATCATGCCACTCTGCACCCTGCTAAAAAGAGAAAGAACAAAAATGAAAGAAAAACTTGTGAGCTGTTTCCTTGATAATCTCTACGTCCTTACAATTTGTCATTAAAACAAAGCAAAACTCAAATGTTAGTGCCTCATATTGGAATTCGAAGCAAGACAATGGCATAGTTAAATAAGCAAGGCGATAAGTTAAACCTGATCAACAACACATTAGCTCCATACTTGGCATAAATATGTACTTGACCTTCATGTGCACAACCATATGCCCCTACTATACATATGCAAATGCCTTTATGTAGCGATTCTCCCATCCACATGAAAACATTGCGGATGTTCTATCCAAAATACTCTCACATACAGTGGTTATGTATACCTGAGTGATTCTCAATATTCTGCAATACATCTGAAATATGCACTGTGTGCATGATGTCCAGTTCTAAACTTTCCAGATGGATGTATTTTTCCACACTGCATTACTAATCTTAAATACATTAATTAATACATCATTGTCGACAATGTTTTACATCTTCTAACCAGAATGTAAACACAGTGCTCCTGTAACACAATGTACGTTTATCTGTAATTGCAGTCATTGTATTTGTGTTGTCCTCTTAAGCGTTTTAGGAGGTACAGTTGCACACAGATATATACAAACCGAGTTGCAGCAATCTTCCACTCAATGAATAAGAGTAGACAGGTTAATCTAAAAGTACATTGATGCATAGTCAATAATGAAATATGTGAACCCGTGCATGACATTGCTTTTTCCCAATCTGTGTTAATGGTATTGACCTTAAGGTTTTCATGAGACCTTTTGTAGGTGAGACCCAATTGAGCTTCAGCTGGGGTTTTCTAATAACCGTTAATGCATGTAGAAGCTTAAATAGAGCCAATGGCAGCTGCACTGTTTGTCCAATGGATGTATCAAACATTAATATGTGTTGAGCGCTTCTGTATAAAACAGAGCACTTTGACTACCATGCACATTTGGTAAGGGGAAATAATTAATAAAAGCAATGTTCACAGCCGCACCTTTCCAATGAGGAAGACATACATGGACAGAGAGAAAAGTGCACTCACTTGACAAATGTTTTCCAAAAACATAGTGATAAGGGAGAATTGCATGTGTCAAGGAAATAGACATTGATTGCAGGGCAGGACCATCAGGCAGGCTTAGGTTGCCCATTTAACTCTCTGATGCAACGCAATGGACTATAGATATGGTCATGCTCCTACACTATAAATGTTGTAACTACCTTGCAAAACCATTGTCAGAATGATACAACTTCTCCAGGAAGAATCATTACGCACACACAGACACAGCACAATCCCACTTCTTTTGTTATGTACACAAACCATAAGTGCAGTTATTGTCAAATACTATGTTACACAAGTAAATCACATGGTTATGCTCAAAACACAAAAGTATTTCATAACAAACAGAAAGCAAGATCTACTCGTTTAATTAATGTCTGTTAAATGATATCAATACTTTTAAACCAAAGCCTGTTTCCTCAAATATTTTTCTTTTGTGCTATTCCTGATCCCATTCATAGAGAGCATACTGGGGACTGGAAAATGCAAATCCTTGTACTCTTCTGTTTATCAGCCAGTCTTTATCCGTTCTAAAAATGTGTTGCCTGCTGGTTAGAAATGAGTTTCCGAATGCTATTGTAGGGTAAACACCTTTTTTCTCGAGAGGTACAGTAGATTTAATTTGCAGGTTCCATAAACGACATTAAAGGATAATATGAATGTTATTTAAAAATGTGTGACAATTTGTTTTATTGTTGCACTCAACATTACATCAATTCTCATTGTAAAAATCATATTTGGTAAAAAAAAAATAAAAAAAAAATATATATATATATATATATATATATATATATATATATATATATATATGATGAGTCAGTCTACGTTAGCAAAAGTAATCCATCATCTCAGAGCACTACACACTGAAGCACTTATTTATATGTTAAGACTTTTTAATGGTTGTACTTTTTGCTCAGTATGTGATCCATCTTTTCAATTTTGCGGCTGTGATTTCAGAAACAATATAGAACTTTTTGATGCAAACATTCACATAATTCAGTCTTCTTGGGGCATGTAACATGTAAAGTATTATCACAATCATGCACTGAGATTTTGAAAGACTCATTCCTCATCAAGCGTGTTCTGCTCCTAAGGTTTTGCACGTGTTTGCTCTAGACAAAGGACGCAATAGACATATGAACTTACAGTTGAATTACACTTCTAACGCGTAAAGTCGTGTCCAAATTCAACGTTAAAACAGACAGTTGCATGCACAATTAATAGACAAGAAAAGAAATGAAAATATGATACAATGGTCAAAGATATGTTTATAAAGGTGTCGAAATATTAAAACCCTAGAAAAATACATTGCATACATACATATACAGTATATTTATCCCAATCCACCTGTGTGGAATTGTTGCACGTAATGGAAAGAGCTGTAATAGGAAATCACAGTTTGTGATTGAGTGTTTATGCTAATTTGTTATGCACTTTTTAGATTTTTAGAGCACACTGCTACTGCAAAGGTTTTATCGGCCCTGGTCCAGACAACATAGGTTGCACAAACTGGGTGTGGTTAAAACTAGGTTTTAAACTTGCATCAATAGTCAGTAAAAGTGCAACATGCTTCAGTTCACTGGTAAGCAAGTTTCACATGTGCGTGAAAGGACAGGAAAAAACAGCAACTCCATGAGCTAGATGGAATCTTGGAACCATCAAATGTACATGATGCCAATAGAAAGAGTTTAGCTTGGGCGTTAATGTCTGAGCCTTGATGAGATAAATGTCAGTGTGATTTGGGTCAAACATCGGAGCATGGAAACCACAGATTGCTGGCACGTAAAATCACTGTGGAACAAAGCCCTTCGTATTCAGGGAGGTGGTCTGGGTTAAAATATTAATGCTCTGCAAAGACATCTGAGCCTAACTACACTCAGCCTCTCTTCTGCTTATGTACCCAACATAACATAACATAACATATCCTGCCGCGGTTCCCTTTACTGGGTGGTTTGTGAAATGTATCCTAACTGACTGCTCTTAATAAAACCATATTTCTTTTCTTGCACTTGTTTTGTCTTTATCCCTCTCTCTGGCCACATTTAGGGTAATTTGCCATTTGACTCTGGTCAAAATAAAGATAGAGAGAGTGTTTTAGAGCAATTGGGTTCACATATGCTTTAACAGATGGCTGTGTATGGTTTGCAGGGTATTTCAAACCATGGTCCCATACGTTTCTAATTGTTGTATAGGTCAAGTGCATTAAAACCATCAAAATGCATTTGTCTAACCTGTTACAGATCATGCCCTAAGCTTTTCATTATTAGACCGGCCAAAATGCAGGATCCTGTTTCATTCATCTTTGCACATTAAGGGCTCAACTAAAAAAAAAAAATTAAAAAAAAAAAATCCTTTGATTTCCAAACACTAATTGCCCTATTAATAACCTGGTTGAAAAATAGCTGGAGGGCTATTATGGTGTCAGAGACAAATTACTAAAGCGAGATATTAATAAAGGCCTTCTGCGGCCTTTTCCATAGTCAGTATTAATTTGAACGGTATAAACTATGCTTTTGTGTGCATCGGGCCAAACAGGTGCATGCAGAATTAATGAAAATAAAATACATGCCAAGAATAACAGAAATATGAACTGGATTTAGAAAATCAGATTTACGAATTTTTACTTCCTTCGTTTCTTTTCCCTACAAAAATAATGAGAAAAAACAACAACTTCAAATTGTGGGTTTACATTCTGACAGCCGAGCTCTAAATGTTAATAATAGTAAGAATCAAATCTGCATCGCAAAACATGAATGCAATATTGCATTAATGATACAATTAATGAATGCATGTATGAATGAGTGTGATTTCTAGGGGCTAATTGCATGAAACTACAGAGCGCTACACTATATCCTTGACTGATGGCTGTCAGACAATGTCTTCAAACTCATCATTTAAAGAGGTAAGGTGCTTTCACTCTAAACATGATCTGCTAAACTGTTGGCAAACATTGCACAAATTCAAAATGAATGTATCAAATTACATATTAAGTTTCCATTCTTCTCACTTCCTATCTCTTATTAGCCATAGTGACACATGCCAGGATTATATCTGATTGAGTTATATAATAATTTAGGATTTTTCAAGATGACATTTGTTGTTATTTTAAAGATGTGTTATTAGACATCACGAATGTACAACAACTTGGTTTATGAGAAAAGTAGTCCTACATTGTTCAATTGAATCTACGTGGCCTCTGCCTTCAAAACAGGGCAATTGTTTTACCTGGGATGCTTGATTCGCTCTCATTGTCTGTTGAATATGAATGTCATATTTTGACATTGGTCATTAAGGAAGTTCATGTGGGTGCTTCAATGCACATTTAAAAGGGTTGAGCATAATGCAGTTTGACAAATAAATATAACCCCGTCCACCCCACTTGCTTCGAAAGATTTCCTGTCCATTTTAAAGATGATGTGTATATTTTGATCTCATTAAACTTTTTTTCCTTCTAACTTGTTTGTACACAATAATCTCAAATCAATTTCTTCATTCTCTGCATGTGTACGTTTGTGGCATATGCACCCGTTGCATCAAACTCTAAAAGTACACACTGTTTTCCTATCCACACATGTCTCTGTGTGCAAAGAGGACATATGTATTTCAAATGTTGAGTGGTTGTTGAAGGCGCTGCATGTGACACATCAGAGATCCCTATTTACAAAGAGAATTGAAACAAATACATGTTGTAGGTAGTCAACGGCAAGGTGGATGCAGAGAGTGTGTCCCCTAGCCTCTTGGCTTTAAACATGTGACTGCATGGTGTAATGGTAGTTGCTAGCTTGACTGCAGTGAGGAGGCAATGTATCCATGTGCCCAGTGTCTTTTCTCGGTAGTCTTTCTACATGAGGAAAGGGGTTCTTTAAACGGATCCTCCTTTCCACTGGGAATGAACGAAGTGCTGTTGAGGCTGCTTTCAATCGGTTGCCTTTTCTGATGCATTAAACAGATTTCAGCAGTCTGGTTTTCAATTCTATTTAGGGAAGCCTGTTCTGAGCTTGTGTGGTAGTCCTCAGTATTTTATGATGATATAATGTTGCCTCAAAATGAACAGGACACTGCTTAGCTCCACGAAAAACCCTATTCACCTATTCGAAACATAGGAAGATTTCCATAAATGGATAGTTTTTATGCTGATTCCCTCATCATTAATCTGGGTGGGGGGGGCATGGAGTGTTTGGTCAGTTCTGTGTCTGTTTACCTGTGCATGACATTTTGCAATGTGATAAGTGGGACGCACAGGCTACAGTGCCAACAGAATGGGAGTGATTTGTGTATCTTCCTGGGTTATTCCTAAATTGACCATGAATTGGTATACCATCAACGTACCTTTAGAAGTATACTTTGCATTGTTCTATGGCGTTAACCAGTGAGCTCATGTTGATATTTACAAAGAGTGCCAGAGGAAGGAACCAGGAAGGATTCCACACTGCACATAGTACTGTAATTACTACATACTAATTTGAATATTCTGAATAAGATTGTGAAGGAAGGAATTGATTGATAGTGATGTATTTCCAGACATTATTGGAAAATATCGTGATCTACTGTGCCAGAAGGCATAGACTGTGTAAGGGTGCAGAAGGAGGATGGTGACACAAAGCTGGTATATTAGTTAGGAAAAGTTTTTTATTCAGTGAAAAAGAGAAAATAACACCTATCTATCCCTATCTCTAGGATGGGGGCTTTCCCTGCCTCAAATAAAATATCTAAGGTGACCGTCAGGATGTCTGACAATTCAGAATGTCCACCATCCTGTGTCATGAAAACCTTGCTTCTGACCCTCACACTAGGAACTATAACTAAAGTAGTATCATTCTGGCTGATCCCAGGCGAATGACTCCTTTCTCCTGGGTTCAATTTCCTGGTTTGTTTTAACAGTCTTATTCAATACAAAACAGTATTGTCTTTCACTTGTTGTCAGGGAGAATAGCTCCCATCCCATGCTAGTAATGTTCCAAATACTTCTCACATGTATCAGGGGGAATGGTTTCCTATCCCTGATAGTAGAGTCCCAAACAAACTGGTACTCCCTCTTGGTGGGTCAGCAAAATGCCTCCCTTTTTTGACATACACTTTCAGATAGCCTGGGGGACTGACTCCCTTCCACAGGCCCCTTTTTGACCTTAGTGCCGATCTGAGTAATCTGTTCATTTGAATAGCCTAGGGAAATAATTCCCTTCCCCAGGCCTTCTTGAATGTTACTGCCATTCCTAGATACAAGAGAATGACAACCTACTCCTGGTATCTTGCTCTCAGTTCATCACAACCAGGGGGGAATGACTCCCTTGCCCTGATCTTCATTTATTTCATCATACATCACACCTACAACACCCAAACCTCCTCTTTGCTTTGGCCCACTTGGTTCACTGCCCTCCAAACTACTGCCACAAGGAAGATGACTCATATCTCTTTCTGGCATTGGGTCTCAGACCCTGATTTCTTTTTCACCTCATCTTTTGAATTGGACCACTTGGTTTACTACCCTGCCAACTACTGACACAAGGAAGATAACTCATTTCTTTGTCTTTCTCTCTATCATTGGGGTCCACAACCCTTTTATGAGAGTTAGTGGTGTTGGGCTACCACCAACACGAGTAACACAACATCAGATGCAAAATTCACACTCTCTCATATTGGGGTCCTTGACTCTTCTCTGGTGGTCAGGGGTTTTGGTACTATCAGTAACATAAAGAAGATTTCCTCTCATGCACAGTTTACTCATACTGTGGAATCAGAAAATACAATATTAAGGCTTTTACACCATGCAAAGAGAAATACACCAACACGGGCTTGTAAAGATTCTCAGTATCTTTATTGCAATACTGAACAGTTTACAAAACAAAGTACACAAATGGCTATTTGGCCGTCGGTACTTCACAGAGACCACCAGCAGGTTCAATGTGAGGAGTGAACAGGAATTGCTAGCTGGACATCCCCATATTTATACAGTTTCTTCATAACGATGTCCAGCCTCCTAAAATTTAATCATGTACTGGGCTAGGGTTCGCACCAGGTTCATTCCTAATTTACATATCTCGTGCATGTGGTTTACTTCTTAATACATTTACTAACAAGCACTATTATTCTCTGGGTTTAACTTTACACTCTTTGCACATTTGCTTCAATGCAGGTCAAACAGATGTTTCACATGTCATTTTTAAATAGCGTTATTGTTCTTGTATACTTGTAGGTTAACATCGCCGATTCAAGTAATCCCCTGATCCCGAGGTCAACAAAGGACAAGGTCTACATGACCCTAACATGTAGCCTGAAGGCAGGTTGGACATTAGCTCGCCTACAGAGGTTGAAGAGGTTAAAGTAAGAACAAGAGAACACAGGTTGGCCATTTTAGGCCACAGGGTGACTTTGCACGATAAGCCAAAATGGCGGCTTTAACCTAAAATGGAGGCTTGATTAACTTAAGGTCACAACCTTGCAATACTGATTTCCTCGCAAAGCGACTGGGCATAGGCCAAAATTTACAATGGAGACAAAACAATATTATATCAGTTTCAACAAACCCTCCTTTTGGCCTATGCCAAGCGCTAAACTACCTTCAATCACTTTGCGACTAACTCCACATTTCAACGTCTATACACCCCGAATCATTATCAGACATATCTATTGCCATTAGATCAGACACTAGAGTTTCTTTCGACACATACTCCTTGGAAACCTTATCTGGGGCGTATATTTTATGCCCTAATACACTTGTTGCTTGTGCGCAACACCCCCCTAATACTGAACATATACCAGGGAGACACTGCATACAACAACAAAGCAACAGAAAACGACCCAAGATAATCAGCGGGGGCGAAAACAACTTCCATCCCCACGACCGTAGGAGGTCCCAAAACCATGCACTAAGTTCCCAGTTTCCCTCAGGAACATGCACTTCCGAACTAAGAACATGTAGATTTTGGATCGCCCTAAAGATCATTGGAGAGGAGTCTGGTACGTAAACGCAGCAAGCAGACCTCACTAATTTACATATTCCTGCACGGTTCTGAAGAGCTACTAATCTTATCGCTTTCTGTTCTAACGTCATATTATAGAGTATGTCAGTGGTCCGGTTGATGGTTCTCTCCAGTACTCTCGCTAGTCCCCTGATATCTTCTGAATTCATAATTTGCCCAAAAAATGGCACAAAGGATTTCATGATGTCTCCTAGAGTTTGCGCTGGAGAATCTCCCTTCACATCTTGTCATGGACGAGTCTTTGACATTTCTGCAGTACTGGCAATACATACCCCAGGTAATAGAATTCCTAAATAGCGAGTTCCTTGCCAATCCCTGGGCAACCATGGAAATGCCACATTACCGCAAACGAAATAGACAGGTTCACCTACATACAGAGGTCTGTTCTCACTAGTCAAATTTGCAACGTTGGCGCATCTTCTAAAATCACCCATTGACCGTGTTCCATTCCTCTGTATGCAGAAGGAAACTGAATCGGGGCTATGGTTAACAGAATAAGATGGAGGCGTGGCATCCTTATTGCCTATAGGAGCCATTTTGAAAGAGATCAAAGACTGAAAAGGACGAGACAATCTATCAGAGGGCCTAACAGAAGCAACGTTTGGCTTACTCCTATTTGCAAAAATCGAGCATCCCAGGGGCATCAAAACACGTTTTTCAAAACTATTCAAATTTGTACCATCAAAGTTCCCTGAGATGCTGTCATTCCATCGGCCAAAGAAAAGTGCTCTAAGAGAAGCAAAACAAGCAGTTGTCAAAGGTAAAGGATGAATGTACCAACCTAACCCCTTATCCCCACGTTGCGGTAAATGCGAGCAGATCCAGCAGTTGGTCCTATTAAAAATTGCCTGAGTGGCATTCATTATTAACAAAAGAGTATTATTCTGATAGTTCTTTCTATGCGAAGAATCTCTAGGTGACAAGGTATGCAATTGCACGGAAGGAGTGGGTAAAACAGATACATTTTTAACAGGTAAAAAGTCCTCTAGCGGATGTGCTTCCTCCAGGTACCATAACCCAAAACCAATAGTTACTAAAAACCCAGTTATTATTACAAAAAGGCAACAATACATTTTCGGGGTCCCCTTACACGCTTGATCATTGTCTCTTCTAGTCACATATTTATCTAAAAGTTTGGTACGAATGGTAGCGGGTGCAGGCATCGTAGTCTTCAATCGAAAAACACCAATTGTTCGTTTGCTGGCGACTCCAGTCGCGCGTCTTCTTAATTTCTTTCCCACACCCTTAGCCAACAGAATCCATTTCGTACAGTCGGGCCAAAAGGCAAGCCCTCAAATGATTTCTTCAATCGCACAGTCAAACCGTGCAATACGTCTATCTTCTTGGACGTAAATTATATTTCACAATTTCCGGTGATGAAGGATCAGAAAACAGTATGTTGTCACTTCCCACTGGAGGTGATGAGTGAACGGAAATGGGATAAGAAAATGGATGATCCGGAAGTACCACTGTTGGAGAGTGCGGAGACAAGATGGCCGTTTTGTCTGGCCTTACGAACTCTGGAACGGTATCCGATACTCTTGTGTCGGTCGTTGCTGTTTCGGGCACGTTGGTTACAGCATTGGAAAGGGATTCTGTGTCTTCTGTATCGTATGACACGGGCTGCGGGATCCGTTTGGTGTGCGTTGCGTGTATCCAGTTCTTCCGCCCTGCTACCCACACCGCAGTCTGGGTGACTAGCAGGATCTGGTAGGGACCCCTCCACCGAGTTGCAAGGCAAGACAACCTTTCAAAAACTTTCGTGAGGATCCAGTCCCCCGGTCATAGACTGTGACCGGGACACTCGTACAGTACAGGTAATGCCTCTCGCACCTGGTGATAAATTGAAAATAGATTTTTAGTCAACTGGTTACAGTAATCTGAAAGAAGCAGATTCTCTATATCCCGCAATGAGCGACTCTTCGGCATACCCCAGATATTAGCAGGCCTCCCCATTACCACCTCAAAGGGAGAGAGCCCAGTCTTAGTTTGAGGGGTTGTTCTCATCGACAGCAACACGATCAATAAGGTGTCCGGCCATTTTAACTTGGTTCCAGCACACGTCTTAGCGAGCTTGTTCTTTATAATGCCGTTATGACTTTCCACTAATACGGCACTTTGGGCATGTCTGGCCGGATGGAACCGTTTATCAATCTGTAATCCTTCACATATTTGTAGGATTACAGCAGCGATAAAGTGTGGCCCATTATCCGACCAGATGACTCTCGGCAGCCCGAACCTAGGAAAGAACTCTTTCAACAGAGTTTTTGCCTTGGTTATGGCCGTTGCATCTCTAACAGGGAAGATCTCAACCCACTTGCTAAATGCACAAATGACAACCACACGTATTTACGATTGTTGCAACGTTCCATCTCAATAAAATCGAATTGGATGACCTCAAACAGAACAGAAGGTGGAGCGAAACTTCCTCTAGGAGTCGAGGTACCTTTTCCTACATTGTGCTGCAAGCAGACCATGCACCCTTGGACAAAGCGCTCCACAATTTTGAAAATGTTATCATTGGCCCATACACTGTGTAACATTTTAGTCAATTTACGAGCACAGACATGGGTCGGACCATGAGCCATAATGATCATCATTGTAATATAGGCGTCAGGGAGTAACCATTTTCCTTCAACATTGTCCACCCAACACCCATCACCATCCAATCTCCCTGCACCCTCGACCCATTTCTTGGTCTCCTCTACAGTAGCATCTGCTTTAATGTCTTTTACAGAATCGATACTTTCACCAAAAGTGCAAACATTTACAGTTTCCCTTACAGCATACATTTCTGAACTAAAATCAGTGGCAGCTTCTTTAGCTATCTGATCAGCGAAAGCATTCCCTTTTCCTATATCATCTGTAACCTTTTGATGTGCTGTACATTTTACAATGGCTAACTGAACAGGGGGTACGAGCGCTGAAAGTAATCACACTATTAAAGTGCCGTGCTGTTTTTTGTGCCATGTGAGGTCAAGAAACCTCGTTCTTTCCAAAGTCTACCGAAGTTGTGAACTACCCCAAAGGCATACTGACTGTCGGTATATATATTTACTGTAAGCCCTTCAGAAAGTTCACAAGCTCGCGTTAATGCAATAATTTCTGCGGCCTGCACGGAATTATGCATAATTCTTTTGGTTTCCACAATCGTGCTTAAGGTAGTGACGGCATAAGCAGCCGTGGATGTACCATTTGGAAGTTTGAAAAAGGAGCCATCACAAAATAGCTCTCCTTGTGGGCTATTCAAAGGAGTGTCTTTCAAATTGATTCTACCTTTAGTCTCTTGTTCTGTAGTGTAAAGGAAATCGTTTGACGTTTTGTCACCATCAACAGTATCTTGCGGGACAGGTAAAAGTTCAGCCGAATTTAATACACAACAACTCAGAATTTGAATGTGGGGAGCAAACAAGATCAATTTGTATCTTGTCAATCATACGGAAGTAAGGTGTTGCGTTTGAGTTCTATTTAATAGAATATCTACAGAGTGAGGTACCATTAGGGTTAACGCATGTCCCAGGACCATTCCCTCGCTCTGGTTTACAGAGGCAGCAGCAGCAGCGACAGCTCTCAAACATCTCAGCAAAGCGCATGCAACAGGATCAAGCGCGGCCTATTCTTTCCTCCATGTTCCTGCGTTAACACAGCCAAAGCACATCCATCACGCACGTTCATGCACATACAACACGAAGGCCTTTTCATAATTTGGAGTTCCTACAACCGGTGCCGAACACAGCGCAGTTTTGAGCAAATCAAATGCTTTCTGGTGTTCCAAAGTCCATGGTATAGGCAAAGAAATGCCCTTTTTTGTCAAAGCCAGCATTGGTTTAATCGTTAACGAAAAGTTAGGGATCCACAATCTACAGTAGAAGCCATACCTATCAGGGCTCTAACTTCCTTCTGCGTATTTGGGACAGACATACCAGAAATAGTTTTTATTTGTTCAGGTGTCAACCTTCTTCCCTCCTTTGACAGGAGATAGCCTAAATAGGCGACCTCTTGACAACAATATTGGAATTTTTTGAGTGAAGCTTTGTGGCCATGTTTTGCTAGATGACAAAGCAACAACATGGTGCTTTCTTTACAGGCACTCTCAGAATCAGCAGCCAAGAGGAGATAATCTACATACTGTAGTAACGTGCAAGTAGTAGGCAACTTGAGAGTATCAAGTTGCTCTTTTAATGCTCTACTATAAATACTTGGACTCTCAGTGTACCCTTGTGGTGCACGAGTGAATGTGAACGAGCGTCCACCTACGGTAAAAGCGAACAAATACCTACTATCCTTGTGTATAGGAATACCGAAAAACGCGTTTTTGAGGTCAACAACGCTAAAGTGAGTGGCAGAAGCCGGAATCATAGTCAGTATTGTTGTAACATCAGGTACAATGGGAAACTGAGGAGCCCCAATTTTGTTAATAGCACACAAATCAATTATAAACCGAAAAGGAATCGCATTATCGCCCATTTTTGTATGCTGGCAAAATCGGGCTGTTACACAAACTACCTGTCATTTCCTCAATTACTCCACGATGTACAAAATCAGAAACTATACATTTCAAAGCCTATTCGCCTTCAACTTAGATCTTATATAGTGGAATGCGAGGTAATTTTACTCCATGTTTCAGAATGATTTTAACAGGTTAAATTTGAAGAATGCCCACATCATTAACATCAATTGCCCATAAGCATTCCGGAATGTTACTGAATTCTGGCGGTAAAGGTCAAGTCAAAAACTGAGAGGCGAGTGATTGCTGAGGTGAAATTGTTAACCGAACTCCGTCCGAGGAGCAATGTATTACTGCATTCAATTCCTTCAGCAAATTTAACCCCAGCAAATTCTCTCCACAGTTTGTAGTAAGTAGAAATGGACACTGCTCCGTGAAGGGACCCAGTGTTATCGGTACCGGCAAAGAGACTGGACAAACTACAGGTGTGCCTGAAAACCCTACAGAAACGTTGGACTGCCCTGATAGGGGAATGTTTCGAACCCGTGAATGATCAATGGAACACTTTTGTGCTCCCATATCTACTAAAAATAGATGCTTCCCATTTCCCACCGCCATCTCAACGTAGGGACCTTTCTGATGAACGGGAATAGGCGTTGGTTCCAAATCCTGCTTCGGGCAATCCTAACGAAACAGAATGTCATCAAAAGGTAGCTCTTCAGAGAGGTACGCGGCAGAAGGATGATCAAAAATGTTTCATTTATCCACATTTGAAACTTGTTTATCCTGTGTAGAAGGTTTCTGTGATTCTGGCGCAAACTGACCTCTGCCAGGGCCCTCTACACCTGGGCGACCTCTGGATTGTCTACCCATGTTCCCAAATGACCTTTGCTGCAAGGTCGGACATTGTGCGCGCCAGTGACCTTCCTGTCGACAATAGGCACACTGGTTAATGGTTACCGGAGCCAGGGGCGTACTTCCCTGTGGAACGTATTGACCTCTAAATTGATTACCCCCTCTAGGGTTTCTAACAATCTGTTGTAATAGTAATTTTGTTTTCAGGTCACCCTTTCTTTTCTCAAGTTTTTCCTTTTCATTATTCACACGATTTTCATAGTACTGAGCCATGTGCAGTACTTCTGATTGAGACTTCGCCTGCCAAGCGCTTTCGGAAGACATAATCTGTAACTGGATGTCAGGCAGCAATCCAAGTACAAATTTGTCGACAAACATCCTTTTCCCTGACTCTGTGCCTAAGTCTTGTCCACTGAAATCTGCAAATACCTGTTCGAACCGATTGAAGAACTTGGTAGCACCCTCAGACCTTCCTTGGACACAGGCCGTAAGCTTGTCCCAAATGATTCTTTTTTCAGGAACTATAGTTTTAAATTTTACAATAATCCTATCAGGCAAAGTTAATATCACTTGAGGCGGTCGCTTGCCAGCTGGTCTTTCTCTGTCGAGCCTAACCATGTTATCTCATGTATCTCCTAACCCAGGTACATCATCTACAGTCCTAATCTGTTTCCACAAATCAACTGGCAGGAGTACGGGAAATAATAAATCAATATCACTTAAGGTGAATACCGATGATTGTAAGACCGACTCTATTTCTTTATAGAACCCCGTCGGATTCTTTCTTATATCAGGAATAGATTGCTTTATGGTGTTCACTTCCTGTCTCGAGAACAGGACGTGAACAAACGGCAATACGTAATGTGCAGGAAAGTCCACAGCGACTACCTCATGTAGCATCGGCCGCAATCTCAACTTTTGGGACAAATGTCGGAGGGACCTCTTTCATAGGCAACTGAGAAGTAGGCAGCTCCGAATGCTTACTAAGCAACAGAGCCAAATCAAGCGCTAAGGCAGTCGAAGAAGTATCAATCGAAAAGGCTCTCTTATAAACATTCAACAATTCTGCGGGACAACAAATCTTTCTTTTTACACACTCATTCTGCAGGTATTCTACTATAACCTGTATCACTTTCTTTTGCATTTCTAACGTATACTGACCATACGTGTCATATACTTCATCTGGAGTTATCGACATATCTGAAATCCATCTTATCGCATCCTTTCTACAAATTCACGCTTCCTCACCTATCAATTCATGGCGAGGAGAAAATCATTTCTGTAAGAACATAGTACCTAAACTATCACCATCTGCTTCTTCATTCTGTAACTCTTCCAACTCCTTCCTATACACAAAAATCCTCTTGACATGCTCATATACTTTCTCTGCAGTATCTCGAAACAATGCTAAGGTGTTCAAATCCCATACCCCTGGCGGGAGATCTGCATTGTTTAATATATTCCACATTATACTCAAATGAATCCCTAACCCTTCAATAAAAACATTTTTCCCGGGAATACTTTTTAAATTTTCGAGTGTGGAAAAAACATCAGCTTGTTCACCCTTCTCCATACAATGTTTAGCCCAAGCAATCAATTCATTCTTTTTATCTGGGGACACAGTAGTACGAGTCACAACCCTTGATCCCGTTCCCTGGTCTACTACAAGCGATGCGGAATCACTTGGAAGAGGAAGAGTAGGCACATTATGAATGTCAATAGGTGGAGGCAAGGGGGCAGGCAAAGGAGCGACGGCTGGAGGAACAACAGGAAGAACAATAGGAAGGACCGGGGGACCTATAGGAGGTGGAATAATGACAGGAAGGGGCAAAGCACCAGGAGGAGGGGCGTACGGGGGCGGCACAGAGGCATTGGGCCTTCGTTCATGCAAAAGTTTGTTAATCAATTCATCGGACGTATGAAAATCTTTTGAAGGGTACATTTTCTGAATGCCTAATTGAAACGCTCTGTCCGTGTTCCTAACTGATTCCAATTGTTTATTTTGATCATATAACAGTGCCTTTTCGGCATTCGTCATATATCAACGCATATGTTTCTCTCTACTCTTTTGTTGCTGCAAAGCTTCTGTTTTCCAACTGTGCAATGCGTCAAATGCTGCAGGTGTAGCCTTTTTCTTTACCAATACAGACTCTAGATATTCTATACGAGGGATTTCAAAGCTACCATTGGTTGGCCACCGAAGATTAGAGTTATGTCTAGTCTTTCTGTGCCAAATATCATTAAATGCTATGCTACCAAAGCCTTTCTTAAAGTACATAGTACAAGCCGGCGACTCCTCCTGTGGTGCGGGACGGCTATCTTCCAAAGATTGTCTGTCGCTGCGGAATAATGCCCTGAAGCAGGCAGACAATTTCCCAGGCATATCAGAATTCTGGTGTTACCTGGTCAAATAATTCTGCTCGCGTGTACAATGCGCCAAATTCAAATTGTCAGGGTTAAATTAAGAATCGGGTCACGATTCACCTGACCAAAGGACTGGGAAGCCCGATCGGGTTACTAAGAACAATTCTAAGGACCCAGGTGTCTGGTGATTTCTTCAAATTTACCCACCTCGATATATGGACCCTCGTCAAGACGTCGTCTCGGGCTACAGCTCACCGTTCAGGGATCGGATCGTGCTGTTCTGTCGAGGAATTCGCTTCTCGTCCAGAGGGACCGTTTTGTTGGCACCGTCTGATCCTGGTCCGATAGCCGAGCCAACCTTCAATGAGACGAAGTCAATCTTGAGGGTCCCTATTCGGGCGCCATCTGTGGAATCAGAAAATACAATATTAAGGCTTTTACACAATGCAAAGAGAAATACACCAACACGGGCTTGTAAAGATTCCCAGAATCTTTATTGCAATACTGAACAGTTTACAAAACAAAAAACACAAAATAGCTATTTGGCCGTCAGTACTTCACAGAGACCACCAGCAGGTTCAATGTGAGCAGTGAACAGGAATTGCTAGCTGGACATCAGCATATTTATCCAGTTTCTTCATAAGGATGTCCAGCCTCCTACATGATAATCATGCACTGGGCTGGGGTTCGCGCCAGGTTCATTCCTAATTTACATATCTCGTGCATGCGGTTTACTTCTTAATACATTTACTAACAAGCATTATTATTCTCTGGGTTTAACTTTACACTCTTTACACATTTGCTTCAATGCAGGTCAAACAGATGTTTTGCATATCATGTTTAAATAGCGTTATTGTTCTTGTATACTTGTAGGTTAACATCGCCGATTCAACTAATCCCCTGATCCCGAGGTCAACAAAGGACAAGGTCTACATGACCCTAACATGTAGCCTGCAGGCAGGTTGGACATTAACTCGCCTACAGTGGTTGAAGAGGTTAAAGTAAGAACAAGAGAACACAGGTCGGCCATTTTAGGCCACAGGGTGACTTTGCACAATAAGCCAAAATGACAGCTTTAACCTAAAATGGAGGCTTCATTAACTTAAGGTCACGACCTTGCATTACGGATTTCCTCGCAAAGCGACTGGGCATAGGCCAACATTTACAATGGAGACAAAACAATATTATATCAGTTTCGACAGTACTACCTTTCAAATTAGGGGACTGGTGCCTGCCCCTGTTTCCCCATGTGCCATTTCTCATTTGCCATGATCCTCTCGTGATCCCACTGGTCAGACTTCTCCCTCCTATATCTTCTGGGAACCACTAGCGGGGCTCTGGCCACTCCTGGGCTCTGTATTGGCCTTGTCCTGGTCTTTGGTGGCTTCCGATGGCTTCTTAGTCACTGCAGCGGTCCCATAGCCTTTGCCTCCTAGCAATATCAGCATCTGTTTTGGACCGCATGGTCCACCTCCTCCTGGAGACTCTGCTACTGCCTCACCAGCTATTTGCATGGTCTTGTGTCAGACTTGCTAGAGATGTGTCTCCTCCTCCAATGGTTTCCCAGTCTCCAGGGCCTTCAACCTCCTGCCTCATACAGCTTCCATGAACGCTGTTGCTCCATGTACAGCTTGACATGGTGTCAAGTCCCTCTTTGGTTTTTGAAGTATGTACCGGTATGTTTCTTCCTCAAAGCTAGAATGCTCCTTTGAGTTCACAGAAGTGTTCTTCCTGCATCCGTGCATCCTCTTTTTATCAGTACTTGCCTCCCTGATATTCTTCTACATCTCATTGAAGTCAGTCTGTGGTATAAAGTCAAAGTAGGAAATGGAAGTGCTAACAAATGGATGTTTGTTAAAACATGGGAAAGGATTTGTGAAGGTTAGTCTGGGGATATTGCACATAATTCTACCCTGGTGTTTGCCCTTATCCACACTAGGGGAGTCTCTCCCCACAAGGTCATCCCATGGTAATCCACCCATTTGGGGAATATTGGGCAACGGCCTCACCTCCTTAAACTCATCGGAATGGTCTCCCCCCCAGGTGAGAAGTGACAACACCTAGTGAATCATCACAGCAGGTAAAGGAGGGAAGGCCGGCTGAGATTTCTTCATAAAGAGTCCTCATCGTGTTATATTGTTCTGTGTAATTAACCTTGTGTACCTTTTCAGCTTTGAACGACTACTGTCTCTGTCTTTTAGTAGTGTCCACCATATCGTGACTGAGGCACTTAAGAGTGGTCTGTGGTTCAGGGACGTCATTTGAGGTTTCTTTTTTAAAAAAAACGTTTTTTTAAATGGAAGCTCCTGGGCTGTGGCCAGCACCATGTGGCTCTTTTTTTCTGAAGTGGCTGACTTTCTTGTTCAGGCCTCTTAAAAAAAAAACAAGGGATTCCACAAGTGTGTAATAACCCTAAATAAGAAAGAATAGGAATAACAAATAATTGGTCTTTCAGGATTTCTATAAAATATGTGTTAGACTCATTAAAGTTTTATTTCAGGTGCACTTCAGAGGGTGAGTCACTGATTTATTCTGTTCTTAAACACCTCAAATTCACAATGCAGGCACAATGTTCCAAAAACCATTTAGAGAACAATAAGCATCCGTTTCTGAGTATATATTTTGCTTTTCACAAGTTGCAGTTATAGCATGTTTTTTTTTTCTGCTATTGTCTCTGCTACGATCGACACAAGACAAGCCACCTCGGTGCCCTCAGTCGCTTGACAAAAACTTTGCACCTAAAAGCTTGTGTACAGTATAGAAATTTTGACCAGAGCACATAAAGTGGCCCTTGATTTCATTATGCCACAATTAATGATTTACTGTAAAGGGGCTATCTTTCCAATCTCCATGGCATGCTGTTCAGGATGTTTGTTTGCATGTATGAGGTAACCAGTGCCCAGAGTACGGGATGCCATGTGAATGCGCTGCTTTCCCTTTTCTAATCTAAATTCTTTAATAAACATATATGAACCCTCCCAATGGGATGTATTGTGCCAACCTCTGAACCCTGAAAAGTAAATCCACGCAGGCTCGACATGGGAAAACTTTGCACCAGACCTGCAGATGACCTGGCCTGCTGTTAAATCTCAGTTACCAGTGTAATGGTATCCAGTACAGAGTGTAATTTGCTTTCTGACTGTGAGAACATTCACATATGATTTTGCTCATTTTACTATAGCCGGTAACATAGCTAAAGCTGATAATAGATAGCTCAGTGGGTTGAGCATTTGCTGATGTGATATGTGTGTGTGTGATCTGCAGTTTACAGGTTTGAATCCTGGCAAAGCCAACTCAGTCTTTCATCCTTCTGAGGATGATAAATGAGTACCAACACAGGTTGGGTGAAATTGTATGTATGTCTGTTCTATATAAAGCGCTTAAGCGTAAGTGCTATATAATAACACATCATTATCGTTTGGGCTTGGACGTCTGCTTGCATTCATAGTAATTTGGTAATATGGGCGAATACACACTGATATTAATGATACATATGGAGATACATTCTTGTATGAAATGTATATCACATTACAGTGATATTGTTACTATTTTGTTTGCTGTGTACTTAGAAACAATTATAATAAATTTCTCTTTTATTTCTATTTTATAACAATGATTTGTGATGCCACTTCCTGTTTTGTCAAGGAGTTAAAGGTCATGTTCATCGCTTCCTGTGATGTCACTTCGAGGTGGGGTCAAATTGCAGCACTTCCTGTGATGTCATCAGAGGTCAATTGGTGTGTGTTGTCACTTCCTGGGTAGTTAAACTCAAATGCTTAGAAAAAAGGGAAGGCTTTGGAGAAAGCAGTGTCTGGCTCTAAAAAAGCAAATGGGGGCTTTAAATTGAAGTAAGGGATGGACATTCTCGTCAGAGTTTTGGAGCACATCATGAGATCGAAGAGCTTAGTTGGTAGTGATGCCGAAAGCAGGTTGATGTCATTATCTGCTCAGGTCTTTGAAATACAAACTAAAATAGTCCCAGTGCATTTATACAAACATTCCAAGAATTAATAAGTCTCTGATATCAATTAAGTGTATTCTGAGAAAACCCTGTTTACAAGTGTTGTCACTGAAAAGGGGTATATAATAAATGGTGTATGTGCTTTATGATTGATAGCTACAGTTTGAACCCTGATTAGTTTCACCATAAGAAGGCTTTTCTCTAGCAATATGGGATCTCTGGAGGTCTTAGATATCCCAAATTGAAATATGAATGATAAGCCTTGGTGATTGGTATATGCCTTAGCCATCAAAGTAACGGGAATGCATTTCTTAATACATTGAACTGCAGTGTTGATTGAGTGGACATGACTACTAGAGAATACTGAGGGAGTTAGGGACTACTGTTATTATTGATACCAAAGCTAACACATATAGGGTACCACTGATAGTGTCCAACATATTAGATATGAACCCATCCTAGAACAAGAGAACATATGTTGAGGAAAGTTTTTAATCCAATGCAAACACATGTTTATTGTTTCAGAGGAAGGTATCTGAACTGTTTTGTTTAAAACTTGATTCAAAGATCTAATTTGGTTTCTTTTACTCAAACAACACATGTAAATTAATTTGCCTTCATTGTTGAATATTTTATTTTATTGTACAGACGTGTCATTAATATTTATTATTATGTGTATGTAGGTTTGTGAGAATCAGACTGAAAAGCTTAGTAAGACAATAGCAGGGAAGTTATATTTATTTTTCTGCTAAAAATAACTGGCTGTATTCATGTGAAAAATTGTGAGCGACTTCCTCAGCATAGCAGGTTAGGGGACCACCTTCAAATACATAATTTACTGTTTTATCATAAAAAAGAATATTCAGATTAAAAACAGCCTGTTTCTTGTCCCATCTTGTGTTGTGAGATTGTCATTGTGGGCAGTATTAGATCAGGGATATATTTAAGCAAAACACTTGAAAAGTAAGTATTTTTCACCAAAAGAAGTCATCACAACCATTACATGTTGCAATGCAAAACTGTTTTAGAAGACCAGATACAGTGCATGTCCTACATTGATCATTAGATGAATCATTGTCTCATTGAAGTCCAGCATTTTTGCTGTCATGCTTTCTACCAGATCTAGCTCTGTTGTATATCAGGTGTATAGACTTTGACAATGTCACATGCCTAAGCTTAGGCGATGAGTCTGTGAAGAACATGTGGACACTGTGCCATCCCTTCATAAGGGATGTAGTACCCATAAGAGGACTAGCAATACTATACCCTGTATGCTTTGGCCAAAAACGCACAAATTAAGAGACAAAAGCTACAGTAATTCTCATCCCATTTTCAGAATGACAGATGGTGCAGTATTGCTACATTGCATACCTCAGTGTTGAAATCAACAGGATTTTACATAAGATAATAGACTAGTTACAGTGGGACCCGCAAGAAGAACAATCATTATGAGGTGATGTGCACACATCTCCAATATGATCAAATGGTTTAATAGCAGATAAACATCAAATTACTTCCCCTGATGTCCGATGGGACTTCAAAATGATTGTTTGCATAGTATGGCAGGAACTGCACAAGCCTGTGGCAGAGTGTGAACAAATCGGTGTGCAGCAGGAGCTCCCGGTGCACCACAAATAGCACAATGGTGGATGATCTACTTGATGACTCACCTCGGAGAGGATGCTACCAGTGCCAGTATAACAAAATGTAGATTACAATTCTGAGCAGTCCACACATCACAGCTGGTTTAGGCTTGCCATGAACAGACCCGGGTAGCCCTATAGCCCGATGAAAGGTGTTCTTGAAATGTCAGCTCAGTGTGATGGGCACTGAGAGACAGACAGTGTTGGTAGGTCTAGCTGATGAAAGCTAGATATAAGTGGAGAGTGAGCAGTAGTGAAAAGTGGACACATGGAGATGGGGCAGATCTCCTGAATGAGCTGATCTCTACAGCAACCCCAGCAGAAACCTGACTACAGTGATAGCAATACAAAGACATACTAACCACAAAAGAAGTGCAGGGGACACTTGAAACCCAATCGACCTCGAATGATATTGTGATCACTACGTTTGAAGCCACCTGGGAATTGAGGACGCTGGATTTCCTGCCTTTTAGTTTCCATTGAAGGGTTCATGTGCTTTAACCAGCTCCACCCCAAACATTGAGTACATTTGTGTTATGGAATAAACTTGTTTGTTCATGATTTTTTTAGCCTTGAGTTGCTTGTTAATCTCTTACGCATGACACCGCCCATATAATTAACACACTTATAGTTATCATCTTTAAGGATAGGGTTGTGAAATAGGACACCACTTTATAGGAATGTCTCAGTTATTAGGGCACACGTAGTCTCTGGTAGACCTCTGGATCTGATTGCATGAAGGACATGCAGATAGATATTGTGTGCACCTTTCCAGGCTGTGTTTTCCTTGCCGCAGTCAACCTTATTAATGATCCACTATTAAAGCCTCCTACCTGAACTGGGACTCATCCACAGCTCAGTCGCCTTGGAGTCATCAATTACAAAATGAATGAAAACACACCCACCCACCCAGGGTTAATTCAACCCAGGAACGAAAGGCATCAGTTTAGCAGAGCCGATGATTCAGGACATATAGAAGAAATAGTCAAAACCATGTCAAAGATCCTGTATACTTTAAGATAGGCAGAGGTCGTGTTGATCCCAAATGAAATACCCTACAGAAGCAACAAAAGCCCATTGGCGTGGGCAGTGCAATGGGTAAGGAGACTAACAGACCAACAAATATACACCCCAAACTGGTCAAATATTGTGTATGATTAAAAAGCCCCTTAAACGTTTATCACTATATTACAATTGACAAACATCTTTTCAAAACCACACCCTCTGTTTGTTCACTGACAATTTCATTAGTCAACGGCCATGACTTCCCTTGCAGGATCATGGACGAATGCCTCATCTTGCACAGCTCAATATGAGGTAAGAGAATGCAAAGAAATGCATTGTTTTTGCTTGAAGAATGGGGTCATGACTTTGCTTAAAAGAGGTTCAAGACCCAGAAGTCACACGCATTGACCCAAATGTGTTCTCTCTGGAAGTCGGGGATCCCAACGGTTTATTATTGCTATGTCTCACGTTGTACAACCGCTCGCCAAGTGCATGCATATAGATCTGGGAACCACACACCACTGATTTGTTTACAATAAATTATTATTTTTCATGGGGGTACTAACTGTACCAATGATTAGACAGCTCAAATAATGTACACTCGTCCATGACATGCCCCAGCATCCACGAAAAGATGTATTAATGTTGCCATGAATAATAAGAAAGCATCTGATGACTCAGATATATGTCTTAATGCAGCTCATGTGTTAGGGTAAAGCAATTGATTTTCAAATTATCACATTTGACCTGTTAGTGGCACACGGTTCATCATCCTCGCCCCACGGGTCTTAGTGTTTACAGAGCCCTTGAACAGAAGCATTGCAAGTCAAGCAATGAGGGCATAAGGGCGCTAGAGCCATGAATACAGATTTGCAAGACACAGACACTTGCCAAGTTCAGTGGCCCGCATACCTGGATTTCATATAAATTGTTGAACGCAAACTTTAAAAAAATGCATATACTGCATTTGGAAGTAACCTTTCGTAATTATCATGTTTGCCGTACTGTGGTGCCTCTCTTTTAGTTGAGAAACGAGGCACTTACTTAACCAGTTTTCAATTGAGGTATCAAGATGAGGAATAATTGCAATATTTCATAACATTAACTGCACCCTAATTGCAAAAGTTTTAAAATACAATCACCGCAAAAGCTAATGTGACAGGGAGTATTAGGGGTAATTAGTACAAGAAAAGAAGAGACTGTTAAGAGCCTGCTATTGTCTTATGAGGTTGCTTGGAATGAGTTAGAAGACGAGAGTTTGCATCTAGCCCTGCGCCAATGTTCATTATAAGGAGAGGCGGCAGTGCGTTTACTTGACATTGCTCACACCTGCCAGCCCCACAGGAGATTGCTTTTAATATTCAGTGTTCGAGGAGGATTTCCCAAGGAAATCATCCGGGCTTTCAGGCAAGCAGCAGTGGCTGATGCTATTCCAAGAAATAAAATCAATTGCTCAGTGCACAGCTCCGGCTTAACATTTAATCCCTGTGTGTTGTGGGCTTTGACACAATGCCTGGGCACCACGGCGGCCCAATTAAGTCCATTGTTAGTGCCACCGAAAAAAAAATAAGACCACAAAACCTGTTAGTGTACACATCACCCCAATGTTACAACTGGCATGATGCATAATTTGTTTCTTCTTGTGTTTTTTTTTACTTTTTAAAACGACAACCAGTTTGTTCCAAATATAAAAAATGAACGCTAAGGTGGCTTGTACAGTGCTTTTTACAGTTTTCCAAAGGAAATGATCAGAGTATTTCTCATATTGTCACAAGAAAATCATGATCGTGACATTGACTTCACTCTATAAGGAAGTTACTGGTAATGTTTCATAGAGAAGCAGAGCATTGTCAGGCGGTTGTACTGGTTTTGCACAAACTATGATTTAAAAAAAAATGTAATCTATCAAGGCATGCCTAAAGGGAAATTAGTTACTGGCTTAATTTACCAAAGCTGGGCTTTTAAAGGCCCTATAAAGAGTTTTGTAGGCACAGCTGAACCAAAAAGCCTAACATTGGCTCTCCAGAGGTAGTGTGGGCTGAGCTCAAATCCGTAACTCGGCCTGTGATGCTTTCTTGTGAAGTAGCAGAGGTTTGTAAAGGAAGAGTTAAGAGTGAAAGAAGCTGATTTTGAGATTAACGTTGCTTAAGTACAAATGTTAACTTTTCATCAGGTGAGGACTACACATTTTCAGGATTAAGAGCTTGCATGAGTCTCTGGTACTTAGTGACCTGAACTTGGAAGCTTCCTTTTTGTGACAAACTACTACAGCTTTTCTCAGACACTTTAATAAACAGCGACCAGAATGATGGCAACAAAGGCATATGTTATGATTATATGATTGTGTACTGTACCAAATCAGCACTGCAATAGTTTCAGAGGGTATGGGCATGAGGACTTCAACCCTTGGTCTGCTGGAGGAAAAAGAGAGAAAAAATGGGTATACAAGTGGATGAGAAAGCAGGGAGTAGATGCTACAAAGGAGGAGGGGGGGTGAAGAAGCCAACTCGAGGTTACAGGTTATAAGTTCTATCTGCTCTAGTTTTTAAACATGCACACACATGGAGAAACTATATCTTGCTGATTAATTTTAAGCCCACTAAGTCAGTCATCTTAGCTTGTCACCAAATGGCTTACACCTTCTTTCTTAGCAGTGTATCTTGACCAACATGACCAGATAGTCCAATGAAGGGTAATTAACTAGCAGGTCCCATTTGCCCCTAAATCCGCCATGGTTCACACAGAACTCCCTGTGTTCAGAGCTCTTATAGCCTCACCATGCTAATTCAGTGATCATTTGATTCCGAGCTTAACTATTACACACCACTGACACGGTGCAAAACATGATTTTCTTTTGGGTGCAGAGGCAAACAATACAGTGACATTAATTTCTGGAATTTCAGGAGGGAGGTCATATCCTATCCCCCCACCCCAAATTAAGTCTGCATATGATTGCAAAAGGTTGCAGTGGGTGGTAAAATGTGTTAATTTCATTAATAAAACATTTCATAAAGAGATATCCAAATGTTTGATATGATATGGTATGGCATTTATAACGCGCCTATACACAAGTGTTTCAAGGTGCAACATGGCAAGGGAGGGGAACAGAGAGAGGACAGACAACAATCCTATTAGGCCGGGTATCATTCAGATTACACAAGTGCGTGGGAAGGGGGCAGGGACAGTGCAGTATGTGGGAATGGATAATAACAAGTAAGTGACAGCAAGCATGTGGCAAGTGCGAGGGTAAGTGCAGACATCAGGTGTTAAGGGCTGGTAGGGGGACTGTAGGGATACAGAAACAGTCCCCAAGCACGAGGGTTGCCAGGTGGGCAGTGCAGGTTTGTGGCGTTTGCAGGGAGGGACTTGGATCCGAGATCTGAGGGTGTCCAGGTAGCCAGTGCAGTTCCGGTTACAGCCAGGAGGTTAGCAGAGGAGAGGAGGAGAAAAAGCAGAAGCAAAGAGAAAGGTTTTGAGGTGCTTCCTGAACCGGAGATGGTTCTCCTCAAGTTTAATGGAGGCAGGGAGGCTGTTCCAGAGTGAGGCACCAGCCAAAGAAAGGGATCAACCACCAACTTGTTGCTTGGAGAAGCAACTGACCCTGAGGGAGTTGGAGGTGGATGAGCGAAGAGCTCGAGGAGGAAGATATTTAGAAAGATGTTTCATCCAGCAATTTATATTTGCTGTAAAATTAACGTTATATCACCAACCACATACAAATCGGAGATTAAGGTTTTTAATTTGGGTAGGCGAAACGCGTTTTAAAATTATTTCTTTGTCTCTTTTTGTAAACAGAATAGACCTTTGAATGCATCTATAGGACAATTACGGTGTTATGTCATAAAGGATTCTACACACAATGCTCCGGAAATTCTCCTAGGGACATTTGTAAAACAGGAGAGCAAATAGCTCAACGCAATGTGTGTGCATTTCCAATGAGGAGCGGCTGCTGCTCGGGACAGGGTGCAATAATTCTCTGGGCCAGCTCAAGCCTTCATCCTTCTAGGTTTTTAAACTGACAACCGACAGAGAGGGGAATAATGATGGTCATTAGTATAACCTGTCCCAAGCACTCTGAAAATTGAATGATTAGTATACAGTGCTATAGAATTGACCAAACAATATGATTATTTATTAGCAGAAAGTACCCATACTCCACATGGGTTCTGTAGACAGACATGATAACACTCTCATTCATTTTTGAAAATCAATGATTCTGTAGGTCACTGTTCCTAGTTGCTTATTGCTTGATGTGCTTTACATCTCTGAAGTGAACTGCACTGAGATTGGATGCGTGTGGCTGGCTTACATACCCTGGACCAGACATGGAGGGAAGGTGAGAGTTGGTATTTTGCAGCATGCTAGGACCTATTGTGCGCTTTACCCACCTGTCTTGTGTGCACTCCCCACTTGTCTCCTCACCTGGGTTGGTGCTGTTGTGTTTTGGGACGTTATGGGGCAAATATGTTGGAAAAGGTGCATCCTAGGTCCTTGAAATGTGTTTTTGCGGATTTGAGTTTTGTTTCTCGAGTAGAGATGCTTCCTCACCTGTCACCTCGCTCTTGTGCAGTTCTCTGTATTGAAGTGCATTGCTGTATAAATATCTCAGAAATGGTGCGACCTAGTGCCTTGAAACATGGTTTTCAATTTTGTTTCTCGCATCAACATTTTTAAATTTAGCTTTGTCAGGTCCTTCTATGACCACAATGATGATTCACCGATTTCAGGTAACTGTGTCATGTCAACTGTGTCATGTAGCCAGTAGACAGACATGATAAAACTGTCATTAATTTTGGAATATCAATGATACTGTAGGTCCCTATTCCAAGTCACCTATCATTTGATGTGCTTTGCACTCTCAAATAAACTGCACTTAGAATGGATGCTTACATACCCTGGAGCATACTGGGACCTTCTGTGCGGTCTCCGCCCCTGTCACCTAGCCCTGGCATGGTGAAGGGCATTGCAGTGCAAATATTTCGAAAACAGTGTATCCTAGGTCCTTGAAACATTTTGTTTCTGGCACCAAGATGCTTAAAATGAGCTTTGTCTGGTCCTTCTATGACCACATTGGTGCTTCACTGATTTTGTGCATTGCAGTGTAAGTATCTCAGAAAAGGTGCATTTTAGGGCCTTGAAACATGGTTTTCAAGGGACCCTGAGTTTTGTTCCTTGCATCAAGACACTTAAAATGATATCCACCTTGATGTTTCGCCACTTTCAGGCAACCATCTTCTGTGTGCAGGAACTGAAATCCGGGGAAAGTGGTGTGTTCTCCACATGAAATGTAGCCAGTGATGCCCGGAAGGTCCTCACAGGCAACTATGCAACATTTGGTGTAGATTGGTGGAACAGTGAGGAATTGTACAAGGAAGAAACAAACACACTAGCAGATTTTCCATTTTATCCATATAGATTTACAATATTTTGAAAGATGCTGAATGCAGCTGTTGAAGAAAATGACACAAAATGCAAAAGAATTAGGGATTGGCACCAGATATATTCAGTGGCTCACCTCCCTCAAATTGTTCAGTGATGTGATGCTGCAGCTCAAAATTACTCAGTGGGCATTGATTGCACACTTTTTCTAATGAAAGTTGCTTGGTATTGGATTAGGCTTGTGATACCAGGTATTGAAAATGGTAATAAGGAATGAAAGATAGCAATGTGGTGAATGCCAAAGCCTGCCAAGAAATGTAGTCATAATCCCTCCATTGCAAACCGCATCTCTTGACATCAAAGCAGAGAGGCAGTTGGTTGGACAAGGTTGTATGCAACATTGGGAAGTAGTGAGCGAAAGTGACGCTGGGGGACCACCCACAAAAAGGAGATGTGTGCATGGTTCTTGGATGTAATGGACAAAGAAGGCAGCGTGCAGGCCAAAAATTCATTTTTCACCATCAAGGAGATCTCCGCAAACATTATGTGCTCTATTTGATTAAATCAGGGGATGGCAATGTCTCTCTTTGCATTGGGATGCTTCAAGACCACATACGATTCATCCCTCAGACTCTGTCATACCAGCGGAGATGAAAGACTTTCAGACTTGAAATCCAGGCTTCGTAATAAATCACCAAATTCTATTCATGATGGCACACATTTTTCTAGTGCTAGGCTCCCCATTGAAGCAGCTTTTGCTCAGGTAAGTATGTATGGGATCGAGAAGAGTTAATTTCAATGAGTAGAAATGACTGATTTCAAAAATACCATATAAAATGTACCAGCTGACTGACCAACTAAGAGAAATTATTCAAAAGAAACAATACAGTGGACCTCCTTCTTTTGGCTGTTCCAGCACTTTGGCTGTTAACGTGGCCTGGCCCGTTCACAACCCCTTGAAACACTATTGCACCTTGCTCTATCCCGCCTCTCCCACCGCTTTCACACATAGCATTTCCACTACTTTTTTGGCACACTTCTACCACTGTTTCCATCTTATTTCCTGGTGGTCTTCTTGTCACGAGGACTCAATCTGGTAAGAGTGCTCGGCTTCTCGTCTCATTCTTTCCAGGCTTACTCTTGCATTCTCATTTAAACCAGGGATGCTTGCGATTGGCATGGTTTCTCACCAAGTCCTTGCTAATGCTGAGCAGCCCTGTTTCTCAAATCTGCTGATGGTCCTCAGTGCCTGGGCTTGACCACTTTGATACTGTATTGTTCTTCTGTTCATGTCTGCATAGCAATGTTCCTCGGGCTCCTGTATCACTCACTGACAATGCTGCTGAACATTACCCCTTCCTTTTACCTACAACAGTGATGTGCCAGACCTTCGTGTTTTAATTCATCTTATGGGGAGTTGTTGTCCTCCAACATGGTAATACCAGAGTAATGATTTCCATGAAGGAAGGGTCCTGGAAAAATACTTTTCAAGAGGACTACACATTTATTCACCATTGTTCACAACATAATATGCTGTATGGTATGTAACATATTGTGCTGGCCTTTCCGTATGGGATGAAAATCCACTTACTAACTTGGACAAGAATTAGACATCTGGTTTAAGGTTGCAGGCAGCAGCACATTCAGGGGAAATACATCAGTAGACTAAACATAAATAATGGGAGTGTTCCTTGTTCACGTAGGCTTTTCTTCTTAATTTATTGAAAAATACAAATAGTAATGCTGGCACCTTCCCTCTGTGTTGCTTTTGCACAGCATTAGAAATGTAATTTCAACATGGGCCCACCGTGTTGTATCAAATGCTATTACATTTAGGGGTTCATTTAATGAGGGCGTGGTGCTATAGGTCACATATTACATAATACAGTCAATTAGTACAGTGGGTAACAGGTACAGTACGTGTGGTTGAACTGTAGGCTGAGACTGCCAAGAGGCAGCAAAATAGAAGTGGAGCCGAGATAGTGTAGCAGATATCAGGTGCCTTTCTAGTAAAGTAGGGTGGGTGTTAGAGGTCATTTGTGTGTAGCCAATTTAACATGTTTTGTCTGAATTTAGGGTAAGGCTGTTCAGTTCTAATGTCTAGAGGGAGTGCATTCCCGGATAGGGCTGCTTTGACCCGGAAGCTGGAACCACCAGCTGTGGTTCGTTTGAATCTAGGAATCTCTAGGAGGTGGGAATTGGAAGATCTAGTTGGTCGTGTTGAGGTTCTCCTGTTTATTCTTTTTGAGAGATATGGTGGTGCTATGTTGTTCAGGCACTTGGATGTAAGTCACGCTGTTTTTACAAGGATCCTGTCATTTATTTTTAACCAATGGGCATCGCTTCTGAATTTGGATATTTGCTCTCTGTTAGGGATATTCAGGGCTGCTCTTAGGCGCTAACAAATACATCACTGACAAAATCCAAAGGTTGCAAAACAATGCCCTAAGTACAAGGCATTACAATAGTCCAGTCTGGACATTATAATTGCATGAGCCAAGGTGATGCAGCTGGTTTCGGAGAGAAATGGTCTGCAAGCTCAGATGAGCTTGCAGGTGTAAGCAGTTGAGGATGCTAGTGAGTTAACTTAAGGGTTAATGTGGAATCAAGGTAGAAACCTATCGTTTTGACAACGGGCATCACCTTGATAGAGTTGCTGTCAATATTGAAGGAGGCATAACTGGGGCTGAGTATTTTTTTGTTAGGTTCTTCTATGAGCCTAGGATCAGTATCTCAGTTCTGTCATCATTTAGGAAGAGGCCATGGGATGCCATCCATGCCTGAATGAGGAGGTATATCTTGTTTACCAAGGCAGTGTCCTCGAGAAAGTTGCCCGAAAGGGGAATGAGGATCTGGGTGTCATCTGCATAATTTGTGTAGGTGACACCCAATCTGTCCAACCTGTCGAATAGGGGCTTAGTAAAGATGTTATACATAGTAGGTGAGACGCAGGATCCCTGTGGTACGCCGCAGAATGTTTGTATAGGGTCAGCAGAGGCTGAGGGGGAAAAGACTTTCATCGTACGGTTTGCAAGAAAGGACTGGACCCAGGTTATGGCATCACTTGAGAAATGGGCAGCCGACCTGAGGTGATTCCATAAGACTGCGTGATCCACCAGATCGAACGCTGCCGATAGGTCAAGGAGGAGTAGCATAGCTGTCTTCCCATTATCCTCGTCGATTTGGGTCTTAAGGTCTAATAAGGCTGTTTCCATTCCATGTAGAGGGCAGAAGCCAGATTGACGCAATCCTAATAGATGGTTGGCTTCAAGGTAGTCCTGAATTTGAAGGTAAGCTACTCTGTCGGTTATTTTAAGTAAGAATGGGACTGTAGGAATAGGTCTGTAGTTGGTCAGGATAAAGGGGTCCAGTGTTTGTTTGTTTAGCAGTGGGAGAACACAGGATTCTTTAAGGTTGTTAGGCACTGTGTTTGTCTTGAAGGAGGCGTTAATAAGCTTAGGGATAAACAGGCTAGGTCTCTAGCTGTGTCCTTTATAATTTCAGCTGGGCAGCTGTCTCCCTTGCAATTTGGCGGTTTGAGGGAGAGTATGATTTTCTCTGTCTCAAGGATAGAGATTTTTGTGAATCTGAAGGGTATGGTGGTTCTATCAGGTGTGGATTGGTTGGTAGGTTGCTGCTCAGATGGGAGCAGTGAGGCCTTTTTATTTGCTATTTTTAATTGGAGGGATGCAATTTTATTCGACAGAGTATTTTGTATGTCGGTGCACCATTGCTTGTCTTTTGGGACGTTGTCAACAAGAGGGATCAGTGCTTCCATTTCCCAGAGGATGGTGAATAATTCCTTGGTATTGGATTTAGCCTTTGAGATTCTGTCATTGAAAGTATTTCTTTTGTGCTAATTATTTATTTTTTGTAGAGGTTGGAGTGGTCAGTTAGCTTGGCTCTGTTCTCATCAGTGGGAGAGTGACACCAAGAGGATTGAAGCTTTCTTTTTTGGAGCCGTAATTCTTTGAGTTAGGGCGTAAACCAAGCATTAAGGTGTGATTTGTGTCTGCCTTTATGAAGTTTGATAGGTGCAATAATGTCGAATGCCTTAGTCATGGAGTTGTGGAGGCCTCCACTAATAGGTTGCGGTCTGTGTTTGGGGAGTATTTTTCCACTGTAATAACCTTTTTACCTCTAGTTGGGAGTGATGGTGCCCTGACGATAGTGTTAGGGCTGAGGAGATCTAGCGTGGAGGAGAAGGAGATTAGATGGGGGTCTGTCCAAGATTGTGGGGCAATGTTAGTAATAGCAATGTTGCAATTCAGATCGGTCACCAAATTGAGAGTCCTTCCTTTGATATGGGTGGGGGTAAGGACTTTTTGTACAAGCCCACGATCCATCAGTATGGCTCCTACTGATGAAGCATGTTTATTATCAAGGTAATTGAAGCCCAAATTAAAGTCCCCCCTCAATAAAATCTGTGAGGAGTATTTTGTGTTGTTGGCTAGAAGGCTGGTTAACTCCTCAAAGGTTCCCAGTGGACCCGGTTGTCTGTATACCAAGTGGATAGTTAAAATACGGTTACTGGATAGGGGAAGTTTGGCTGTGAGTATCTCGCATGATTGGCATATGGTGGAGTGGCCAATCTAGTGGATAGGTTAGTTTTAGATATGATAGCTAGGCCATCACCTCTGGCATTGGGTCTGTCAGCTCTGAGTATATGGTAGCTATCAGGTATGGCTTACATAAGGGTGGGTCCTGCTACCTCATGCAGCCAGGACTCAGTTATTGCAAGCAGGTCCAAGTCCCCATTGGTTAGGATGTGTGCGATTTTGGTGGCATGTGCCACGAGTGATCTAGTGTTAATATGCGATCCAGATACGGTTGTAGTGCGATTAGGTTTTAGGGTGGGGGAATGTTTAATTATAGGGGTGTTAGTTTTCTTAAGAGTTTTCGGAGTCGGGCATGTGCAGAGTTGAGGTTGTTATGCCTGCCCTCCTGCCCTGGCCTGCCCGAAGGTTCACAGGCTTGGGTGGCATATCGTTTAGGAATGCTGTTTTGGGTAAGATTGAAGTTTGTTTTAGGCTCATAGAGATGGGGCAGTCTTGCTCTAAGTCTCATGTTTCTGTCCTGGGGTGGGCATGATGAGATAGTAATGGTGGCCATAGTCACGTAGAGGCCGAGTAAGAGTAAGAGTGGCTGGTTCCTCTGGGTTTTGCTCATATTCATGGAGTGATCTAGGTCAGAGTTATCACAGGAGTATTCTGCTCAAGTTGTCACAGAATGGGCTAATTCCAGTTATCACAGAATAGGTTAGTTTCAATTATCACAAAATAGGCTAATTCCAGATATCACAGAATAGGCTGATTCCAACTCTCACAGAATAGGCTAATTCCAACTCTCACAGAATAGGCTAATTCCAATTATCACATTTCAATTATCACAGAATAGGCTCATTTCAATTATCACAGAGTAGGCTAATTTCAATTATCACAGAGTAGGCTAGTTCCAATTATCACAGAATAGGCTAGTTCCAATTATCACAGAATAGGCTAATTTCAAATGCCATGAGGTGGCAAGATCATGTTTGTTTGAATTCCACAGGCTAGTACGGGTAACGCAATGTCTAGATCACATGGCAGAGGCTAGCACAGAGCAAGTGACACAAAGTTACATTTGGCTGTGTATTGTATTATTCTAAATCATTCAGCACACTGTTAGGTCGCTCCATGTGACGGTTAATTTCCATTTAATATGCACACGTAAAAGAGACAAATAAAGTCATAGGGGGAATTGTCATTGAAATGTCCCACCAGTAGTATGGGATAGCCCATGGTGTATAAAGGAATGTTAATCTAGCAGATACGGCAATATGGTATGCAGGCGTGCTCCCTGTCAATTGTTTAAAGGAGTGCTAGGTTTGGATGTGGCTGCAGGGAGGTAGTACTTACATCTGATAGGTACTGGAAGCACATTGCAGCTGTATGGTGCGTGACCTTATGTCAGGGTCAGGATAGTTTCATCGCAGCGCACCGTTGAACAGTGAACAGGGGCAAACAGGACCTTAGTCTGGCCTTTGTAGCAGCTGGCGTATCCGCCTGCCGGCAGAAGATCAAAATTCAAATAGCAACTCTGTTACTCGGATACGAGGTAGAGCCTTGTTGTCGTGCCGCGTTGCGCCCATCCCGCCTGGGTCAGGCACGACAATAGGACAAGGTCAGGCACAGCGTGCCGAGCACAGAGCTTGCCACAATTAGTAATGTGTGGTTGCCGTAGATCGGTGCGGCAATTTGGAAATATTGTGGCCAAAAATGAATAATATTGGGAGTGGGACTGTGGCTCATTCCTCACCCTTGGTGTTGCACACTATGTGTTGGTAAAATAACTTTATTTTTTCCAGCATAGGGAAATCATTTATCTTTGAATGTTTGTCTCCTTGCACTATAGAGTGCAATGTCCTTAAACAATATATGGTTGAAGGTGGTCACATACTGCTGCCTGTGAGCGACTAGTACTTTTTAAAGTATATTGTTGTTTTTTTATGAATGTTAGTGTACCCAGGCCAAACAGATTTCATTCATAATGATTGTAACCATCTGTTTTATAGATGTATGGAAGACCAACGCCTTAAGAAAGTAATAATTTATTCCAGTGTAAGGTGATCCTGTTCAAGAAGGTGCTCTCTCAATTCTCACATAAATATCATATGGCTTATGGCCAGATGTAAATTTGGCATAATGGTAAAGGCATGTGCGTACACATACACAGTTACACAGCTGAAGTAACCTAGCAAACACAGATGCTCCCCTTAATGTTATTGTGGGTTTCTAAAAGGGGGCGGGAGGTTAATGGGAAAGGTTACACATCAACAAATGTGAAAATGAACATGAAGTATCCTAGAAAGGTTTGTAAACACCCTGGCATATCTAGAATATTGATCAACACACCAGCCTGGGTGTAAAATTAAAAGAGTAACATTTTGTTCTTTACCACTTACAAAACCGAAAACAATCAAACACTAGTGGAGTTAAGACCAAATATCAACCTAATTCCCTTCTTCTGGACTCTCCCTGCACCAAACTGAAAAGAAATAATTTTGTGCTCAAATATTATTCAAGCTTAAACATGGCAGGATGGTATTTTGTATATAGCACCAACAAGGTTATCTTTTCACAGTTTGCAAAATGGCAGGTTCTTCCCCAACACTCATGCCCATTGGCTATATTTTCTAGAAGCAGAGACATAATCTGCTTGGCCTCCTACTTGTGCCAGGACACAAACATCTTCCTTGCATTATCCAGGTTCCCTAGCTTCCACTGTGTCTCTTTGGTAAGTCATAGAAATGGGTTGAACCTTCTTCCTTCCATTTATTGGGGTGAATGACCTGCATATGCCTGCTACATTTTCTCAAGGACCTTATAAGCTCCCTTCACCAGTGTCCTGATTAAATATACTGAAGTCCTTTCTTCTAAGGTCCAACTTGGATTAAGTGTCTGCAGCTATGTGGCTTAATAGTGCAAGGATTTGAATTGGCTCTGCTTAATAAAAGCCCCTAGGTGAGGTGTGATTGTTTTTTCTTACACAGGCAAGTGAGCAACAGATTCAAAAGCTGCACCCACCCTCTTGAAATGGGACAGTGTGACTGTTCGGCTCCAGGACTGTAGCCATGTCTCTTTTCTATGTGCAGTGAGGATTTTTGGGGCACTATTTATCGGTATATTGTTGTCATGAAACTTGTCATTATCAGCCCACAGATGTGCCTTGCAAGACATAGTTCTACTGCATAGATGGTTCCAGAACAACAAATAAGCTGCGTATAATTGAAACTTGAATGTATTAAAAGAAAAGACTATCAAAGGTGGTTCCCTTACTTTATGCAGGGTCAGTTATTAGAAATAGATACATGAATGTTGAAAACATATATACACAATTGGAGCTGGCCTGCCTGTGACAATCTCGCTATGAGGTATGAGGCACGCATATGCAGTCACACCACATATCAATGACATATTTTTCTAATATTTCTTATCCTAGACAATGCAATGCTGCTGCTAAGCGGTGTTCTCAATTTTACGGCAATCCTGCCACTACAGTATTGTGTAGCAGATCAGAAGGAGGACACTGATACATTGATGTCATTTATAATAGTGTTTTATTAAATTATACGAAAAAGGCCCATCTTTTCATATTTCTATGTGGATGTTCTCTTCCTATGTAAATAACTAAGGTGCAGTCAGTCATCAAGCAATGTCTAAATGAATAAGTCAGCTGTCAAAAAGTCTAACTGACTATACCACTATTCTAGCAAACGGAGGTCAGGAGAATGCTTCCCTTCTCCTGATTGTCTCTTTTGGCAATGGTTCTCCTGTTTCAGAGTTATTGCTAATAGGATAATTTTAAATAGTCTCTTGTCACCCGTTTTTGAGTTCTTGCAATTCTTTCACCAGATGTTTGTGTTTTTCCTTCTCTTTCGGGGTTGTTCTCCAGGAACCCCTATTTTCACTTTGCTTTATCCTTTGATTCTGGCTAGTAAGTCTTGGAGGGTTATGTAACATACACTTTTTTCGGAGTGGTATGCTGTCTTGCCAAGTAATGATCCTTCCCCTTTTCTGGCGGGGTTTACTTTCTCTGTCTGATAGGATTTAATTTGTTTCACTTTTCTCCTATGGGCTCCTCTTGATTTTACTTCACATAATTCTCTTTCTGATATGTTCCATTTTATGCTTTCTGAATTAGGTACTATTTTCCCCACTTTCCAGGTTCTAGTTGTCCTTGTTTTACTGACCTCCCATTTGAATGTAATTGTTACTTTTTTCTTTTCATTTCCATGCTCTTTGTCTGTATTGTACCACTCTTCCCTTCTTCGTAGGGTATTGGATATTGAAATCTTAGTGAACTTTCTTTCACTGTTAACCGCAATTCTTTTACTCACTGGAATATGTTCTCTTTGAGGTAGTCCACTCTTTATTTCGTCCTATGTAGGGTACTTTCCTCTTTTTCCAGTGTATTTGTAACCAGGTTTTAATGACCTCTTACTCAGGCTTCACTGTGATTCTCTTTATCACAATATCAAAGTTCATCTTCATCAGTTTTACATGCAAGACTTTGTAAATTACACAGGGACACATTTCTCCTGTTAAATAACAATTTCCTGGTGGCCTCCCAGTCCTCCCATTTTCCCGGTTACCTTTTGTCTTACAAGGGAACTTCTCCAGGGCCTGCACTCACTCGGGTTCTTCTCATTTGTTCTGCCTCACTGACTGTTTGTTTTCACCAGTTCACAACTTGCGGACTTCTCCGGCTCGGCATCCCATTATTACTGTGGGTAAGCTGCTTGTTTGCTGAATTCTCAGCTTGACGGTTTTGGCATCTTGGGACAGGCGTACAACCTACCATAGTGTCAATATGGTCACAACACCCCTGGGATAGGTTTCCTCTTCTCTCGCATCTCTTGCTGTAGACAAATGCTGGGTCTCCAGTGCTCTGTTCTGGCTGTCAGAGCACTTCTGGAAGTCACAGGCTCCACAGGTCTACTCGACTCCACCTCTCCAGTGCTACACATTCAGGGGGTCTTTACTGCTGGCGTATGTGTCTCTATTCCTTGCCTTGGCTCGGGGTGTCCTCATTTTTCAGTACACTTGTCCCAGGTGAGTAGATATCTCTCTTTAAACAAACAGAACCCTTTTCATGGTAGCAACAACACCGTTTAGCTTTACCTACAGGCAAGTGTCTGGATTTTATATTGTTTTTCAGATCATACAGTCCCATGTATGCTACCATCGTGAATGGTTTAGGGAGTTCATCAAAGGAACTGGAGTATGTGTTCCCTAAGTGGGATTCTCTCCTAATATGGTCCCGCTTGCCCAAACCTCTAGGGAAGGTCTTGAGAAGCAGACTCACCCCCCCCACCCCCAAAGGGGAGGCTTCCCCTTGGAGAGAAGGGATGAATTCCTTCAATTTGTCACAATTGGTACTAGAGAAATGTTGCATAGACAAATTACATTTAGTTACACATATTTACATCAGGTCATCCCATCTGGACACCATGTGCATGCAGTTTGAATGCAGGCAAAAATATCTTTCATCTCATTTTGTAGGTTTGTGTTAGAAAAGCAATGTTATAATGTCAGAATGCAAAGGATATTGGTTCACTCACCCGATATAGGAAATTGTTTTTTAATGATTTTCTTGCACAAGGATGAGTACCCCTTCCATGTCCCTTTGAAAATTGAGTCCACAGGTGCTGTGAACTTTTCCTACTGTGCAGTGTCAAGACAGGAGAAAAGAATGCGATTTATATTAGTATAATGTTCTTTGGGAATTCCATTAGGATGGTTAAACGCCCTTTCACCTCCCGTGTGTTTCTCATTTTACATTTGGAATTACTGCCATACAATGTCATCATGAGTTCACACTTTTTGATTGGTCAAATGTTTAATTTGGCTTACTTACTTAAATGCCATAGACGTCCATAAAATATGCACCCCCAATCAGTACAGGGGGATTATATTTTCAATTTTGAGAAGGGTGGGCATTACCTGCTCTTAACATTTTTTTTTTATTTATTAATGCACAATTATTTGTATTCCATAGTTCAAAATAACACCATGCCACATTGTGGAAATATGGACTTCTCAGATCCCCCAGACTATACAGACTTCAGAATATCTGTATGAACATGTTTTTTTCAGAAAGTCATTAATATTAATAATTGCATCCATTTTAAAAATGGGCAATATTAATTTGTATTCATCTGGAAGAATATGTCATGATCGTAACACATGTTCAGTTTGTTCCTAGGGGATATGTTTGTGGATTTATAAGCAAATGCTGTTACTAAATACACAGGTAGTTTTGATTATTCTTGCAACACAATTCCAGCCTTAAATTTTCTAAGACAAGTTTTACCCCAAGATCAGCATAACGGGTCATGCAAAAAGTACCGAAACAGCCCCATTGTCTATTTTCATGGAAAGTTGTATTGCCTTAACTGATGTTTAGGGCGCCACTATAAATGCAGTAATGTGTCTTTGAAGCTGGCATTAGGAAAATATTCATATTTCTTATCCAATTAGCACACTGTAGATTTAGTCTTGGTGGAATTGTAAGCTGCATTTTTAGACATACCTTCTTGAAATGAGCGGGATCTTTTTTATTACTGGAGGTCTGGCCCACACGGCCCATTGTATTTCTCTGAACCTAATGTTTTCTTCATGATTAAAGTCAAACAGACATTTTTTACTCCAGCTGGCTGAACCAAATCTCCTGGGAAACATAAAGCTCACCCTTGTGTGCCTGTACGTAACACTGAAGTGAC
The DNA here is from genome assembly GCF_040938575.1 of Ambystoma mexicanum. Lineage (NCBI taxonomy): Eukaryota > Metazoa > Chordata > Amphibia > Caudata > Ambystomatidae > Ambystoma > Ambystoma mexicanum. Next base: position 530,985,345 of record NC_090926.1, read on the forward strand.
ATTGTAATCTTGTGGTCTTTTCAGCAACAGAAACAACATAAGCATTGGCTATTCCACCTTCAGACACCATATGGTTTGGTATGTTTTACAGGCTTATTCACTTCGAATGTATGGACAGAATGCAAGATTTTCTTGTGAAATGTTTTTCAATTAAATTATTTTTTTGATCAACATGATATTAACCCTTCCCATTTCTCTTAAAATGTGGCGCACAGTCCATTGGATAAAGAAAATTGTGACCAAACATTGGATGCATCATGAGTCACACTAAGTCACCTGCATCACCTGTTTTCTATTAAAAGCTTAATGGAAGAACTCCCAGGGATGTTATGCTCAGTATTCTGTCTAGCATAGATTCTTGTGAAGTGCTTCCTTCTGGTGAAAACATTGTGTGCGGCCATCTTCTGGTGACTAAGGGACCAATTCACAATTTGGTACACAATGCCAGAGTGGGCATCTGATGTCCATGACTCTCCACATATTTTGGACTACAATCCCATCAGAGAGAGAGAGAGAGAGAGAGAGAGAGAGAGAGAGAGAGAGAGAGAGAGAGAGAGAGAGAGAGAGAGAGAGAGAGAGAGAGAGAGAGAGAGAGAGAGAGAGAGAGAGAGAGAGAGAGAGAGAGAGAGAGAGAGAGAGAGAGAGAGAGAGAGAGAGAGAGAGAGAGAGAGAGAGAGAGAGAGAGAGAGAGAGAGAGAGAGAGAGAGAGAGAGAGAGAGAGAGAGAGAGAGAGAGAGAGAGAGAGAGAGAGAGAGAGAGAGAGAGAGAGAGAGAGAGAGAGAGAGAGAGAGAGGTGTGTGTACTGGCTGCTACGCAATGCATGCCTATGTTTCCTGTGTGTTCGGGACACCATGCTTTCAGGTCTCTACTCTCAGTAAGTGCAGTCACTAGGACAGGCCTTAATGGTGCTATTGATTGCAAATGCTATATTCATATCCCTGTCTCTGTTTGGAACATGCATTTGTACAAAATAAACACAATCATTTATGTTAAGTGTAAGCTTCCTCATTTGGGAAACGGTGAGGGTGCCATGGGCCTCGAAAAAGTAACCTTGTGCATTGCACGGCACACTGGCACCTCATTTCCAACAGGGGGATCATGCCCCTGGGTGCATGGACACGTGCAGCTAACCACTTCACAGCAGAAGTGGGCAGAGAATATAAAGATTCGGTATGGAAATTCAGGACGCCCATAACCGCCTTTAAACAACATTCCGTTGTGACTCAGGAAACTGCTTTGAACTATGATTTTCATATTCACACCTCTGTCCAGCAAAATGTCAAATGCCTGCCTTCTGCAGATAAACTGCTTCACTTTGTTTCCCTATGCTGTGGGGCTTGCAAATGGTTTGCCCATAAACAAGTTGCAGCGAGGGCATAATTCTATTTGTGTCTAGTCACATACTTGTTCATGCAATCTAGTCCAATTAAAGTTTTCTACAAAAAGCACATTACATTTTTTTGAATTGGCTACAAGATGCACTTAGTGCACAAGAGTAGATACAGCATAATGTATAGTGCCTTTTTCATATATGTAATGGTTTTCTATGAAGTTCATTATTGTTTATTTTTGTCCTTCTTTTTTCTTTTTACCTTTTTTTGTTCTTCTTTTACTTTTCGTTTTCTATTTTTCGTTTTGTATTTGTTTTATAAATATATTAGAAATTGAATATTTTATGTATTGTAAAGATGACTTATGCCAGCTATATCAATAAAAAAAGTGCATTTTTCTTCATGTGTATTTTCATGGTGAAGAACGGCTCAAATATCTGTGACTTCCATGTTACTCGGCAGATATTGCAGCCCTCGTGTGGTTGAACTCTCTCTAATTCTATCTACGAACACATTTCCAGCTTCATTCACTGGACTTTAAATCCCAGCTGTCTGAACCCACGCAGCCCAGTGTTGAACTCCCCTCCGAACCATCAGCAGAAAACCACATAACTGAGTCATCAACAATGCAATGGTATAGAGAAGAGTGGTCTTCCATTACAGCTGATTCGAGCATGCTGTCTCCGAGTTCTTTTCAAAGAGAAAGCACCGGCACAGGGGCACTTGCCTTGCTCGGTTCATAATGTGTTTTCTGGGCTGGGCTGCCTTGATTGCTGGGTTTCAGCTTTCTGTTCCAGCGAAGCACTTTCTGTACACCCACCCATCAGTAGAATGAGCTTGTGCCATCTGGGGCATGACACCAGCGAATATAGTGGGTGTTGGTATCTGCTTTCGGAAAAGGGGATGTTTCCAGATGCACTCTTGGCAGCTTGCGAGATCGCAATTCCTAACTTGTGTTTCATGCCTGTCTTTTTCCCATCCCAGGCAGCCTCCTACACCTGTCTATCCCCTGAAAGTCTGGTCTCTGTTCCCTTTCGTCCAGAAGAGGGGGACAGGGGGCGTCTTAAATATGGGTTGAAAGCATGAGAAAAGAGGTATCAGGTAATAAAATTGTGGCAAAAATGTCACCGGTAAAAAAGCATTTTTGCCACAATATTCTCTATACACAGCCATTTTTGCTGTGATTTTAAGACATGGAACCAGACAAGATTGGACAAACTGAGATTTTGTTAAAGGACTTGTGAAGTGGTGGCTGGTGAATTTTTTATTGTAGGGGCATATTTGTGTCAACAATAGGATATCCACCCATATTGTCAGGGCTGACAAAAGAAAAGCGAGGGAGCAAAACCAAGAGAGACTTTGAGGGGGTGGGGGCTTCTCCCCGGAGAGTATATTTAAAATAATGTGGTATAATGGTGCATTTTACAGCACGCTTTTTTGAAGAAAAAAATTGGGTAAAAAGCCACACAGTTTGCAATTGCTTTTCTAGGATAGCTCATGAAAAGAAATCCAATAGATTCAGGTCAGGAACAGTGCTCAGGAGCATTCTGATGACTGTTCCCATACTTTTCCATGCTACCTGCACCAATACCATATCACAAAAAAATCCGGTTTGCTTTGCGCAACATGCCAGTAACTATACTATAGGAAGACATGTCCATGCTGGATTAGCCTTCCTGTGCCAGTGTTCCCATGTATAAACATATTCCTGCTGGCTTTGCCAGTAAAAATGGCATGTCGCAGTAAGAAAACATGTGAAGGCTTGCTGCACTAATATTGGGCAGTCTTGTCACATAGAAACACTCATCTTATTGGCTTCAACTTTGATGCTATTAAAAAATGCAATGCGACCTCACAAAATATAATTAGACAGGTTGCACCAAGGTAGGCCAGTCTATCCATCTGATGACACCTATTACGTTTGCTTTACTCTACATGCTCATTAATTCATGCAATGCAAAAACGATGTCTAGACTGGCCCGTCAAGAGTAAAGCAGATATGATCATTATTAATATGGGCAAGTCTTTCCTGTGGGGGCCCGTCTGTATATATATTGATACTGTGTTACAGCATTTATTAATGGTCATTAAGAGTAAAGCAATGAAAAACTAACATGATTCATGTTTGCCTTACTCTTGATGCCCTTGTTATGACATGTCAAGACTGTCCTACGTTGGTGGGCCAGTCTGGATAAATGTTTTACTACACAGTAAAACATATATCCAGACTGACACCCACATGTAGTACAATCTTGCCACATCATAACAATATAGGCATTGAGAATAAAGCCAACATAATTCATGTTTTCTTTACTCTTGCTGCCCATTGGAATAGCAATCACATATGATTCATGATTGCTTTACTATTGATGTCTCTTGTGTTTATGTGGCAGGACTGGCCTACATTGGTGGGCCAGCCTGGATATATTATTTACGGTTCCAGGATTCAGAGACAACATGCTCTGTCAGTTTAATTGGCATTAACACAGAAGTTGATTGAATTTGTAGTATCATTGCGGAATCATACATATTTTACTCTAGTTAGTAATGGATTTACATAGCCCTTGTGTTGTACTTAGCATTGGTAGAATTACCCCAACACCTTTCTCAGAAACTTGTGTCAACAATAGGATATCATTAAAAAAAGAAACCATAACATCTGACCACATCACTTATCTTTCTATTATGAAAACAAAGATAATATTCAATTTGATATTTCTGAATACAGAGTAAGTTACTACAAAAGATGATTGGGTGGTGCAGCACAATCTGAGAATAGGAAAGTAGTGAGTTCCCTTGCACTCACCCAACAGTGTAGTAATAATGAAAACAGATTTTTTTTTTTGTGTGTAAGGAGGTGCCAGGTGATGAGTAATTGACGTAGTAATATCTGGTAAGCAAGTCTAAGGCAGCGTAAAGCGTGCCCGGACTGTACTTAGAGAAGGGATAGTCATTAAGAGCTTGGAGGGGTTATTGGAATTGAATGTTCTGACTGCTACTTTACCAGTGGTTGGGAGAGGTGGTCCAGTGGCTATGGAGCAGCCTAGCAAATCTTCTCATTATACACTCAATCATTTCTGACTGTCTCTGTGCTGATGGCCATTCAACATTTCAAAATACATTGGCTTCCTTCTGTATGCCTTTCCTTTTCTACCCTTTTAATTTCCATCCCCAATGGTTTTTCCAATGGAAACGGGATGTGTTCTAAGTATAATATGCATAACTCTAGGCTGACTGCAGCACTGCATCATCCGGAAATGTACCTTGTTGAACTGCCTAGATACATTTCTTGCGAACAACCGCCTTCATCATGGGTATTCAAAATGCACCTCTCTTTAAAGTCAATAGACCATTCCATGTCTGCAATGGTGATATGTCTGTACCTGGAGGTGTCCATTAAGGAACCTGTGATCATGAAAGCAAAGGATAGCACGCGTAATGGTAATATCGCCTACCATCTCCCTCCATTGTGCATGTGTCTTATACCGAAACATATCCTCATGTGGCAGGCAGAACCCATGTTATCCCTGCCAGCCAAAGTCGATGAGTAATCCCTTTTGTGATTAGTCTCCATGTTGGCTTTTTAATGTCTGCATTCTGCAAAGAAGGCAATACTGATCAAACAATTTCAATTCCCCATCTGTAAGCGAACAAGGTATCAATAATTGAGTTCCCTGCTCTGGAATGCCTGCAATTTGATCTTGGGACTGTAGGGCAAGCATAGAATTGGCAATGGGCTAATTAGGAGTTTATATTTCCAGGTCTTGACCGGTTAGGGATGCGGGGGGGGGGCTAAAACGTGGAAGTCCAGAGGGGATGGAAACATTCCAGAGAATTAAATTATTGTGACCTTCTTGCACTGACCTTGCTCTTTTTGTTGGATAAGCAGATTTAGTTTGCTTAGCTGTGTCGGCATGAACGAGGCATTGCGATCACGGGAGAATTGCTGTATTAGACCCTTGCGGAACACCACAACACAAACTGACAAGGCATACAAATCATAGCCCACTGCGGTCATAGTATATACCAACCACACGTCAGATCATCTGTCTATGATGTGTCTGTCACTATGTGTCCGCCTGTCTCTGTCTTTCTATGTAACCGTTTGGATTTCCACTGTTAATATATGAATCTATCCGTTATCACTTTCATTCTCTCTATGTAGCCACGCACACAGACCTGAGCGCGCGCACAAGCACGCGCGCTCACACAGACGCACGTCCACACGTTGACTCCAGTAATGTGCAATTTCTCTCTTTTGCTTTTGTCTGGGGGCCTCTCATATTACATTTAGATTGTATCCTTTATCATCCCAAATTGACATTTATGCTTTTACTTCTATTGTTTGCCCAGCTTCTCTCTGGTATGGATCAACAATTTGTTTTAATCTGTGTCACTTCCCTTATCTCCCTCGACACGGAGGTTCAGTCATCTGGCTCTGGCATACGCCTACAGAGCTTTTGTTAGCAGGAGTGTGGAAGGATTCCTCCCCCCATCCATGTCTAAAACGCTGGTGAATGTTAATTGCTTTTCCAGTTAGTTTATGAGAGTGCAGAGCGCCGCAGAGAGGTTTTGACAATTGTAATGGAATTCTAGTGCCTATGAATAAATAAATCAGATTTACATAAAAGCATGTGGTGGTAATGGCGTGTAAGTCCTTGGATGCAAGTTATGCAATTCCTACTTTCGGGGGCCTGGGGAGTGGGTGGTATTCATTTTCTTAACACTTTCGTGAGGTGCATCTTGATGCACATTACCAAATGCATGGGATTCATATTATTTGCTTACGACATCTGCTTTCTGTCCTGCTGGTTTTGCCCATGCCTTGTGTTTGTGTGTGTGTGCTGGGAGACGAAAGCCGGCAGGCATCACTGTGAATGTGAACTGTGCTGTTATTGCCACGACCTCCGTAGATTTCTAGGCTTTCTAGGAACGAATCTGCTGCTGCTGTACAACTCTTGGACTTTCTGAAGTGATTCCAAAGTGTGCGTGGTAATAATATGATAACTGGTTGTATGCCATATCAGCTGCTATGATATTGTAGCTTGCATTGCAGACGGGTTCGGGTCATCGAGATGTCATTTGATCCCACCCCAAAGTGACATCACAGGAATCCATGGACCACGACTTTTCACCCTTGACAAAGCACAAAGTGGCATCACGTAGCAATGCTCCTAAGTACACTATGAAAAATATGGTTACAACAACATCACTGTAATGTGGTATACATTTCATACAAGAACGGATCATCATATGTATAGTTAATTTCAGTTTGTATAGGCCCATATTACCAAATGACTATACATGCAAGCAGACATCCAAGGCCAAATGATAATTATAGCACTTATGCTTAAGCGCTTTCTATAGAACAGATATACATACACACAATATCACCCAATCTGTGTTGGTACTAATTTATCAACCTCAGAAGGATGAAAGGCTGAGTTGGTCTTGATGGGATTCTAACCTGCAACCTGCGGATCACACACACACATCGCAGCAGTGAGAACCTACCCTACTGAGCTATCTTACCAGCTATAGCTTTCTTACTGGCTATAGTAAAATTAGTAATTACATGTCTGAATGTTCTAAAAGTTAGAAAGCAAATTACACTCTTTAGTGGATACCATTAATCAGTAAATGAGATTTAACCACAGGCCATTTCATCTGCAGGTCTGGTGCAATGTTGGCCACATGTCAAGCCTGTGTTAATCTACTTTTCAGGCTTCAGAGGTTGGCAACATACATACCAACTGGGTGTTAAATAATTTAGAGTAGCACAGGGAAAACAGCACACTCACACAGTATTCCGAACTCTGAGCACTTGTTACCTCATACATGCAAACAAAAATCCTGAACAGCATGCCAGGAAGATAGGAAAGATAGACACATTACAACAAAGCATTCATTGTGGCACAATGAAATCACGGGCTACTGTATGTGGTATGGTCAAACATGTCTACACTGTACACAAGCTTTAAGGCACAAGAGTTTTGTCAAGTGACCCAGGACACCAAGATGTCATGTCTTGTGATGATCATAACAGAGACAACGACAGAAGCAAACATGCTATAAATGCAACTTGTGAAAAGCAAAATACATAGTCCAAAATGGATGCTTATTCTACTCTAAATGCGTGTTGGAAGTTTTTGTCTGCATTGTGAATTTGAGGTGTTTAAGAAAAGACGTAATCACTGACTCACCCCCTGACGTGTGCCTGAAATAAACCTTTAATGAATCTAGCAATTATTGTATAGCATTTTAGAAAGAGATATTATGTGTTAATCCTATTCTTTCTTAGTCAGGGTCATGGATCAAAGTGGTACACTTGTGGAACCCCCTGTTTTTATGTATTTCTTTTTTGTTTTGTTTTAATAAGAGGCCTGAACAAGAAAGCCAGCCACTCCAGAAACAAAGAGCCACATGGTGCTGGCCACAGCTAGCCCAGGAGCTTACATTAAAAAAATAAATACAATAAATATTAATAATAAATATATTCATTTTTTTAGGGGTATCAAAGGAAATCTCAGGAGTCGCAGGTGTGACCCCTACCAATCCCCAAATGACACCCCTGCCTGTCACACTAAATGTGAGTGATTCCAAAGCACGACTCAACATTACTATCCTCAATGGAAAGAAAGAGGCAAATCTCCCTCAATGAATTTCTAAAAGATGAGTGGGCTTAGACAGCCCCAATTATCAGGCAATGCCAATGTGCAAACAAACCGTCTGGTTCAGCAAACAGTCTATTTTTACAAACCACAAGAAGGACGTCTAAACAAAATCCAGTCAGAACTTAAATTAACTGTGCACTCATGTTGACGTCCTTTCCATGCTGTCATTTGAAGATAGAGAACAAGGTTAAATGTTTTGTGTGACCCATAAGCATTTGTTAAACTCGCTGGACTGGTTTAGGGAGGCAGGAACATTTTATGTCACCCTCGGCACATTTTAGAGTTGAGGCCTTCATCTAGCATTACAAGTTAATGAGATGAAATGCCTTATGTTGCCTACCCTGGAGAATCTGATTGCATTGCATAGTGCACAGATCACCGAGCATTTCACAAGGAAAATTGGAGCGCTTCTCCGAGTGGAAGAGTATTAATGTAGGGGCACAGGTGTGGTCATGAATGTCATGTGTATGCATGTGATTATTGTGATTTGTAATATGCTGCACGTCCTTAGATTTGCTTCAAAGAGTGACATGTTATGTTGAAGCCAGAGGTTGTCGAATGTGAGTGCCTTGCAGAACATCTGCTCGATGCAAGGCATTTCTTTAGGTACTCATTTTTCTGGTCTTTGCCTATTACTTGTTTTTTAAAAGTTGCACTTATCATTGTTATCTTATCTTTTGTTATGCTTGTTACTTTTTTTTACCAAGTTTGGAAGCTTAAAGGATGTGGAATGCTACAGTGCAAAACAGGTAAATACAAGCCAATAGTTTGGGATTTTGGGAGAACACAACCGAAAGTACATTATTATTCAACGCTAAGTGAAAGAAGCATTGGCCAATCCCACAGGTGTTGGCTGTCATAGGCCATGTGCAGATTTAGCCAAAATATTTCTAATGAGAGATGAACAAGGAAAGCAGGGAAGAGCCGAAAGAGGTAGGTCTGATTTCCTGTCCACCACGTTTTTGTGTTTCATCACAATATGAGTATTATAGTAAAAATCACTCAGTCACGGACCTTTGAAGTTTGCTAGAAATTAACTGGACTGACCACACATTGCAGGAATGTTGTTACACTAAAATGCCAGGGGGGGGGGTGTTCTGTGTTGTTAAGCCTCTGAAATTGGGCTGAGAAAATAATACCTTTGCAATTGTATCTTTTGTCTGAAAAAGAGGTGACAGAAGAAGAAAGCCAGCTACTCCAGAAACAAAGAGCCACATGGCACTGGCTTCTATTTAAAGCCTGTTATGGGTAGGAAGGTAGACCTCAGGGGTCACCGTTGCGACCCACAAATGACGCCCGTGACACTTTGCTGCATTTTTTAACTTTTTTAAATGCAAAATGTGGAGCAAGACTCTGGCAGCCCCCTCACCTCCCATTCACCCCCTTTCCATATACATAAACCCAGCCACTTATTTATTTTCAGTTTGCTGTAAAGAAAGTTAAAATACATGCTACCGAATGTGATACGACCAGTTTGTAAGTCGAACAAAGGGGAGCAAACCAAGATCACACGAATCATGTGTTCTCTCTTACAGAGGCCATTTTAGTAAACAAGATCACAAAGCAAGCTAGCAACTGGTACGAATCTTGACTATAATGCGGATGAACAATGTTAGATACAAATTGGTGGTCATGAAATAGGTTCTCCCAATGTGTGTGTGTCCTTTGTGTAGAACATGGGTAGCTGTATGTTATGCACCCCACAATCTTACAAGTTTTGTGTTTCTTGTAGCATGCATTGGATTTCTGACCTCTCTTTGTCCTCCTGTATTGCAAACGATCTAGAGACTGACTGCAAGACATGGAATCACAATCTTTTGTCACTAATTAGCAGCCAGCAATCACACATGAAAACCTATTGTTTCTAAAATCATGTAAATATTCATACTCATGTGTGGAGGTTATCATGGCTACAATCTGCATGTTTTGTTCATAGCTCATGGGTAGCTGCCTTACTTGAGTAATTAACATGGTGCATAGTGTAGCTCTTGGTATAAAAGTGATTGGGATCGGCTGTTACTTGATTATTGTGGCCTCTCTGGATTGTGTGCACTTTAGTCACTTGTTCTTTGAAAGGAATAATACAAATCAAACTATTTGGCAAAACAATATGTGTGATAAGTCTGGTGTAACACAAGATCTATTTTATCATGCTTTTCACGTTTTTGTCAGATGCCCAGAGAGGCATTAGTTTCAAAAGGTCTATTTCCTCCAACACATGTAGCTCTGCATCAGTCATATAACTTTCCATGTGCGGCACTAACCAACATTAGGGTCTGTGGGATAGAATGGATTTCCTGTCCCCTGGCTGGTCATGACTGAGTGCACACCACACTGTGTGTGCTGTTGACAATAAGTAAGGTCGATTATGCTTCAAAGAAAAATACCGGCAAAACATTTGAAAAGAAAAACCTGCTCGGTTGGCATTAAAAGATCCTGTAAGTCTGTTTAGGCAGAATATTCAGGTGTCTTTCTGAAAGAGAAATCCAGATAAGACTAACACAAAATAGTAATCCACATGTAGACTGGAAAAGCATCTCACATTACTGACTGAGAAATATGCAGCCTTTTCACTGAAACCGCCATGCATCAAAAGGTGTTGCACTGTGACAATTCAGACTCACTTTCCAGCTGGAAAATGAACAACAGATAATTTAATTAAATGTGTATATTATTAATAACTGGAAGAAACAGCTCTGTACATTCAGCTAAATCGCAAAGTGGACCCTCAAAAAATACTGTATGTCAAGGAATCAAGGCTAAAGTAAAATGCAATATGGGAGTCCATTTCAGCCAAGGACAAATGTTGGGGCTCTGGGCAAACCTCATAAGGAACCCCCCCCCCACTGCAAGCTTGGCTTTTACATCGCCTGTCCCAATCACATTTGTGATGTCATATTTGATGTCCTGGGTGTTAGTCTTAGCAGTGCACGGTGGTGGCATGAGTTATGGTTGTTTAGCTTACCATAACTGGCAAATTGCTGGTGTTTTTCGATTTTACTTGAAACCATAATTCCTTGAATTTCATAGGTTTATATTAGTCCAACATAACAATAACGTCCCTTTAACAAAGTTTTTCCAGTGAATATAGTTTTTCCAGTAGCGTCCATGTAGTTATGGTTAAGTTGGTGTTTCAATAGGAAGAGCATTTTTTGGGTGGCTTATAACTTCGCTCCCTCTGTCCCTCTGGACGAATCCTCACCAAACTTTGCAAAAATAGTATATGTCCCACTATGAATTATTTTGCAAAGTCTGGAGAGGTTTGGTCCGGGGGGGCAAAGTTATAGGGGGGGTCCCAAAACTTTTGTTTTTTCCCATAGACATAATGGGAAAAAACTTTGCGCACGCCTACAGCCCAAACCGCTGGACGGATTTACACCAAATTTGGGGCAGGAGCGGGGGCTTGGTCCCAAAACCGTGCTTTTGCAAATTTGGTGTAAATCCGTCTAGTAGTTTTTTTAAAAATGACCAAAATGTAAGGCAAAGAAATTAGTGATATCTCCGGTCGCTGCACGGACAGACTTCCCGGTTCGCTCTGCGGACAGTGGCCTGATTGGCCGAGCAGTTGCGCGATGTCTGCGGACATCCGACGTGTTCGCTGATTGGACGGCATGGGGCGTGGAGCACGACAGATTTTTGGTGGCGCCCGACATCTTGCATTCGCGGACGACCGTGGACAGCGAGGTGAAAAATTGTATTTAGTGGAGTGTGTTGGTGTGTAAGAGTGTTTGGGGAGGGTGGGGGATTATGAGATAGGTGCAATGTTGTATTTTTTTTATGTGCTAGACGCTTTTGTTGTGTTTGATTTGTCTGCGGACAACACGGCTGTTCTGAAATGTTCGTAAATAAACAGAATGGATTTGGTGTCAAGTTGAAAGTGTTATAAGAACACTCGTGGGGTCCTGGAATGTTCGCAGGGGGTGTCCTGAAGACGTTGTCTGTATTGTTCATTGGCAAGCTGAAAGTGTTCTAAGAACACTTGCGGTGTCCTGAAATGTTCGTAAATAAAGAAAATGGGGGTTTCCTGAGGACGCTGTCCGTATCGTCCTCTGGCAAGTTGAATGTGTTCTAGGAACTTCCTTGTGTCCGTGGACAATAAAATGGTTGCAATGCTTACATCTATGGGTGTGATATGCTGCAGTGGTTGTGGCCAGGGTATAGAATGTTGGGTGCATGGCCATTTGGCCATGCACCCAAGACTCTATGCACTGGCCACAACCACCGCAGCATATCACACTCATATGCCATGCACCCAAGAGTCTATGCCCTGGCCACAAGCACCGCAGCATATCACACTCATAGTGGCTTATAACTTTGGGTCAAAAACAAATTTATAAGGAACAATGTTATAAGCCAGTATGGGTGTGATATGCTGTGATGGTTGTATTTATCATGTTATACTTACTATTTGGTTTAGTAACGGGAGTCCATGTTCATTCCTGTGATACAAGAAAATAGCATGTTAGTATTAGTATTTTATAAAGACGTATTACATTGTACAATCAACATTTTCTTCTTTTTTTTGACCCTCATATTTAGTAGATGACAAACCAGAGTACTGTGCAATTTGCTCAGTTTCTGTGTTTGTTGCTAAAATCATTGGGTATGTGGGAGAAAAAAAATCCATGTTGGATTAAAAAAACACCTTTTTCTGTTATGCTACAGTTTATTTGTTTGTTTGTTTTCAGTGTTTACTTGTTTCTGGCTAATGCTTTATATATTGGAATGTTCCAGTTTTTGGGAGCAGTAAGATATTAGGTATTTGTTTGGATATTGTAAAATTTTGGAGCAGTTAGATACCAGTAGGCATATTCTAACTGTTTATTTTTTAATATAATCTCGTGGTATTCATTTATCTGTTTGGATATTTCTAAATTTTGGGACAGTTAGATACCAATTGGCGTATTCTAACTGTCTATTTTTTCTTTTCTCTATTTGAGTGGTATACATTTATCTGATTAGTTGTTGTAGCATCTTTGGGCAGTTAGATAGCTTTTGGAATATTGTGACAGTTTATATGTTTTTACTACAAGTGTACTTAAGGTTTAAGTACAGTTTAGTTATCAAAATTTTGGTTTTAAGAACATTAAATAAGCGTTTGTAAGATTTGTTGGTAATCTCTGCTTTAGAGTAATGGTACTATCATTACATTCAAACCATCCACATTACTTTTTTATATATGCAGTGTAGTGCCCTGAATTGGTTGTGGCTCCTGCGTGGTAGATTATACCTATTGTTGTGAAGGTTTTCCTACCATGTGATATTTGACCATGTGTGAATCCAGTCAGCTTGCAGTTGTTTTTGGTACCATCTGCATTGTAACGTAGAAGCATTAGTATTGCGTATTTAATATGTGTTTGTATTACTAACGTGGTGCGATTATCTGAATTGCAGGTCGAACATAATCTACCATGGTTTGCATTTTGTACAAGTTGCTGAAATGGAACGGAATCACAATTAGGTATTGATATATACACAAAGCGTTCATTGGGGATTTGTTCTTGTGTCACATTATTGCAGAGAGTGCATGTGTGTTTCCACATGTATGAAATCTGGAAGATTTCATTTATAGGTATGTTTTTGTTTTCCAGTGCTACCAGTAAGTACATTAGAAATTCTTGTGGATCTTCCTGTGAGTTTAAAGTGAATTTCACCATTCCAGCACAGTAGTCCAATTCTTGTCTTATTCCATGAACACTAGACAGGTTGTCAGGATTGTTTGTTGCGTTTCTATGAAGTACTAACATTTGCATACACAATGGGTCTGTAAAGTGTAAGTAAATGTTGTCAACAATTGGTGGTAATTGAAATAGAATATTGATTGCTACAATTTGCGTAGCAACTTACACTAATTTCATTTATAAGTTTAAATGGACCAAGTAGTTCTGTAACTGAGTGATTTTTCTTTAGTTTGTCTTCCTTCTTTGACGAAGTACTTGGTTTACTTTCCCTAATTGGTTCTTTTTTGCTTGTGGTACTTGTTGACGTTTTCGTTTCTTTTACTCTCTTTGGAGGATTTGCAGTGACATTCTGTTGCATTTCTGTTTGATTTAGTTTTCTTTTAGAACATTTTCCTTTTTGTGGAACATGATATGTTTCTAGATGGGGGGTGTATAGTGAACGAAGTCTATTGTATTCTAAAATGCTAGGAATATCAGCGTTTATTTTACTTGCATCAAAGTTGACTAGAAATAGGCCGTCAAGTGTACGTAAGCGTAATAGTGCTACGTAGCTCATGCCTTCTTTAAAGACTGTGTTACCAATGTCTATCATTGCTTTGTCTAGGGTAAAATCGTGTGATTTATGAATGGTGACTGTGTATGCAAGAGTTAGAGAAAATTGTTCTCTGCGTACATACATGTCTTTGGAGAGAAGGAATCGAGTTGTTGAGCGTCCCATTCTTTTTACTTCTGAAAGTTTGTCAAAGAGAATATTGACAAACTGAATTTTGTTGTCATGTGGGTACGTTTGAAAGCCAACAACTGTACCCAGTGCTCCATTAACTAGTCCTTGGTCCACGTCAAGGTTACGTTTCAGCATTACTCTGCAATTTAAGGATAATGTTAATATCTTTTCCAAGCCTGCTGTGTTTGAGATTGATTTTTCTAAACTATTTAGTCTTGTTGTGGATTGGTCACACATGGGTAGTGTCATTCCAGGTACATCTAGTTTGTCTGTGGTGCTAATTTCCATTATTTGTTGCATTTCTTTACTTAACATTATTTCATTGAATTTGAAACAGCTTGCAAGAGTTGGCATTAAGGCCATACAATTGACATTTTTGTGGGCTAATTGTTCCATAACATCTGTAGCACATGCATTATCACCATAAAGTGCATGAATGTGCCATTTTTTCAATATTGCTTTTGCTTCTTTAGAAGGTATACCAACTCTGATACTTTTTAAGATGTTGGCATAAGTGAGATATGCAGATTGGCGCATGTTTTCTGTTAATTCTCTGTATTGGAAATGTTGCCAAAGGTTGACATTTCCAATGCTGCCAACAGTTTTACGGCAGAGTTTGTGTCCTAATGTTTTAAACATAGGCTCACCTTTTACTAGTGTCAATTGAAGAAGATCTCCAAAAACAATAATGTGTTTTCGTGCAAAGAGCTCTTCATAGTTTGTTTGGAATACTTCTTGTAATCTGAGGTGAATCAAAGCCAACATTAGGTTGGACACCATGCTCACTTCATCTATTAGTAGCATTTTCATTTGTTTGAATACTCTGCATAGTTCCATTGCAGCTTCTGCAGAAAGTTTGTAATAATTTAATTTGTTTTGGTGTTCTACTGGCAGGAGTAGTAATCGGTGTAAAGTGACACCACCTATGTTGTAGGCAGCTAAACCTGTGGGGGCAGTGACAACAGCTGACAGTTTGTTGTTTGTCAATTGTTGAAGGAACTTACTGATGATTTTGATTAGGAATGTTTTGCCAGAACCAGCTTCACCACTGACATACAATAGTATAGGTTTGTAATTTTGACAGGTGCATTCTTTGTTTTCATGTTGTACACCATGTGCAATTT
This sequence comes from Ambystoma mexicanum, assembly GCF_040938575.1. Taxonomy (NCBI): domain Eukaryota; kingdom Metazoa; phylum Chordata; class Amphibia; order Caudata; family Ambystomatidae; genus Ambystoma; species Ambystoma mexicanum. The sequence continues at coordinate 531,000,879 of NC_090926.1, forward strand.
CTTTTGTTGCTTCTTGAAAAATGCTACGTTGCTCATTGTTTAGCTTTGATTGTAGTATAGTTAAGTCTTGTTTATCTTCATACTGACACATGTTGTTTTCTACTTCTATCATAGCTAATTCTGCCTCATTTGTTATTAGTGGGTCTCCCAGTGGTTCTTGGCTTCCTGTGAAAGAAGGTTGATTACTGTCAGGAGTGTCCTTATCTAGTTGGGCCTGGAGTTCTTCTTCGTGTTGCTGTTCATTGTGCAACGTTGTTTTGTACTGTGCAAAGTTTACATCAGTTATACTGCTTTCATTTGCTTTGAAAGCGTCTTCATATGAGTCAAAGTTATCTAGTATTTCTTCTTCTTTTCTCCATGGTTTAAAGAGTTGTAGCAGGGACATGTAATATATTTATTTATGTTGAGGAGTCTTTAATGACAATTTGATATGATTAATTAAATTTGGTTTGGTGAGTTTTACTAAGCTGCCTTCGCAGTTTGTCACTTTGTATTTATGGTTTTGGTCATCAGGTTTTATATTATTCTTGTATGTGTAGTTTTGGGCTATGTGGTATAGACACATAGTTTCCAAATTGGTACTCCTGTTTGGGTAGTATGTGTCCAATAAATTGTTTTTTAAAATGTGTTGGCTGTTGGGATCATGTTTGGCTATTGTTTCTATATCTTCGTATGATTTTAGAACTCTTTTTCTAGATTTAACTGGACCAAGTCTTAGCCATACTATATTTTCAGATTTACCATACAATGCAGTACCAGTTAAACAATCAGCTGCTTCATAGGATCCACATTCTCTATGGGACATCATTTTTATGCCCAAGATGTATAATTTCTGAGACACTGTTTTATCTGATGACAGGTCATTCCAGAGGTCTTGGAGCTATGGCTTTTCTGATTTGGTTAAGTATGCTGTGACATATAGTGCAACTGCAGTAGAATTGTCTGCAATGTACTGCACATCTATGTTTGCATTCCATAAGTGGGCAATGATTGCATTGTAATCATTGATATATTTTTCTTCTTCTTTTCTTTTTATGCAATATGTATTTTTAGGTGACTTACCTTTAACACTATGTCTAACTGAAGACATGAGGTTGTTCACTTGACCTGTATTTGTAACTGGTCTAGGGAAACCAAATCGGCATTTGGTGTAGTATTTCCCTTTGTTTTTGAATTTGCGACGACAGTATTTGCCACATGTGTGTCTTTGGAATTGTAAAAGTTTTGCATGAAGATCACTATTTGTGGATTCTGATGGAATTTCACAAGTGACATGTTTTTCAATAAACTGTAAAACAGTGGCATCACTGTCTTGACCAAATTTAGGAGCATCTTTAATCCATAAAAGCATGTGGACATGTGGTGCTCCTCTGGCTTGGTATTCTTTTCTCCAAAAGAAGTGTTGCACTTCTCCAAGGGGAGGAACAGTTTTATTACAAATAAAATGTAGCTTAGCAATGAAGCGATGGTGAAAATGTCTTGAAACATTAACAGGATCCTGAGAACAAAGTTCTACAGGTGTTAGTATATCATTGTTTGTTTTGTTTTCGTTTGATATGCGTAGGAAAGCATGTAAATCTCCCCATGCATATTCTGCACAACTTAATGTAACAAACCCAGTGGGTGGGCCAAGTTTTCTGATCATACAGCGTACATCTCCATGACGTCGAAACCACTACTCTTTAGTACCACGCATATTTGCTAATAGATTTGTAAGATTTGCTTGTAAAATCTCATCTTTTTGTTGCACTTTCTCTAATAATTGTGTAGCTGTCATATTTTGAAAGTGTGATCCTGATTTTAATATGTGTGCAACTCGGTAACATAAAGTTGCTAGTTCACTTTCAAAGAGTAGGTGGAATATGTATTCCACATTTCGTCAAAATCTGGGATCTTCCTAATACATTCGTAATGAGCGATATTCTGATGCTGATATTTCAATAGGTCTATCATCGTATCTTCCTCCTTTGCCAGTAGGAAAGAGTAGAGGAAAAGCATGTGCTTCTATACTTTTTTCCCATATGCTGATTGGTGATCCTTTGGTTTGACGCATTTGGTACGTTTCCAGTGCATCTTCTATGGTGTCATTAGAGTGCAATGGATGAATTGTATAATGGTCTAAAGTGTTTGATATTGTAGCAGGATCTAGGAGCTCAAATTGTCCAGCTCTTGTGTCTCTTGAATTATTTCAGTTGTATCTTTCAGGTTTTCTTCAATATTAATTTCTTTATAATATTCATTATTCACTTTAAGATATTGCAGGGCTTCTCTAACTTTATGTAAATCTACAAGTTGTTGCCAAATTGTATGCCTTTTGTAGGTTCTCCATTTACCAAGATAATTAAAGATTGTTGCATTGGACGTTGCACTCCTAGAGTGTGCACATTTTCTTTTAGATCTAATGGTAAATACACTACTTTTCCACGAATACCTTTCACTAATTCAGAGGGAGGTAATTTTGCAGTTTTTGGTTGAAGGCGTATTATTGCTTGAAATGGGTGCAATGTTTGAATTATGATGCTCTCATATAAATTAAGTTGTTGAAGGGGTTTTGGTAGTGGATATAATTCCAAGTTATTTGTGATAGCACGTGAAGGAGTTTGGTTGTTGTCAAGTTTTGTAGTGCAGTAACTGCAAAGTATTATGGGGTCAGTTATTTCGTATTTATTTTCTGCCATAAGGTAGAGAGCTAATTCAAACCATTTAGAATCTTCAATGTGTTCTATTTTGTATGATAGGTCTACAGTTTTTGTGTTACTTTTATAAAAAAGTTCTGCGGCAACATACACTCACGTGGTTTGGTACATCCGCTGAAGTACTTTCAAATGTTAGTATTTCTTTTTTTATGTGTGTAGTGAAAGGTTGCCATGTGCAGAATTGTTAAATTGGGTTACAGCTAATTCATCTTGTAAGTGGGTTTCACTTCCAACATATTTTGTCTGGATATAGTCGATTTCTTCTAGTAGGTCTTTTGCTGTACCATGTAGAAGAATGTTATTTAAATTGGCTAGTGCTAAAGCAGCACTTTTAGCATAGCACAGTTTATAAACTAGATTTCTTATACTTGCATGATGTGTTGATATCCTTTTGATATCATGGAAGGTTGTTTTGCAAGTAGGTCCTGTAATGCAGGCCAATGAATGTCCTTGTAGTCCTGTGTACTTGCGTACTGGACAAGCATCCATATTTTGCAGTAGTTTAATTTTGATTTTGTCTTTGCTTTTCACATATTGATTGAGGAATTGGGGTAAAGACTTGAACATTTTTTGGGAATGTTACACATTGACGTGCATGGCCATTTGTGCACTAGATGTTCTGATTCAGTTGAATGGAGGGGTAAATCTACGTTTTCAGGGCATATTTTTGTAAGGAGTACTTCTTGTTCCATTATGATATTATTAACTTTTTCATAACCTCGACCACTGCTATGTATGGCAATTGTATTTGTTTGCTTTTGTTTGTACGCTTCTTCATTAAAGTATGGTTCTGTGCTTGTAGTGTGACTCCATTCACCTCCACAGATATTTAAGAAGTTATTTCTGTTGACATTTCATTTATTGAGAAGTCTTTTTTGTAATTTAGTTGTTAGTTTTGTTAGTGGTTTCATTCTGTTTAACACTAAAATAAATAACTTTCTTTTGAAAATAATTGCACTGTCTATCAACGCTTCTAAGATTACTTTCCTATGATAGGTTTGAAGTGTTGAACCTGGTTTCTCTCCTGTTTTTATAAGATTTTGAAGGACTTTGTGATGGAACATTTTGGGTAAAATACTTTTCTTGGTATGCTTACTTTGTACTATATCAAGATTTATTTGTATTGATAGTTGATTTTCTATTAATTGTTTTTTGGGTTGTTTTACTTTTTGATAGTGGAGGCAAAGTTGTTGTACTAGAAACTTCTTCTGTTTCACTACATGAATGTATTAGCTGTTGTGTTTCAACTTTTTTTACAAATTCTGCTATAGATGGATGTTTATGTTGGAGACTTTTCTTTTCATTTGCTCTACTTCTGCGTTCCTTTCTACAGAGTTGCTTTTTGGTAGGCATTCTTTAGGGTCTGTTGAAAAAAATACAGAAGGTATGGGTTGGGGTGTTCTGCAATGCATGTGTGCATGAGTGTTTGAGTAAGATGATAAAGATGTATGTAATGGTGTGTGATTGTGCATTGGGAAGTACAACTACTAGGGATGGGTATTCTTGAATTAATTTGTTACTAAACTGGGGTTCAGATGACAGAAATAAGTAAGCCACTTGTGTTGAGAAGTATAAATAGTATATCTAAAGCTATACAATTAAAACAGTTGTTTGTTCTACAACATCTAAATTCTAGCGGCTGAGTTGGGTAATTTGTGTTTTGAAAAATAGGAATTTGTGGCCCATTCTGCCAGTAAATCACTGTTTAAGACGGGGGGATTTTTGGTCAGAATGGTGCAGAATCTCTATTTTTAGGCACAGAAATAGCATGAATTAACCTTACAGTGTGTTTGAGTAATAATTCAAATATTATGGTAACATTCTACTTACTTGTTTTCTAAAATAAGCAGTTTGCTTCTTAGTTGTTCTTTGTACTTCAAATTCGGCTGCTTCTTTTCAGAAGAATGGTCTTCACTGCAATTGGAAAAGAAAGAAATTAGTAATTTGGTTTGTATATAGCACTGTTTTTGATTTAGACAATATTTTAAATTGAAATGCTCAGCGCCTTCCTCAAAACCATTAAAACTATCTTATAACTAACTGTAGAAAAGAAAATATCTTTACTATGGCGTGTGAAATTCATAATGTACCACTGTATACCACTATTCCTGTAACTAAGCTTTTCCACGTAATAGTGAGTCAATGTCATAGCCTGCTTTTCCACGTAATAGTGAGTCAATGTCATAGCCTGCTTGTCCTATATAAATGTAAGTAATTATATAAATAAAAAAATTAAAACCAATTATGTGTTTGTACAAATATTATTGTTTGAGATTTGATCATAGAGTGTGCATGTAATTTTGTTTGATTATATGTAGTCTATATATTTTATTTCAAAAATGTTAGTTTAACATTATTTGCGTGTATGTGTGTGTATGAAGAAATTAAACGGTATAAAGGTTTGTAAGTCACAGTTCATTTTAGGACAATGAAAAAATGAACGTAGATTCATTTTACAGATTATACAAGGTAAAAGTCGTTTAGAAAATGTGTTCATGTACTGTATAGAAAATATGCATACCTATAGTTTATGTTCATGCATATGGATATGGACGAAGCTGCAAGTAGAAATCTTGGAGACTTGTATAGTATTTCTCATAGATCGTGCTTACCAATGATATGAGACTTATACTCTGAGAGATTCACCGTACATTTGCAGTGCTGATCTATGATGATGTAGTTACATGTAGAGGTCTTGGATTTGATTGGTGGATGGTCTTGTGATTTCTTAGCTACATCCAATGAGGAATGGCACAGAGAGTGAAGTGGAAATGGTAGAAGGGCTGTCCATGTTACAATATGTTCGCGGACATGGTAGTAGTTCTAGGACACCGCATATTACATCCGGGGAATTTGTGGTGGGGAGGCATGCAAACGAGATTGAATGTAGCAAGGGATTGGTCAGTAAAGTTTAGTGAGTGTGTTGTGCTAGGAGAGGCTTTCTCAGATATTCTTTTTTGCTGAGAGAAGAACAGATAGCTATGGCTGAGTGTTTCAAAAAACAGATTGTGTGGATTTTGGGAGACTCGTGGATACATTGGTTGAAGGTGCATGCAGAAAACTGTGGAGTATCTATAGATCTTGGATTCGTACAAGTGGAAGTGCACTGGCATGGAGTGCGTGGAATGAAGTGGTTGGACTTGCTACCTCTCTGTGCAACTTTGAAGATAGAGGAACATCCAGACATAATTGTAATTCATTGTGGAGGGAACAGTTTAGGACATGTGTCTGGAATTTCTTTGCAATTTGCAATGAAATAAGGACTTCAGAAGATCATGGACATGTTTCCAAACTCCAAAGTAATTTTTTCACGGATTGCGCAGAGACAAAAGTGGCTTCGTTCTTTCTCATGTGGTCCACAAATGGAGAAAGCAAGGCATAATGTTAATAAGGCTGTTTGTGCCTTCCTAAGAAATTTCTGCATGTCCTCTTTTCAGAATGAAAATATGTTTCGTAGTACATACATTTTTCACAGAGATGGAGTCCATCTTACTTATGTTGGCAATCAGATTTTTCTGAGAAATGTACAAAATGCATCGCAACCTTTTTTAGAAATACAGCATCCATTTTGAAGTAGGTGTTAAGTATTTATAATTTTTGACATACAAACACCTCCCAAAGGCTCTTTTCAGAGCCGCCACTTCCTCCCAGAGAAAAATGCAATGGTTACAATAGGGTAGCACCCCAATTTTTGTTATGTTCGCGAACTGTCCATGGACTATCAAGAAATACAAAGGGCCCTGCTTTATCTATCTTCAATTCTATTTTTTAACTGTGAAAGGCGACTCTGAAAAGAGCCTTTTTTTTTTTTGTTATTTTGTATTTTTTGGGGTTTTCTATACACGACAAACTAGGAGAGGAGGGGAAAGGAGGGTAAAGGGGGGACACCAACCACAAGGATAAGAAAGGGCGAGCTGAGAGAGGAAGATGTAGAGTGGGTTTTATTTGGGTAGTGAGCAGGTCTTCTCGTGCTGTGAGACAATAGTCTCAAAAGCACTCCAAAGTCACTCCCCCCTGCAGAGTACTGTGTCACAGTACATACATGCAACTGTGACCCTCGAAAGGTAAGGGTCATCAGAATTCTGTATGGCCTGTGAGGCAGCATGAGGAAGACGCTGTCCCACAGAGGTGTTCCTTGTGGTGAAAGGATCAGAAACGGAGGATGAAGTAGAGGCAATCAACCTACTACGCTCTTCGCAAGGTACAACCTGGCAAATGGCCCCAGTGTGGAATGAGTTGAGGTGTCGCTTCATAGTAGTGGTCCCAAAGCTATACGAACCATGTCTCCCGCGACTGAGTACCATTTTGCACTCATTGCAGGTGACACAGTTCGCACGAGCTTAGGACCATTCCCATGAACGGTTAACAATCGCCACACCCAAGAATCACGCCGAGGGCGGGTAGTAGGGATTTTCTCTACCTCATTCTCGTCATCCTCTTCTTCCTCCTCTGTATCCTCACTCCTGTTCCCCTCTTCAGGCCCTTGGGGAGATGGTGGTGGTGGAGCGGGTGGGGGTGGTGCTGAGGCAGATGTAGCACCAGGTGGCAATAGTGGAGCCATGGATGTCATCGGCTTGGAGATGGAAATCTCAAAATCTGCAAAGTATGCAGCAAAATGCAATGTGCTCTTTGGAATAGCCAGAAACACCAGGAGAATGAGCTCTAGGGCGTGGTCTTTTATAGGGGTGCTTGTACGCGGTTCGCGGATATGCGCGCCGTCCACAAGACAGATCGTTCACCAAAAAAGGTTCAAAAAGTCAGAAAAACTATGTGGAAACTTTGGATTAGTATTTGGGATTTGTGGTATGGTGAGGTTTTAATGAGAAATATTGTGGATTGCTTGGAAATGTACTTTTAAACTGTTCGGGGATAAGAACAGTGTCCGCATTCAGAACACGCGATCATCGTGGGCGCGGTCACATGATTGCTTCGTGAGCATGTTCGCTAAGGAAGCGGCCGTCCGCAGGACACCCAATGTACGGACATTGTTTTGCGCATGCGCGTTGATGTTCTACGGACAGTGTTCGGGTCCTGAACTAATTAAAAGTGCGTCACACGTAAAACGAACAGTTACGGACAGCCGTTTGTTCTTAGCACAGTTTAACTTACTTGCGAACAATACGGACAGACATAGTGTCCCCAGCACACCTCCATTTTTGTTTATTTACGAAAAATTCAGGACACCACGAGTGTTCTTAGAACAGTTTCAACTTGCTAACGAACACTACGAACAGGCATAGAGTTCTTAAGGACATCTCCATTTTTGTTTATTTACAAACATTTCAGGACACTACGAGTGTTCTTAGAACAGTTTCAACTTGCATGAGAACATTACGGACAGATATAGTGTCCTCAGGACACTTACATTTTCGTCTATTTACGAACATTTCCGAACAACCACGCTGTCCGTGGACACCTAAATTGGTTTTAACAAAAAGAACTGAAACTAATTACAACACAATATAAAAAAGTAACTTTATTTGACATATATTAACAATTTATGACTGAGAAGGTTGGGCAGAATCGTAAACAAAAACAGGAGAATTAGGGATTTCAACATAATTGGGATCAGGTGAAGAAGGGATGGAAATGTCATCAAAACTGTTTGGTCCATGGAGAGGGTTTGGGGTTAAATGAGTGGGATATGGTGATGGGGGACAAGTACAGGTGGGACAATGGTATCTTGTTGTTAGTTTTAAGTGATCTTCCACAAAGTTTTTTAAATTGGTAAAATTTGCCATATGTTGGTCCATTGTTTCGTTTATGTGTTCCAGAGTGTTATCCACCGCTTCCTTTTCTGTAGTAGTTTCAATTTTTATATGGTCTGTACAAAAAAATGTATATGCTAAATGTATACAAAATAATATTTATTAATTGGTTTATATAGTAAAGTGTGTACCATTAGGTGCACTATCTTCTGACATTTCCTCTCGTGGGAAATGCTCCTCTAGCCACTCCAGAGCACTACTCATTTCTGTGAGAAAACAAGAAAGTAATATATTTTTTTATCTAATACAGAAAGTTTATAAATATATGAGTAAAATGAAGTGCACTTACTATTTCAGGAAAGTATGTGATGAGTAGTCTGTACATCTGGTCTTGCTCTTAGTTGTGGAGTGTCTGTGAGGTAATTATGTTGGAAGCCACTTTATCTTCTTTTGATATATTCCATTTTAGAACATATTGTATTTAAATGAATGGTTACAGGGGTAATGAAGGTACAGGTTAGACATGTGCATGTATACATTTTGGACAAGTAGGATAAATATCCTGCCGGCATTGGTCATAGATTTGCAGGGATGTGGTATATGGCAATGACTAGGTGAAGAGTAGCATTTTAACTGCTTTGTGGATTGCCATGTGTGAGTTTTCTGCTCATAGGGGTGGAGGCAGGGCATTGCATTTTACGGCTGCTAGTTAGGGGAAGCTGGCGCCTCGTGCTTGGATTCTCTTAATTTTAGGTACTGTGAGCATGTTTGTATAAGGTGTTCTGGTCGGTCTTGTGGATGCGGTTAGGTGTATTTTTTGAAAAAGTTAAGGGGGCAGTTTGGTGGATACATTTGTGGGTCAAGGCAATGGCTTTGAAGAGTACTCACTCTTTTATTGGTACTCGCTCATTCCCGGTGTACCCTGACAACTATAGACTGTAATTTAACTGGGTGATCCTATATGTCCTGTTGCCCCTCACTTCTCCAGAATGAGGGATGTGTTTGTTTCTAAACTAAAAAAAATCCCTAAACTGCCAGCTTCCCCAACACAGGCCTTTAAGTGGAGGGGGGGTCTGAAATCCAAAATTCTCAAATCATGCCATTTTTTTCTTTCCAGCTTCCCCAACACATGCCTTAAATTGGAGGCTGGTCTGAAATCCAAAACTCTTCACTCATCCCAATTTTGTTGTCTGATTACCCCAAAAACATACCAGAATAGTGAGGGTCCTGAAAAGTTAACTGCTAAATTACCCTGGGTTAATTTTAAAGCAAATATGTGGGTGAAATAATTGCCATATGCAATTACATACGTTTGTGAAACTAATCTGCTAGCCTTTTGAACGCAGTAAAATCAAAATTGGTTTCCATTGCAAAGATCATTGTTTTCTGTTTGTGTATTGATCAGTTTAATGAGTTCTTGAAGTGAAATTTGAAGAAAGAAAAGTATTGTAATTCATGTTTTTCCGAACCCATTGGTGTGATTCGCTTTTGTAACAAGAAGTTAATGGTGAGCCAGAAAGAAGGTGGTGTGTGTAGTCTTGTGTGACTTCTATTACGTACAATTTAAATAAATACAAATATATTTCCTATACCCGGTCTGGTCCTTGGTTCACTGTGGACACAGGGGTGGAAATGTGTGTGAAAATGTGTGAGACAATATGAGTGTTCAGTAAAGCCAGCGCTATGAAAACACATGAGTATTGCAGAGCTATTTGATTAGGGTTGGAAGGAACTCCCCGGGTTAAGGGTGATCTCAATATAACACAACAACTACCTTGCTAATCCCGGCCAAAGAAAATACTTAGGATAAGAACAACATTGCATGTAATTCCAACAGAGATCATTGCTATGTCATTCCTTACTTTTTTTATATATATATCAGATTTTTCTAGGCTGGTGTACAGCAGGGACCTAGATCAGTCTGATAAACTGTGACCTACAAACTCAGGCTTGAATCCTTCGTTCAGACGTGCAATTTACCATCAAATTCTGAAGTTTTCAGGCATTTTCCTTAGTGCAGCTCCTCTTCAAAATTCAGGCGCTGCACAAAAGTAGTGCTTCAGCAATGGGACCCCGGGCCTCATGAGATGCTGTAGACTTTGCTGCTTGTAATTGTAGCCAAATGCAATGGAAATCTCTTCCCATCTAAGTTCCTTCAAGGCTACTTTTGTGAGTGATCACACATGATCAATGGCGCAAAAGAGCCTTAAATGGAGACAAAGGTATAAATGGAACATATATATATGTTATAAAAAAATAATGGCCTCGGTTAGATCAGAGATCAGCAATGCAGGGTGTTGGCAGCAATGTCTGGGGCTCGAAAATATGTGTGTACATGTGCATTGCCTATGACCGTGGTGTCTTGCACAGTGAGGAATGAGTCCAATCCACTTAGCCAGGAGCAAACACCGAGAAGTGGCAAAAACGGATGCAAATGATTTCTAAATCATTTCTCCATGTCCAGCCTTTGCATTGCGCAGCAAGATAAGGCGCGCGCCTGAAGTGCACAAACAAACTGATCCACCTGGCTTTTCTATTTGCATAATGCACCGATTCTCAAGAAGGCATTGTTATTGCCCATGAAAATAGAGCCCAAAGCGTTACATATCTCAGAAGAAGCGACATCCATGCTAATAATCCATGCTGGCGGCAGATGGATTTGCCTATCTCCTTACTCTGCCCTTAGGCAATAGCCAAGAACTGTTCTGGGTATCTCTGGAGCTGCACACATATTGATTCCTAGCGCTTGCATCTAGCAGGAATGTGCTTGCCTTTTCATATGCTATGTGGGAAATGATAGCGATAGACTTTATCTGAGCAGCTTGTGTAAAACCAAACACGCAAACATTGTACACATTTGAGTCTTTTTGACCGCATTGTGTGTATGGTGGGGTATTTTGAATGCCACCCAGTCATGAGTTAGGATTGATATGATAGGCTATTTATAACACGCTTAATACCCAGAGGTTTCTAGGCGTGGACCGCAGGATCGAACCTCTGTTGCTCCGTCTTGTATTGCTTCCAAGGGGAGCATGTTGCCCCGAGCTATCCTCATGAGACACGATTGTGTGGGTGATTGGCCACATGTACGGTATAGACAATATTGAAAGAGTTCAATATGAGCATTTACTCAATGCAGTCATTTCAATGTACAACATGCAATAAATATCCTACGTGGTATTCTAAAAATACACTGTGTCTTCAGTTATCATCAGGCTCATAATGCGGTCCGTGGAATTGGAGTGAGGAGAAATGCACATTTAGCTAGAGTCATGGAATAGAGGGTAACCCGGTGCTATTGAGGTAAATCTATACCAGAGTTCTTCAAACTGTGGAGCTTGCCCCCCTAGGGACCAAGGGATGTTCAGGAGCGGGGGGGGGGGTGAGACTCTTCCAAAATAGAATCTGGTGATGCTTTCAATAGAAAATATAAGAAGGTATGACATCTGGGGAGCAGCAACAACAGTATGTTTTTTTTTGTTTTGAAATGGGGGCTCGTCTACAACAATTGTACTGAAGGGGGGCTCAGAATTAAAAAGAAATTGAATACCAATGATAGCCTTTCATCTCAAATGTTTGCTTAAAATTGATTTTGTCTCGGCTACGAACAGACACAGTTTTCCAGGAGCTGTTTCCTTTACAGTTTTCCCTCTCACAGGGCTACACATTCTCATTTTCACAAATTAAATTATTTCTGGGATTCTTTTATTGTGTTTAAACCTCCATCAATTTGATATTGAAACCAGCAAGCCTATACACCACTGCTTCATGGGTGGTCTTAAATCGGGGGCCTTGTTTTCTATGTGTCTCTCTAGATAGTTTCTAAGACTTTTAAAGGGGATCACTGCCAAGTGACTCACCTGCAGCAAGCTGGAAGAAGCCTGGATACTTCTGGAGCACTTCTCTGGAATGCCCTAGCACTTGACCACAGACTGCAGAAACTCACATGTCATCCAGGAACAAACTCACAACGTACTTTCCTATAAGAAAATCACATTCTTGTGAGTCCCCAAACCATGAGTCTGGTCTCCAGCCTTTCGCCGTCCTGCTCTTTTGGTGGAGCAGTTTGCTGTGTACCCTAGCACCTGTATATGCCTTTTGCAGGTACGTCTATTGACCTTTTCTAGTCTTGTACATTCATCTTAAAGCTGGGGGAGCTTTGTGGAGCTCGGGCCGACCTGAGCCCCACCTATGTCTCTGGCATGACCCCCCTCTCCGGCCAGTACCTGGCTAAAGTAGGAGCCATCCACAAACTCCACCAGGTGCTCGCCCACTCTGATTTAAAAGAAAAAAAGGAAATGTGCTTGCCTCTGCCTTGCCTGTCACTGCAGTGCAGTGGCGAGGCACGTGGCAAATCACTCCTCTACGGGTCCGTGGAGAGGGCAGACTACATTAAACTTCTGCTCCCTCACAATATATCCGGCCGATACGTTTGCATGACAATGAGCTGGAGGCAAAGCACCCTTTATTTGCTATAGGTGAAGAGCTGCCACCCATGAGGCAGGAAATATAAACAAATGCTAAGAGCAAGGAGCAAAGGGACTGGAAATGCGTCTGGGGAATTATTAAGGACATGTCCATGGCATTATGCGTGGAGCTCCCTGAACTGAGAGAGACCACCACACTCCCTTGGCACTCTCACTAGCAGTGGCTGACCTTCTGACGTTCGATAAGCAGAAGTCAGATAACCTCCACACCCCCAGCCCCCACAGATAAATAGGATGTGCATACAAATGCAGTTTTCATGACACACAGTTTGCAGCAGAATAGACTCACATGAGTGACACACGTTCACTTTAAAGCTCCCCCTTTTCATATTTAACTGTCTCTTGTCATAGCATTTTTGATGGTTTGTCACCTTCTTTTCCTGATCCTGACACCGCTGACCCCTATGAACAAAGTCGTTTAGTGCAGGCATTTCACAGGCTCGGCCCGTGGTGGGCTCCTAGAGCCAGGCCTGACCCGCCCATGTTCGGCCCTACCCATGACATCTCTGGCCCCCCACCTCCAATTCATCTTTAACAGTGTTTCCTTTCTCCCCTTCACTTGCACTTCATGATCTGAATGCTTCCAAAACCTAACGCAGATGTTCTGCCTGTATCCTTCCAAGCTATGAACCAGTTGTGCCAGCACATTGGCATCGGGCACATCACACACGCAAAACTGAACACCACCATGGTATTATGTGAATGCAAGCGTGCAGCCAGCAAGCTATCTTTGCAGGACATCTCAAGCTGTGTGTAGTGGAAGCAGACATACACGTTAGAACGTCCACTGCACATTGCAGGGCTCAGAAACAATAGCACGGCACACGTTTCACGCAGTGGTCGAAGTGAGCGGGAGCGGTGCTCCTGTACTTTTATTTGAAAAATAAACTGTTCCGGAATGGTTTCGTTTTAAAATAAAACTGTAGGAAGAAGTTGAAACTTGCGCTTGCAGTGCACTGCACTGAACGTTCCCTTGAAACAGCAGGTGCAAGTGTTTAGGGGTGTGTATTGTGTGTGGAAGGGGACGTGGAGATGGGCTTTGTGGGGAGTGGGTGCAGGCCAGCAGGGAACATAGTTCCACTACTTCTCTTCCTACACTTGGACCACTGGTTTCACGTTGTGCTGCTAAGGACAGAGATATTGAGAGGAAAACAAGCAATGCATCTGCAGAGACGGATCAGCGGGCAGGGGGTGTTCGAGCATGCAGAGTAAATCATGCTACAACTGATCCAGTTTGAGGAGAAGGTGCAAAACATAGACATATCTTGATAATCTAGGGACATGCCCCATATGGATGAGTTTCCACAGATCAGGACTTTTATTAGTCACTGGAATTAAAATAGCTTCTTTACAGACATAACACAGTAGGGCCAGCTCAAAACATCTGTCTCGACCTCAGCCACTACGAACAAAGGTAGTGCCTACTACCATGTGTGGTTGTGACATGTGTGATGTGAAGCAGAAGCAATACTGTACATCACCCATTGATTTTTTAGATTGTGCAGAACCCAGTAGGGACAGTTCACATAATCAGTCTTAACCTCTCGCAGTGGCAACAAGGGTAGACCCTACTGGCCTGTGTGGTTGTGACTTATGTGAAGCGAAGCTATCCAGGAAATAACCCATCACTGTTTTATTGGACAAAACTCAATAGGGGCAGCCAGAGGCTTTGCTAGAGGGGCTGGGGGCTGAGGGGCTGAGGGAGCTCTAGCCCCCGGTCTTTTGGTCATACCCCCGGATAAAAGCTCAGGGGTTACAACCAAAAAGGCTAGCTGCCCCCAGTCCTGACAGTCCAAAAATTAGCATAGCCCCGGATCTTTGCCAGACCTAGCAACACCCCTGGGGGCAGCTCTCACAATCACTCTTGACCTCTGGCAGTGCCAACAAAGGTCGATGCCACTGTCTTGTGTGGTTGGGACTTCCGTGAAGAGAAGCCAAACCGTAAGTCAGCAGCTCATTACCAGCCCGTCAGATGGTAACATAGGTGGAAAAAGCTAAAGGTAGCTTGTCTGAAGTAGAACTGCCCACCTCTCAGATTTTACACAGCCCTCCTGCCAAAAGTTGAAGTTTAGCTGACACAGAAACTTGTTCTTGCCCCCCTGCCACATCCAAAACAGATCCCCCAAATTAGAAAAAAAAACAACAAAATTGGTCTTTCAACTGCGGTATTTCTTGTTTCAATAGTAACATGATTAGCAAGGGCTGCCCGCGGTAGTGCGCAGAATATGGAGCGGAAAGATGATCCATGCATGTTATTGTATTACTAATCAATAAGCGCGCCGAAAGTGTTCCTCTTAAGAGCTTAAATGTTCCCCGCTTCCCTTCCTGCCGGAGCGCACTGGAGCTCTCACCCTAGCAGTGGTCTAAAGATAGCATTGCAACATGGCGTTTCTGTTTCAATGACACCCACCTTGAACGGTGAATTTGTTGTACAGCAGTAGGGAGCACAGTGTCTGCTCACTTCCTAATTGCTCATATTCGGCTGCCCTGCCAAACGCGTGTTAATGACGCTGTTCTTCCATGATATGGCGCGGTGTAAACTTGTTTGCTGTACAATTATTTTTCACTCTGCGAGTTTTTGTGCTACTATCATTTTTAATTGAATGATTGATGTCTGTTGCTATTATTTTGATCTGAATGAATTAATCAGAAGCACATTGTCAGGTGTTCTGGCTTTTGAAAGGAACATCTGGGCCCGGTGTAACTAAAGCCCAGCTGCACCTGCGCTGCATAGACAGGATGTGCCAGGCACAGCAAGCCTGCGCGCCCCCTTATGCTGACCCACGTGCACAGCAGTCACCTTGGGAAGCCGCAGCATATTCAATGCGGTGCCTGCTGGCTCAGACCCTGAAAAGTAAAGTGGTCAAGAAAGTGTCCTTCTAAGTAGCGCTATCTCGGGAGAATAGCTCAGGGGCAACTTGCTCGCCTTGGAAGCAAGACGACACGGAAAAACACAGGTCTGATCCCTGGGTCCGCGCTTAGAAACCTCTGTGTATTAAGCACGTTATACATAACTTATGATATCAGCCATCACCCTCTGGTGTTGGTGGTGGGGGGTGACAGCAGTGGTGGGAGGTGTGCCCCACAATAAAAGTGCCTTATAGTCCATGGGCTTGTTGAACAAACCATGAGTATGGGCAATCGTTTTCCCTCATTTGCATGTGGAGCACCCCGATGCAGATGAACATACACCCCCGACCCCATTAATGTGTGCCTGCAAAGGTGGCAGGCGTTTCTGGCAAATTGCATAGGTGGCCTCATCGTTAGGAAGGTGGCAGCATTTTAGTAATGAGGTTCCTGCACTTCTCACTTAGCTTTTGCAGTACCAAATCTATCCGAGCCACAATGTCCTTCTGCAAGATGATTGTCATAACCTTAGTCCAAGCTTTGCCCTTATGTCATCTGTCTACTTTCTGCAGTTTCTGTCAACTGCCCGCCTTACTGGGCACGCTGCCTCGCTGGGAAATGGGTATGGCTGCCCCATTCTGTCCAGATAGATATAACAAAGGACAACAGAGGGTCTCAGGAAAAAGGTGCATTGGGCAACTCCATCTGCCTCCCGAGACAACTAGATTGTTTTGCTTTTCTTTACCCTTGTTCTACCTCGACCTGAGCCTGATTGATTCTCCAGAAAATGGCAAAAGTCAGAACATGTTTTTTCCCACCCATCCCTACCAACTCATTCAGGCTGACCTAGTGAACTGGCTCGTTGACCGTTTCTTTCTATCCTGCAGTCTTGCCTGGACCCTCATTCACTTCCATTGCAACCATTACCCTGAATTAATTTTAAAGTGGAGAGTACTCTTATAATCTTTTGTTATCCAATTTGTTGGTTAAACAATCGCTTGGTGCTAATTAAGAATTTCAACATTATTTGAATAACTATTGTTTTGACTTTTTTTTTTCACTGTTCACTGTATAAATACTTTAGATGCCTGACTCCAACAAAGCCTTTGTCAAATGGACGCCTTTGAGCCGGGCATGTGTTTCTCCCAGGTGAGGCAAGGCATACCTTAAGGGGCACTTGTGCGTACTTCTCTCTCTCTCCGGGGCCACACAATAGGCCACTGTGCGAGCTAAGCTAAAGCATGTTACTTTTCTAGTCAGGGGCGTTGCTAGGGGGGGGCTAAGGGGGCTATAGCCCCTGATATTTTGGTTGTAGCCCCGGATAGAATCTCAGGAGCTACAGCCAAAAGACTAGCTAGCCCCCAGTCCAAACAGTTCCAACATCAGCTTAGCCCCAGGTCTTTTCCAGACCTAGCAACTCCGCTGTTTCTAGTCACTCGCACGCTCCTGATTTCAGCGACTTGTTCCTTTAACTTGTGCACAAAGGATTCTTCCGAGTTTGTATCTGCATAGTTTAAAAAAATAAAGGAACATGCGGGAAATACACCCACAGGGACAGGGAGGTCCTATAGCTGTCCCATTAAACCGTTTAAGGGAAGCTGCCACGTTGCTAAGAAGTCCCACTTTCAGCTTTTCCTTCTGAAAGGAATTCTACATTTCGTCACCTTACCCCAGAGACTCGATGTTTAACAGGCTCTGGTTCTCTCTAGGCTTCACTATTGGAATAGCCTCCTTCTTAATCTACCTCTGTCCACTCTGCGACCACTCCAGCTAATCCAGAATAGGGCAGCAAGATTTATCCTTGGCCTCAAGCCCAGGGACCACCTCTCTCCTGCCCTACAATGTCTCCACTAAGGTAACTGGAGGGACAGCCCAATGTGGAAGGTCTATGGGCTCGAAATCTATGAAACAAGAAGGCGTCCTGCCACTTATTGTTTAAGGAGAAACCATGGTTTGTGTATGTTTTGATAATTCAACAAATATAATGGCTAGAGTAAATCTGCTCTATGAACCCATCCAAAGTATGTTTCTAGGTTCACAAGGTCATTATGCAAATGTTTGAAGCTACAACGTGTATGAATAAAGACAGCGGTCTTTAATTGGCTGTAACATTATTTTGTCTTCATCCTTTTGCTATTGCATGTAAATAAATAAACAAACAATATGAAGCTAATTATTTCTTCCTTAGCAAGTTCACATGCGCTAAACATAAATAAGCAATTAAACACAACATGAAAATGTAACAAAAACAGAACATTGCAATGTGTAGGGGGACCATCAATTAATTCCAAAGACGGTAAGCATGCACATTGTTAACACTATACAACATATAACAGAAAGAAAAATATTGTCACAGTTATCAGACATATATTAAAAAAAGATAAACAAGGAATTAGTGCAAAAATTATTATAAGTTCTAATATGTGTCCTCTTCTGGGACCTAATGTAGTTCAAACTGCAGGCAAACATGACCAATCCTCTGCGTCTACGTCAGGGTGGTAAGCCCTAGGTGTGTTGTGGACTATGCAGCAGGGGGAGCAGTTGGTTCATGAATGTTTCGGTTACAGGTGAATTCACCTTCTTCTGGGCCTTGGATTGTGTCTCTCTGTATGAGCCCCGTTAGGATAGGGGGGCACCAAATAGAAAGTGGAGCAGTTTCTGTAGAGGTGTGGGGGCTGCAGCTGCACTTTTGTAGACTGGTAGTGGAGCGTCCCTGCTGGTTCTGTGGTACTACCATGTCCTTGTAACTTGCGTTGTCGACACTGGACAATGACCAGGGGCTCTTGTTAGCCCATGGTTTCTGTGTGCATTAGGGAGGCACCATGACTAAGGTGTGGAAGGCGCCTATTTTTGAGAGTTCCTGATTTCTTCTGTGTGTGTTATACCCGGGCTCTGTGTTGTAGTCCGAAATGAACGTTGTCTGCTGTCCTCTGTGAGGCGGCGTCTCGAGTCCCGCACTGTCTCAAGAAGTTGCTTAACAGCACAAAATCCCTCTGCATCATCCACAAAGCTGTCTGGGACCAGGGGCCACTCTGTGTGCAACTCTTTCTGACTAAATATTCTCCCTCTAGACACATGTGCCCCTCTGGCACCAACTCCTTGCGTGTGAAGTGGCTTGCTAAACAGAGAGCAGGTGGTCGATCACTTTCCTCAGCAGGCTCCCTTTGGAACTGATTTTGTGCATCCTCAGGGCGCTGACTTCCCACATCTTATCTGCCCAGCTGCTGTCTATCCTGTGGACCTTCCTCAGCTCACCCTCCTCCCATGAAGGTTGCACTTACCTTTCTTCATAGCACTTCACCTGCTGCTCTCCATGAAGACCACAGCACCTATCTCATACCCCTCTCCCCTCTTATTTTTGTTATATTAATTTAACATTGTTGTAATTACGTTGCTTATCATCCCCTGCCCCCTCCCCGTTGCCCTGTGGGCGCTTTTTTGCTTCCTCTAGAAGTGCCTAACATGTGAACAATAAATAAAGCTTTCCTGAGAGTTTTCATCAACAGGAAAACTTACTCTATGCCTTTTGATGGACAGTATATATGGCTTTAGCCTCATTGAAATGTCCTTACCACCGTTGACTCAAACAACAAATGTGTACCATAGGTTTGAGTAGCGAGAACATGGTGAAAAATGGTATGATTGCCACCCAAAGAACACTGCCTTGGTTTTAAGTCTAGAAACCAGGAGCCAGATCACAGAAACTTTGCACCGGTGTAAGTGCAAAATGTGCACGGTATTAGCACTAGGGCAAAGTTTGCCCTATTTTTAAAAACAATGAGACACATTAGAAAACTATTGCAGCATGACAAATGCAGTTTGGCAGGGTATAAGCACCAGAGCTAAAATTGCCCTCAGCCAAAAAAGATACATTTTCACTGCATTATTACAACAGGGCAACATTTGACCTAGTGCTTATACGAAATGGCATTAGCACAAGGGCAAACTTTGCCCTGGTAAAAAAAAAAAAACGAATTGAAAATGTATCTTCTTTGCACTCTGGCAATGTTTGCCCTGGTGCTTTTACCATGTCAAACTGCACTTGTGCAATAGTTTTCTAATATGTCTGAGTGTTTTTAAAAATAGGGCAAACATTGCCTTAGTGCAAATACCATGCAAACTTTGCACTTGCACCAGTGCAAAGTTTCTGTAATCTGGCCCCAAGTGTGTTCTTACTGGCTGAGCAGGAGATGGTCCTGTTACAGAGATGTGTTAGCATTAAGGAGTATGATGAGGTAAGCACCTTTTAATCGCAGCTGGTTATGTGATGCCACAGTCTTGCAGGGCTGTTCATCATGGTGCCACCATGAGGATTTGTTACACAGATTCACGATTTTTTGGAAACACGCCATTTTGAAAATCAGTACAATGTCACAGACATCTTGGTCAGGGCCCTTCTGCTCTCCTCAAGTCCAGCTGTCACTGGACTTAACAAGCACTTGTCTTGTTGGTGTTGGGGATTGATGTAGTGATGGGCTGCAGGTTTTTGGAGGTCAGGCTTAACTGCAGGCTTGATGACTTGGTATCATTGGAGCAGATGGGGCATTGTCAACTGTGCTAGAGTTCTGAGGTATGCTGTGAACTGTCCAGATGTACTGTTGGCGCTGTTCTGCTCTTTGCTGTGCTGTCAGGATGCACATGAAATCCAACACTTCGGAACAGCTAGGCACACACTGCAAACAGTTCAGGAATCATGCATGTGGCATAAGATGGTCATAGCCTTCTCCAGATTTTGCAGCTGGATCTTTCTGCCATCGGTCATTACAATTGCAGGAACTCTCTCCCCACAACAGGGTCACATCATTGACTTGTGCTTGAGAGTCTCAAATTGTGTCATCCCTTAGTCATGAACCATACATGTTTTGATGAAGACAAGCAAAATGAGCACAGTGCTTGGTCTAATTCTTGCACGGAAGACTGTCCCACGCGATACCGGATATCTGGAACTTGAAATGTCTATTGGAGGGTTTATCACTCCTCCACTGATGCATGGTTATTTTTCTATTTAAATACCAGTAACAGGAAAGCACTTTCAAATATGTATAAGAAATTGATGTGTAGATCAGTGTCACAAAATCAGTATTGCCCAGCAATGGCGTTGGGGAGAGCAAGAAACTTATGATCCACTTAACACTACTGCTATCTGTGCGGTGATCTGGTCATGAAGGTGAAACAGGCACACAAATGAAATGTGTACGTACTTTGCCTTTGATGGTCAGATGTATCAATAGACACATGTTTGGTATAAAGGTATTTCCTGAATAACAATTGAGCTTTTTAAAGGAAACCCACATGCGGAGGTGCTACTCCTCTCCAGCATGTGCACACCTTTCTGTTAGACACGGTGCGATTTAACAGTGGCTGGCACGCCAAATACTGATGGCCGGGAGAAACTATAAAAGGGGATGTGAAGTTCAGCGATACACAATGGCCAACAGGCCCATCTTAGTAGAATACAACCAACAACAGTTCTGACAAACTGAAAGTGAGACAGTTTATTAGCTCCTGAAAGTTCCCAAAATCCGTCCGATTCCTATTAGCAGATGCACATCTGTTACAGTAGAGGTTTGAAAAAAAAACATTCAGAATATCAATTCAATCAAGCATTTCGATGCCCATCCAATCATTGCGCATTTTCACATTTAACATCCACAGCCTCGTAATTGATTAAAATCTCAGGGCATGAGTTAATTCAAAATTCCAGACATCTCAATTGACAACAGTGGTTACAAGATTCTTCTCGTGAGAGGAATGTTGCTGCCTGTGCTGATAATCTGTAATTTTAAACCGTTTTCACAGCATATGTAAAGTATTGTATATGTAACTGTGTTTGCATGTCACCCCTGTTGTGATGTCTGCCCAAACTGACTAAATTAGGGACGTGTATATGATTTTTGTATAAGGATATTGTCCTGTGCCCCTCGTTGATTGTTTTTCATGTGAAACCAGAAATGTGTTACTTATCAGTTTGGAAGGTAAGTCTGCTTACCTGCAGAATACCCCAGGGTTTATTCTCTAATTTCCAGTGGTATGTTTATAACACACAGCTTTCCTTAAACTTCCCGGAACTAATTCTGTATCCTCGTTTTTTATCCCTGAGTGTTTGATCACCATCGAGGTATTGTGTGCGGCTAACAGTCTGTATCTCAATGCCAGTAAGACAGAGATCTTTCTTATTGTGATACCTGTGCCTTGTTGTTTTCCTACCCTGTAGCCACTGCCATTCGGCCCTCTGCTCTCACGATCTTGTGAGGCCAAAAATCTTTGGGTCATCTTTAAATCCTCTCTCTCCTGTACTCCTTACATTTTGAAGCTTGTAAAGAAAGTCCATGCTTTCCGCTTAACCTGCTTAAAGGCATTGTGCCGTTCCTCACCTTCCCCCAGAAGCTGAATGATGTATGTAGAGGCCTCGTCCTGCTTAGGCTGGACTAATACAACAGCCTCTTCATTAACCTCTCATTTTGATATCTATGCCCCCTTCAGCTAATCTAGAATGAGTCTCTAAGGCTTATCCTTGGCCTGAAACCCAGGGATTGTATAACTGCAGCCCTAAAATGTGTACATTGTTTTCTGCCACTAGCAAGGACTACAATATGTACAACTTTAGTTCCCTAAATACTGCCCTGCTAAGGCCCCCTGCTGCTGTAACTCTTATACTCTGATTGTCAAACACTTTTAAAACAAAGAGAGGGAGGCGTGTCTGTTTATTCGGCTGGTGCCTCTCATTCAAACAGATTTCCTGCTCCTCTTATACTTGAGCTGGACTTCCTTAAGTTCCCAGAAACTTTGGAAAACTCTGTTTTTGTCTTCCTGTTTTACTTAATTCCTTCCCTTCTAACTCATACAACTGCCACTGAGACTGGTACCCTGGTCACTCATAAACCTAATAGGTTCCAAGCCCTATATCTAGTCGACACCAGTACACAGCAAGCCCTTCAGCACTGCCCTTGTGGGCCTACCGCTTGGCTGCTGCTTGTGGGCCTACAGCCTGGCTGCTTTGGGACTCCTTTGCCCCAGCATGTAACTAGAAGCCTCCCACCTTATCAACCCTTGGCACATGGGCTCCTATGAGCACTTGGCAATCCCTACTCCTCTTTCCATTCATGCACTTCTTTTACTGTGCAAAGCATATATGCCATTATAGCAATAGTGTGTACAAATATTTGGGATAGGGAAGGGAAATGCATATGCAAATGTTTTGTAGACCATTTTTAAGTGGCAGTTGTTGTGTGCATGTTTAATATGTTGATAGGTTTTTATGTAGTGTTTTTTTTTTACGTATTGATGGATATATGTGTGACTGTTTCAAAGCAGGCAATGAGGGAGAGCTACAAACATAATGGCAAAAAGGGTGGAAGGGCTGTTTTGTGTGATGGTGTGCACGAGCAATCTGGGTTTCTTAATAATGCATGGCCTAGAGAGGGGACTGCGGAGACCGTGGATAGTCATAAAGAGCCATGGATTATGGTCTTTATTGCATGTTAGAGAAAAGTATTTGGGACAGAAAATTGTTTCTATGTTTTTTCTTTTGCTCTAGTATACAATTGCCCATTAGTACCCGGTGATGGTCAACCAGAATGTAACAAGCAATCTGATTGGCCCTCGCCGGGGAATTACCTGGCCGGGAAATACCTTGCACACACGTACGTGCCTTTGTTTGTTCCCGGCAGGGGGCGTGGCGCGCTACGCTCAAGCCTGTAACTATGAGCCCCGGGGGCATTACCTCGGGCAGTATTGGCCTGCCGTCTCAGGGCTTATTGCTACATTATTCCCATTAGCATACTATACAATGCCAATGGAATGTTGGAGAATCTTATTGAGTCTAACTACTGAAAAATGTAAAGTAGATGGACTCTGTAAGCCTATATCTTTACTTATTGTTTTAAACTGTGAAAGGTGTTTCCTAAAGGAACTTTTTTGTGGGTTTTTTTGCAGGAGACGTTAGGAAATAAGGTGGGGGAAATAAGGGAAGGGACACCTACTACAGATATAGAGGGGCAGGTAGACAGGGGAATATTTTGAGTGTGTGTTCATTTTAAGGTAGGGGGCAGTGCTCTCATCCTCCTTGATTACTGCCTCGAAAGCACTTTGAAACTGCTCCCCCCTTCAGAGTGGTGTGTTGCAGTATATACACAGTATTGTTGTCTTGGAAACATATGGATCTACAGCTTCTTTTATGGCTTGCAATTTAGCTTGTAGGCTTCTCTGCCGAACAGGAGTAGCCTGTGTAGTTGTAGTATTGGCTGAGGAAGATGAGATAGAGAGCGTACTACTTCCTGAGACGGGAACAGCCTTTCTGAGAGCATTCTAGTGGTTGGATTTAGTGTGACGGCGCATGGAGGTGTTCCCATAGGAGTACTGGCCTGGTTGTCCGCAACTGAGTACAAAGTGCATTTCACCTTGGTAAACTTAGCCTTTGGTACACCCGCAAAGGTAGTAAAAATCTGCCACACATGATTCTCTCTGGGTGATAAAGTAGCCATTTCCTACACTTCATCTTCCTTGTCCTCCTGATTGTTTTTTGCATGATTGTGCTTCTCCCACACACTCTGCTTCTTCATACCCACAGCCATCTTCACTACACACAACAAAGAACTGACTATCCTGTAACCCTGTACACTTCAGCTCCTCCTCCACCAACCACAAAACCGGATTGGATAGACTCCCAAGGTCCATTTTACATGCCTGGATGGCAAGTGCAGGTCCGCAGATTACCGTGGTGTCCACCTGCACACCTTCACACCTGTTCTTTCCCTATAAAAAAGCTCCATATCAACTTTAGACCCTCTATCAAATAACCCGAAATCTGTTTTCCAGACTTTTTTCACACTGTGCTGTCTGCAGTCAGTGGTGATGGGCAGCCCCTTAATAAAACCGCAGAACAATTTGCAAAAACATTCTGAGGGGGGCATATCATATTTTGCAAAGTTTGGTGAGGATTCGTCTGAGGGTGGAGGACAAAGTTATAGCCGCCCAAAAAGTGCTCTTTCTATGAGTGGAGCAACTTAACCAAAACTACAGGGCCCCTACCGCAGGCTCTGCAATAATTAATAAAAACAATGTGAAGTAAACATGTATATCATTTGAAAAAAGTTTATTTTCAGGTGGGCATAAATATGAATAAGACTGAAGTGTTGTGGGGGAGGGAGAGGTGTGAGCATTCTGAGAGCTAACACGTGGACAGTGTCTCATGCTTAGTGCTTTGTCAAGGCTCAACAATGAATAACCACTGTTTTGATTGACCTAACACTTTCAACAATCATAATAATTTTGAATCGTGTGTTTATTTCTAGCCTTTTTTATTTCCATTCTCTTGTTAGGTTATCCTAATAACATCGACTTGTATCCTTTTCAAACTGGATGCCATAGATCAGGTTCCTT
Source organism: Ambystoma mexicanum (assembly GCF_040938575.1). Classification (NCBI taxonomy): domain Eukaryota; kingdom Metazoa; phylum Chordata; class Amphibia; order Caudata; family Ambystomatidae; genus Ambystoma; species Ambystoma mexicanum. Next base: position 531,025,998 of record NC_090926.1, read on the forward strand.
TCATGGTATTACTTTGGTGTGTGCACAAGAGTCTAGCCTAATAGCTGTTGCTTAAAGCGAATGTTGCATATTCTGGACTCTTGTGCATCAACTATGTGTTCATTGACAATCTGTACATCTCTGAAATCATTGTTCCTACATGGAAATGATACAATGTTTGGTTTCAATTGAAAAGCTATCAACAAGGGGCACACGCCAATATTTCTGCTAACAAACATCTCATTTGTACTGGATGGATCTTCTGTTGACCTGTGCTGCCTCTGGAAATTCAAGGGCAGAGGTCATGGCCTTCTATGGCCATATCCATGTCATGCACAATCTGTCCAGCCGCAGGATCTCACTCCTGGATATTTAAAATGTACAGAGGGAAGTCTCATTCCCAGATGAACAGCATGCTGTGAATCATGAAATCCACAAAAGCTACAAGCAACTGGGCTGAAATACTGACAACCATCGAGTTAATGCTTTGAAATATGATTTGTCAACACCTAATTTGCCATGTACCAGTTTCACGTCATTATGCCTAAGTGTTTGCTCTCTGTAACTCTCGAGCAATCCTACTTACCCTGTAACTAAGACACGTTCTTGCTCTGTGTAACCCACGAGCAATCCTACGTACCCTGTAACTAAGACACCTTCTTGCAACAGCTCCTCCATGCCCTTGGGCTGTAGTACGCTTTACAAATACAAAAAATAAATAAAATTAAAAGTTGCTGAGTACAAAAAGTGGCACTTCAGATGTTTGATGGGCGTTAGTGAGTGAGTCAAGAACAATTCCAATTATCCAAGCAGGGAAATGGAAAATAAATGGAAGCACCCTGCTGACGTGTGTGACTTTCCTGGGGCTGTGTTTGGGCCTGTATGCAAATGTTATTCTTGAGATGAAAGCCTATGCCCCTGCTTGCAACTGCTAGTTATTGTCTTCACATGGTTTCCGTCTGTATGTATACATCAGACTAGTTTCAGTGCTTTTTCTTTCATAGTTTTGAATATTATGATAGTTTGCATAGAAAGTGTTATTTCCCTTGCAGCATAACAGGGATTTACACGTCCAATAATGGCAGCAACCAGTGTGAATTTAATGCGTTTTGTAATCGGGCGCCTCCTGAAGTATTCTTACACTTCACTGCTCCTTCATTGAAAACCATAAGCCCTTGCAATAATAACAACGAAAACAATCTTTTTCACAGGTAGCCCAGCAAGATAATTGTGGTCTTGGGGTTTTGGATATTCAGCATGTAAAATTGTTGGTTAAGTAATTGCTACCTAGAAGCAAGGATGATACACCACGTTTAACATGTTTGTGTTTTAATGCGCTCTTAAATTTCATAATGCGCTATTTGAATTCTTACATTTTCTTGCCTGCTGATTTAAAAGAAAAACTTAAACATTCACAGAGGGTACATTTCTATCTTCAGTAAACTTTAAATAAAATTCAAAGGTTAATGGCAATGATTGCCACATACCAATGTTCCAGACTCTATTAATATCCCTGACTGTCTGCGAAATGTGTTATATTGAAGATGTTTATATTGCACATCGCCCATTGGCATTGGCTCATAGTGGTGTATGCTGGTCTGCTGTATGGTGCATTGACTCTGGCATTAGACAGTCACAGACGATAGTCTGATTACATGATTGGAAGGGTTTGGCTGGTGTTTGTCCTAAGTGTTGTCATAATGTCCTTTTCTCTCTGCAGTTGCATCTTTGCTCTGTGGGGTTCCGCAGGGCTCTGCCCTGTCCCCCACACTGTTTAATATCTACATCCAGTCTCTTATCGCTCTGATCCGCTCCCATGGCTCTAGATGCTACTCGTATGCTGATGATACTCAGACTTGGTTCGGCTTGATTTACTTCATCCTGCCAATGCCACTCAGTTGCAAGATTGCCTTTCTGCTGTGGGATGCTGGATGAGCGGGAACTGGTTAAAACCTAATGGAGATAAGACTGGGGTTATGGTTGTGGATGCTGACACTGTTCCTTCTCTTTGCACAAAGTCCTTCTGGCCATCTGTGTTGGGTTCTTTTCCTGTGGCAGTTCTGACTGTTAAAAATCTTGGTGTTAAAATATTGGCATCTCTCTCTATGGCCTCTCAGATTGGTTTGGTCTGCCAGGCTGCCCATCTTCAACTAAAAATACTCAGGAAAGTTTTGCCCTACCTCCTGCTCCACCTGCGCGCTGCAGTAGTCTCTGCCCTGGTTATTAGCAGGAATGACTACTGTAACTCCTTATATCTGGCTCAGCCATATTATTTAGTTCATCGTTTACAGGTGCTACAAAACTCTGCTGCTCATCTTGCCACTAGCACTCCGTACCGGGAGCATATCTCACCCATTCTCAGGTCTCTCCATTGTCTCCCAGTGGCCAAGTGTATGTCATTCAAATCCCTTGCTTGGTCCATAGGGCCTTCTATACTACTGGTCCAGAATACCTGCAGTTGAAATTCCGCCCTTATGTCCCTGCTTGTGTGCTATATTCTGGGTACCGCCCCCTTTTGGCTGTCACCAGAGTTTGCCGTGCAACAATGGGATGCCGCTCCTTCTCGGTTAGAGCCGCCATGTCCGATTCATACACACTTTAGGAAAGCTCTGAAAACTTTACTTCTCTAGTCCTTCACATAGTGGTATCTCGGTTTAAGTCATAGCGCCAGGTTGCCGTTTTGGTGTTGGTTGCAGTGTAACTCGGTACGAAAACTGTTCACATAATTTAACAATGTCAGATGATGCACAGTGTGATTTTGCTATCAGCTGCCCCAATGTAATTGTGGTCCTATGTGTGCCTACAGGGATTTTCCTATAGAGTGATTTCACTCTATTGTTAACTTGTGACCTAATGCTGCCTGTTGCAATATATCTTCCCCCAAAGTGCTCTAGGACCAGAAGATGAACACTGACCGATGCCAGGAAAACAAGATCGTTTGCCTTAGGATTTATAACAATTATTCTAGGAGGGTTGTGCCTCTACCAGGATGTTGGCTGTTTAACATTGAATGGATTCCCCATATGCTCATGGAGGTCACAACCTACCTCTCCCTGTACTAACATATTTACATTCTGCATTCTAGAGTATGCATACCAACACATCCACCCGCACATTGCAATGGAACACCGCTCTCAAAAGACATCCAACATGAGAATGCTACACGTCTCCAACCAGATTAAAATAGCATTTCCAATCAGCTCATCCTTGCACTACTCACAGCAGAGTCTCTGCTCTGGACACGGGTACCACAACTGCTCGCAAACCACATGTAAACTGACACACACACCGTGCCGAGGGACTTCCAAACTGCACACATAATCTGAACAACCAAGCTAACTTGCATGATGCCTCTTTCTCCACTAATCCGCCACAGACCCCCTATCTTTCTGATCTCGGGGTCATCTTCGACTCCACACTCTCCTTCTCTCCTCATATATCTGACGTCTCTAAGAAGTCACACTACCAGCTGCACCTCCTCAGAGGTATTCTTCCCTTCCTCTCCTTCCCCCAGAAGCTCACTGTCTCCCGAGCCCTGGTTCTCTCAAGGCTGGACTACTGCAACAGCCTCTATCTTAATCTGCCTGCCTCCACTCTCCGCCCTCTGCAACTTATCCAGAACAGAACTGCGAGACTTGTCCTTGGCCTCAAGCCCAGGGACCGTATCTCTCCAGGACTGAAATCTCTTCACTGGCTCCCAGTGGCTGCGAGGATTAAGTTCAAAACCCTCTGCATTGTCCACAAGGCTTTCTGGGGCCTGGGGCCTAAATACCTTCAACTCTCTCTTCCTAAATATCTTCCTTCACGAGCCCTTCGCTCATCCGTCTCCAACTCCCTCATGGTCAGCCGCTTCTCTAAGCAACGAGCTGGGGGTAGATCTCTCTCCGCAGCAGGGGCCTCCCTCTGGAACAGCCTTCCTGCCTCCCTGAAACTTGAGGAGAACCATCTCCGGTTCCGGAAGCACCTCAAAACCTTCCTCTTCGCTTCTGCCTTCTCTCTCCCTCTCCCCTGCTAAACCTTCTTAACTCCCCACTGAATTCTGCACTAAACCTGCATCTGGGCCACTCTCAGCGACCTCGGTCCAGGGCCCAGCCACTCTCCACTTGCACTGCCTCCCTGGCTCCCCCTGCACTGTGGGACTGTCACTGTATCCCTACAGCCCCCTTCCCAGCACTTCCCAGCACTTGCTCTGCACTTACCTCGCACTTGCCACCAGCTGGCCCTTTTTATTTATCATTTATTATTTATTTTTTATTACGCTACTTACCTTGTACTGCACTTTCCCCCCACCTCCTCCCCCTGCACTTTCTCCTTTTCCCCTTACCTCTGCACTTGCGCGATCTGAATGACACCTGGCCTAGTAGGATCGTTTGTCTGTCTTCCCCTTGTTTCCCTCCCTCCCTGCCTCGTCGCGCCTTGAAACACTTGTGTATAGGCGCGTTACAAATACCATATCATATCATATATCATATCATATCTTCGAGAGTAGCACGAGTCCCTGCCTATGGCAGCGGCATGCAGTGTACCACCCAATGACATAGCATACCATATTGGCAGTGCATGCATCCTGATTACTGTGGTGTTCTACTATGTTTGGCTGATTTGGTGTGGAGTCTGCTAGCGCTGCTGCCTACAGTGAAGACACAGGCAGTGCATGTGTGACTTCAGTTTCAATAAAGGAAAGGCATGTAAGTATTTTTAAGTACGGGTCAAGAGGTACCACTAGAGGAAATATTGAAGTCTTCTGTAGGATGCAATTGATCACAATGTTGGAAAGGTTACAGCCTCACACCTAGATTTCTGGGAGGATGATCATTATTTCATGAATACAAATTACTATATTTGAGGGTCACGATAAAGTCACTCCTGTGTAAAGTGAATGAGTTAACATCTTCATTGAATAAATGCCCATATAGTCGCTTGAAATGTGGTTCAAATGTGTCAGTGCAGGATGTGTCATTTTCCTCTACCAGAACACTTCCGTTTGATGTCTACTTGTCGCAGGTGAACATAAACAGCAGCAGATAGGCTATTATGTATTAAGATTCCTTAAATATGACTTCATAGGCTATCTGACTTTCCCTCTCCTCTATACCAGTTGCTATACGATAGCCTGCTTGTCTCATTTGTGTATCTGACTCTGCGGTGTCTGACTATGTTTGGCACCTAACTGACTTATGTGCTAGCGCCGTGATAACTCTGGGTTTGGGAGCTGCTAACAAATATGATCAATACATAAATCAATACCTATGGATGTGAACATAAAATATGTTAGCACCCAAAGCGGTGCTGGTTTGTGCCCCCATTGACTTAGAGGTGGGCCTTCACCAATGGAAAGGCTAGCCCGCCACCTCGTCTCTGTGAAGCCCCCATACATGAGTGCTACTGCTCCAGCTTAATCAAAGCCCACGTTCCACTCGCTAAGGCCAGCTCTCCTGTCCCACATCCCCTCTGCGCTCACCTCGTTCCTCGCCTCCAGCTGGCCTTGTCTCATATCTCACTCCTCCCTGACTCTCTACCTATGCTCTTTATGGGTCCAGCATTCTTCTTCCATGGGTCCTGGCTCTTTCCCCATGTCGCCTCGTTGCAGGTCCTTCCTCGGTGTGGCTGGCACGTGCTCATGTCAACACGCTTTCTCGTCATTCTTCTCCGCTACTTAGCTCTTGACTTGACTCATGACTCCCATCACTCCTGTGTGCTTGTCGGCACTTACCAATAGCTTTAAGCCTAAAAGCTATTAGCTATAAGCTATGAGCTAATAGCTATAAGCCTTAGCTGAACGTATCAGCACAATTGCGCTCATTAAGGACCTCACTTTGCTCTGGTTTCTATCTTTGGCCCAAGGCGGTTACTAGCCAGTACAGCCCCCAACTCGGGTACCATTCCATATGTACTGAATTCGATCACAGAAAACGGTATAAGTGTAATTTACAAAGGCACTTACAATGTGATGTAAAAATGCAATGGGTTCCCATTACAGAACACACCATTCGAGGGTCTCGGCAGTGCATTTTATTGACAGCTCGGAAATGGTATGCAAGAGGAATGCAGACAGCGCTTCTTTATCCTTGCATGCTACAAAAGTCAAATGCACCCGCCTGGCCCATCTACTATTGTGGTGCAAGAGTAATTATTTCACTATGGAAGCACTAGCAGTACACCATGTTCTGATTGTGTGCAGACAGGTGAATAGCAGCAACCCCTTCTTCATGCCATTGCACAATGAGTGGTATTTTGCAAACAGAGGTCATCACCTCCTACCCTAAGGGTTTAGATGTACCCAGATGAAGGTTTTACGTTGGACTAAAATCCTTTTTGAAATGGAGATGAACACGGCCATGTGTGGTAATGTTAACAAAGCTGCCTTTAAGAAACAGGACTTCAGGAATGTATGACCATGAACTCACTTCGCACATATTAACTACAATTCTTTATTTGGCAAATGAGAAACCTCTAACTACTGCTGACAGGCGGGTTATTGGTCATGCCGCATATTAATACAATTCTTCTACAGAAATGTTGAAGCTGCAGCAGAGTGGTTATCTACCTGTGTCTCCTATGCAGGGTGGATGTGCTTTTAATGCAAGCCCTCCCCAGACATGTTCAGATTCGTTAATGTGGGGTGTCTGCTCTTTAGAAGTAGCTCTTTGCTCTCCAAAAGTTAAAGACACCCTGTTTTCTTAAAATCCTGGCCAGATTGAGGTCATAAGGAGTTTTCTTTGCAAATGTAATAATACCCTCGTGTAACCTACTGGATTCTGTGAATAGAAATGGTTGATCATTGTATAAAGTACACATTGTCCACTGCTAAAAACGATAAACGAATATTTCATATTACTGCACATTACATTTTATCGTTGGACATCAGATATGCCCTTGTGTCGACAGCTTTCTTTGGACCTTTTAAATGCACTTAGAAGCTTCAACTACAAATTGATGTATGAAGATGAACATTGTATGTCTGCATCTTTGCTGAGATGCATAAGCTGTCAAAATAAATATTATAATCGATGTCTCTTAGACACCCAAGGTGCCTGATATCAATATCATACAGAGTAACCTGAAACCATAATGTATACATTTGGATACTGCTTGAGCTGGCTTCACTTAATTGCTGAGCTCATGGCCTAAACACGGCATGCCAGCTGTGAGGCTTCCAGATGCCGCATTGGGAGAGAATGCGAGTGAGGGCTGCTCCTATGGTGGCCTACCACTCACTCTGGTTGTGTGTTGCTCCCCATGGAGAAACCACAGCCAGAATAGCCATGGCTTTGAATAGCCATATGTGGGTGCATTCTTGACATACATGGTTATGTATTCTGTGTGATGTGTATAATGCTGGCATTCCACTTCATAATGACATGCACAGATATAAATACCCTCGGGTAACTTTATGGACAATAGTATCGAAATATAATACTTTGATATATCACTTGGGTAGAGATGAAAAATATGACTCCCATTCAGAGGCCATGTGCTTCATTAACACATTGGGCTTAATTGGCTTGAAAGACCCTACTGCAAAGATGGATCATAGATGCTGTTAACCTTTTTCAGCACACAGTAGGCAAATGTAGGAAACTTTGCTGTAAACTCCCTGCCCCACCTTCATTTTTGGCAAAAGGAAATGTTGTTTTGCAACTCTAAGATGTATCATAGATATTATTAAATGCACCGCACATGTATACCTGCTGTAAGGGCAGTCTTATTATTTTGCATTGATTTTGTTGTTGTTGTGTGCATAGTATTATGTTTTGTATTTTTAATGTTGCCAATCATGCCACTCTATTGGCAACATTAGCGTGCATTACAACACTCAGTACCCAGACATACAATCTAAACGTAAACTATGGAGCAGGGCAAAACCTTGATTTCAATATACTACATTGACATTCTCATTATGGGGTGCGTGTAGGCACTGACACACTTGCAGGGTTCTGGAATATTTAGGAGCCCTAACAGTGATGAGTTTGTTAATTCATTAATTCACAAACGGCTCGCCAAAATGTGTATAAAAAGTGGTGGTGGGCCCATACCGTAGAGGTGTTCACTATACACGAGAACAGATTCATGTCCGAATCATCTAAAACTTTCAATGTGCCCAGTCTGGACCATCTTGTGCTGGCATTAAGTTGCATCACCTTCTGCCTTTTATATAGAAAGTATGTTTATGCTAATGAGGGGATACAGCAGTGGCGTAACACAAGATGTGGGGGGCCCCCCTGCAAGCCATGCTGAGGGGGCCCCCCAACTCAGCAACAAATCAAGGGTCGCGCCACACTCTGGCCCAGCCTAGATTATCACACTTGCGCAATACGCACAAAAGTGCTGCTGAACGGATATGCCGCACACTGCACTAGGAGAAAGATCACACATATGTGTTTTAATATAACATACAGCACACTGTCTGAGAAAAAAGCCAGAGTGTTTGCAATTGTTTTATAGGGTAACACCAATCCAATAGATGCAAATCACCAACAGTGCACAGGAACATTAAAGCTTTGCTATTAAAAATGCCAGGCCACAATGAAAACATGTCCAACTGGCTGCACAAGGTAGACCAGTGTCGCCATGTAATAACAATATAGTAAAGCTTGCCAGGCCACATTTAGACATATCTAGACTGGTTGCACCAAAATCGCAGTCGAAGCAATAACACTCATCAAGAATAGAACCCACATTCAAACCTGTGTCTCTGTGGCCTCTAACAACACAGCCAAACTCTTTAAAATCTGAAAAGAACTGGTAAATCCTGTTGAGGTCTTTACATCTCCTGTTCCCTCCCAGGCCCACTGTATGGCTCTGTCATCTCACTTCTATGCTAAAACTCAGGACATCCTGTCCTCCATCTCCTCTTCCTCTCCCTCTTCCTCTCTCGGCCCCCCTTTGGCCATCTCTACCTCTCTTCCTCCTTTCTCCTCTTTCGCTCTGACAACACCTGACGAGGTTTCTAGACAAGTCCGATCTATGAAAGTGTCATCCAAACAGGTGCTCTCCTGCTCCACCAGAACCATCAAGAACCATATTGACACCCTCGCTCCAGCCTTGACCGATTTCTGTAATCACTCTTTCCCCTCTCCCGTTAAGCACTCCCTTATGCACCCACTCCTCAAGAAGCTTTCTCCCGATCCTGCCTGCCCGGCAAACTATCGCCCAATCTCCATCACACCTTTCCTGGGCAAACTGTTGAAAAAGCTGGACATCTCCCAGCTTACTCTCCACACAGAATCTGTTGGTTGTCTCCATGACCACCAGTCTGGCTTCAGTGCCAGGGACACGGAAACTGCTGTCCTGAACACCTGTGAAGTTCTGCTCAATAACCTTGATTCCAGCCTTCCTTCTGTCCTCATCCTCCTTGATCTATCCTGTGCTTTCGACACGGTCAACCATGCCATTCTGATCAATCCTGATCAATCGACTCCATGAGAACCTGGGCATCATGGATCAGGCCCTTGAGTGGCTGACCTCCTTCCTCTTGGACTGCCCCTCCCAGGTCCAACTTGGTCCCTTTCTCCCCGCACCATCCTCTTACTCTGGTTTTTCAACCTCTATGTGGCCCCTTTGACCCACCTGATCTCTACATTCTCCTCTTACTTCAGTGTTACGCGGATGACACTCTGCTTTCCTTCAGGCTCCCCTCAGACTCCTCTCATCTCTGGCTCATTCCCGACTGTCTATCCACGATTCAGGATTGGTTTGCCTCCAACTATCTCTGCCTTAATGTCAGTAAAATGGAGATCCTTCTGATTAGACTCCTTCCCCTGCTTTCCCTCTCTCACTCTGGCCGCCCACCTTGGACCATCTTTCTTCGCCTTCCTGTGAGGCAAACAACACTGGTGTCATTTTTAACTCCACTCTCTTTCTCTCCTCACATCTCAGACGTTGCCAAGAAGTCCCACTACCAGCTGCTCCTCCTCAAAGGGACTCTTCCCTTTCTCACTTTCCCCCAGAAGCTCACTGCCTGCAGAGCCCTGGTTCTCTCTAGGCTGGACTACTGCAATAGCCTCTTTCTCAATCTGCCTTCCTCTACTATCCAGCCCTTGCAACTAATCCAGAAAAGGACTGCACAACTTATCATTGGCCTCAAGCACAGGGACCGTGTCTCTCCAGCCCTGAAATCTCTCCACTGGCTCCCAGTTGCTGCAAGTATCAAGTTCAAGACCCTTTGCATTGTCCACAAGGCTTTCTAGGCCTGGGGCCGCACTACATCCAACGCTCTTCCAAAATATCTTCCTTCTCAAGCCCTTCGCTCAGCTACCTACAACTCCCCAAGGGTTCTCCAGGAAGAGAGTGGGGGGTAGATCTCTCTCCTCTACAGGTGCCTCCCTCTGTAATAGCCTCCCTGCCCCTCTCAAGCTTTAGGAGACCACCTGAAGTTCTGGAAGCAGCTCAAAACTTTCCTTTTCTCCTCTGCTTTCTCTCTCTCTCCCTCCCCTGCTGGCCTACCTGACCTACCTGTCTGCTGTAACGACTGGTTGCTTGGCTACCTTCAGAGTCTCACTGAGTCGAGACTCTTTCTTGATCAGTCACCCTTGCACTGCCTCTGGTCCTACCATGCACGTAGGGGCTGTAACTGTAACACTACAGTCCCTTGTTCTCCTTGCACTACCCAGAGCTGTGCTGCCCTGACAGAACCTACTCGGAGCCTTGCTGCCCTGTTTTCCCCCTCCCCTCTCCCTTGCACTTCCCCCGTCCCTTTCCCCTTGTGCTTCTTGTTATCGCACTTGCACGATCAGAATGACACACTGCCTAGTAAGATCGTTTGTCTTGTCCTCCTTCTTTCTTCCATCCCTTGCCTTGCCGCGCCTAGAAACACTTGTGTGCAGGTGCATTATAAATGACTTATATCATATCATTTGATCACAGATGCCCAGAAAAATATACAATGCTGCAGTAAGAAACGGCTGACTGGCAGCACCCAAATGGCAGTCTAGCCAGGTAATTCACTTAGCAGGACTGCTTTATCATAAATGCCCCATTAAAAAAAAGTCAGACCAAACTGAGGAATGACTAGACTGGCTGCACCAAAAGTCCTCTCTAGCCACTAATACCACATATCATGCCTGCTTAGCATGGACATGGACAGCCATTATAATTTTTCGTATAATCATGCCTCCCCACACATCCCCTCTCCCACCCACCCCAACCTCCAAAATCACTCCTTGGCCCAGAATTACCTCCACGTCCCTCTTCCTTGCCCCAGAGCTTACGGTTGAGGCTCCTTGCCTCATAGGTAAGTACTGGGATGAGGAACAGTGGGACTAGGAGTAATGAAGATTATAGGTAGCTAAATCAAGCATAATTCCATATACCTCTACCTCATCCCAGTACTTGTGTATGAGGCAGAGTGCTTTATACACAAGTACTGTCTCATACACACTGGGACGAGGAAGAATAGGGCTAGGAGTAATGAAGATTACCAATAAGTAATCCAGGCATTAAACACAAGTATTGGTGCAACACCATTGAGTTGACTGGGATTCAGCACACCCCCCCCCCACTGAAATGTTGGGCTATGTTGACCAGACCTGGCTGACCTTCAGAGCAGTTGCCAGACAGAAAAGGACACAGCTGTTAGACGGCACCTGGGTTTCTCTGTTAACAGGAACCCACCAATTACTAAAATAAAGCAATTCACTGTTAGTACCTGCATTCAAATGCCAAATTTTTTAGGCAATTGAAATTGTGATGTGGGTTTAATACTTGCATGCCAGGGGAGTGATTGGAAGGGTAGAGAGGGAACAGGAGACCACTCATTCTCACAGCAGTCCATAAGTGGGTGCTTTAAACCTTAAAGGAGAGAGTTAACTGCTTGTAACATTATTGAAACTGCACTAGAATAGTCTCATAAAAATGCATAAAGAAATTAGACGACCAAACAAATAAATTTGCCCCTCCCCACCGCCCATGAAGTTGGCACCCCTCCCAACATTTGAAGGGTCAGCCCCCAAAATGTAGGTTTTGTTGCACCCCTGAACACAAGCACACATACCATACACCATATACACACACGCACACCCAGCCATCCATACATTTAAGTGTGCATTCTTTCACCATACTGGCACACCCAGGCAGCCATCCAAACATTTAAGTGTGTACCCTTCCACCATACAGGCACACCCAGGCAGCCACCCATAAAATTACATGTGCACCCTTTCACCATACAGGCACACACACCCAGGCACCCACCCATACATTTAAGTGTGCAACCTTTCACCATACACTCACACAGGCAGCCACCTATACATTTAAGTGTGCACCCTTTCACCATACAGGCACACCCAAGCAGCCACCTGTATATTAAAGTGTGCACCCTTTCACCATACACTCGCACAGGCAGCCACCTATACATTTAAGTGTGAACCCTTTCAACATACACTCACACACGCACACATCATGGGTTTGAGGGGAGCCCTAACACTTAAAAAAGAAATTGGGCCTCATTACAACTATGCCGGACTGTAAACAACGGTGCTCGTAAGCTCACCGGCACTGTTGTTTCTGGGTCGGCATATCACAGCTCTGTGGGCGGTTGCCGTCCTGCCGGGCAGTGCGGCACCCACCCGCATAGTTTTCACAGAAGCACTGGCACCATTATTAACGGTGCTGGTGCTTCTATGGTCCCCATTCCAATAGAGTCCGATAGGACTTTATGGAAATGGGGACTTACCGTTTGCCGGCGCCTGACTTCCCAGACCGCCGGGGTTGTAATCCCCTGGTGTTACTGGGAAGTCGGGTGCCGGTAAATCATTACGGGTCTGGCGGCAACCTGCTGGTAGCAATGGCACGGTTGCCGCCAAACCAGTAATGAGGCCCATCATTTCTTTTTGAAGTCACTCTGACTTCATAAAGAAATTATTTTTGTTACAGAAAACATGTTCTAAGAGACTGTTCGTCTAAAGCGTCTGAACAGCTTGCTCTGCCTCCTTGGGTTTTCATCTAGCAGTATTATGCCGCACTGAAATACCGCTGCTATTGTTCACATGCCGGTTCGAACAGTACACAGATGTTCAGTCAGATTTCTTTTTGGAAAGTACAAGCTGTTTTGTAAAGGAATTGTAAATATGTTTACAGCTGATTTGGAAAAGCGAGTTTTGAAGTTGGTTTGCTCTTTTGATCAGCCGGGGATTTCTCCAGCTTCTATGCTTTGCAGCAGCAGCAAAGACCCTTTGCAACCTTTGAACTGCAGTCATGAGGACTCACCTATTTCACCTGTACCAGACTAATGGCCATCGCGGAAGTGGTCATGATTCAAACTCCCCACCCTGCACCCCAGTACGTGTAGTGTGAGTAACAGTAATCGGGGTCCATCTCTTTCACCCTCAGCACATCAATGAAACATCCTGTAAGTGGTTCTCTTTCCCGGTCATTTCCGCAGTATGTGTCTTTTAAATTAGAGTACTCGAAGGTAACATATATAACCCATAAACGAATAACAGTGTGGAACTCGTAATGGGTCACCTTCCTGCCCACAGTGTGCGTATTTTGAACATCAGGGACCAGGGGCAACTTCATTTACCCATAGCAGGCTAATCATCAGCAAGTGGTCATGGGTGACCCTCCTGAACACACTGTATGTCTCTTGAGTGGCAGTGGCGTTGTCCATCTCAGATTCCGATCACACTCGAAGTTCTTCCTGTGGCTTCTGATGACTAGAAATAATATGTTATGGCAGACAACGGTGCTGGAAAGCTTACCAGCACCGTTGTTTCGAGACCAGCAAAGTACATGTCGGGTGGGTGGGTCTGACTTGCCGGGTGGAACGGCACCCGCCCCCAGACTTTCACAGAAGCACCGGCACCGTTATTACCAGTGTCTGTGTTTCCATGGACCCCATTTCCATAGAGCCCTATGTGACTCCATGGGAATGGGGGAACAACATATTACCGGTGCCTGACTTTCCAGCCGCCAGGGTGGTAATACCCTGGTGTTACCGGCAATCCAGGCGACGGTAACTGTTTATGGGTCTGACGGCTACCTGCCAGTTTTACCGGCATGTTTACCGCCGGACCCATGATGAGGCCCAATGTGTGTACTTATGAGTTAATTAAAACATTCAAGCAGTCATTCGTCCTGAGCTTGCTGTGCTTATAGCCTCACTGATACGATATGATATGACATTTATAATGCGCCTATACACAAATGTTTCTAGGTGCAACAAGACAAGGAGGGGGAAACAAAGGGAGGGCAAAACAATGATCTTACTAAACCTTGTGTCATTCAGATCACGCAGGCGCATGGAGGGGGGCAGGGCAGAAGTGCAAGAGGGGGTAGGGGGAGTGGAGACGTGCACAAGGGAGGGGAGAGGGGGATGTACAGGTAAGAGAGTGCAGTCAACGGGTGGCTAAGTGCCTGTAATCAGGGGGTGCAGCCAGTGTGTGGCTAATAAGGGCAGAGAGTGGGTGGAATGTACGGTTACAGATACAGACCACAAGTGCTAGGGGGGCCAGGAGGCAGTGCGAGGTGCAGATGGACAGGCACCTGGTCCCAAGCTCAGAGGGTGGCCAGCTAAGCCAGGTGCCTGGAACAGATGGGTCATCAACATGGGAGAGGAAGCAGTAAAGAGGAAGCAAAGAGGAAGGTCTTGAGTTGCTTCCAGAAACCAAGATGGTTCTGCTCAATCTTAAGGGAAGCAGGGAGGCCGTTCCAGAGGGAGACCACAGCCAAAGAAAGAGATCTGCCCCCAACTGTCTGCTTGGAAAAGCGACTGACCCTCAGATCGTTGGAGGTGGAGGAGCAGAGAGCTCGAGAAGGGAGATACTTAGGAGCAGAGAGTTGGATGTAGTGCGGATCCAGGCCCCAGAAAGCCTTATGGACAATGCAGAGGGTCTTGAACTTGATCCTTGAAGCCACTGGGAGCCAATGAAGAGATTTCAGAAATGGAGAGATATGATCCTTGGGCTTGAGGCCAAGGACAAGTCTCGCAGTCCTGTTCTGGATGAGTTGTAAAAGGAATGCTATTGATTATGATTTATTCAAATCCATCCAGCCCGTTCAGAACACTGACATTGCATGTCGTATGTCGATATTCTCATATGATGCTTTGCCATACTTGAGCTGGCGATAAAGGAGGCCTTGAATGAAAGCGGCTAGACACACCAGGAACTGACTTTTCTATCCCTGACATTCACAGATGTTTTTATAAAAGCAACTTATCTTCTGCCTCTGAGAGAGCCCATGTTACTGTTTGTTCCTGCGCATGTAAGTCTGTTTCTTAGTCATGGTTAAAGAAAAGTAATGCTGGTTGAATGTTGCTGATTCATCATGGAATGCAAACACGTAAAGCCATGATTCACAATGTATGTATGTTCTGCATGTCTTGCCTTCACCTCTCTGACAATAGCATCATTCATACTGCGTATAAACTAACAAAGGAAAGATACTTTTTATTAGAAACCTCATTCAATGTGTCATTTTTTGCAAAACGAAATCTCCATTTTAGAAAGGCTTTCATAATAGAGTTTAACGTTGTTCTGGGATCCTACATTCTTTTCATGCTTAGAGCTTATTACTTGAATGAGTCCAACATATTGTTGAGACTGCTTACACTGACCACCAGCAGATTGTCTCCATTGTCACAATGTTGGCACGTTATGCTACATTGTGGATGGGTGGGATGGAGCTGTTGTTGTTGGAAACCAATAACCTAGATGCCATGAATAGAAACTGCGAGTAGTTATTGCTCTGTCAGCCTTACAATCCATAATGGAAGACATTACATTTCAGTTTTTTGTCCTGAGAACATCAAAATGGCCCCATTTAAGTATAGTCTCGACTAACAGACACAGAGAATAGAATGAGAGCTGGAAGATGTCACATAGAATGTTGACTCTAAAACAAGTGTTGTAGTGCACTTTGTCAAGCCGTGAAACATTTGTAAACAAATAAAGTTATTAATAAAGATATTTGAGAGGTGGTGAAGAAGAATGTGTTGGGTCGTTTGATGTGCAGAGTGACACTTGGAAATTTGTTCCAGCTGCCTTTCTCCTAGATTGCCTTGCCCATCTCATATAAACTATGAAAGAAAAGCTATAATTGCAATTTGGTGGCTATGTAAAGTATTTCAGCTCTCTGCAGGAGCCGTTTCCCTCTCGCAGCATGGTTCCCCACATCATCATGGTGAGCATGCACTGAGGTGATCGGACATCGTGGGCTCCATTCCAGAGAATTATTATTCTCCAGATACCTGCCTGTGTGTGTGTCTGAAGGCCTTATGCAAGGGAGTTTTTATTTTTTTATTTTTTGCAATATAAAGATGGGGTAATCCTCTGAAAGTAGGATCTGATAATCTTTTCAATCTTTCATAATTCTCCATCCCACACATACAGTCACATATAAATCTTTAGTTTGATGGTCTCCTGACATCCTCAGCAGCTGCCCTGCATTGCGACTGGGCAGATTCCAAGGTCCCAAGTTCTTTCCTGAACAGCCGCTGAAGCACCAACTTCCAACATCTAGAAGTGGCTTTAATATCAAAATAAATGCAATATCTGGTTATGATATGGTGGCTGCTGAAATTACACAATTATACAACTGCAGGCATTGGATGTCATATTGCCAAGTTGGTGAGGTGACTCCTTCATGAGAGGGCTGGGTGTGTATTAGCTGACTGGCCTGGATGTACCCACAAATACATGTGAGACCTTGACAAGGGAGCTTCTTCTTTGTTTACCCTGTGGAACGCTGACACCTTCTTACAGGGCACAGGAACCCTCCCTGGATGTCTGCTGAAAACGGTGCTACAGAGACAGTCATGGCATGAAAATGGGCCTCTTATATCAGGGTGCTGATTAATAAGGTACTTTTGAAGAACCCAGACAGAGGATGATGGTGGAGTTAGAGTAGCCCAGAGTAGAGGTTTAGCCCAGAGAGTGGTCCACTATCTTGGATTCTGCTGGGGCTTCCCAAACACACTAGTCCTTGCTGCTTGGCTATGACATTAACATGAAAAGGACACTTCTTACAGCAGCCAAAATTGAACTCTTCATAACAGGCGTGATGTGGATCAGTATAATCCTACATACATTGTGGAACCCACCCCTTAGTTCATGCATCTTTGGACTTCAAGACGAGAAGGAGTTACCTGGAATTCTGTTGGGGATACCAATTATATCAAAGTAATTTTCCATATGGTGACTACAGTGATTTACAATAAGTAATGTATTTATTTAGTTGTCTTTTAGTTCACAGAACTTTTACAACTTATTTCATAGAAAAAGGATTGACAATAACATTAACATTACATTTCATTAACATTAATATTTCACAAATTCATTAAGTACAAACCCAGTATCTATACAAAATAAAATTCATCAATCTTTAATAAGACTATTTCTAAATTACAGCAATATGTCTTCATAGCTTTATCGCTCACCTGATGCTATAGTACTACCTTTAGAACTATGCTTGCAAATACCTGCTTCCAATAATGAGGGCACAGTGGTCCAAACTCTATAAAGGGCAATGTGCATTGATTATGTTCAAGCACCAACTCCAAAAGTGATAATACTGTATAAAAGCTGCATTATGTACGTAGTGCTCATAGTTCAACAAGCACTGGAATTACATTTTAGGACAGCCAGTTTACACATTTCTCACAGTTATGAGATTGTTCTCCAACTTGAACATTCAACAATATCGATAGTTTATAGATCATTTCCATTGCGTTCCATATGTTGCTTTCACTGGAAGTTGATATGCACGCATGAGAAGCCTACATTTACGAACAAGCGGATCAGGACAACAAATTCAATGCAATTGAGGGCTTAGATTAAAGTTCACTCATTTGTAAAAAAAATGCTTTCCCAGTCTTTTCGTTTCATTTTAGTCTTGAAGGCATGTTTGATCAATTCAAAACAACCACAGCGACTACGCCAAATAGAACAATCAAGTTCCTTGAAAAGCAGACAACAAGAATTATCGTAGATAGAATTATTGTAGATATTCAACAGGTTACTTTTATCTAGTTGAATTACTTTCAGACTAACATTGCGAAGTAGATCACTTTCGGGTTGTCAAATGTCTTTCAGGTACAATAAACCTCGCTGTTGCAATACAATGGATCTCAACGATTGAAGACCAAGCTCGACTCTGATGTATTGGATAGAGCAAGAGGCAGGCAAGGCCAATACATTGAGCTAAATAAGTGATTCTATTTTATCCAACCAAAGTAGTTTTCCCTAGATAGTGCTACCAATCCATATGAAATGACCTGGGTAAACCATTGCCAATAGATTATTAGAATCTCCTTCAATTAATATCCTGTATAATTATTAACAAATCTCTTCACAAGCATTGTATTTTGCTTTGCATGTCAGCTTTTTTTGACGGTCAGCAAACTATACCCAATCTTGCTACTAAACAGGACCCTGAGGTACTTATAATTGTCGGTATATTCAGTGTTTCTCCAAGATACTTGTATTTGCAATTTGTTAATATTTCTATGGGCAAACAACATTGTTTGGGTCTTTCTTAAATTGATCGTCAAACAGTATTCTTTGGCAAAACAACTCAGCTCTTCAATCATGGATTTTATGCCACTATACATATGATCAATAATGACGAGATTGTCAGCGTATAGGAGAGCAGAGACCATAATGTCTTCAAACTTAGCTGGACAGTTAGCCTTAGTTGACAAACGGCAAATCAAATCGGCTAAATATAGATTAAATAAATGAGCCGCTAGCAGGCATCCCTGCTATATGCCTTTGTTAAATTTAACTCGTTGAGATAATAAACCATTGTTATCAAGGCGAATTTGAATGCTGTTGCTACTACGCAGTTTAATCAATATATCAAGTAGCCAATTAGGTCAGTTCATTTTAGCCAGAATTTAGCAATTTGAGGTACCGTTATTGCTGCCTTCTCCCTTCCCATTGAGCCCTATGGGGGCTCACATGGGAATGGGGAATGGCATTTCAAATGGGGATTTACCGGTCCCGCAAAGGGCTGAATGGACCGGTAAGTTCCCATACCACCACGTTGGTGGCGGTACCGGTATTGGTGCTAGTCATGGCTAATACCACCATGTCTAGCACCAACCTTGGAATGAGGGCCAGAGTTGTGACAGTTCTGTTTGGCTCTAGTTGTTATCGCGTCCAGTCGCCGAATATTGTAAGAGGTACTAGTCCTTGCTCTAAAACCGGATTGGAGAGAATTCAAAAGGGAGTCTGCCTTAACCCAGCAAAGCAAATGTTCTAACACAATTGCTGCAAACAATTTGCTGGTAAAATCCAATATAGACAATTGACGATAATTTTCAGGAATTTCTCTATCACCGGCCTTGAATACAGGGATAAGTATTTTAGTATTTCATGAGACAAAAATACATTGTTCTTTATATACACTCCTGCACAAGGTGAAGATCAATTTGGCCCATATATGTGGGTCCTGTTTAATAACTATGGATGCAAGGCCGTTAGGACCCGGCGTTCACAAATTCATTAAATGCACAATTATTTTGGATAAACTCTCAATGGAGAATTTTAAAGGCCACATTATACTGTTAACACATTGTTTTAGGTACAACACAGTTGTCATGCATAGTCTGTGATATATAAGACACCCACGTGTTCTCTGCCAAAAGATTCAGTGGAAGTTGGTGAGAACTAATTCTAGCCTTATTTAACATCTTCCACACTAATGAGGTGTCACTTTGCTCTAAAGTATGAATCATAATTTGCCATTTCAAATTAATTTTTGCGTGTATACATTTGCACCAATTACGAAACTCATTTGCCAGTTTCTTTTTCTTTGCTTTGTATTCAAATAGGGGTGGATTCCGTTTTTTCAAGCTATGTAGATCTTTCCTATCTGCACGTTTAACCACTAATAACTCCCCATCATTATTTACAATAAAAAGGTAAGCTCCCTGATCATCCCCAGGCCCTATGTGGGATTACCAGTTGGTTGCAAAAGGACTACTACAAATGAGACACTGGTGCCCAGAAACCTGCCACTGCAGTAGACAGAAGTCTACAAGTAATTTCTACAATTCTTCCTAGTTTGGAAGGGCATATGACAGGACTCACCCTGATTTTGAGACACTGGACTGAGTTTCCCAGTGACTGCAAAGCCCAATAAGCAGAACAAACCATGTTTTTCACCCCAAGATGCTTTTTAAGCCAGCTCGACTGTGCTCAACCACTGAGCCACTGTAGGACCTGTGTTGCGGCCTCTGGTACTCTATGTACTTCAAATTTCTTTTGGCCACCTAAACACTGCCTTCATCCGCTAATGAAGTCAGCCTCATCTCCCCTTTGTCACCAATTTGCTCTGTTGAAGCAAATTAATTGCTACATTTGTACCATTGACTTGAACCACAAAGCCATTGGCCCTCATTACAATGTTGGCAGAATGGGTTTACGAGCACTGGTAATGGTGCCGGTGCCGGTAAACCCATTCAGCCCTATCACAAGGTCTCCTCGCGGGACCCGCAATGGGTGCCTGATAAAACCAGGTGTCCATACCGGGTCCCGCGAGGAGACCAGGGAGCTAACAACGGGCCCATTATTAACGTGCCCATTGTTAGCTCCATCCCCATTCCCATTGAGACCTATGGGGGCTCGAATGGGAATGGGGATGGACCGGGTCCAGGTTCCTCGGACGAGGAATTACCGGGTCCGCCAAGGTTGGGATTGTCTGGTAAGTCCTCATTTGAGGAACCCGGGCCCGGTATGCGGTAAGGAGGCAAGCATGCCGCTAAAAGCGGCATGGTTACCTCCAACCTCCTGATGAGGGCCATTGTCTTGACCTGACTTGAAAACTGACTCGACCTGCTGGAAGCCATTGAGTTTCCTGTCTGAAATGCCAATTCAGCCCAGCAGGAACATCATATCACCCTCAGGTAAACAGCCGATCTGACCCTCTAAAAGAAATTAAATAGCAACTTCATCCACTAGAGCTGCTCCTTTTCCATCTCAATGCTGACTTGCCTTTGCAGAAGCATGACTCAACTGCCTTGACAACAATTTGACAACAGTGACACACCTGAAAGCCTGATATTGAGCCACAAAGAAAAGAAGCCAAAGGTAGTTGAAGAGGCCAAGCCCCCTGGGTCTGCCTTAAATGAATTTAGTGACTTTAAATTTCCCATTCTCTATTATTTTGAAGGCATCTCTATACATGTTGACATTTTGCAGTCGAAATCTTTGCATGTGCATCCCTCTCCTTCAGACCTAGAATTCTCTGTCTTGTACCTGGTGAATGCAGACGCATATACAGGCAGCAATGTAGGAGAAAAGAAGACATGGACACAGAGCAAATGTAACCTGTGTCTTTTATTCCATGCCTACACATGCAAACTGCTGCACTGTGCTGCTTCATTTCCTCTGGTTATTCCCGCCCCTCAATCCTCATTGAATTGCATAAATGCCAAATTGAATGTGCGCAATCCTTAACCGCATAAACCTTTAGGGTAAGACACAGTATGCCCCTTTCTTTTAAAGCCTGCTCTCTCTCTCTGTTCCATTTCAGTAGTGTGCCATTGGTGTAGAATTAGTTGTTTGCATTGATATCACTTTGATTTAATATCCTATTTTTGTAGAACCTTGCTTGGAGATTCTTTTATGTTGGTACCACCTTACTTTGACTGCTTGTGTTGCATCTTTGCAAACTCACTACTCCCTCTGTAGGGTATAGCCTGCCTTTGGCCTGCCCTACCCCAAATGGTGAAGGAGGTACATCTGTTGGGCTGTGCCTAATTCACATTTGTGATTGGGATCACTGCTGGTTTAGTAGTAGCTTGGGGCTGAGTATACACTCATCATTACTGGTTCCTGCATAGGAGCTACGCTGAAAGAGTCATCAATGCTTATCCAGTGACCCTAAACCATGCTTTGGCATATCAGTCTGATTTAACCTGCAACAGTTTTTTCTGAATAAACAGTTGTCTCACGGAGGGCTTCAGCCAATCCAATGCAAAGCTGTGGAAATGTCTTTAGAGGTTATCTGCTGCATATCCATGCATGCTTGAACTGAGTTCTGACATGCCTTCAAAATACTAATGTAACAAATACAAACATACCCAGCCCTTGCGAAAGGCCACATAAGTCTGTTCTTTGTATTGACTAATACTGTGATTGCAGGACCACTATAAACAGCCTTATAACCAGAGGCATTTATAAGGGGGTGGGGTGCATGGGGGCTATAGCCCTGGGTCTTTTGGTTGTTGTGCCAGATAGAATCTTAGGGGCTACAACCAAATGGCTAGCTAGTACAAAGTCCTGACAGTCCCGCCATTGGAGTAGCCCTGGATCTTTTCCAGACCTAGGAACACCGGCGTGTAACCATTCAGTAGAATGACCTGAGGGGATTTTAAAAGTCTTGCCCTGAAGACAGGTGACTTTGAAAATGCGTAAGGCTGATTCATAGTAAGTCATCCGCCTTTATGTCTGAATAGGTGTAATCCTCCAATACACTGACCCTATGTTCTTTATCTATTCACCAGTGATACAATGTCCCCCGCAGCACCTTTGAATGGGGTTTTTCGTGTTGTTGACTGCCACATTGATTTTCCAACACAAGTGAAACCTACTCATTAATATTCAATCATGTTCTACTTTAGAGTCCTTGATTCTGTGCAAAATCGTGTCCCCGCATTGTGACGTAAATGCACATTTGCATAATCCCCACAGCCTGATATGTCTTCATAAAAGTATGCCTGTGCTCTGCACCTATTTTTAAAGTGAACTTCTACTAAATCATCATGATTGTATGTAGACGTAGCAAGCCCAACTCACTTCACATAACATCTGAGGAAAAGCACAGTCCACCCATGGCATTGGAACTGGAAGAGTTTCACATTTGATGTGACATTTTCATGTGGGTGTGAATGTTGTGCCTTCAATAATGTTCTCAAAAGCATTCCTGCCCAGTCGCATTCTTAATATGTTTGGTCAAGCTAGGTGTATATTTACTTCCAAATTAATTCTGTAAACTATCTAATTTGCAGACTAAACATCACTGCAATACAGTGATCTAAAGCCATGCTGCAAATGTTTGTGGTGTGTCACAGACCTTTGCTTCAAATAAAAATTCAGGCAGCTTGGCTAAAGAACAAGCTGCCTGGGTGCAGAGAACATGTATGTATCTAGACAAATGTTATCATTCTATGGTATAAAGCATCAGCAAAATCATAGGTGGAGACTAAGGGTGTTGCTATGCATGGAAATGATCTGAGGCTATGCACATTTTTGGACTCTCGGGACTGGGGGCTAGCTAGCCTTTTTGGTTGTAACGCATGAGCTTCTATCCAGGGCTACAACCAAAAGACACAGGGCTATAGCCCCGTTAGTCCCCCACCTATCAACGTGGAGTACAGACTGGGCCGAGAATACGCAAAACATTGGCTAAACAACATTTTGGATAGATACAAGATCAGTGTGCATGTGTGGATTTGGTGAAAACATGTGGTGAGGAGGGCTGAGCGGTGACATTGATCTATTCTGTGGGAAGGGCAAAAGGGAAAATTGGAAGACTCCACAGCAAGGATGACCACTAGGACCGGCATAAAGTTAATTGTATGCCTAGCACTTGGGAAGGTGGCAATCTGCCCTGTCAAACTAGTCTGTCAGAGGAATTGTATTCTGCGCAAGTAGTTAGTGAGGAGTTACACATGCGAGTGTCCTCTACTTAAGCGTTCTCTGTGCTATGGTGCAATTGGTAGGTGAGCGAAGGGGAGGCAAATGCTAATATGCCTAATTGGAAATTCAGAGCAAGAAAGTATGTCAACTGGGCTGAGAAAATAAATGTACATGCCATGCAAAGCAACAAATGCCAGACTTTGTCCAAACCTTAGTGCCCTCTCAGGAAATTGATTGTTGCAAAATATGCAAATGTTCCTGTTCAACAGCTTGCCTCTGGGGGGAAGCAGTGGGTGACAACTAGAGAGCCCTGTGTGGTCTAGTGTGTTGAAGAAGGGGTACTAGTGAGAGGTATACAATGAACGTCTGAGCTCTGGATTTTCATGTTTGGTGAGGAAGGGTGTGGAGGTAGAATGGCCTGAGGGGATTTTAAAAGTCTTGCCCGGAAGACAGGCGACTTTGAAAATGCGTAAGGCTGATTCATAGTAAGTCATCATCTGCCTTTAATCACATTGCATATGTTCCCTATTGGCCATCAACGTTAGGGGTGAAGAGTGAGGGGTGAGCATGTTCTTTCCATGAATAATAGAGGCCCAGAAAGCCTTGTTTCGGCCAGTGAAGAGATGATGAGAGGACTACGCGTGTCAGTTTAGGGCTCTCTTCTGTAGCATATGAATTTCCATAGATCCCTGTATCAGGTAATGCCCCCGGGGACCTTAGTTACAGGTCTGATTATAGTGAGAGGCATTAACAAAGGCCCCAGCGACATTACATAATGCGGTAATGCCCCTGTTTTGGGAGGTGCTGATTGCCATTAGTACCCCGGCCCGTTAGCCCGGGGTACTAATGTTGTATTTTTTTCAGTTGCAAGATGTTGCATGACCAAAAAAATAAACACCTCGCTGCCACGGACTGGGAGATGTAGTTTGTTTTCCCTTTCGGTGGCGGCCATAGTAAACAAAGAAAAATGCCCCGGCCTCGAACAGGAGAAGGGACTACAAGTAGTCCCTTCTCCCTTTCCATGGCAACAATTAAAACAAATAAACAAAAATGTAAAAACAAAAAATGGCCGCCATGGAACAGGGAGAAGGAACTACGTATAGTCCCTTCTCCCTTTCCATGGCAGCAAAACAGGCAATTGCCAATATGCAGAAAGAATACAGAGGAACAGTGCAAGGAAAACGCTTTGACATGAGAGGGATTAGGGGCAGGTAAGGCTCCAAAAATCACCAATCGGTGCGTGGATAAGTAAGTAAATATGGCGCACCAGGTAGTAATGTGGCAACATTCTCATATATGTCTTATAGCTCATGATAGAAAATTCAAACATGAAGTTCTGCAATGGTCAGCAGACCTCCATCCCAGCATCTGCATTCATATTTACAATGCAGTTTACACTGCAAGTTCCTGTCTACTATGTCAATATGCTTTAGTATTGTGCCAAAGCACCACATTAGCCGTATCTGAGCACCTTGCCATGTACGTCAATGCATACAAATTGCTGCCTTGCGCTGAGGAATGAGGGTGTGTAGACAATGGTCTAGGGGGACCTTTGCCAGCCCCCAATGAATAATCCTGGTCCATGCACTGGTGCAAATGCTGCAGTCCGATTGTTATCTGCTGTAATTAAACCTGATTCCTCATGTAAACTGCAGTGTTCTGGGCTAGTGAAATTCCCCCTCAAACACAATGGACATTTTTTTTCAATGCAAATGATTACAGCTGCGAACCCAGAAATAGCACAACCCCCTAAATAGGCAAATCTAGTAATCAACCTCTGATACATGAGTTCACATAACAAATCTGTTGAAAAGGGCACTGGTGTGGTGCATCTTGGTCATTGACAGTGATCTAAGGGATAACTATAGCACAGAACATCAATCATAATGGAGAACTCTCAATGATTGTGCATTGACCTAAAAGTATTCCTGAGGGACGGTGATGAATTGATGCCTGCCCTCACACTTCTACAAACCAAGAGTGAACAGAATTATAAAGGTAAAACAGGCTCAGTCCAGCGATATACCTCATTTGCCTTTTGTGCTAAAGTGGGCAGAGGGAAGTGTGGCAAAGCAGAAGAAGGACTCAGGCTACAATGAATCATGTTTCAACTTGACGTATTTAAATGAAAGAAAAATGCCAAATTGACCCTATCCCTATGATGGAAGTTCTCTACCTGCTAAACCAAAACCAATGGTGCTTGTCAAAGTCTAAATCAAAATAGTCCAAAGTCCAAATCCTAAACAACTAACTGGCTCTACCACTTTAGAATATCTAAATAAAAGTAAAAATGGTGGCTTGGGCAACAGCTTTAATGTGCGCTTCTGCCTGGCACAACTTGTCATTGACTAATCCTCAGTTTTAAAGTTCCTTGGAAATATGTTGTAACAGTTCTCAAACTTCATATAGACTTTGTCAATAAAAAAAAAAATAAAAAAAACACAAAATGTACTCTGTGTTACCAGTGGTAAAACCCCTCCAGGATCCCTCTGAACACACTTCTTTGGGTCGCACTTTGAGGCACATTGCGTCCCCAAAGTCCTGTGACTCTTTAATAGTTCTTTTGGGTCTCAGTCTAATAAAAGAACCATAGTGTGCATGCCCATACACTTTTTTAGGTTCTCATCTTGTTGCCAACTCCCCCATCCTTGACATACATGAGTTACATGAGTTCGCATATATTTCACCCTGATTTAACCTTTATAGGCTTTCCAGCCTTGGTATGAAATGTGTTCTCTTCACCTCACGTGACATAGGATGTGTGCCCATCAAGTTTGCTTAGTTTTTTGTAATCCTGGTGGCGGATTCCCCGGCCATGATATTCAATGTTTGTACCTTTTCCAGCCTGTTCTCTGTAGGTTGCGGCTCTTTCCCATTCCCCAGGTTTTTGTGCGGTTGTCGACTTTGGCCGTCTTGACAGCCGGAGTTCATAATGCTCATCAGACTCCTTACATTGGGAGCGTTTGCTTCCCTGTGGGTTCTCACATCTCTAATCTTCATCAAACACTCTTGCCTCATGGATCTCGGGGATCTGAGCTCTGTGTTCTCTACTATTTTTTGTGTTGCTTGCCAGGTGCCAAGCCTGGCACTGCTTACTGGTGGTTGTGCCACCAGGGAAGAAGGTTCTCTTCCCATCTTGGCTTCTGACCTGAACGGAGCCACTTGCTTGATCAGGTGGCCCAACTCGCAGCCTCCAGCTAACAGGTCTCATTGCATCCATGCCAGTGCTGGCTCTGTGTTTCTATGCCCCCCGCCCCCCAGGATAGCATCTCCACAGAGGTTTGACTCTGCATTGCAAGGACACTCCTGCCTCCATAGGAGTCTCTCTCTCATTAGCAGCCCATGCTGCTATTATTTGCATAATTACAACAAACACGATGGAGTCCTCTTTGCACATGGCCTTCAAATGTGGTTCAGCATTACCTGAAGCCAATAGGGTGAAAGAAGGGTCTTTGTTGTTTATAGGCAAAATAGAAGGTGCCAATATCTTTTCAATTCCCTTATATGTAGTAGGACTATATGGACTGGGAGTTCCATGGAATCGCAGTCCTTGTCCCCAAGAGGGCAGTTACTCCCAGTGAGGTCCCACTTGCCCATAACCCTAGGGAGAGTCTTAGTGAATGGCTCACCTCGCTAGCCTCAAAAGAGGGGCCTCCCATGCATGGCAGGCCAGAAGAAGCAGACAGACAAGGCACATGGAGTACATTTTGAGTGTGGTTGATTCACACAATAATAATAAGTCCTACCTTTCCCTATCACTAGAGGGTTTCCCAGCCCATATAAAAAACTCAAGGTGCTCGCTAGTCATAGGGATTCTGAAATGAAGATGTCCTCCATCCAAAACTAACTGTAGTTTATCCTTCCACTATTTGACTAATTTAAATTATATTAGGATCATTTATCTTTCTTCGGGTTGGTCTCTTATGACAATTTCTCTGTGTTTCATAATTCTCATTAGTAAGGTATATTCAGATAGTCTCTTGTCATCTTTGGACAAGGTCCTGCAGTTCTTTTATAATGTACGTAAGTGTGCTTTCACTTGTTGGGATAGTTACTCTACAAGTCTTTGTAATTCTCTTTCTTATGCTCTCTCCCAGGTGTATATGCCTTACTGGTTTTTGTAGCTCTGGCATTTTCAAGTTGGCTATCCTTTCCTGGTGTGGCTCAGTTTGATTAGTTCTTCTCTGTCCTATTTTACTTGTCTTCTGTTTCCTTTTGGATTCCCACCCTTAATCCCAAGGTGTTTGTCTTCAGTTCTTAAAATCATTTGTTCATATGTATTCTTTATTCTTGGGATCACTTTAATGCAGTTAAAATGTACAGGTTTTATATTTAGGAACTTGCCACTTTCCCTGGGATGAGTTTCTCTTGGCATCTATTAATTGTTTTATGCGCTCGGCATATAGGCGTCCCCACTTAATGGTCATAACCATCGCCACATTACAAGCTTCCGTCTGGAGGTGCATGCTGCGGGACTTCGGCAACATCCTTCATTGCTCTCCACTGACTCCCACCATCTCTGGAGGCAGTCCACCCTTGTGCAGAGGCCATGGAAACTCTTCCGGCATCGGATCGGCACAGCAGTATTCTGATTCTTGCACCACAATGCGTGCCCATGATTAAGTGACTTGCTGAAGAATTCACGTGATGCATAGAGCATGTAGGTATCTCTGTAGCACGTCCTATATCAGTGGAGGAAAATGTTAATCCAGTGCCTTCCAGCTGTTTACTGCCGTTCTTGCTGTTATTTTTGCAGCCTTGGCTTTACTGACACTTTGCATGCTTGTTTGTTCCTTGGATTCCATTGTTTGGATTATCCTCTGGTTTTGGCATTTTTAGACTTTGCAGACATTTTGGACCATTTGGACATTGACCCCTGGTACATCGGTATCTTTGAACTCCGGTTTTGTGTGTGACTATTGAATTTGGTTACTGGATGTTATAGTGGAACAGTATTTTCACCTTTTTCGTGAGTCACTTAGTTGTGCCCTTGTGCTGCCCAGGAGTGTCCTATAGTAGCGCCCTCTTTCCCCTTGGGTTCAAGTTTCCTTCCTGGATCCTATTCTCCTGCTTCTTTTGTGTATTTTTTGTGGTTCAGTAACAACCCAAACAGTGAGGTATTACAGTCAAAAATAAACCAATGTCCAATCAAGATTCCAAAAACATATACACATGTATACACTTCCATTACACAAACCGTGTACAATAATAACTAAGTAGAAAACACTACTCAAAACCCACCCCTGAGAAAAAGGAACACAGAATAAGCAAAGATAGTAGATGCAGCACTCTGGGTAATGATTCAAGGGTGAAAGGCAAGCAAAAGCAACAATGTTCTTGAAAACGTATATGTCCTTGTGAGTAGGGACAAATGGATCAAAGGGGCAGCTGCCAGTCAATAGTACCTGTGGGTATCTTTCTCCACCGGCTGCAACAGGCCATCTCATTCGCACACTTGTTAATTTGGTTTCTATGCATTTTTCTGTAAAAAACCTTTTCAGGTTCTCTTTACAGCTGGTGTGTTGCTGGTGGCACCCCTTCCTGGGCTATTTATGATCATCATAGTTTTGATTACTTGGGTGCATATCTTAAGTACAGCCCCTACACTGCAGAGAATTGGCTCTTACTGCAGCTGTCAAATGGGCATCTGTTACCTCTGAACCTGTTATGTGCCATTGGTAGCACAGGCGCAGTAAATCGGGATACTGCTGCAGCAGGTCACAGATAACATTATGCTTTTGGCATGGAGCCTATGTAAAGGGAATCTGAAAAGCAAATTACCCTTTCAGAGATAGAATTATCTGCATCACTTTATTATTTAATTCAAATAAAAAAGCCAGGGCTTTCTCAAACTTGCCAGATATCAATTAATCACAGGGATTGGCTGTGATGGGAAGATAGCTTACGATACTGAAGTTTGCATACTCTGTGCAGCCAGGGCGCTACCCACTGAGCTATGTCATCAGCATGATGATTCTCCACTTCAGAAATATAATTTCCCGGATTTTAGGACCTCTGCACCAAAGAATCTATCAGCCACATTTGGCTGTTACACAGCGGCATCATCTTGCCCTGAAATGTGCATGCCATAGGAGCATACACACATGAATGAACTAACATTAACAGGAGTCAGGAAATAGTAGAAGGCCATTGTCAAGGATGGGCAGTTCTTGAATCAGACTTTGCAGCTAGAGGGAGACAATGGAGTTCCTTTTCTCTTAACATCATATGCTCCTTTGCTCAAACTGCACAGTATAACCGGTTGGTCACTTCACTCTGCATTGACCACACAGTATCTGTTTACGTAATGGCATATCCATCTGCCTGTTATTCCTTTGAGCATGCACTGCTCAATTAACTATGATCAAACACGAGCCTTATTCTTGCCTCCCTTCTAGACAAGTTGTTTCTAAGCATTAGATCAGAGGTCTGCTGCGGTTGGCTTGCCAAATGTTTTGGACTATGACTCCCATGATCTCTTTACATTCACTCTACTGGCAAGGGCTGGTGGGAGTTGTAGTAGAAAATATTGTGCAAGCCAAAGTTTGCAGAACACTGCGTTAGATACGTTCTAGGACATGTTGCCCCCTAGGGGATAATGATAATTCTATGCTCTCATGTGTTGATTGATAATAACCGGGCACTGTTGCAGTTACTAACCCCCTCTCCACCTCCTTCTCCCAATATTTTAAACCTTCGAACTGTGCAATGCTCTACTGCATTAACTGGATTTGTACTATATAAATCACCTTGAAACATGCGTATTGTATTAGAGTATTCTGTGAAGTTTCATCCAAGCTGTACAAACACTGGTACAATCTGGGCACATGCACGTGTATTTACGCACAAGAACACCTATCCGCAGCAGTGATCACTAACTGCATATCTCAGCCTGTATTGACGTTGAGCAAGAGTATGTGCAGTTGTGAGGGGTTAATGAGCACCTGCAGACATCCTAATCTCTCGAGAAATGTTGTTCATTAAAAAAGGGGGAGAGCAAAAATAAACGCAATACCTAATTAGTATCTGTGCCAGGGTACATCCTTCATCTGCTCGGCGGCAGGGGAAGCCGACACGTGTCTGCCTCTCCTGGGTGTTTGGCTTCGGTGGCCTGCTTCTGCATGAAGAAGCCCTGATGGGATGTGACTTCTGTTTTCTATTACATCAAAAGCAGTCGGCCATTTGCTCCTGGTGATGTAAAGCTGAGGTTGGCATCCGCGCGACTGCTGCCCATGCGCTCTGATGCTCTTTTGAAAGGTCTGGCAGAGACCACTGGGCTCTATCGAGATACATTAAGAGCGGGGCAGTCTGAGATGTCATGGTTCAAATCAATCTCTTCTCGAAAAAGCAGGATGGGTATTTTCAATTGGGGGTATATAGCTTTTGCAGTTCAGGTGGTCTATTATGCTGTGCTTTCTTTTCTCCAGTGTAAGGACTGGCAAATGGCTTATCAGAGCTAATGACTGATGTGTCTCAAATTAATATGCTGATTGTTTTTATTTTAATAAAATCTAGGTTCTGGGCCTTCTATAATCCGGTGATTTGTGTTATAAAGTGTCTGCCTAACTGCGTTTAACATTTTTTTTTCTTCACATTTTCACATCAAATCACTGTATTTCGCCAAATTGTCATAAAAGAATAAAAACATTTATAAAAATGCAGACAAACAATAATAATACAAATCACTAAAATTATATATAATTCAGCAGATAGTAAAGTATAAACTCTGTATGTACATGCCGATACAACAGGGTTAAAAATACATCTATTGTCCATGTGAGAATGGATAAAGAGCGACAACTACACAAGTTTGCTAAGATCTTTTGCATCTGTGTCCTGTTACCTTAATTTGCGCATATTCACAGGTATCTGCCCTATATGTTGGTATGAGCTAGACTGGTGTTGGGGCAACCAACAACTAATGATGAGAGAAAACATGATTGCCCTCCTAGCTATAGCTTGTCTCCAAAAAGATAACCAAGACCAGTTCACAAATGGGGTTTCTGCCCAGAGAAGATATAACAAAGCTTTGTGCCGGTTGTCATTGTGCGAATTGTCTGCCACCAAAAACTTGAGCCAATGTTCTTGCTCTGATGTCCTTAAAGACTAGGGAAAACAGCACAAAATGCCAAGCATCCTGCAATGTTTCACAACCAAACGGACACATCCTGCCCTCCCTGCCCCCTGAACATCGGGGCAATGTAGATCTTATAGGGAGGCAATTACATTGTGCTTGGGTTAGGCGGTTTCTCTCACCAGGATTGTTTGCCCATAATAGATAGTTTTGTATTGTGTCTAGTGAGATAATTGCCAGCCTTCTGTTGGTGCCCTTCTCTAGTTTCATATGTTCTCTCTCAGCTATAGAATTAGAAAATGCCTGATGTTTGAGCTAGGTCGCAACAGCTTTGGGGATTAGCATAGGATTTCTCAGCATTCAGTTTTACCCACCCCTTCCTTATCTGTCGGAGCCATGGAACTTTCTAAGATCCACCTTTTGCTATCAGATTCTTCATCAAAGAGTGTATTACCCCAGCTTTCGATTTGCTGGTAGTCTAAGCCAGTGCAGGATTGTCTCTAGCTCAATTGTGTCACTCAAGAACAGCATCCGTAGCTCAGTATGTGTACCATAGTTTCTAGCCGATTGGGGGAGACCAAGGATGATTTTTAGGAAATGGTTCTCAGAGACTTGGATGTTTCGTGTACTCCATATTTTGCAACTGCTTTTACAATGCTTATGTACACCATCTTTAGCACATCTAGAGGCATGGAGCTGGACATTGACATAAATCACGTAACCCCCGCAGGAGATTGATTGAACTTGACTCCTTGATTCTCAATATGAGCCACAGGTTTCAAGTTTGGGGTGAGACGTATCCCCGGGTAGTCAAAAAACATAACTCTCAGCATTATTACAAACATTTATACTATTGTGGGGCTCTTCCTGCTCAGATGGCAAGACATAACTGCTGACTTGGCAGCATTAACCATCAGATCCAATGATTTATGTAGTATGTGTACGCCCTGTCAAGTTCCTGTAGAGCTCTTGCTGTACAAGCAATCAGGACTGTGTCATTTGCATATGCCAAGACTGGGTATGGCTTCCCATTAATTTTTGGAACATCGTTGGTGGCTTGCATCAAAGCCTCCCTTAACCCACTGATGTACAGAGAGAACAAGACAGGAGCCGTTACACATCCCTGTCACATTCCTGCCTGGACCTGAAAGTAAGCAGTGCAATGGGCAGTGGAACCACTTCTCACACAGGCTTGCATGCTTTGATGCAAAA
This sequence comes from Ambystoma mexicanum, assembly GCF_040938575.1. Lineage (NCBI taxonomy): Eukaryota > Metazoa > Chordata > Amphibia > Caudata > Ambystomatidae > Ambystoma > Ambystoma mexicanum. The sequence continues at coordinate 531,058,845 of NC_090926.1, forward strand.
AATTAAGTCTGTTATCCCCACCAGGCAAAACTGGGACCCAAGCACAGCCCACAGCAATTTCCTATTAAACTTATGAAAGAATGTGCCTGGGTCCTTGAATGCAAGATAGATAGGTTTGCATCTCAGATAGAGTGAGTTGTCAAAGATCAAAACTGGGTTTAGAATTTGCTCACTTGTCCCTAGTCCTAGATGAAACCCAATTGAATATCATCGAGAGTACTGCTGATGTTAATCCAATATTCGATTTTCCCCAGCAGTGCTCTTCCAAAGATCTTAGAGAGAGAGTCAAGGAGTGAGATTGGTCTGTTTGAGGACGGAATGTGTCTTGGACCCTTTTTGGAGATGGGTTGAACTATTGTCTTTCCACATGATGCAGGGAATTGCACCTTTGCACACATGGCATTAATCAAACTGTTAATACTGGGGCCCACAGTTCTACCTCTTCTCTAAGCAGGTCAGCCAGGATGCTGTCTGTTCCTGAAGAAAGCCTGAGTTTTTGATGGGAAATTGCATTTGCTACTTCTTTGATTGAGAATGACAATGGTTGCCCTTCCTCTCTCCATTGCCTTGTTCCTAGCAAAACGGGTACCTCATCAGGGTCAAAGTTCACCACACCAAATGCCACGTTGGAGCGGTTATAAAGGGTGGCAAAGTGCTCAATCCAATCTGCATCTGCAACATTGGTTTCCAACCTGTCGCCCAATCTTATCTATGGGCCCAAAGGAGACTAAATCTGAGAACTTCATGGTGTCATCAGATTTGGCAGCCAGCACCAGATCGTCCAATGCTTTCCTGTCCATTTCTCAGAGGCGTTTAGACTAGGTTAGGTTCTTAGAATTATATTACTTACGATTGGGTGTGGTGCGTATTTTTTGTGTTTTGGTTAAATGCTCTTTGTGGAAATCTTGAAACTAAGAAGATAGAATGTGTACATTCTGAATGAAACAGTGACATCTCAAATCATCGCAATTTAAACTTTTTCATTTTTCGTACGTTTGATGTATGGAATTTGTTGAGATTTTAATACATGTTACCATATAATTGTTATTTGTGCCCATACCAAATACCATATGGAAGCACAATAAAACAACAATGCCCTGCTTCATTACTTTCACAATGTTTATAAACCAAACATCTTTAATTAATTAGTGAATCCTCATAAACCCTTACCCTCATTTGAACCTGTAGGATTAATTAATCGAGCAACACCTCAACCGCCCCAAATAAGATGCAAATGATAAAAAAACGTCTTTTTATGAAACTGGGACACCCTCATCTAATGGTGTTAATGTACAATGTCACTACAACACCCTGGGACAAGAACAAGGCTGGTTTGCAATAGTAATTGCATGTTATCTCAAATATGGAATGTACCAGTGATTCACACCTGGTACAATGTTGGCAATCTAAGCTCACCAAAACATGTACATGATTAATGCAGTCAATATGGATTATTTTATCAACTAATAGGATGAAACTATAATGTAATTAACATAATGTATTCAAAATGTTTAGACTGATAATTCAATTTGAATGATGCAGTGGTTATAAGGATATGTGACATGCACTCGGATCTTTGCGAAATCAGTAAAACTATGTACCTATGAAATATCCCAGAACATCTACTGAACTGATCACCAACTTGTTAGTAGGAGTGGCAACCTAATGTCCCCATTTTTCTTTCTGGAATACTTCACAAAACAAACCAGTCTAAGCACACACAGTTACATGACAACTAGGTATTTCTATTTACTGACACAATGATACTTCTAGGCATTCTCCAAAATGTTGGGCTGTTCAAACAAATCCATTGTAGTTACTAAATCTATTCCTAGGATGCATGTGGGCAGTGAACCTTTCTCAGTCTTCCTTCTTAGTGACTCTGGCCCCTTTGAAAATCAGCACCCCAGTCTGATTGATTTGTTCGGGAAACAGGATCAAGTTACATTATTGGTTTTGGCAGTCACACTACACCACATCTGTAAATTGCCACTTTCCATCTGTGTCAGTGACCCACAACTACCTGATATCAAATAATGCAAACGGAGACCATGCTCAGTGTTAGGGCAGAAAGGATTCTGTTTTATGTATTCAAATTCACCAAAGCACATACACCTTGGACAATATATGCTTGTTCCCTTTGATATACATTCAATCAGGGCTTCCAAAATATACCTTTTACTCTAAAGGAAATAAAGGATTGGTTTCATTTACATTAAGTACAAGTCCTCAGAGCAGCTATACTAACTTTGCTTCTATCTCCCTCACATTGAGGCTGACAGGCGGGCAGGCAGGGGCCTCCAGCTGGCACCAGCTAATGTTAGCTCTCTGGGCACTTGTCCCAGGATATGGCTTCCAGGTTCCTCTCAATGTGGGCACTCCGTCTATCAAATAATTGGGTCCTCCAGAAATGTGGGTTGCCATTGGCTTAAAAATCTTCAGATAACATGTTCATGCGTTGTGCAGTCTGGATTACTAAATGCAGTTTGTCGTCTTTGAGAATGCCAAATGACAGATTCCTGGATTTCGATCATTTTCTAACCTAAGCTGACTTTGAATTTAACTTACGGATATATATTTAAATCATGCAACTCAGTTTGAACAAGATGATGATTTTCCTATGCAAGTCGCAAAATAGGAGTTATAGTCCGTTTTCATGGGTCATGTATATGAATATTTTTTAAAAAAGCCTATTTTTCAATGAAATTGCACTTTTTACCGTTATAAATTAACCATGTAACCTCACAGTTTCTACTTCCCTGAATGTATGAAGCCACATAGGAACAGGAGCGTGGAATCTTTGAGTTTGTCTATCCATGATCTCTTCCATCTCTTTCATGTATGGGTTTGGCATATGATGGCCCATCTGCAGATGTTTCAGTATCTTACACGTGTGATCATGTGAAGCAAATCAGGAGCTTACATTACCACGAGAATCTCATTCTTGGCAATCCCTTGGCCAATTAGAATGATTGCCACCCTGACAAAACCAATTGGCATTGAATGGATTCCAAGATGTCTGAACAGGAAAGGATACAACAGAATTAATTTCACTCTACACCTTACAGAGTCGGAACGAACACCACAGATAAAGAAAATGAATTATGATTGCAAGTACAACAATATGCAACGTACTACTTACCTGGATACATTTCACACTCAGGTGTCTACAATAAACATCCTTTCACCAGCAACATACACCCTGCAAGACTGAAGACTAAGCTCCTTTTTGAGGAAAATGTGTGACATTGCTTCATCTTTTTTATTTTTTTAATTTTGTTTTTACTGCCCCATCAACGTTACTGGCAGCATCCAATGTAATGCCCCAAACTCCAAGTCAAAACAAAAGAAAACATCTCTGATTTCCTTTAGCACACACCTTATGCATAGTTATTCAACCAGGTTTCTTATTAAAATGCTTATCATATAAGAGAAACTTATCATCCAAATAATATAAAATCAAAAAAAATGGAACTCATTATGAGTTTAGAGGTAGCCATGCTGTTTTTACCGGAACGGCTACCCCCAAACTCTGGTCCGTCTCTGGGTCCCGCGAAAGGGGAATTACCAGGAATTCCGACCTCGGCGGGCCCGGTAATTCCCATTTCGCGGGACCCAGAACACTCGGGTCCGGCTCCGGGTCCTGCGAAAGGGGAATTACCGGGAATTCTGACCTCGGCGGGCCCGGTAATTCCCCATTCGCAGGACCCAGAACCGGTACGTCCCCATTCCCATTTTACCGGCATGGCTACCCCAAAACTCGGGTCCGGCTCCGGGTCCCACGAAAGGAGAATTACCGGTAATTCTGACCTCTGCGGGTCCGGTAATTCCCCTTTCGCGGGACCCAGAACCGGTATGTCCCCATTCCCATTTGAGCCCCCATAGGGCTCAATGGGAATGGGGAGGATGGTAGCAGCGGTACCGTTCATAATGGTACCGTTGCTACCATCCAGTTCTGCTCGCGGGTGCCGCTCTGCACGCCTGGTCTAACCAGCCGTGCAGAGCGGCACCCGCGAGCAGAACTTGTAATTTGACGGCACAATGATAACGACGCCGGCAGCCCTACCGGCGCCGTTATCACTGTACCGCCACTATCGTAATGAGACCCAATGTATTTGTTTAACTCACTACTAGTATAATGATTTTAGTTGTGCACCACAACTCCAAGACTTACCATGCTGTGTGTTATTGACCGTTCCCCCAACGGTTTTCCATCGGTTTTGCCTTGGGCCATAACTTAGAGGAAAGGTATTATCCCACGTTAATGCCCCCTTTCAGTGTTTAAGGCTATGTTAGATAGCATTACTGATCCTTCTCCTCTTGCACTTAGTCTTTGCATATGAATTCAGTATCTGCACATATTAGCTCTACCTCACATATAGTGGATATGAAATGCATAAGGGGCATTAATTGATAACCGTTGGCAGTACCATGTCTTTTTAGGCTGCACTAGGCATATGCTGGTGTCAGCAGTACATTTAAGTACATACATTGTAGTAGGAGAATTATATTCTAAAAGAAGTATAATCCGGCAATGGTTAACATTACTGGGGCATTTGAAGTTGCACGTGGTATATTTTGGTTACACCTGTAAATGTAATGCTGTGCCTTACATATGGTGACCTTTCCAGCCATACGAGACTTGAAAGTTTGTTCAAGGCATTTCTGAGGCATTTGACACTGCACTTAAAATATAGTAAGTAAACTTGATATGCCAGTCTGTACCGTACATATTAAGGTTTTACCTGGCATCTGAGGCTACAAAAGGACTATAGTAACAGGCAGTATTTGCTTATAAGGGGCTTCATTTAGCAAATGACCACAGCACGTGGGCATGTGAGTTGTTTTTTAGCATGTAGTGACCATATCAGAGGTGTAAGGCTATAACTGCATTAAGATGACAATATGTTATGTTATGTTATGTTGATTTCTACCGTGCATCGCTACCACCCAAGGCAGACCACACACAATGAACACCTTGTGGTAGACAAAGGAGGGGAGAAGAAAGACTGATATCCAGAAGGGAAGAGCAAAGAAGAGGCATGAGCTTTAGGAAGAGCTGAAAGTGAAAAACACACGAGAGAATATTTCAAGGGATGAGAGGGGAGAGAGAGACCAAGAGGAGGATGAGGAGGAGGAGGAGGAAGAGGAGGAGGAGGAGGAAGAGAGGGAGGGACCGAGGATCTCAGTTTAAAGGGTGGCTAGGGATGTGTCTGTGTTTCTGTCTGATAGCTTATCATTTTCCAGCCGCTTTGATATTGTAACATACTTGTTTCTTTTTAAATCTATATTATAACTTTCTCTGATGCCATCTGGATCCAAGGTCTTGTTTTGTGATGTCATTTCTAATGATTTCATCAGAACCAAAGGTCATTTAACGGCGTGCATATCAATTTCTTGTGTTAGTGCTTAATGGCAGATTGTTTATACTTCTAGGCATTGCAATATTAGGAGTTACTCATACCCAATTGATTGATTCTCAAAATATTAACTTTGGAAGGTAGAGCAGAGATGTCGCTCCACTCCGAATCAAGCATACGACTGAAGGTCTGTCACAGATCATTGCCCTGAAGCATGTGCTTTACTATCAGAGCTATCTCACTGGCGATTCTGATGCTACCTGACAGAAAAATAAATGCTTAGTTTTAACGTTTAAGCAGATGTAGCCAAGACTGCTTTGCCTATACACTCCCAAAATGAGCTCGCCTTGATTTGCAATTACTGTAAAGCCAAATATATTTTACATTTGTTTAAAGACCTTTCTCCTGGGGAACTTCTGGAAATTGACAAGATGATGGCCTGTCTGCCTCAGTTAGTATCCCAGTCCAGGCTGCCATTTCCAGGCTCTTTTAATATGCTCATGTTTTCTCAAGCCTTCAATATATATAAGCAAACTGGCAAATTAATTTTGACTAGATTGAGGGACTGGAAAGGTCTGGTGTCTAGGGACGTCGCGGCATCGCATCATCTTCTCGCTGCTCTGATCTTGTGAATAAACAGCGACACCACTCTTCAGAACACCGTGCTCGCTCTCACTGCGCTCGAGGGGCATGCAGCAACTCTTTTCTGTGTCAGCTATTCCTTCTACAATGACCTTGCCTTCTATTGACTGCAAGATGTCAGCAACATTTCAAAGGAAATGAGGATATTTGTATCGCAACTTGCAGCGTTATTGGTGGGATTCTCAGTTGACATATTGGAAATGGCTTTTCTTCTCGTTTTCTTTAAGGTGAAGGTGGATCCATCTAAATGTCCACACTCAGTGGTTTTCACGTACTGATTTTTGCATGTATTGTGTGGCAATTTTTGGAATGCCTTCATGATTCCCCTTGTCATTCTTGCTTATCGCTAAATGACCGCCTCCAGAAAAACAATCAAGTATTAAATCCTACCACATATCACAAAGGGTTGTAGACAACAGTACAAAACTTATTTTCTGTCAATTATTATTACGTCTAAATATGTACTTTGGCCATTATTTTGTTTCTCTGCATTTGAACTAATGGTTGCTCATACTGTGTTTTCTCCCCTTACAAGTCGTCATCGTGCTACTGTTTTTTTTTATGGGTTGCTATTTTAGTGCCTCAAGGCTCTGTGTGGTCTGTAATCATTGATCGACTGGCTCCTAGCAAACATGTCCTGCGCAGACTATGGGGTTATCACGAGTTTGGAGGCAGCCATGGTGCTAATAGCACCATGGCTGCCTCCAAACCCATGTCCAGGTTCGCGGTGTCGGAATGGGGACTTACCGGGACATTCTGACCTTTGTGGACCCGGTAAGTCCCTATTCCAAAAACCATTCCCCATTCCCATTCGAGCTCCCATAGGGCTCAATGAGAATGGGAAAGGAGCTAATAATGGGCCCACAAATAGCGGGCCCGTTATTAGCTCCTTGGTCCCTTAATGGGTCCCGCTAAGGGCGGCTGGTAAAACCAGCCGGCCCTAGTGGGACCCGCTAAGGGACCTCGGAATGCGGCGGTAGGGGGTTAACTGCACCGGCACCCTTACCGGTGCCGTTAACCCCTTACCGCCGCACTCGGAATGAGGCCCTATATGTAAATGCATTTTTATGTCTTGCAGTTTATTCCATGCAGTTGCCAATATTGTTTGCTCCTCCATAGAAGGAGCAAAGGCACTGCTATCATTTCTTTGTATGATTTTGTGAAAAGTACGCACGCACATAAGAAAAAAACCTGCAGGTTACCTCCATTAAGGAACCCATAGTTTTCAGCTCAAGGACACAGACTCTAGTGATTGCTACCTTAGTCCGTCCACTCAATGTCCCTTTATTTGTATTTATTTATTTATTTATTGATTGATTGATTTTGACATTTATATATCGCACATATCCAGAGGCACATAACCCTTCCAGTTATAATGTTGTGATATTTGTAAATCACATGCTTGAGAGGACAATACACTTCTACCGTTATCGAAGCATCCCTGCCTGACACATAAGTCAACATCTTCCACATTTAGTGGTCCAGAAATGCCTCGTTGGTGTCAAAACCTATGCCCTGGTAAATTTGCAAATGGGCTTGTAAAGAGACCAGCTGACTGCATTACAATATGTAAGTATGTATGTGCAGGCTTCCATGTAGTGTAAACGTAGCTGGGAAGCAGGCTCCATTGAACAACAATAGGATACAAAAGTAGCATGCAATAATGAGGCTGCAGTTGATGGATATGGAAAGGGAGATGACAGAGAGATGCAGACAGTGGACATGGGCAGAAGAGAAGACCCAGATTTGCTCTTTAGAACCTGCATTTCTATGCATGTCCAAAGATCTAACTTTCCAAGCTGCACTATTGAATCACTGGTTCTGTCCCTCACTTCCGGTCTTCTGTTAAAGCTTACCTTGATTCGCCACATCCCAGACACGAGCCATGATGATTGTTTCGTCTGCAGTGAAAAGAGAGTGCCACCCCACTCCAGTTGAAACTATGTAATCAGTGCTATCACCATAATTGTGGTGTCTAATTTCTATTAAAACATTGCACTTAAACATGCGCAAATGTGACTTTTGACCAGCCATTCATGTTATTTTAAATGTTTTGTATAGTGCAACATTCACCCAGGGTCATTTTGGTGCTAAGGGGAACTTGACGGGGAAAAGGTGAGGCCCAAGAGAAACTAAAAAAGTAGATAGAATCAGACGAAAATATGAGTTTTTAATGACCGATGGGAAAGCAGATGGTTTTCAGTGATCCCTAGGGTTCACGGAAGGGAATTCCAGAGTTTTGCTCCCGCCACATGGATGGCGCATCCTTCCATCCAAGATAGATTATATTTGAGAACCTGAATAAAATCAACACCTGGCAAGCGTAAAGAACGCGTGGGAACACAGGGCGGAATGTATGCTGTACATAAACTGCACATATACCAGAAAACCTTGACGCACAATGCAAAGAGATTTCAATGTATTTGTTTGGCAACTAGAAGCCAACGTAGAGGTCAAAGGACAAGGGGTTGTGGGCTCTAAATGGAGTACTCCTAGCAGCTTGGGGAGCTGAATTCTGCAAGACTTGGAGGCGATCCATCAAGTTGCCTATCTGGTCTATGTACAGGGAGTTACAGTAATCAATGATGCTAAGCACCAAGGCTGCCAACACAAGGGCACGCAGATGCAACGGAAGAAAAAATATCACTTTCTGATTAATATTCTGATGCAGCTGAATGCACTTCTGCGGTAGAAATGTACCCCAAAAAAACATAATTTTATGAGGCTACTTCTTGCATCCAAAGTACTTCCAAGTGTGCCTAATACCTGCTCTCCTAATTTAATTCCATATTTTGCTATACACCTATTCACCAATAATCAACACATCAATGCATAGCTGAGATAAACCGTATGTGCCATAGCATACACAATCTCAAAGTGACTTTACTTTAAGCCAATTATGGCTCATATGGAGTCCACTAACATGCTGAATGCTACCTCCTGCAAGTTCACAGTCGACTCCACCTGTGATCTGCATGTATTCAACCCTTGAGCTGTCCCGCCTCCTGACACTCCTTTGTATCTTGTGATGTCACCCTGAGACCACAGCCCCGGCCACAGGCCCGCAGATGCACAGGTCATGACATTGAACACAACCCATTGCAACAAATCTGCTTCACCAAGTGCCATCAACTCTACTGTAAATCTATCATCCAAGGACTCAAAATCCAGACCACATTACCTCTTTCACTAACTAGATATATGGCCTCATTACGACTTTGCCGAGTGAAGAATTTACCGGCGCCCCCGGGAATGGGCAATTAAATGGGCATTTACTGGGGCATTACAGCCCCGGCGGACCCGGTAATTGCACATTCCCGGCCGCTGGTAAATATTAGTCCCCATTCCCATTTGAGTCCCATTGGATTCAATGGGAATGGGGAAGCCGGATGCACTGGCACCATTTGTGAATGGTGCCGGTGCATCCGACATGGTCTGCAAGCGGGTGCCATTCCACCCACCAGGTCAGACCTTCCAGCCTGAAAGGCACCCGCTCGCAGAACTCATAGTTTGCCAGTCTGGTAACAACTGGTACTGTTGTTACTGGACCAGCAACCTTGTAATGAGACCCATAATAACTGTATTTTCCTAAAAAAGTCAGGATTCTAGAGAAAGATTGACATATTAGCCATATTATGTTCTGGAAACCTACCCTAATGCATATTTATCTGGTTAAAGCATGAATTCTATCTAACTCGAATGATCATTCCTAATTTTAACATCTATTAGTTACCCACGGTGACTGAGGTGCATTTTACTCACGTGCAAATGATCCATCTAAAGAGAGAACAAGTGTTGCTTTCCTTCTGCAAATCAGCCCTATTTGATTTCTAGGTACACCGTTTCTCGTACCAGTTTTTTCAAACACTAGAATCAATCAGGTCAATGGCTCTGTAGCGGATCACCATTCTAGAAACAGCAGTAATACAAGTATCCGCCACATCAACAAATACCTGTTCTCCAGAAAGTGGCAGCAACATTAAAGTACGGTGCATTTCACAGCTGTCAGACGATAGTGAAAGAAACCACCCTAATATACTTACAAAACATGCTCAATGCATTGTCGAATAACTAAATAAAATGTAAAAAAAACAAAAGGCTTGATGCTCCATTCTTGATAGTTACAATGAGAACACAAACTAAAATTAAATGAAATTGTCACTTTAAAGAGATTTTATAAGCGTTAATTCATGAAAGAGTATTATCTTAAGTGTATCATTCCATTTATAATGTTATAATTGTTCATCAACACGCTTAATACCAGCAAGTCGTTTCTAAGCGCCGGATCATGTTGCATTGCGTTGCCTTTCTTCCAAGACAAACTCAGACAAATGCATTGCCCCTGAGCTATCCTTCCTCTCCTATATATATGCACATTTGTTTCCCTACCATAATGAACGTGTCCAATGTAAGGACAGATAATATAAGTCCTTGCTCCTCATCCCTGCCCAACGCCAGGCCTTCCACATAGGCCTTTTCTTTTGTTACTCCTTGACCTGTTCTCTCTATTTCGCGAACCAAGCACTTGACTTCTTTATGGTCTTCTCTCAAAAGCGGAAGATGCATAAAATGTGCTCCAGTGATTGTTACTTATAAAGCCTTGCCTTGCCTTATGGCGGTGAGTTATACGCAGTGAAGGATATCCCATCAGTCTTGCGTTGGCCTTTGCAGAACAAGTCACTGTATCATTGAAGTCAGTGTAATTAGGCTGAGTCAGGTGAATCTCTCCTCCCTGTTCCGGCTCAGGTTTATCCTACGCAACCTGTATAATGTCTTCATAAAGTAGATGTGGGCTTCAGAGTGGATCTGTTCTCAAAGGGGTTCCTTCTTTAGCAGAAAACCTTTATAAAGTAGGGCACACATTCCTCTTGTTCGGAAAGGTGAACGCAGCGAGGACTTTTTATAGCATGGGGTGATTTCCATTATTGTTTTGTAAGTCCTATTTAAAGGATTAAAACATGTTTAGATTCGAAGGCAACCAATCACCATGAGTTATATGGAGCAACCCTTGAAAATGGAAATTCAATAGATTCGGTGTATTTGTCTTTTTAGTTGTTCTGCTCCAATTAAGGGTGTGCTCAACACAGGGTGATCTGCCTCCAGCAGTTCTCTATTGGGGTGTACTTGCTTGAATCTCTTAACTTTTAAGAAACGTGTAGCTGTGCCACAAGTTGACCGGTGGGTTTTGATGTGTGCAGTTCTGGCATGGTAGGTGCCATTGCTGCTTCTTCACAATGATGTTATGAGTAGGACTGCTTATTTTATGGACTTGCTTACCAGGAGTACACTGAAGATTCTGAGACCAGCTGATCAATTTATGTTGGAGCACAGATATTTCAGGACTTGCTTTTTGGATATTTTTTTTTCTTCCTTTGTTTTAATAGTTTGCTGTTATGCCTGTAAACTTATGAGAGATTGCTGATAGTTGATGGTCGGTTATGAGTGGTTGAGTTTTTTGGCAGAATCACTGAAGGTTTTGTGAGGGACTGATTTCTGAACTAACTAATGTGTACTGTGCACTGGCATGTGCAAACAATAATGCACAAAGGAAGTCATTTTCCATATGTGTCCAAGGGCCTCATTATGAGTTGGGCGCAAAGGGACACCAGGTACCGGTAAGGACACCGGTGCCGGTAAACCATTTGCTCCCTATTCCGAATTCCCTTAGCGGGTCCCTTCCTTAACACCTGGTTTTACCAGGCGTTAAGGACCGAACCCGTTAAGGGACTTTAAAGCTAATAACGGTACCGCAATTTGCGGTACCGTTATAAGCGCCTTCCCCCTTCCCATTGATCCCTATGGGGGCTCAAATGGGAATGGGGAATGGCTTTTTCAATGGGGACTTACCGGTCCCGCAAAGGTCGGAATAGACCAGTAAGTCCCCATTGAATGAGGGCAGACTCTGTACCGGTATTGGAGGTAGTCATGGCGCTAATAGCACCATGATTACCTCCAAACCCGGAATGAGGCCCAAAGTGTACCTGTGTTATAATACACAGTAAACATTTGTTTATGCTTATATAGAGATTGGGTTAACACAATGTAGCGATAACCCCCGTGTTTGAGGGCAGACCGGGACTGTAACTATCCACCAGTCTGGGCTAAGTTAGGCCTGAAGTGAGGACTTTGCCAAAAGCTCATGATTGTTACTAGCCCTGTAAGACTCTCAAATGGAAGGGTTGTTACCATGAGTACCCCTTGCGGGGGGTGAGTAATATATTTTTAATTTAGAAATTGAAATGTTGGTTTTTGAGGGAAGCAGGTTTCACACAATTTGCACATGCCCAGTTGCCGAAAAAACAAGCAGCCAACTAAAATGGCCGTGATTAGCATCCATTCACCCTTTCCATGCCCAGGACCCGCTGGATGGCTGGAATGCACTGGGATGTGCACAGGTAAGTAGAATGGGTGAGCGGGCAATGATGTTTGAGGGAGTGTGTATAGTAGGGGTGGGTGAAGGACTCCATTGTGGGATTGCAGCAAGGAAGAGATGCGGCCAGTGGCACCAGCACTAACGAGTTGGGGCAAATATAGCATCCAGAGAATCAGCACAGAAAGCCAGCAAGGAACAAGGCAGATACTGCAGGATTCCAACCACGTTCTGGACCAAATGAATGGCCAGTGCCTCTTAATCAAAGTTAAGAATTTCAATTTAATCGCAAAGTCAATGGGGTCATTACGAGTTAAACGTTAGGGGATTAACAGCGCTGGTAAAGGTGCCGGCGCCGTCAACCCCTTAACGTCTCATTACGAGTCTGTTCGCAGGAACCTGCTAAGGGTGCCTGGTTTTACCAGCTAACAGACCAGGGTGCTAACAACGGGCCTGTTATTAACGCGGAATAATGCAAGTAAATGAACAAGTTATTAGCACCCTGGTCTGTTCGCTGAACCCGCTAAGGACCGTTATTAACTGGCCCGTTGTTAGCACCCTCCCATTTCCAATGAGCCCTATGGGGGCTTGAATGTGAATGGGGATGTACTGGGTCCGGGTTCCTTGAATGAGGAATTACCGGATCCTCCAAGGTTGGAATGGCCCGGTAATTGCTCATTCGAGGAACCAGGACCCAGTATCTGGTAAGGGAGTAGCCATGCAACTAATAGCGGCATAGCTACCTCCAAACTTATAATGACCCCCAATGTCTTGTTGCTGTGACATTGACAGGGATATATGGAAGGAAACACAGCTAGGCAAATACCAGGTGTAAGAGGGGAGGAGGGATGACTAGGTGAAGGATTAACATAGGTACTTTCCATCTTAAGTGAATGTGAAAAATTAGAATAACTAAACATCTTGTAGTCAAGAATCAGCTGTGGCATTTACTATGTACAGTGTCACAGACCTTTTGGAGAATGTGAAATATTTAACAACGATGAGCTGTAAGTGACATAGTTGGAAAGCGCTGATAAATGAACCAAAACATAGTGCAAGGGAATACTGAATGAACTCAGCGGGCCAAAGCACCTGTAAACATCCACCAAAGCGTGTAGATCTCAGGGGGGAACATGTTCTGATGGTATTTTCTGTAATGTCAATGACACTATCAGCACTGAACAATTGAGCACGGGTAGGTGAGGAATCGGACCTAAAAAAGGTGGAGCTGCGCTGCTCCATGTTGATATAAGGTCCAAACCCCAGAAGTTGAGGAAACTCCTGTGCAGCTGAGCGTCACAAGTTTTCAAAGACTGCATCTGAAAGTCATCCTTTGCTCAACAGCCCAAACTTAAACAATAAAACTGTCCAAATATGTATTTATGTCTCATGCTGTGCAACACATTGTACTGTCAGGGTACCTAAAGCGCACTGCATGCTCAGACAGAAAGAACATTTTGAATTGCTAGCACAGACATGTTTGATAAATTGATGGTCATTGTTATGTTCCCAAAATGCAGTTTGTTTTAATGCAAAGCAGTCAGCATTCTACATTCAGGGCACATACATAATTTGACACTTACCTACACCCCCTCAGTCCCGCCTACACCACTGACAGTCCCCCTTCAGCCACGCACAACCGGAAAGGGGGAGTTACTCCAGTAAATTGCGTCCCTTTCCAGCACTGATCAGGGGTGCATTTTGCAGTAACAAGTCCAAGCCAAATACAAATGTGTGCTTTGCAGACCAGGTTTCTTAACAGAATTAAAATATCAATTCAATTCAATTCAGCAGCTATCGCGTGTTTCATAGCGCGACAAGGCAAGGGAGGGGAAACAGGGGAGAACAAAACAATGATCTTACTAGGCCCATTGACATTGAGAACGCTCAAGTGCATGGGAGAGGGGGAGGGGAAAAGTGCATGGAAGGGGGAGAAGTGGAAAGTGCGCAGCAAAGGGGAAGCAGAAAAAAAGTATAATTAATGTTAAAATAACAACCTGATAAAACAGACAAAATATTCCTTTTTTCGCTCTAGTTCTATTTAGAACAGTTGTTGGGGCAAGGAACTCGTCAATTTAGGTGATATGGTGGGAAAAGGCCTGTCAAACATGAAAGTATGACTATTTGCCATTGCATGATCGGTACACATCACAGAAATGGGCATTACAGACTTTCAATCTGCCTTATTATTACACAGTGAAATCCGGGGAAACGTTTTGAACATTACACGGGGAATAATGCAAGTAAATGAACTGCCAGCCGGATAGTGTATGGCTCTAATGATCGAAAACGAAGGTCTCACCTTTATCTTGCTCTGATGCTTCTTGTTGAATCTCTCTTTGTGGACATCTTCCTTTCTTATGTCTGGTAGACTGTGGCTCCTTGAAGAGATACGCTCTATTCCTATAAAAAAGCCACACCTTCAGCCAATGAACACAGCCTAGGCAAAGTGGGATCTTGAGGAAAAAGACCTTCTGGGCAAAAAGCCAAGTCCAACCACAAAACACCCCTACAGATGGCATATGTATACACGGTCTCATAGTATTATTTGCGAGGTATGCAGCGAGTATCTGTCAATATGGGACAATGTCGGTCTAGCAGGAGATCCAGGCAGAAGTCCATAGGAGGAGCAAGCAGACCTTGCCCAGCAGGGGATCCTGCAGAGCTCCAGAGGAGAAATCATAGGTAGGAAACTAACAAGCATGGTGTTCAGCAGTAAAGGAGGGGGAGCAAAGGAGTCAGCAAACAAAGAGGGGAGCTACATAGAAAACAGGACAGAGGAGAACAGGCAATACAGTGTCTTACCCGTGAAAGCGGAGGTTTGTAACGTAGAGACAATGCACGTCCAAGGGAAACATATCGGACGTGCAGACGTCATATTGGAAATAACTAGACTGGCACTGATCTAACGCGCGGCACACAAATGCGTACCTGCCTCCAATGATGCCACAAGAGCCACCGGCGTACCATGACAATGGCCTTGCTCTATTATGTAAAGAGACAGGCACCTCAGTGACACAGGATCAGTCTTGCTTATTCCAGCAGTGAGTACAGAAGTGGTTGGTTCTAGTGTTAGCTCACAGACCATTAGGATGGGGATTTTCGGCAACCATTTCCTCATCCACTTTCCCGCTGCATAAAGCCTGTTTCAGGTGTCGTTAAGTTAAAGCAAATGTTTCTCCCTGCACTGCTATATTGTCCCTGCCAATTAGTGTCACTTGATATTAGAGAAGTACCTGCTCAGCTGCACCTTTTCCCTCTTGGTAGTCCCTGTGTGAGCAAGGTTCTAAGGTACATAAGCAGGAAATACAGTATTGTTGGCCCTGTCAGTAATGACTGTGCTCTTAAATGAAAAAAGAATACGTAATTCAGTCATAAAATAGCTCACATTTTATGTGGCTGTTCTTTCCCCTGTGAGAAGTTCCCTATGGAGATGTGTGCTAGGTTCTCAGAGCAGCACGAGAAAGTATGTTTGGTTCTTTCCGATTTGTGCTGAGTTTGGCACGAGATAACTTTTCACCACTCATTTTCAAATGTGGGGGGTGGTGGAACGGCAGGTATAGGTGCAAAGGATCAAAATAGGACATATTTCACTTCTGCGGCTGGTGGAACAGAATCTAACAATTTCGCTCAACCCTATTCACCAATAAGTATTCCAGAAAAAGAGATGAAATAGATAAATCTGGTTGGGCAGAATCTTTAAAATTCAATATCCTTGTTGCATCCAGCTGGAAAAATGCACAGAAACGATTGTGGAATGTTTTCAATCACTACCTGACCTCATGTGTACTCTTTTCATTTATAATAGCATCATCCCCTCCCTTTTCCTTCCTTATTTGTTTCTACGTTTGTCTTGTTTGTCACCCCCTGCTTATCTTAATTCATTAAACAGATCTCATTATTAACCTATTCATATATAATATATTTTATATCATATGGTTAATATCTGAAACTGTATACCAAGGTAAATGTGTTGCTTGTTTCACTTTCTGGTTTAATCAAATGCAATACTTGTTGTATTTGCTATTGCATTTATATAAAGTTTCAAAACAAATCAGTAAACTGAAGAAACAGAATGCAATATCATCATTGAACTTTTGTGCCTGGCTAAGATAATGATATACAAATTGTCTCACGGTAGAGCCTGTAATTACAGGTTCTGTTGGCCAGCATGTTTTACCTGAATATATAAATCCTAGGACATATACTATTCTCCTATTGAAAACAGAGGAACCTCTACTTCAAGGGCCAGCTGTCCAGATCTGTAAATGAGTTTGTGGCTTCCAGAGACAAGACGGAGAATAAGGAGTAAAAGCTGTGTTAGGATGCATTCTTCTAATCTGAGTTGCATATTAATCTACGCAAATGTGGTTGTTCGCTAATGTTCCCTTGCTTACCAAATGGTATCTCTGTTTGCTCATTCGGGGTCATTTCAAAGGATATATGTAGGCTAACCAGAGTACAGTGTAACAATATGTTACTTAGAATAACAGAATGTTTGCACAGGCTGTTTATCTGCATGTTTCAGAAAAGATTTGAAATTATACAAACCAAATTTGGAGAATCTTGGTGAGCCTTTCACACTCTAACAAACTGTCTACAGACTGCATTTTTTTAGCATGGGCAACGTGCTGGGACTCAAATATGTCCAAACCGATGTAGCAGCGGAATTGACTGCACTGCAAAATGTACTCAACAACTATACCTTGAATATATGTGTCCATTCCATCTACAGACTTGAAAAGTTCGTAAAGTTTTCTCATTGGGTGTGCTCAACTTTGTTGCCACCAGGGTCAGCCAAGTGACGGATTCAAGCTAGGCTTCCACACAGAACTAGGGCCAACATGACACATTTAATTTCAGATATACTCTTCTGGACCTGTGGGTCTGTTAGTTAATAATTGTCTTGGTTGCAATGTGTGCTCCACTATGTGACAAGTCAACACAAGTACAAGTAACAAGGCCGTCTAACACCAAAGCTTCCTTGAGATTGTAATTTGTCTATGCGCAGTAGGTTTGGGGCAGGGAGGCATGTGAGCCATACTCACGGCATCTTTCTGGTCAAATGAAATTAGGTGTTTACAAAGAATGGCAGAGCTTTGCCGTGAGAATTGGTCTTAGAAGGATGTGGTTTGACAGAGCCCTTGCATGATTTGTCTTTGGGGGCTCCCTGTTCTGTTTTTTCAGAGTCGCTGGCAGGCTCAAGAATCACCTAGTTCTAAAAGGTATTGGTGATGATGTAATGAACATGAGGAGATGAGAGGGGTTTCGGCTCCCCGTCACAGGGTTGCAGCCAATCAAACATTTTCCAGCCACCCAATCCGTGGATGCAACCACATTCACACTGTACTTGCCACTTTACTTGGCTTTCTTCTGGTGTGATATTAAAGCTGATTCCAGACACTATTGAGTCATTTTGCTATTTCCGGTTTTGGCAAATCACTCAGAGGCCGATGGAGGTGTTGACTAAATATGACAACATCTATATCCCACCACCTCATACAAAATATGGTAGGATTTTGGAATTGGTACATGATTTAAAAAAGGGTTTACTATATCAACAGACTGGGATACATGAGGCTGAATCCCAATTCAATAGAACAAGGGTCTGCAACCTTTGGCTCTCCAGATGTTTTGGACTACAAAATCCATAAATCCTAGCCAACATAATCAATAATGAGGGATCATGGGTGTTGTAGTGCAAAACATCTGGTGAGCCTCAGGTTGTATATCCCTGCAACTACAATCATAAGAATTGTTCTTTGACCACCTAGTGGAGTCCACATGTGTGAGGAGAAAAACGCATTTGGCTGGGAATCTATATGCCCAATGATTCAGAGAGGAATCCCATCCCTCAGCAACACATGCAGAGTTGCATCACAATCACTCCTTTGACGAGGACTCACCTGGGGAAAGTCTGGTATACCTGACAATAAAACCGTAATACAATGCAAGGGCCATGAACACAATATTCACTAAGGACTTCGGTTTCACATCATGAAACAGCAAAGTTCTGCTCCTGTGAAATCCAATAACATAATAGCATCAATCTTTAAACCTCTATCTGGCTAGAATGGATATTGTCTGGCTCGTTTGACTGCCATTTCTATTTCCTGCCATAGAAATTGAAAGGGACAGAAAAGCGAAGGGTGGTTAAACATTGTCTCTCCCACTAGCCATAGGAATACAAATATTCATCTTTGTCTCTCTTCCTATCCTGATTTTCATCACCAACCTTTTAAACACAAAGCCAAAAGACAAATGCTTACAGTAGCACAGATCAGTTCAGAAACCGCATAACCAGTAAAAGTTACTCTCCCAGGACAAAAAAATAGATTCCAACTTTCCCAGCCTCTCTTGATGGTCTTCATTTGTTGGCTGCCTATGTGGGGATAGAAAGAGGTTGCTGCCACAGACTAGTTTTGCCATATGTTTATGTCTCTTGTGAGTGGTGGGGGAGAATACCCTCTTTCACTTTGGCCTCCAACTGTTTCCAAAATTCATCAGGATATGGCCTGGACATATAAGAAGTTTTGCCAAATAAACCTGCGCAAGAGGAATTTTTATCAAAATGGATCGCAGTGAAACCTGAACATTTCCACAGGATGACACTGTCTATGAGTGGGTATGCCTCTCTTGGAGCCACATGTCCATGGGCAAGCAGCCACCAGTTTATGAAATATTCAGGTTTATGGTGCATTAGTTGTGCATTTCATACCACCGTAGCATTTTTGGGGTACTTCTGCAAACTTTACAAATAAGGTTAGGGATGACAACTGGGCACTGGGGGATCCTAATATTTCGTCCTGGCCCAGCACTGTGGAGCGTGAGGCGGTCGGCAAAACCCAGGGTCACCCAGTACACATCAACCGACCTCTTACCTGTGACATCATCACCGTGGATAAAGAGAAACAAAATATATGAGTGAATAAGTGAATTGTATTTGTTGTTCTGGGTCTTTCCATGTGTTTTTTTTTTTGTTGGTTAAAAAGGGTGTGTAATGCAGTGTTGCTTATTGAAACATGGTGCCTTTTTAGAACATCTGATTTTGTGATCTTTCAGGTGTGTTTCAGGTTATCTGCCTGCATGATTTATAAGACATGACAGGCGTATCTGCCCACACCTCTGTAAACCATCTTGGAGATGTTGCTAAGGATTTGGTCCTCTGAAGCATGCACATATTGAATGGTTTCCCAATTGTGTTACAGCTTGAGGTTAATATGCATAAAAGATCTTGGACCCAGTATATTCTAGCTTCCGTGTTGTTGATTTAGAGATTTCCCAGACACTCTTCCTTATATGCTTCTCATGATTTCATGGGGAGCACCAACATACAAATCCAGGAACAGATATTTTTTAAATACCTGTGACATTATTAAGGGATAATGATAGTGATGTGTTATTTATATAGCGCCTTAATCCAAAGTGCTTTACAAAGCACATATTTACATACAATATCACCCAACTGAAATTGGTACTCATGAGGGGTGATTGTAGCCATTTCATTGCATCATAGGTGTGGTTTGTCTGCTGGTATTACTTGCAAAGCTCCCTCAAATCTCCCTCCTCCCTCTGATGTTGCTGAGTCTCAACATACTCACTCTCGGTAGTCTCCTGCCTGCTGACTTCTGCTGGATTGCTCTGCCCCATGTCACTCTCCGGCACCTGCCTGTGCAAACTGCTGTGCCACCCCACGGCAGCCTCTGCACCACTACCTACGTTTCCTCAGCTTCCAACATCATGGTTTTTATGTCGACAGAGAGAGTTGGCAGTCTGCTCCATGGCCCACAGTGTTTTGAGCAAGTCCATTCTCTATTTTGGCAGCTTCACTCTCTCTGCTTGACTCATGCATACGCCAGCCAACCAGTTTAACTAAGGTCCCGAGTGACTCTGCCACTCCACCCTCATTGTCCTTGGTTACTGCTAGCTAAACGCCCCTCAACAGGGGTATTACCACGTCGTAATGTTACTAGATACAGAGTTATGGCCTGCAACTTGACCCAGGTCCATTACTGGACAGTATATACCCCATCTGCCGCTAGGCTTTCTGCTTAATTAAGGCATGCTAAGAATAGGAAATTAATGGCAGAAGTGACAGAGAGAAAATGCGACTGACATTAATAGAATTTAACAAGCTAGAATTCTCTACTCTGGAGACACAATTAGTATTGATAACAAACCATGAAGTCTGTTTAATGCATCTAGAATTGTTCAGTCTGATAAGAAAATGCAATGGTAGGAGGCCATTTGCTAATTGGGAAGTGTTTTTAAATTCTCTACCTTAAACTTTAGTTAATTGTATTATTATTGTTAGTAGTACTAGTATTGTTAATATTATTCAGAATTTATTGTGTACAGAACCTCAATTGGTAGATGAAAATAAGCAGCTCTAGGCGCTCAGATATATAGAGGTTGGGTTGACTTCAAGCATTGGCATTTTCTAAGCTATATAAGCCATCGGATATTTATATGGATTATCAGTGCAAGAGTGTGTAAATTGGGCCTGCTGTTTGGCTCATTCTAATGGAAGGGGTGGCGTTTTCTTCACGTTCTCTTCAGAGAGTATTGTTGCACCTAATCCTGAAAGGCAACCAATAATGTCGCTGAAAACAGGCCTTATGCCGTGTGATGTTTATGCAGATGCATTTGGAACAAACCTGATTTCCTACTTCAAAAGATGCCATTACACACGAATACCTGTCTGCCATCGATCACATTGCCCTTTCTCTCATGAAAATCACTCACACCCGTGTTTATGGTGCAAAGTTACACACAGAGTTCCTCATCAGAGCCTCGAGTTAAACGTTATCGTGCATTGTACAAGATCGGAAATTGCTCTGATTTTTACCGTCAGAACACGTTGATTTTAGACCGCAAAATTAACACGGTCATTTAACAATGCTTACTCAATAATTCCAAAATGGCAAATTCACATACTAGACAACACAGTTCAGGGTTTGAAGCAAAATTTGCAATTGAAAATCGTATCAAGTACACAGTTTATAAACGTTCAAGGACATATGCAATACATACGCCATTTCTAAACAGTTGGAACTGTCTTGTGTGTTAGGATTCTGGCTGGAATTGTCTAAACTTTCTCAATTGTAAAGCTTGTGGATTTTCTTGCAATGACTCCTTAGGCTCTGTTGTTTGTATTGATTCGAGCCATTTGTATAATCACACTCATAAAAAATGTGTTTGTCTTTATTTTTCTGTAGGTCCCCCAAACCATCACAGTCAGTCAACGCTGAGGCCTCCGCTCCCACCACCGCACAATCACACACTGTCGCACCATCACACATCCGCCAACTCCCTCAACAGGAACTCACTCACAAATCGGCGGAACCAGATCCACGCGCCAGCTCCTGTACCCAACGACCTAGCCACGACGCCTGAATCTGTACAGCTTCAAGACAGCTGGGTGCTGAACAGCAATGTGCCACTTGAAACAAGGTATGTCATGAGTGCTGATGCTGGCTTGCCTGCGTTTCTGAGTCTAAATCTGGTTTGGACAGCATGCGTAGTGCGCAGATCCAAACTCATCCGGTTATCCTTTGTTTACTGAATAGACCTGTCTGATACACCTGAGCAAAAAGACCTTTTTCAGAGCTTGTGCAGGTGATCTACTTCTGTGAGAGTTAAACTCTGTATACAGCATGAGGACTGAGTTATTGACGTCGACCCTGGTCAAATATTTTTCCCCGCATGTATTTCTTTGCCCATTGATGGTGGAATGCTAAATACACAGGAAACATGACCATGTATCTGCTGGTTTCATCGCAACAGGCAGTATGTTGCGGATTTGTTTATTGACATACTGCACGTTGTCAAATATCACATGGTTCGTCTTAATACTCCCAATAGAAATATGGCAAGCATAAAGCTTGAGAAAACATCTGTTCAATACATAATACTCCATGCATTGATAAAATGAAGTGCAAGGTAACTAAAATGGGGTCTTGCAAAAACCTTTCTTTAACATGAAACTGTCTATTTTGACAACTATGGTGGACAAGATAAAATGCCTGAGTGGATTATTTGGTATTCCTTCCTAACAGACACTATATCACATCTCATTGCACTATTCAACACTGCAGAAACACATGCAACTACCAGAACTGCCGATAAATCCAAATCTGGCATTGCGCAAACTGACCCAATCCTGAAACAAAACCTAGTCCACGCACCACCCCGCATAGTCATAATGCTGAGACACCCTGTCACAATCACCCAGCAGAGACACAACATGCCCTTCCATCTCAGGATTCACCTATGCAATGTCCAAAACAGCAATGCACCAACAACAGCTGGATGCTTCCCCACACATATGAGGCTGGCATATCCAGATGTGCCTGCGGACGGGCTGGGTGGAGTAGGGGGCTGTGCAATGCAAACTGATTGGAAAGGTGTGGAGTTTGGATGATGTTGCTCACTCTCTTGTGCTACCAGCTGTTTATTTTGCCATGTGTGAGTAGCTTCACCAATATGTACTGTATTGGGTGGGCGGTAGACTATTGAGCAGTTTAATGAGGCATGCATTTGCACAGCAACGCATCCATGTGAATAAAGCACCAGAATGCACCACGATGTCCTGCAAGACATGGCAGGCCCAGCAAGGCACACCAGCGTCCCCCACCTCACGTCCAGATCTACTGCCACGTGTGCTGCTCCCAACTCCGCCTTCCACTCCCCCCGAGGTACACTTCACTCTTTACATGTAAGACTAGTTGAGTAAATGGCAGTTGAGTAGGGGAGTGGCAGCAAGCTGTGCCATACAAGCAAGTGTAGTTGAGGGAGCAGTTATGATTGGCAAATTGGTGGTTCTAGGTGGAATCGGGCGTCAGTGTCTCGATCCGGAGAAACCATCAGGCTCTCAGTCGCTGGTGTAGTATGGGAGCACGTGACATGTGTTCATGCCTTGACTGGCTGCCAGCTGGCAAGGGATCACAGCTGACTTCAAGCCACGGATAAGTCTTCGGTGAAGCTAAGATCCATGAACTTTTTTCAATGCATATAAATATTTTTATAAATTGATATGAACACAGCATAACTTGAATATTCTTTGTTTTCTGAGTGTCCTGGTCTCTACACAATTTTGGTGTAAGTAAAGGGCTGAGATTGAAGTTGCCTTGTATTTTTTTTTTTAACTTGCAAAGTACATCAAATCCGACAGATATGGTGCCTATTCTTACTCTTCATTGGGCCTCATTACGACCCAGGCGGTAAGTTACCGCCTGGGCCGTGACTTTACCACCATGGCGTAAACTACGTTTACGCCATGGTGGTTGGCGGACTTACCTCCCCATTCCGACCTTGGCGGGGCGGTAAGTCCCCAATCCCCATTTACCCTTCCCCATTCCCATTTTTGCCCCATAGGGCATAATGGGAGTGGGGAAGGCGTTAATTACGCCACCGTAAATTACGGTGGCGTAATTAACTCCATGGTCCCTTAGCGCCATGGATTTTAACACCTGCTAAAAGCAGGTGTTAAATCCTCCATGGCGCTAAGGGACCTCGTACTCAGGCGGTAAGGGTCGGCGCTGTTTACGCTGCCGTAAACCCCTTACCGCCTGGGTCGTAATGAGGCCCATTGTGTCTTAGTACAATTAGGGAAGTCTCCCTAAAATAAAAGTGTGTACACCAGAGATGTCATTCAAAAACACGTAGTCAGAGAGAAACGTGTAGAGTTCGTATTAGTGTCCAGGCGTGTATGTGAAGTGAGTGCCACCCTGGCAATAATGTGCAGAGACATGGTGGCAGCTCTACCCCCATCCCCACCACAGCAGCAACCTCGGATGACTCCCAGCAACACAAGCAGAAATGAACACAGTTGCCAATGGCAGTGCTGTGGCAGTGCTGTGGCAGTGCAATTTCTTGGATCAGGGCAAGGGGGGTGGGTGGTTGCAAAGTCTCCCGTTTCATGAGACGTGTTTAAACGTGTAGCACTAAGGGACAGACATCTAAAAGATGGTGTCAGAGCAATGTTGAATGCCTATCATGACAGTCACAACGCATGAGAAGGCAGGAGACTGACAGTTGCGACATCGAAACACTACATTCTGGGTGTGCACTTTTCTACCTAAAGATTTGTTTGCGGGCCTTGGCCAATGTTCAGACTGTGTTGTATTCATGAGCAAAGTTCTAGTAAAACAGTTGCATTCATAACTGATTGCATGTGGCAGGTACTTGTCAATAGCTGTCTGTGCCTATTCATTCCCAGAGCACTTTAGAAGCCCAGGCGCAGCACATGGCAGAATGTGCCACTCCGAGGCACATTTAGCTGTCACTTGGCATACACTGTGCTTTCTAGTCACAATGCAAGATGATGGGCAGGGGGCCTTTGTTCACACATGCCAGGATACACGTTTGCACAATGACACTGCTTCTATGTACACAACTAATAGAATTCGCTTATTACGCGTTTCTGCCAAGGCTCCTGGGCAAGTTGCTTGTTTGGGAATACGCAGATTGACCGCTGCTTATAAATAATGCATGCGGGCTACGCTGATTCAACGCGTGTATTTTGAGAAACTGTCCTTAATTCAAGATTGACAGAAGTAAAATTTTAATTTATATTTCATCCAGCGGGCAATCTCACGTTAATCCCTTGTGAGCACGAACAGAGCGATGCCTCTGGGCAGATGCCTTCGCAGAAACGTAGCACTGCATTCTGTTCCATTCCTGTCGAGGAATGTGTTCTGTCAAAGTCCTTTATTGGGTTTTTACTGATCATTTTTCATCTACTTTTTTGTTATAATGTTGCTATTTTTTTGTTCTTTTTTTTTTCTTAGCATTTATTTGAGGACAACCATAGGCCAGGTGCTACATTTCATTTAAAATCAAATGAGTGATCAAAATAGTTTGATTTTGGTTATTATTTAAGTAAACCCGTTCTTTTTGTAACACCTATCTCAAGGAGCGCTGTGCAGGATCTACGATCCTCCGAAAACGACTTTCCCTACTGCTACTCTCTCCTTAACCAATTTAGGAGGTCTCTGGTGAAAGCAGAATTGGCCGTTTCAGCCAAGTCTCACACACCACAGTTCCACCACGTACCCAGTACTGATTGTTCACACCCAGTTCAGAGAAAGATAGGCGTGCATTGTGGGTATGCAAATTAGCACACATGTCCAACCATGCTCCATGAAATATAGGGTTGTGCTATTGTATACACAGCCCTTTTCAACAGACATGTCAATGATTCAGTAAACTGCATTCATTAATCACACTTACCAGGGCTCATAGGTTCAATGTATGTATGTATTTGTATATATTTATTTATTTATTTATTTGTTTATTTATTTATTTAATTTATAGAGCACTTTAAGCCAAAGCACTCTCTAGATATAGTCTGAAACCTGTGGTTACAGCATGTTGAGCAAAACCAGCAAAGTTATGGTATGTGTAAAAGGCTTGACCACATCTCTGGTAAGCGTTAAAGATAGTATGCAGACACCTGTGTTTCAGGATCAGCATTGTAAGGATATTTGGCGTGTTACAGCACAGAGTACAGCACTACTGCACAGGTAGCAAACAGCACAGAGTACAGCACTACTGCACAGGTAGCAATTTTTTTTGCAGCACCACCACAAGGGTGCGGTGCATTGCTATATGTGTTACCAGATTAACAAGGAAAGACAGGCTAATCAGTCAAAAACGATTGTTACATATAAGATGCAAATCTATTTTTACAGTTAAAAGCACACGTGCACATTCAAAAATGCACACTATTTTTTCACCTGAAATGCCTATGGTGCGAGAGACACATTTGAAAATTAATAACTTACATTACTCATAACTAACCTGACTAATGAAACTAAAGTTAACATAATCCACTAATAAAAATGTGTCTCCACTGCAGAATTAGGCCTATTCTGAAAGTGAACTTTTAAACGCACATCCATTTTTTTTCTCTCTGCTGCCCTGTCCACATAATTACAGGAAGCAAAAGAGCTTGAAAGAACAGGAAATCAGTTGGTTACAAAGTATTACTATAAAAATGAGCCATTGTGTAGAGAGGGAGGAGATGGCATGATTGATTCTGATTGGAGCAGCGTCATAGCAAGTATCATGCTAGAGGGAGTGATCAGAGTTTTGCTGGGGGGAGTTTGAGGAGAGAGAAGGACAGTCAAGATTTGGCAGAGCTGGGAGAAGGACCTTTTTCCTGGCTGGAGCATTCCTATTTGCAAAAGCTGAGAATTCCAGGCAATGACCCCGGTTTGAGAAGGAAAGGCGCTCCTTTTTACTGGGGTTAATCTTCAAGGGAGCCACATTCAGAAAGAGAACAGCTGAAGAAAACTCGGCTGCACAGATAAGGTAACATAAGTGTGGGAGCTGAGTGTGTACGAGATTATTCAGTCAGAGTAGGAAAGGAGATTCCGGTGCCTTAATCACATGTTAATGTTGCAAATTGTGTTCTGTTCTCCGCCACTGTTTTTTCAGTGTATCACAGACAACGCTGTTACTGTGCAATTTTATTTATTTCTGTAAAGAGTGAGATTGTGTTTAAATGCAACTTTTATAATACAGAAAAATATTTGAAAGCAGACGGGTGGTGTATTTTATATTTACCAATACAGTGCTGATGATGAGGGGAGATTTTAAACAATGCAATTGTCATTTTAAGACAGATGTGTGCATGATCATATTCAGTATGGACAGTTGAGAGTGATTGTTTGTAGCATAGCTCGTTGGAGGTACATGAGCCAACGGGAAGAGGGACTCTGTGAACATAGTTCCCTACCGTATATAAGGTAGTGGAAATTATCACAAAATTACCACATATAGCTCTCTGTCGTAAATAAGTCAGTGAGATCGCCCATGGTGGCACACTAACACTAACACTGAAAATGTGGTATTCCTGAAATGTAGGTCTGAGGTCTCTCTAGTGATTACACGAAAAATCTAAGCAAAGATAAGGGATTCTGGACATTGGGGCCACAAATAAAACAAGGGAATTATGCTCACCAAAATACCACCAACCACGCATACCAACCACGCATACCAAGTATACATGTCTGGGTGCTGAAATAATGCATGTCCACTGTATTATTGTTGCACATGGCCCAATCTGAATACAAGGAGTGATTATTGCTAAGTTATTTTTCGGCAGTAATAAAATACCGTCAGGCCCCAAATCTCCACAAAATACCCTACAGCATGCACGCCTCGTGCGTTTCCCCAGTCATGGCTATTTTTTAAATAGCCAACAGTTGTCAATAGTGCAGCTCAGGAGACTGAATAATACACACTGTTTGCAGAGCAAAGCCACCTTTTCACTGCCTATCTAAGGTAGGTTTTCAGATTCTCCCTGTCAATTTACTGATACCAAGATGTGCTTGTAGGATGTGAATTTAAAGAAAAGGAACACCGTGTAAAGCACAAGGAAGTTGCTCGCATCTTATATTTTTTAGATTTGACTGTTATACTTGCATATTAATGTATGTAAAATTATGGAAATTACGGTATAACTTTAGAAAACGAATATGTGGTAGAAAACATGTCTGAACAATTGAAAACAAAAAAGGGTTAGCCCCTCAATTTTTTGTTCATGGGGGGCTTTCACTTCTAAAAAAGGGGAGAGTACATCTGTCAGAAAAGGAAAGAAGTGAAAAGCTATCCCTCCCTCAGATCTCCAGTTCTAGTCTCAACTCTATTTCTGGTACAGATGTATAATTACAAATGTACTACGCCTTAGTGTTCTTTTTTGAGCCTATAACACACCTTTATTTCTGCTTGTTAGGCAAACTCCATAGTGAGTCATCATATTCATTTCATACATTTTTGGAACAAATGGTAAAAGCAATTAACAACAATTCTCTCATACAAAATAGACTTGACTCATTCTCCAGTGTTCCTATTATGTGGGGTTAGTAGTTCAAAGTGCTTTCATTAAAGTAGAAATCGAACCATATCATTTACAATGTTTTTTTCAATTTGTTTCCAAAAGAGACTTGTGTCTAACAGAGGCAATGTGGTGTCACTTTTCCTTATCTCGACCACAGTCTATTAGTGTTAGCGATGGTTGTACAATAACATTTGAAGCACCCGGTAGCTACACGCAAGTGTTAACAATTGCCACTATTCAACTTGTTGCATAGATGATATTTTTTGTCAATGTGTCGACACCTTGTGTTTTGGCCTTTCGGTAATGGTGCATACATCCAGGTGACCAAACCGTTTTGATGTGGTATTGGGCCTTCATCAGGACGAATGTGGTTAAAGGCACGATGTAAATTGATGTTCTTACCCTTTTTGGTTTTGTAATGTTACAAAGTACTATTGGAAATCGAATGAGGCAATTGGAAGAGACCGATGACTCCAAGATCCTGAGGTTATATGCACTGCTTTGCACCAGTGCACTGACAGTTACATACATGTATGTAGACATTTTAATAAATGGAGATTAATCTATGAAAACGAAACATCCTGCTGTGTTAATGCAAAGATTTTCAGTGCAACAGAGTTTTTTTGCCAAGGAAAATTGTATGCGATTTCCATTTTGAAAACTGTCAATACTTTATCTCTTGATGCAATGTTGAATGGCATCTTGAAACTTTAATGGTCTGCTCTTTAACCTTCTTTTAGAGAAAGTAGTCTACAGTATTCTATAGTTACAAATATTAAAGTGATTTGTCTTGCAACCTCACATTGAGTTTGCAAGACCTCCCAAAATACCACATCATATGTTTGTTTATCAGGGTGGGTAGGGTGTTTTCAAAGAAAGCTCTATGACAGCCTCCCTATCTGAAATATCAAACAGGTGTACATGTTTTTCACTTTTGGGTCAGAGGCATCCTATGTATTTATTAATTTATTTAAATACTTTGATAGCACGAACAAGGCACAAATGCATCAGAGCGCTTTACTGATTAATCATATGCAGAATGCGATGGAAACATGAAACCCACAACCATTGAAAGCTTTACAAACATAAGAGGGATTAACCAATACAACCTTTAAATAAAAGATTGTCATAACCAAACTTTCCAAGTTTTACTAAACCTCAAATTGTCTGTGATCAAATGGAGGACAGCAGGCACAGAGTTTCAAGCTGAAAAAGACCTTTACATGAAGGAGAACAACTTGAATTTACAGACTACTAGGCGAAAAGCTGCCTAGCTTTGAAGGCCGTTTGAACCCCCGCCCAAAATGTTTAGTTTCTCAGCCAGATAAGAAAGGGTTAGCCAATGGATAGCCTTCTAGGTGATGCATAATAGTTTTAAAACAATCCTGGCCTCCAATGTTAGCCAGTGTAGGAAAACTAGGATTGCCTGAATTTCTTCTATTACTGCATGTGAATAATTATTGTATGCAGTAATATGCAATCCCCAGTGGAATTCTATGTGACTCCAAAATGGGGTGTATCTGAAGTGTCTGCATGACTCTCAGTCATGCACACATACCATTACCACATGCACAACATATAGGGTAATGGTATTTTAGGTTGTTGGTATTTGCAAAAGAAATACCACACAATTGTAAATGAGGTCCTAGATGGTCATACTAAGGCACATACGGGCATGTTCACAGCCCTTCATACACACAAAAAGGCTGTCTACTTTCACACATTTTCAGACTCAGAGCTGTTCTTTTGGAAGGTATGTAAGTGGCATAAATGTGTCTCCAGAAAAAGGTTTATGCTACAGATAGAAAGATGTAAAGCTTCTTTAGCTATGCAATACTCATGCATTGTGGGTTCTACTCTTGCTTCCCTCAAAAACTGTTCCACATTAGTAGTGCCCACTGCATGAACTTTATTAATTTTTTATTATTTCTGGAAATATTTGTCTCTCCTAAGGGAATTTCATAGACAGGTGTGATAATTCGTCATCCATCATGGGCAACAGATCTCTGGACGAATTCCAGGTTTGTTTGCCAAGTTCTTTCATCCAATCAGAACACTCTCAAGATGAATCATCAAGATTGTTTGCTTTCATGCCAATCAGAACCCTAGAATATACAAAATGTTGTTCATTCCATTATATACGGCTTAACGCACTTCCATTTTCTTTGCGTTTTATTTTAGGCCGTGAAGAAAGCAGTGTATAGGTTACACTCACACTTAGAGGAGGTTTGGAGCTTTCTCACAAGGGTTTGACGGTTTTTTAGGGAGTCTAGGGATGTGTTTACTGTCTTGGTATGGACAGTGTTAATGACGAACATTTTTGTGCACTTTTATTTTAGTGTTTCTTCAGTATGTTGATAAAGTTTAGTTAGGTCTCCCGTATAAAAATAAACCTTGTTCTTTCCTCTCGTGCCTTTCCTCTTCTGTGTCCCCTTTCAAAAATAATTAAGAAAACAGTCCAAATAATGGCATGTGTCTATTCCAATCTGTATTGAAGCGAACCCGTCCTATGAAGTTAGGGTAAGAACCACACTGGGAAGAAACCCCTGTGACCGGAAAGAAATATCTACAATAAGGAATACCTCTATTTTCCCAAGTGTCTGACTGAAATTCAGAGTCTGAAGATTCAACAAAAGCTTTAGATGAACGATTTGTGCTCTGTGATAAAGTTATTGTATGTCCTGATGATGGCTCCGGAGAACATTCACAAAGATGATTGCGAGTATGATCGAATCATCGTAACAAGGGCCGAAACATCTCGTGTCGACAGAATACTCCTTTTGTGAATACAACAAAACGTAGAATATAATCAACTGACTTTAGACACCAGGCAATGCTCTGAACACAGAAAACCACTATAAAACAAAATGACTCAGTCCAGATATATGAATTAATATGAATAAATCAATATTCACTGGAAAAATTGAAGTGGTTGTGCTTGCATTCCCACATAGACCAACTATGAACAACCTTTTAAACATGTCGCTTGCATACAAAGCACACTTTATTACTAACCCTGCATTGCACTTGTGCACTTTAAAGTGTTGGGAGTACAGCAATGTGTTGACTGTTAAATGTTATATGTATGTGTAATTGTACACTTTTTTTTGTTAAAAATTGTATCTATTTGTATTATGAGATATTGAAAGAAAAATATATTTAAATACATTTGAATAAGTAAGGCTCAGTGCAGGATTTATTCCACGCCTGCATTATGCTGTAGGTGACGTAAGGACTGTACAGAAGAGGGAGGAGTAGCTTCATACTCAATTCTTGTTTTATTGTCTACAATCCCCTGTCTTTTGAGTATAAGCCCCAGTAACAAATAAATAGGGGTCAACCATTGTTTTCTATCCCAAACCCTCAGAAGAAAATATTGTCCTTTACAGTTTCCTATGTCATGTATGCTATTGTTTTCTCATCTCACCAGTTATTGGTGTTGTGATACTTGTATAGTTTAAGATATGCTTTCTTGTTATGTTGGGGTTGTGCTTTAGTTTCTGGTGCTGATTTGGTGTTTCAAACTTCTGTTTTCTCGGATATGCTCACCCACGGTTCTCACTCAGTTTCGCCAATTCCCATTTGAGGGTCTCATAGTGTGGTGCTTGTGATAATGATGGCAGAAGGGCAAGACTATTGAAGAGAAAGTTGACATGGAGGTGGTGCTCCACTTCTGCATAAAGGAGGATGATGATTCCCCTAGGCTGCATGATGAGGGATGGAGGTCATGCTTTTTGTTTTTGCATGTTCACATACCCGAGCATGCAGATTCACTGATTCTCTTAGTTGGCAGTGGAGGTTCAAGTATTGTGGATATCCCCATATAAACAGGATTGTTAATGCATGTCCCAACAGAGGCAGTGCTAGTGAAGGATCAGAAGGGCATGGACCTTATGTGGAAGTGGGGGCCACAGCCAGCATCTTGAAGGTGGAGTATGGTGGACCTCCTGTCTCTTCAGGGGGTATTGAATGCAAAGTGGTAGCCACCCAGCCGATTGAGGGTATTGTATTGTATGATATGGTAAATAAAGCTTATATAGCACAGACTATCACCTAGAAAGGCCTGTTGGGGCTGGCATAACCTCAAGAATATCTAAACGGAGGTATGGGACAGATTGTTGAAGTTACTGAGGGAACAAGGAGAACTTTAGCCTCTGCCTGAACTCCAAATGATGGTGCAGCGAGGTTGAGGGAAGGTCCATCAGGAGAAAGTTAAGGAGAAGAATCAGTCTGTGGAGGTTCTGCAGCAAATGGTGGATCTATTTGAGAGGGAGATGGGTGATTAGGTAGAACAAAGGATTTTGTCATTTTCAAATGGGTATCTGTGTTTGCTATATTGTTTAGCTATATTAGTTCGGGTACAACAGGCTCAGGAGATTCCCCATGGAGCAGAGTTCACTACTCCTTTACAAAGCCCTTGTGGTCCTCGGTGTGCAACTATTATGTCCTGCCACCAGGGAAGACCGTCATGGGAGTAAGAGCCTTAGTACATCTGAATGGATGGTGAAAGGTTGTGGGTAGAGATGCCAGTGGGAACAGAAGGGCAAGGGGAAAAACCACACCCTAGGGGTGACGAAAATGAGGAACCAGTAAAATAAACTGCTGTAATGTGGACATTCGACTGGGTGTGAAATTTGGCATCTCAGATGGCATGCCATCCCTGAGTGAAGTTAGGATTTAGTCCACAACATTTCTTCAATTTCTTCACTTGATTGAAGCCTCTGTTCATAGAGCCCCCCAATATATCCTTGTTGTACTCTGGCAACATCCTTCTGCTTGGGCTTGAACATTTCAAAGCAACTGTTTATCAATTGGGAAGGCCTGAGCAAAGCCAAAAGCGGGGGAATTTGTTTTGAATCTGTGTTGCAGTCACTGTCCATTAGAAATGTCATCTTGGCTACTGCAGAGTTCTTCTTTTACTTTGCAAACAGCAATTTTTATTAATGTGGAAACTTTAAGTGAAGGACTGCTGTTCATGTTGGTCACTAACACAAATATTTCTATGTATCTGCTGTCTGTTTATTGACCTGAAAAGTGGGTTTTAGTCACCTGAAAGGAAAGATGTTCTCGTAGCTTTGAAATTTTGCATGAACGGTCCAATCATTTAAACTTAGGGTGCACAGCATTTTGATGTTTGGCAGTTTCAATGAAATTGCTGCATTTATCTCTCAGCCAACACAGTGCGATTGATTTTAAAATATTTCTTATGTCATCTGCAGAAGTACATGTCTATGGATTAGCAAGTCATCTTTAGCAGGATTGCAATTTTAATGTTAGCTTTTCACTCTGCCAGTGTGCCCCTCATAAGGTGCATGCATTGCACATAGGAGGCCTAACCTGGACTTTCCTTTTGTGTGCTGGGGGTACCATTACCCCCAATAGGGATCTCAATGGGAGGAAAGAGGTTGAAAAGTTAATCAGAATTCAAGGAATTAACCCTTTCTCCATACGCATCTTATACATCCATAGCTTGTAAAAATGCAGTGTTTTTTTTTTTACTTGGGATTAAGAACATGTTTATATGATCTTCCCCCAAAAGAATCATTTCTTCATGGAATTATGAGAAACACAGAGAACACTGCATCCACCACCCACACAAACCTTCATCTAGAACGAAACCTCTATGTAGCCTTGGAGGTGCCTTTCTCTGCCTACTGCCTATATTCTGCACTCCTGTGTCTTCTGATTGGAAGCAGCATCCTTTCTCCTCTAGAAGGTGTTCATTCCTGGTGACCAAAACTAGAAATAGCTCTGCTTCTGACTGTTTTCATGTTAGCTGCTGTCCATCCCCAGTAGCACCAATGAGATGAGCCTTTTGGAGGGAAGCCCACCATATTGAAGTTAAATCTTCGTTGTCAATCTGTGGGGAGAACAAGAAGGCAATACCCCTTCACATTGGTTCTCCTTTGCATTCAAGCCGTTATACTCTCACTGCACCATAAACTTTCTAATGTGTTATCCAAGAAACAACTCTAACCCCAGCTGTTCTACACATCCTTAGCATAAACCACAGTAGAATCGAAAGGAACAGTATGCAAACTGGCTTCCCTACAGATTAGCGAGCCATGTAGCAATAGTATGTTGAGATGGGAGTGGGACAGGGGATGCTGCTGCACTGATCATCACATTGGGACCCTGAGGCATGATGGAAGGATAAACTACCAATGACACAGCATATCTGGAAAGAGCCACAGGCAGAAGATAACCACAATGCTATAGGATGGTCAACTTGAATGGGCACCTCTATTCTTCACACAACAGTTGTATTTGTGGGTTCACTCTTTTTGTATGTGTTTGCAATAATGTGATTGCAGGCATTTGTCAAGTTGTGTTACTTGTTTCAAGTCAGGCTTTTTTCATCTGTCATGCATGTATCACATTAGTCTAAATTTATAAGAAAGTGAATGTTTCATCAATTGCAATGTCTTGCATGCCATACACTTTAAGACATGGGGCAAATAGAGTGTAGACGTATTTTAAAAATGTTGGCAAATAATGTAAGAGCTTAAATATGTGGATTGATTCAATGTCCCAGATCAACATCAAGGTGAATATTTCAGCCCTTCTTACATCCTGTACAAAAAGTAGTGATTCCTGTCTTTGTAAGAAATGGCAGAGAAGTTATTTTGTCTGCTAGTCGTGGGTTTGTTATCCTTGCTAACATAAAAAGGGAGAATAGATGTATTTTATTCTTGGTTGAAGTTCTGAGGTACTGTGCTCTGTCTGCTTTAATACAAGAAAATCCTGGATGATGTTAGAGAAGACACAGTGTCACAGACACTCCCCTCCAGGTAGTGGGACTTGTAATGAATGCTCTTACTTAAGTGCATGGCCTTTGTCTCAGTAATTATTTAGTAATCTTTTATAGTACTTCAATGGAGTGCACCAAATAATCAGTGCTGGGTGAACTAGTTTGGGCATCCACTGAACCACTGACATGTTAAGTTATTTGTGGTCTTGCAGACATGTCAAGCTTCATACACAAAAGTTCAAAATCACCAATGGATATGTTAGGTTCCTGTACAGGAGGGTGGCCTACTGCAAATCCACCTTTGAGCCCTATCACGGGCATGTTAAACATTCAAACTGGTCTTGTGGTGCTGAAGGTAGGGACACCGAAAGGGGAATTAAGGGGAGTAGAGTGGCATATGGGTGCTTTGTTGAAGTATAGGGGTACTGGTACACACCCCTAAAAGTTACCCTCAAACGAGGGTCAATGAATCTTTGGCTTTGTGTGCAACACAAATGTGTGGGGAAGTTCAACTGGCCTCAACAGATAGAGACAAGAGTTTGATTCAGAGTTAAAAGATAGCAGCAAAAATGGAGTAAAAAAAATGAAGCTGAAAAGTCACCGGAAATGTAGTACTCCTATGGTAATTATTCAGGTTAGGGGGGGTTCGTGAGAATGTGATTGCCTGGTTTAGGGTTAGGATGGGGGTTAGGGTTAGAGTAAAGATGTTGGTTAGAATTAGGGTAAGAGTTAGGGATAGGGTAGTTGTTGCAGGGCTGGTGACGTTGGGGATTGTTTAGTCGTTAGGTTTCATTGTGTCAGGGTAAGTGCTAGGGTAGGGGTTGTGGGAAGGCTTTGCCTAATACAGTAATGATTTGGGTAAGTGTTAAAGAAAGGGATAGGCCAGTTGGGGAGGGCTGGTGGTTTTGGTGTAGATTAATGGTTAGGATAAACCTAGTGGTTAGCACACATTATTACTGTTGCAGTTAGGGTAAGAATAAGGTTGAGATTATGATGGTTAGGGTAATGGCAAGGGCTATGTTATTTGTGGTGAGCTGGTGATGGGGATGGGATTCGCTATTCCATTACCATTCATTTTGTATTGAGAAATATGCAAATACAATTCTTTAGTGCACTGAAGGGTTGGTGTTCTGTTTTTGCTGACTACATTTTTACATGACATTTTACTGGGGACATGTTCACATAGAATCATTAAATGCTGCAAAGATGCCTAATGTCTTAGTCCAGAGGATGGGACTGGAAGTCGATGGGACTGCAGAGACCGTTGGAGATAGGGAACCTCCACCCACCCTGTAAAGTAGGCCAAAAGTGAAATATATGGATGATCTCCAAGCCCCCCAGTCTATCCCAAGTATCTATTCTTGGTTTTAATCATGCAGAAGGCCCTTTAAATGCCTTGCCCATGGATAAGGATGACATATATACTTGTCATGGTGGATTTGCTATTTTCCCAAGGAGAATTTGCACATTTTCTTTTCAAGGAGGTCTTGCTGCTAATTTGGAAAAAGAAGATATGAGTGGAAGAAAAGGTGGTGAAAATAAGCAATAGGAGGAGGAGGGAAGACCCTTATGTAAATACAAGGCTAAGAGGAACATTACGGAGTAGAAGGGGGTAACCTTGAGAAATCAGAAGTGGGAAGAAGATGACAAGAGGAGGAAAGAGATGGATAGGGTAGGGTCACATCACAGAGTGGCAGAAAGGTATCAAGGAGAGAATTTGAGGGAATTAGAGAGAAGAGGAGGTGAAGACCAAAAATCTGAAAAGGGAAAGTGAGAAGGAACCAAAGACGAGGGGCTGCAGAAAAGGGGACTGGTTGGGACATAGTTCACTTGAAAGATGATTAGCTGACTCAGGGAGCAGTTAACAGGAATGTCCTGCACCATCTAGAAATGGCTTAAGCCTGAGAATCCCAGGGCATAAAGTACTGCAGAAAAAGAGCTTAAAGAGCTTGACAACTTATAACAGTATGCAAAACGAAATGACTTCTATGAAAGACAAGCAAGCAACTTCAGCAGCCAAGAAAGAAGTGCATTGTGCTTAAACACCTAAGACTGTCACACTTTAGGAGAAAGGCAGACCCCTGGAAGTGAGGGAATGTCCTAGGACCACAATCGTTCCGAGAAACCTGACATGTATATGTTTGTTTGAATAGCCACAAAGCGGACGTGGTCAATCATAATACTTATGTTTTCTGTTTGTCATAATAAACACATTTGTATATAAAGCTTGGCTGTGGAACAACAGTTTATCTCCTGGTTGTGAAGTAGCGCACACACACACCTGGAAATATGTCAATCAGCCTGTGTAGGGTGTCGAAGGATGCTGACACAAGGTTGAGATTTTAGTTGGAAAATACTATTATTTATTATATTCCTATCTTCTTAGAGGTGTTTCCCTTCTTCAAACTAATACTAAAGGATCTGTCAGGATTTTCATCAAAATCAAACTCCACCATCTGGGATGTCTCAACCCACTCATCCAAGCCATGCAACATCACTAGGCATTGCTGGCAGCAGGAACATCAAAATGGCCACTGGAAAGCGTGCTGCTTGCCAGAAATCACCAGAAAATGCCCAGTGAAAACCTGAAAAATAGGTTGCCATCCACTTTTGCCTATCTTAGTGAGCACCAGAGACCACTGCCAAAACCCATCCTTTGGCTGCTCACAGAGCAAAATCTCTGCCAAGGAAAACAGAGCTGTCTCAAAAATCAGTTTTTATTTGGTGTCAAATTTGCTAAAATCATGTCTCAAAAACCACATAAAAAGATCTAACCTCCTTGTTGGGTGTTCCACATCATTATACTGCAAGAATCCACATAAACCGAATGTCAGAAAGAAGCATGAGTTATTAGAACACAATCCACTTTTAAAGATATTTGATTGAAAGACAGCTGTCACAATGGGTGTAGTACCGTCACTCGACTCTGTCAGGA
The DNA here is from genome assembly GCF_040938575.1 of Ambystoma mexicanum. Lineage (NCBI taxonomy): Eukaryota > Metazoa > Chordata > Amphibia > Caudata > Ambystomatidae > Ambystoma > Ambystoma mexicanum. Next base: position 531,096,750 of record NC_090926.1, read on the forward strand.
GCTGGCGATTTTTAATTCTGACAGGAGAGCTGTGTTTCAGAAGTTAACTATGCCAAAGAAGAGAATTCCATCAAAATGCCACATAGAGTGCTACACAGTGATTTCATTGTTGAAAAAGACTTGATTTAAAGATATGTTGCTTATTGTGAGTTTATAAATGTATTTCTTTTACAAGGAACTATGTTGCAATTGACTAGAAGGTAATCTGATTCAGTTAAAACTTCAAGATGCCTTCTGTTCATGGGAACCCTTCACACCTTATCCCTAGACAAAGAAGCTTCCTTCTGCCTTTGGCCAAGAGATTGACCACTGGTGTGAACAGGAACTAGCCAAGGCACCCTGGCATGTTGCTCTCAGACAAGACAATGGGGGCTTTGGGATGAATAGAATATGCTGATTTGGGTGTGACTGGTCAACAACTGTTCTGGGAGAAACAAGACATGTGACCCTCTGAGTCAGCCAGCTCTGAGGGCGGGACAAACCATTGTGGATTCAGGTAGCCCAGCAAATATATGTTTTATAAAATTGCGTATAACAAATTTTACCAAGCTGACAAAAATATGAAACTTTGGGATTCTTAAAATGAAAAAATCACCCACAATTTAAGACTAAGCTGGATGCCGTGTGATGTTCTGAGACCAAACCCCGGAATTATTCATATTGCAGCTGCAGTGTTTTTGCTATGAACATTAGAATTTACAAGAATGTGCCCAGAGAGGATATGTATGTTTGTGTAAAATTTGGGGCAGAACCAATATTGGGAAACCCACCCAAAGCGTGAATAAGTTGTCATTTCTGAACTAGAGCTCTTAGGAAGATCAGAGTTGGACAAGAATGTACCTTAAGTAATTTGTGATGTGTATATGTATTATGAACAACTTGTGTATCTGGGAAATATGTTTTTGGGTAAAATGGATTTTCTCTGTAAAAGCAAAGGGGAGGGATTTCAGTTAAGCCATAAAAATGACAATGGGTGAAACGCTGATTTTTTCTCCAGTCACGGGACAGAGAATCCTCTAACCTATCAAATCCTTAGGGTGTTGGGCATAGAGAATCAGCCTACCCACCCACTTTGGAAACACATAAAAAGAGACTGTTTAGGACAGATAAGGAACACTCTTTTTTCCACTACTCACCAATTCCTGTGAAGCACTCTGCCAGACCAGATCCAGACAATATCCAGACAGAGATTACAGACTCCAGATCTAGATCCTGAGACCAGAACTCTAGAACCCAAACTCTAGAACCTTGAAGCAGAGAGGCCTAAACCAAAAGCTGAACTCTTCTCGGCTGGCCTGTAGAATCTAGCAACCTGATTCTCACATTCAACAGCCGGGCTGAGCAGTTCTATTCTAGCCAAGAACCCTGTGCTAGAACCAAGGTCCAGACCCAGAAAGCAGAGCTGCATCCAAGACCCGTCAGATCTAGTTCGAGAGGCCGCAGACCACTTTGCAGTGCTGAACGCAGAACCCAGAGGGCCTGTGACCTGTCCGGTGGCGAGAGTGAAGCCAAACCCTGTGACCAGATCTTTGACTAGGCCCATTCCATTCCAAAGCTAGGAGTGAGTATCTAGTCTAGAACTGTCCATAACCAATCTCTTAGTTTAAAGTAATCCTCTTCCAACCATTTTAACCTGTCCAAAACTGCATTATAGAATCTTGTGTCCATCCTGTTGATTTCAAATCTGTAAAGCGCAACCTGTCAATTGAAATCTTGACTTTCTTTCTGCAAAATCTACCTTCACAAAAACATCTGTATCTTTTGAACTGCAACAAACCCAAAATGACATTCCAATTCCTTATAGTTTTTCCGTAATCACGATTTATGCACTCGGAAAAATTGCAGCGAACTGCAATTTGGCTCAATTTCATTTTCTGTCAAAATAGCTGCTCCTTGTTCTCAATTGCTTAAATTCGTTTTCAAAATGATAATCATTCATGAATCATTGCTAGTGTTGACCTGAACCAATTCCAAGTAACTATCACTTATCCTAAATCGCATTTAGTGAATTAAAATCATTTGGCATATTTTCCTATTCATTAAAATCACATTCAAAAGTATTTTTGCCTGTTTTAAAATCATACCTGTTTTCTCTAAGCTTGCTGGGGCAACTGGGATTGAACTGCATTCTTGATTGTCTCCCAGAAACCTGTGCGCCCTCATTTCCATCTCTCCATATTGCATAGGGGGGGAGTGAGTAGTCACAGGGGAAAAAGTGACCATATTATCTTTTGATTTAAATCATATCAAGTTTTATTTCTGTGTTGCATTATTTCCCATTATTGCATTTCCTTGAATTACATAAAGTATTCTCTGCTACAGTATCCTTCATATTCATACTCCTAAGTGATTAAAGAGAGTGTTCATTTTGTAATATTACCCATTGCTGATTACTGTTCATATTCATAAGTGTGCTATTCAAATATTATTTTGTTCATAAAAGTGTGATATATATATTGTTTACTTCTTCAAATAAACCTTTTAATTTGCAAAACAAACCTACTTCTTGGCTCAGTGAGGTCAGGGGGATTCAAAGAGAGGGGCGTTATATAAGTGTTCATCATCCAGATTTAAAGAACTTTGACATAAAAATATATAAATAAGGGGTTCCATTGGGCATTCCATCCTAAGCATTGACTTAGTTGGATTGAAGTCACTTACAGATTGGGGTCTTGTCCGGGACTTCTGAATTAGATCTACTACTTGTGCAGCTTAATACAGTGTGCTAACTGACAGGATACATAAATTATGTTGGGCTACTATGCTGTGTTACACTGTAAAAGCACCCCTCAAAAAAAGAACACTCTCGGAAATGGTCTGTTTTGCAAAATTAAATAATAAACTTCTCTAAGTCAGGAAGGAAATACATTTCCAGAATGGCGACATTGGTAGATATCAAGATAGCTAGAGAGCACCTCTTACATAAGCTATTTGTGAGAGGTGAGTGGACTGAGCAGGACCAGAATGCATGGTTGCAAGCGATCACACAACGGGTCAATGCAACTGAGTTAGATATCTGGAGAGATCAGGGTCCCTTACATGTGGCCCTGAGTGAACTATATATGGCCCCGAAGGCCAAGGATGAGCCAGCAAGATTGCCAGGGTAGCGGCATATTTATATTTATCTATGAGAGCCATACAGGACAAATGTGCTGAAGGCCAAGATCTGGCAAGTAGGCAACAGATGGCATTAGAGAAGGCCCAATCTGATCTGGACTCTTCTGAGTACAGGCTGCAGAGGAGCCAGGAGTCAGAAAATGAAAGTAGGCAGTATCTAATTAAAATAAAAGAGGACATAGGTATCCTGCAACAGGAAAGGGCAGAACAGGATACCAGAAGTCTGGCCATGCAGAACGAGTATCAAGAAGGTTTGGACTCCCTACTGCAGAGCCAGAAAAAGCTGGAGCAACAGATAGATTTCAACAGGGCATGTACAAAGCAGGTAGCCACCCTGCAAAGCCAATTGGATAAAGAATAAGAGGAGAGCAATACATTGATTTTGAAAGACCTGGATACACAGGCAGAGTTTGATGAAGAGCGCCAGAAAGCTGGTGCCCTTCAAAGGCAGAGGGACGACCTGGTGGCACAGAGGCAGGCTCTTGCTCAGGAAAGAGACACCTTAGGCCAGGAAGTCTGCCACTTAAAAGGGAAGCTGAAAGAAAATCACCTGGCCCTCCAGGGACTGGGTGATCTCCAAAAAGAGCATCAAAACTTGTTGGAGCACACCAGGAGAGTGGAAGATGCTCTGGCAAGAAAGGAGCAGGCCAGTAGGGACGGGACTCAGGAGGTAACCCTCCTGCAGCAAAGACTGACCCAGTACTCCAGGACCAACCAGGAAGCACAGAGGGAAAATTAGGCTTTCTGTCAGCACAATGATAAGCTCCAGCAACATGTAGCCATGCAGGAGAGACTGATAGAGTCTAGTAAGACCTTGATTGAGGAACTGAAAGCACAGGCTCTTGAATGGCAACAGGGAGCAGGGGCTGATAGAGATGAGGTTCTCTGGGAAAGGGAAACACCTGAGCATAACCTCAGGATCCCTAGTACCAGAGGCCATAATCTCTCCCAGTCCCTGGACTCTGCCACCCCCATGCCCCCTGGCGCACATGAGCCCAGGGACAGGGGGATGGCAGATTACTATCTAGCCAGAAGTATGGGGCTCATAGGTCAGTACCTCCCAGGAATGGATGGGCCGGCATCTGGGTATGGGCACCCAAGTACTGTGAAGTATAATGGAGAACCCCAGGAGAGTAGGCCCACTAAGGGCATCCTGAAAACCTCTGCCCAGTTAGGTCAGTGCGGAGGTACCCATCAAATCCACAGAGCAAGGAGGAATCAGAATACTCCTCTGAGTGTCCCAGGACACAGGAGACTAGGTCCCCACATTCTGCCAGCCATTCCCAGGCTCGCAGAATCCGGGAAAACCTGGAAGATGAGACGGGCACCTCTGGGAGCAGTGATTCTGAGTCAGAGGATGAATGGTCCAGGGTTGCCCGAACCACAAAGGGCAATAAGGCAAAAAGGGCCTTGCTTAAGGACCCCTTAAAACAGATCAAAGCAATAAAGAGCGTCATCACTCCTAATAATAAGAACTCCAAATATTCTGTTTGGGAACACTTGGAGCTCATTGAGCAAATGATGGAGACTTTCCATTTGAAAGAGAGCAGTAGCTGCATTCAGTACGTAAAATGGGCATTCTCCCCAGAATACTCCAGTTTCTTTGCGGCCATCTTAGAGCACTTTTCTGTTCATAGAAATCCCCAAGAGGCTCGCAAGTCAGCCTACAATTTGCAATGTGAGGAGGATCAGGCCCCACAAGAATTTGTGCAGGAGTTGAAGTGTGCCTTTACGCAGACTACCAAAAGGGTGAGAACGGACAGTAAAGAATTTGTTAACACTTTTTTACATGCCTTACCGAAATACATCATGACACAGCTAGTGAAAGATTTTCATGAGAAAAGGTCGCTAGACTGGGTCATTTGAACAGGCCCCCCGAATCTATGAGGTGCAGAAGCCCATAGAAAATAAAACTAATGCTCCGAAAAGCCCCAAACTGACCAGCACCCCTGACTCTGCTAAGGTTTTACATTTGGAGATGGGGGGGCTAAAAACCTGCCTGCACCAAATAATTCCAAGCCCAGAAGGCCCTTGGGCCAGTCACAGACAGGGAGTCAAGGAGGTAGTCCCACAAATGGGGTCCCTCACTCCCCTGACTATGTAAGTCCCTGCTACAAGGGAAACTGGCCCATCCTTGGGTTATGAGTGGACTCCTCAAATCCTGGGCAGAACTTTTTCCCCAGGTATCCACAAAATTTCCAACCCCAAAATCATCCATCCTTCTTTCCCCACTTCCCTGAGCCCAGACCACCTAATCCGGGAGAGGGGAGGCCAACGGTGGAGGGGTACCCAAATCTTCCCAACCCAGGGTACTACCAGAGAAGGGATAGCTACCCTTCCCGGGATCAGCCCAGGGGAGAAAACAGAACCCCGTATCAGACTGAGCGGGTTTCACAATTAGAGCGCCAGGTCCAAAATATGGCACAGGATCTGAATCGCCTGCTGAGGGCTCAGCAGCACCCTCAGATGGGCATGCGTGGCCAGAATGCCCCAAAATCTGGACCTGGTGCTCCAGAACAATGACAGGGGCAGCACCCCGACAACCCACTGGTTCCCAGGGAGGAGGCACAAGGAGAAAGGGGGTGTAATGCCTTGGAGGAAGCTTCCTTCCCCACTTGTAAACAGCCCCTGGAAACCCAGGAACCGCAAACAAAATCTCCTACCCCTGAAAGTCTGCCACCCAAGGAGCAGAGAGGGGTAGGAGAAACAAAGGACCCAAACAGACCCACTTTGTGGAGGAGATACAGATCTTCCAATTTGAGGGAGAGGGATCCTCAGAGGATCCTGGGAAAAGTATCTTCTCCTTCAGAGATGGGGAACTCCTCCCAAAGAAAAAATGGGTCCCAAGGGATTCAAATCCCGACTGGGTAGATGTGGGGACTGAGCTAGCGCCGCCCATCATCCCATTCCAGAACCAACAACATCAAAATCCCCTGGTTCAAACCCATCCTAGTGACTACCTCCAAAAATGGGGGCTGGGGGACGGCCCATAACTGGAACCTGGAGAACCCAAAACTTCTCCTATCTCCAGTTGCCAACTTTTTCTTTCAGATTCCCAAGACTCTCCAAAGAATTCTGCCCAAATCTCTTCTCTCTCAATGTCCAAAACCAGAAAATTAGCCCACCAGTTGTCCAAAAAGGCGCATTATCTGTGCCCCCTTGCGGAGAAGGAGGGAAGATACTATGCCCCGGTCCAAGTACAGGGGCAGGGTACAATTTTGACATTGGTGGACACTGGGTCCCAAGCTACCCTTCTGTCCAAAAAGGCCTTTGATGAAAATTCAGGAAGAGGGGAGAATTACCAAATTCCTCTCACCCCTCTTCCTGGACAACTTCAGAACTTTGACGGGAAGGAAATTCCCATCGAGGGGACTGCGGATTTGGACATTAAAATTGGGCGACACAAGGAGAAACACCCAGTCATAGTAGTGACTCCAGAGGGCACCCCTTGTTTACTAAGGAATGACCTCCTGAGAAGGTTGTCACCCCTAATAGATTGTGTAAACAAGGTCCTCTGGATCCAGACTAGCCGACCCATAAAATTGAAACAGAGTGTCAACCATGTTATTCTAAACAGCACATGCCACATGGTTAAACAAAAATCTGACCAAGTAGAATTTCACTTTCAGAACAACCAAATTCCAGACGTGACTCTAATAGCAGTAGGACAACAGACTGGTGATGGGGGAACCTCTCTACTTCTGAAAATCAACCTTCCTTCCAGTTTAAGGTGGTATTCCACACTGGAAGGAAACACTCTGAAATTCTTTAGCAATCCACAATCAGACATTCCCTCTCCAATAGTCCAGAAAGATGTGAAATCAGCTCAGAGCCTGGCTGATGTTCAGCAAATTGGAGAGCAGTTGTTCATTGTAACGTTCACCTGAATCCCTCGGAGGCGCGGGTCTGGTCTGGGCGTTCTCCGAACCTTCCAGAGTCACTCGCAGGTCTTTGGCACCACCCTGGAAGGGCCCCCTCCTTACTGTGATCTTAATCCGGAGAGTGAGATGTCTGCGGGCAGAGAGGAAACAGGGGTTAACGTCTGCCTGACGGGGTTTCGGCCCTTTCCCCTTCCTGACACTCCTACGACTCCCCTAGGCCGCACGTGCTCACCTTAGGTAAGTATATGCGGCGCTCTCCATCCTGCGTCTGTGCAGGGGCGCTGTAGCCAGTTACTTCACTGGACGATAGTTCAGCCTTTTATTGCGGAGGTAGAGTCCAGAAGGCAAGACCGTCGTTAGCTGCACGAACGGTAAGTGCCTTATTTGAGTCTTTTATTGTCCTTTCAGAATCTTGCCTCTTTGCAGGTCCGGTATGTTGATCCGGTAAGTGGAAAAGTCCGGAGTTTTTTGCAGGCAAGCAAAAGGTTCATCTGAAGTTAAATGCACTTTTAAATGTCTTTTTCCCCTTTTCTTTCAGGTCGCGGTGCAACCGGCGATGAAGACTGATGCCGAAGGATCGTGCCGGAGGACCACTTGAGGCACGTGAGTAGAAATGGAGTCCTGAGCTCTAATAATGTCCTTCTTGTATTTTACAGGTGCGGACAAATGGCGCAGAACGGAGCTCGCGGAGACCGTGGCACAGGTAAGCAGATATCATGGAGTTATCGCTAACCTGTATTCTTTGTTGTTGCAGATGGCTGGAGAACGAAGAATCGCGGCACGGGGCCTTGGAAGGCGCCGACGGGTGGTAAGAGCAGCTCTGGTATTTTCTCGTGCTACTCTAATGTTCTCGTTTTCCTTTTCAGATGTCACGGAAGGCTGGAGCTGGATTTCAGGAAGGGGTTGCCAGTCAATTCGTCGAAAAAAATTGGTCGACCAGACAAATGGTCGAAGCAAATTGGTCGAAAACCATTTAGTCGAAATTTTTTTTCTTCTATTTTAACCCTTTATTTATTTATTTTTTGCGGGGGTCCCCCCCCAACCCCCCTTTTTTGCCTTAAAAACCCTTTTTTTGCCTAAACGAACACCCAAAAAAAAATTCGACGAAATGGTTTTCGACGAAATTGCGTCGACCAAATGTCATTCGACCAATTTGAGGTCGACTAATTGACTGGACACCCAGGAAGGTAAGTTGAAGATTGTCCTGTTTTCAGGTGCAGAAGAAGAAGATCAGCGGGAGCCGACACGGTGAGCGTCCTGCTGCTATTGCAGAATAACGCGAAGCACGTGAAACCAATCGGGTGTGGTTTAAATAGCCTTCAGTAGTGCTTAGGCGTCTTCTTCCACAGCCTCCAGAGGTAAGAAAAGAGTTCCAGTATGTGGTTCTTGGGAGTGGTGCTGGCCCCACCCAGCAGTTAAAGTAGTCCCAGCAGGATTGGATGAAGAGTTCATCCTGCAGGTAGGAAGGCAGCATGGTCTGCAGCAGGTAAGTCCACCCAAGCACCAATCCCTTTTATATGAGCCCGGCGCTTCCAGTGCCGGGACTGGGTCCCTTTATGAGCATGAGCCTGGCGCCACTGGCGCCAGGACAAGGTCCAAAAAGCCTCTACGGGGGCCGGCTGGTGCCTGGAATGAGGATCATGACCCTGCTTCCAAGGATGTTGGGCTAGGTCTGACACCTTGGGGCCAGTGGTCATGACATTCATCTCCGTTCAGTTAAATGATGGGAAGGACTCTGTTCTCGCCCGAGAGTGTGTGAACAACGGTAAGAGCTTCATCAGCGAAGCCAGGTTCCGCCAACTCCCAAAAGATCCAGCCATTTCCACATTCAAACTGATAGACAAATGGGAAATGGATTTGGAAGCACCCAATTCCAAACATCTCCTGCCAAGCAGGTGTATGCTCAAAATCTCCATAGGCAACAAGAGCATAGTCCATAATTGTTGGGTCGTGCGAGACGTCACTTCCGCCTTTTACTTAGGCAGTGATATTCTCAATCGCTTTGCCATTAGTTTGACCTAATAAACTTCAAAGCTTGGTCCCGATTAGCGGATAATCCCATGGGCTTTGATGACCAAGAGAATGCATTTAGGTCAGCTCAATTGCAACCCTATGCAGTTGAAATTCAAATCAAAGAGGAAGTCACCATCCTAGAAAGGACCCGACAATTCTCCCTGGAAATGAAAGTTAAAAGAGGACAAAAATTGAAAAACCCTGATGCTTATATTCATCTAAATGCTTCTCTCCAACAGCAAGGGTTAGGGGTATCCACAGGCACCATTATTGGAATGGCGGTTGATGACCGAAATGTTTCCATTGATTTAGGAAATTAACTGTTAGGACCAATCCCCAAGTACTGTTTTGACAGTGAGAGTGATGACAACACAACACCAGACAGGATCTTCACCCGGCATGGGGGGGAACTTCCTGGTGTACACTTCCTGCCCTTATGGTAAGGAAGATGTGACTTGTGACTTCAGGAGGGGTGAGGTGATTTTCCAGGTCCATGAGGGCTGCCTTTCCCACCTGAAGCCACCAGTCCAATTCAGCACTCTGACCAGGGACTTCTCCACCCAGCTGGAGGAGGCTGCTGAGATAGCAAAACCAGAAGTCTTTCCAGGCTTCAGGCAGATGGTTGAAGAGAATGTCAACCTAGCTGATGTCTGTGTGACTCTGGAGCAGAAGCAAAAGTTGAAACGAGTTTTCTTGGATTTTCAAGATCTCTTTGCAGTGGACTCATATGACTGTGGTCGCACCAACATCCACACAACGACAATTCACACGGACCCTGGCATGACTCCAGTGTTTGTGAAGCAATATCGCTTGACTCTCACATCAATGGAGTCCCTTACTGAAATAATTAAGAACCTTGAGTCCCGTGGGATAATCCGTCCAGTCCACAGCACCTTCAATAATCCGGTGCTGGGGATATTGAAGCCACATGGCCAGTGGAGACTATGCGCCGACATTAGGGAGCTCAACAAATGGGTCCTTACTTCCCGATGGCCTCTTCCCTTCAGTGACCAAGGGCTGGCCAAGATCCAGGGGTCACAGGTATTCACTGCAATAGACCTGACCAATGGATACTGGACTGTGCCTGTCAGTAGGGAGGACCAATACAAGCTGGCTTGTACCTTTGGGGGCCAGCAGTACACATGGACCCAGACTCCCTTCGGATACCTCAACTCCAGCAATGAGTTCAACATTTTCCTATATAAGGCCATGCCCAACCTGGGTGAAAGGGGTAACCTGGCTTATGTAGATGATGTCCTCATCGAAAGCTCAAATGTGGAGGAACATATAGCAGAGATCCGTTATGTTCTGACCCAGTTGAGGGCGGCCTGAGCACGACTTTCCTTTCAGAAAGCACAGTGGTGTAGAACCCTTGTTAATTTCTTGGGGCATGAGATTACTCCTTAGGATCTCTGTCCCCAGGAAAATAAAGTGGAAGCACTCCAGAAACTGAAAGACCCACAACTCTGCGGGAACTAAGGAGCCTCCTTGGACTGACTAATTACAGCACAAAGTTCATTGAGGGCTACGCAGAGATCACCAGACCCCTAATTCATATCTTGAAGGGGGGGTCAAGTGGGAATGGGGTCCAGAACAATCTGAGGCAGTAAGACAGCTCAAAAGAAGCCTCTCACAAGCGCCTTGCCTAGCTTAACTTGTCAGAAACAAGGAGTTTTCTTGGAGACAGGGTTCTCTAATACATGCTTGACTGCAATATTATACCAAAAGCATGACAAGGTAAATAAAGTAATCTCTTATGCGAGTAAAACTTTATCCTCTCTGGAGGAAAAATTTAACGATTGTGAGAGGCACTCCTGGCAATGGTGTGGGCATTGAAGAATTACCGCCCGTTTATCAAGGGGGAGCACATCATAGTGGGGATTCCACACCAGCCTCTGCAGTATCTCCAAAGTGACAGAATCCGGGCCGGAAATGTGAGTAATTCCCGAATTACTTCCTGGATTCTGTCAATGCAAGGCTTTCCTGTGGAGGTCAGATATGGCCAAAACAAGAAGATTCCCCTCGCGCAAGGTCTGGCTGACTTGCATGATTGTGCCAGAGAAAACTCGAGGATGAAAGTCTAAAAATCAAGGACAACATGGAGGCATACCTTAATTCCCCACACAAAGTCTTTGAAGAAGACTAGTGTGAGGGAATGCCCACTGTCTATGTGGATGGATGCTCTTACCATGTTGACAACAAGGGGGAAAAAGAACTTGTGGCCGGCGTAGGGAATGCATGGGTGAATGAGTCCCCAGAACCCTCCGCTGGGTACAAGATTGGTCTCCGAAGTACTCAAGTGGCAGAGTTGATGGCTGTGGATCAAGCCATCCTTACTGCTGTCCAACATCAACTCCACGAACTGGTCATAATCGCGGATTCAGATTATGTACGGAACGGGCTCATGGAGCACCTGGTTAATTGGAAAACCAGAGGCATGTTACGTGCTAATAAGAAACCCTTAAAACATGGGAAGTTCATCCAAAATATTGATGATCTGGTCACCTTGAATGGGTTGACCATCTACTGGAAAAAGATCAAGGGTCATTCCAAAGTAGAGGGACCAGACAAAACTGGAAATTACTTAGTTGATCAGCTGGCCAAAACCAGGGCCATCCAAGGGGATCTCATAGAGATCGAGTCCCTGTTGGGGGAAATCCAGGTCACTGCTATCACTAGGTCCCAGATAAATGCTCACAATGATCTTTCAACTGCACAGTGGAGTAAGGAGACCCCAGATTCTGATTTGATCACGGCTCAAAAAGGGGATCCAATAATTGGTAAGTGTTATCAACACATTGAGGACCCTGAGAACTTTCCCATGATGGATACCGATTACATTGGGAAAGAGGACCTCAGAGTGTTGATGAAATGTCCAAAAATGTTCTGAATCCAAGACGGTTTGTTGGTAAGGGAATCACTAGCTGGCCATGATCAGTGGGTGGTCCCTACCTCATTCCGAAGCCTTGTGTTAAGTCAGGCCCATGATGCGGCCACAGCCAGTCATAGGGGGTTTCATACAACACTTGAGATCCTAAGAGAGGTTGCATACTGGCCACACATGGGGCAGGACCTCAACCAATACTCGAAGGGGTGTCCTGTGGGTGCACAATTTGAGCCAACCTCCCTCACACACCGTGCGCCTCTCCAAAAGAGGGGGATGACACTGCCATGGTCAGATTTACAAGTTGACTTTATCGGGCCCGTGATTCGCTCCTCTAGGGGGAATAAGTACATGTTGGCCGTGACATGCTTATTTACTAAATGGGTGGAATGTCTCCCAGCCCCAAACTGCAAGGCAGAAACAGCAGCTGCCCTGATAATCAATCACATCTTTTCGCGTTTTGGACTACCCCAAAGAATTGAGTCGGACAGAGGTAGCCATTTCACCAGCAAAGTAATGACAAAGATGTGGGAGATACTTGGGGTTAAAAGGAAGCTACATATTGCTTACCGGCCAGCCTCTAGTGGGGCAGTAGAACGTTACAAAAAAACCATTGTGAGCATCTTTAAAAAGTTTGTGGCAGATTCGGGCCAAGTTGGAATATCCGATTACCTCTTGTCCTAATGGCCATCAGATTTCCCTCTTCATCTGCAACTAAAATGTCACAGTTTGAGTTGATGACTGGATGCAGGATGGTGCTTCCCCAGCATCTGCTTTACAGGACCCAATCGCAGACATTGATCAATGCCTCCACAACTCATGAGTATGTTGAAAATTTAAGAAAACACCTTCAACATGCTTTTGCCTATGCTCAGCGAAATCTAGAAACATCAGCTGATAGCATGAAAACCCACTATGACTTGAAGACTACCAGGAAAGAATACAATCTAGGAGACCGGGTCTATCTATACAATTTCCAAAGGAGCCAGGCCAAACAGCAGAAATTTCTGCCTACCTGGAAGGGACCTTTTGAAATTGTAGACAAGATCTCACCAGTCGCCTACAAGATCTGCATCCCCAAAGGCAGTTTGGCAGAGGGGGAAGATAAGTGGGTCCATATTAATCAGCTAAAGTGTTGCCATCACAGGCACACACTGCAGCAACTGGAGGAGTCCTCTGGAACCCCACAGGGGGCCACTCTAGATCAATAAAATTCCAATTCTAAAACCATTCCACACAGTCTATAAAATACAATAATAAGAATGCAAATGTCTCCTGATTTACAAAATGTATATGCCCGCCCAACTACATTTATAGTGGTGGGGAAATGTCTCTGAATATGTTGTTGCCTTTTTGCTTTGACATCCAAGGAGAGAGAAACCGTGGAGACTGACCAAGGAGGACAACCCTGAGACCGGCAACAAAGCTCCGAAGGGCCCGGGGTATCACTCAATACTCCCATTAGGACTGGCGAAGAGAACCGATAGATCCACTCCTGATCGAGGAAAAGATGCTGAACTTGGCCATCTGTGGAATCCGGAGAGATGATGCAGACATCAGAGTCTTGCGAAGTTCATTCGATGAATGATCAACGGCCATCGCACGAGTGGGGCTTGTGGGATGTCTCAACCCACTCATCCAAGCCCTGCAACATCACTAGGCATTGCTGGCAGCAGAAACATCAGAACGGCCACTGGAAAGCATGCTGCTCGCCAGAAATCACCAGAAAGTATGCAGTGAAAACCTGAAAAATAGGCTGCCATCCACTTTTGCCTATCTTAGTGAGCACCGGAGACCACTGCCAAAACCCATCCTTTGGCTGTTCACAGAGCAAAATCTCTGCCAAGGAATACAGAGCCGTCTCAAAAATCAGTTTTTATTTGGTGTCAAATTTGCTAAAATCATGGCTCACAAACCACCTAAAAAGATCCAACCTCGTTGTTGGGTGTTCCACATCATTATACTGAAAGAATCCTCATAAACCCAATGTCAGAAAGAATCATGTGGTATTAGAAAAAAATCCACTTTTAAAGATATTTGATGGAAAGACAGCTGTCAAAATGGGTGTAGTACCGTTACTCGCCTCTGTCAGGTGCTGGTGATTTATAATTCTGACAGGAGAGCTGTTTTTCAGAAGTTAACTATGCCAAAGAAGAGAATTCCATCAAAATGTCACACAGAGTGCCACACAGTGATTTCATTGTTGAAAAAGACTTGATTTTAAGATATGTTGCTTATTGTGACTTTATAAATGCATTTGTTTACAAGAAACTATGTTGCAATTGACTAGAAGGTAATCTGATTTAGTTAAAATTTCAAGAGGCCTTCTGTTCATGGTAACCCTTCACACAGTATCCCTAGACAAAGAAACTTCCTTCTGCCCTTGGCCAAGAGATTGACAAACTGGTGTGAACAGTAACTAGCCAAGGCACATTGGCATGTTGCTCTCAGTCAAGACAATGGGGGCTTTGGGATGAATAGAATATGCTGATTTGGGTGTGACTGGTCAACAACGGCTCTGGGAGAAACAAGATATGTGACCCTCTGAGTTAGCCAGCTCTGGGGGCGGGACAAACCATTGTGGATTCAGGTAGCCCAGCAAATATATGTTTTATAAAATTGTGTATAACAAATTTTACCAAGCTGACAAAAATATGAAACTTTGGGATTCTTAAAATGAAAAATTCACCCACAATTTAAGACTAAGCTGGACGCTGTGTGATGTTCTGAGACCAAACCCTGGAATTATTAATATTGCAGCTGCAGTGTTTTTGCTATGAACATTCGAATTTACAGGAATGTGCCCAGAGAGGATATGTATGTTTGTGTAAAATTTGGCGCAGAACCAATATTGGGAAACCCACCAAAAGTGCAAATAAGTTGTCATTTCTGAACTAGAGCTCTTAGGAAGATCAGAGTTGGACAAGAGTGTACCTTAAGTAATTTGTGATGTGTATATGCATTATGAACAACTTGTGTATCTGGGAAATATGTTTTTGGGTAAAATGGATTTTCTCTGTAAAATCAAAGGGGAGGGATTTCAGTTAAGCCATAAACATGATACCGGGTGACATGCTGATTCTTTCTCCAGTCAGGGGACAGAGAATCCTCTAACCTATCAAATCCTTAGGGGCTTGGGCATAGAGAATCAGCCTACCCACCCACTTTGGAAACACATAAAAAAAGACTGTTTTTGACAGATAAGGAACACTCTTTTTTCCACTACTCACCGATTCCTGAGAAGCACTCTGCCAGATGAGATCCAGACAATATCCAGACTGAGACTCCAGACTCCAGATCTAGATCCTGTGACCAGAACTCTAGAACCCAAACTCTAGAACTTTGGAGCAGAGAGGCCTAAACCAAAAGCTGAAATCTTCTCAGCAGGCCTGTAGAATCTAGCAACCTGATTCTCACATTCAACAGCCAGGCTGAGCTGTTCTATTCTAGCCAAGAACCCTGTGCTAGAACCAAGGTCCAGACCCAGAAAGCAGAGCTGTATCCAAGACCCGTCAGATCCAGTTCAAGAGGCTGCAGACCGCCATGCAGTGCTAAACGTAGAACCCAGAGGGCCTGAGATCTGTCCGATGGTGAGAGTGAAGCCAAACCCCTTGACCAGATCTTTGACAAGGCCCATTCAATTCCAAAGCTGGGAGTGAGTATCTTGTCTAGAACTGTCCATAACCAATCTCTTAGTTTAAAGTTATCCTCTTTCAACCATTTTAACCTGTGCAGAACTGCATTATAGAATCTTGTGTCCATCCTGTTGATTTCAAATCTATAAAGCGCGACCTGTCAATTGAAATCTTGACTTTCTTTCTGCAAAACCTACCTTCACAAACACATCCGTATCTTTTGAACCGCACGTCCTAGAAGCAAAATTTAAAATTTAAAAGAAACCCAAAATGACATTCCAATTCCTTATAGTTTTTCCGTAATCACGATTTACCCACGCAGAAAAATTGCTGCGCATTGCAATTTGGCTTAATTTCATTTTCTGTCAACATAGCTGCTCCTTGTTCTGAACTGCTGAAATTCGTTTTCAATTTGATAATCATTCATGAATCATTGGTAGTGTTGACCTGAACCAATTCCAAGTAACTATCACTTATCCTGAATCTCCTTTAGTGAATTAAAATCATTTGGCATATTTTCCCATTCATTGTAATCACATTCAAAAGTATTTTTAACTGTTTTAAAATCGTACCTGTTTTCTCTAAGCTTGCTGGGGGAACTGGGATTGAACTGCATTCTCTATTGTCTTCCTGAAATCTCTGTGCCCTTATTTCCATCTCTTCATATTGCATAATGGGGGGAGTGAGTAGTCACAGGGGAAAAAGTGACCATATTATCTTTTGATTGAAATCATATCAAGTTTATTTCTGTGTTGCATTCTTTCCCATTATTGCATTTCCTTGAATTACATAAAGTATTCTCTGCTACAGTATCCTTCATATTCATACTCCTAAGTGATTAAAGAGAGTGTTCATTTTGTAATATTACCCTTTTGCTGATTACTGTTCATATTCATAAGTGTGCTACTCAAATATGATTTTGTTCATAAAAGTGTGATATATATATTGTTTAAATCATCAAATAAACCTTTTAATTAGCAAAATAAACCTACTTCTTGGCTCAGTGAGGTCAGGGGGATTCAAAGAGAGGGGCGTTATATAAGGGTTCATCATCCAGATTTAAACAACTTTGACATAAAAATATGTAAATAAGGGCTTCCATTGGGCATTCCATCCTAAGCATTGACTTAGTTGGATTGCTAGATTGAAGTCACTTACAACCATCCTGTGTCATAACCTACTTCTTTCCCTTGTACTACAACTATAGAATATGTCAACAGAAAAGTTACTCTTCCAGGAAAATGACATTGTTTGGCAAAAAAGATGCCAGGGGGAATGACTCCCTTCCCCTGGCTCGTGGTTCCAACAATCCTGTACAGCAGTCAACTTTTGGAACCAGAAGAATGGCTGCCTTCTCCTGGTATTTGTTCACACATTCCAATATGTTACACACCAAAGCCAGGGGAATCAGTCTCTTCCCTGGTGTCTCTTTATCAAAATGACTTTCAGTTCCTTCAACTTTGAGAACCAGGAGAATGACTCCCTTCTCCTGCTATTGGAAGAGTCTCAAGTCCTTCTCAGGACCTCAATAGAATGTTCCTTTATACTTATGTTGGAGTCCGAGACCCTTCTCTGGTGGTCATTGGGCTTATTCCTGCCACTGCAATGAGCAAGTTCTCCCCGGATGCTCGATGCACCCTTGCCAGTAGCTTGACTCTTTCTAATGGGTCAGCGGAGAACCTCTCGAGTCTGCCTCACTTCCACCACATATCCCATCTGGGTCTCTCGTACCTCTCATTACCTTTTTTGTGGTTGTGTACGCCCCAGGGGCTTCCTGGAACTGGGACGCATATCTTCCGGCTTCTCTTCTCAGCTCCTGCAGCAGCATGGCGACTCTGCTCTCTCCTGGACTGCTCAGCTTTTCTTCCTGTTTAAGTATGGGTTCGCTCCAGCTGGACCCATAGAGAACTCCCTGTGCACTTCACTGGCGTCCCCTGCTCTTCGGTTTCTCTGTTCAGTCAACAGGATTCAAAACCCGTGCTCTGGATGGTTTCCACAACTGCTGCCTCTCCCAGCTTGGCTTGATGAAATGTTCAGTCCTTGTTCTCTTTTTTATACAATGTTGCCAGTCCCGCTCTGGTGGATTGTCAAAGTCCTTTCTTGTTCTTGATGGATTGATCTCCATGCATCCACCTCATATCAGTACTAGCACAGTTAGCAGTCTTCATGTCTCCTGTGCTCTTCTTTGCCCTGGTGCATGCTGTTGTGGCTGTTTCTCTTACACTACAGAAATACATGGATCTACTCTCAAGGAAGTTGTTTGGCATGGAGGGGGGTTAGAACAGGTTGGGTTGTGATGTTGGCCAACAGGATATACCCCAAGTGATTGTCCTTATCCACAGAGGGGGAGTAGCTCCCCATATGTTCATCCTGCATTAAACCACCCCTATGGGGACTATTGGGTAATGGCCACACCTCACTAGCCTCATGGGAAAGGGCTTATTTGCTATGAGAGTGCTACAAACAGACACTACCTTAAATCTTCTTCATATGTGGTTTTATACTTTGCCTATCTGTGTCAGAAATGCATTGAATATTGATAC
Source organism: Ambystoma mexicanum (assembly GCF_040938575.1). Classification (NCBI taxonomy): domain Eukaryota; kingdom Metazoa; phylum Chordata; class Amphibia; order Caudata; family Ambystomatidae; genus Ambystoma; species Ambystoma mexicanum. The sequence goes on from NC_090926.1 coordinate 531,114,823, forward strand.
AGAATCAATTTGCTTATACAAATGAAATTATTATTTTATTTATCTTGACTTAGTGGAAATTACTCCACTGGTGTGCTTTCTTAACAAAATAGAGAGAACAAACTATTTGTGATAATAGGCAATATACATACAACTGCCCAGCTCTTCTAACAATACATGTATTTCACTATAAATAGCTGAGAATGATGCACGCTATAAGAGTAAGATTATTGAATTGTATTCTTCTTTATATAAACACAATCATGCAATATAATTTGCCTCAGTATTCTGTTGCTGTGGGAAGTGCACCAGATTGCTGATGCCCTGTGCTACATGTTTAAATGTCTTAAGTCTTCATTTAGACATGGTACGCACTGATTATAGCAGCAGTTGCTGTGCAATTATCCTTTTCTTCCTGTCAGAGCAAGTGTCTTTAGTGAGGTTTATAACAGTATTCCAAATATGAAACGTTTGGGGCCCCACTGTAAATGTGACAAAGGTCCACACCGAGTCTACCCCCTTTGATTCTGCTATCTACAACAGTCCATAGAATAAACTTTATTATTCATCATAAGAAAAAATATCAAAAATCATGTGTTAATATTGCTCTAATATTTACTTTCAAACATTTAATACATTTTGTTTATTTTTATATATCACTCCTTTTTTATGTTGCTGTTAAATTGATAAACCTTTAACTGCATTGCATCATTTATTTGTGTGGTCTGGCCTTCGTAAGCCATCATCTATGGGGGCGTTTTACATCTTGATCTCAGGAAATTCACAAAAAGGAAAGCTAAAGGCCTATCAAGGACACTTGGTTGACCTCTTTTCATCTGTTTTGCTGGGGACCAGGACATTGTTGGAGTGCAAGTAGGATACGTTAATCATTTGACTGCCGGGACCTAATGCTTCCCTAAATCCAAACGTTTGTGTGCGTAGGGCAGTTAAGGTTTAAATCTTGACCTTCTCCCCGAAGGCTTTTCACAAAATTGCAATACAAGCCCCATTGGAGATCTTAAAAAGTATATAAAGTAGCACTACAGTTAACATAATTACTCCAATACGCACCAAATTGACAGAAATAGTACAGTGGAAAGAAGAAAATAAACAGCAAGCCTTACATCCAAATAGCGAGAGTGGTTCACTGGAGCGGTTTGTGGGAAAATGTACATGGGCCTTAACAGATATGCCTGTTACAAATATCCAAGAAAGGCAATGGGCACTAGCTGCTAGCTAGATGGTGGGCACGGGGTAATGACCCGTGTGATGATTCCACTGGAAGAACATACTGTCGAAGTCTTGATGGCCAGGTTACATTCCATATCAACATGAGTCTCATGGCCACTACCTCAGTCTTCCTTTGGCCCAGCCAATATGGAACATATCGAGTTGATACGGAACGTTGAAGGGGGTGGGTTGTGAAGGGTAAATCAAAAGGGCTACAATGGTGTATTGTATGGATACAAAAATGGACCTTTTCACTTACCGGAGACGTCCTTGTGTTCTTCATATAGCAGATATTCTGTATAATTCAGCATCTGCTCTATGTTGCTTCTTAACAAAACAGTGAGAAGAAAACATGTTATAAACATTCAGAATTGGGAAAAAGATTTCTGCGCGTTGTTGCTCTCGAGGCTTTTTTTTCCAGCTTCGCTCCAGCGATTGATTTTTCTTCACAAGAATTAATAGCTAGCAGGTTTTAGTGAATGTTAGTCCCAGAAAAATCGTTCTCTTGTCTTTATAATCCCTATTCATTTTTAAAGAATCTGTACAGATATATTACCATGTTCCATTCTATGTGGCATTTAAAATCTAGTTGCACATTAATACAAGTCAATTGTCAACAAGTCAATTGTTCTTCAGTCTTTCTCAAAGACACACAAAAGGTTCGTGTGCTTCTGTGAGCAGAATGTTGTTTTGTTTTATAGCCACGCTTTACTGCACTGACAGTTTTATTCTACCACGCCACAAACGTCACATCACAACATTTTATAATTTAGAGATTTCCCAAGCCTGCGCTGTAAACTGTCAGCATATTAATCACAAGACTTTTACTGCTCAGTAGGCAGAGTAGGAAGACGGCAATTGTTGTTGAAGCAGAGCGTTTACATGTTTAAAAAATATTTTTCTTGCTCCAATCGCTCAACATGAACACAGTCCGCTTGGCAGCCACTACACATACAAAACGCAGGTAGTTGCATGGTGATTTGCAGAAGCATTTCCATAATCGAGTGTTATGTTCTGCTATGTTGGTAGGCGCCTCTCTGTGAAATGTCGAGCTGATATGTATTTTAACTCCTCGTTAGTGTGTTAAATTGAATGCTATCCTTGTTTTCCTAATTCATCAGCAACCAGCATTTCATACCAGGTGTTCGTATCTGTGTGTATGTTGCAGTATTTACATTCTAGGTATTGACTATATCCATTAAACAGTATTGTTCATGGTTTATACATCTTTAAAATATCTGCAACAGCAATGCATCACGGTGGATTGTCTCTCACTAGCCTTGGAAGCCCACATACAATATAACTGCAACATCGGTTTGCACTTTGCTTATCATAGAAGACTGTGCTTGCAAATCAGATACACATGTGATGTAGTTTTATGCAAGAACCTCGTATATTGAAAATAGGATTCCCATTCTGCTAGTAAAAGCATTGAAACTGTGTCTGAACAAAAATAAAACAACTGACAAAGTCCAGCATGACCAATGTGCTGGTCTTGCTTCACATAATTAATTTGACTCCAAAGATCTGAAAAATATGGTCGGCCCAATTCATGGAATTATCTGTGCGGAAAATAAGATACTTTCACAACTTTGCGCAAATCTGCCTTTGTCAATTCACGGAATCAAATGCACAGTACTTTCCCTGGACTTGCATGGAGTTTGTTTTGGCTCGACACATCTGTGCAAGTTGTAGGGGCCTTGTGAGAGACTCAAAGCAGAGAGTGGGCGTGGCTTGCTCTGAGGGCTGGGAATGATGCGGAACATCAAAAATGAGGAAGAACTTGCAAAAAAGTGAGCGTTTCGTGGCAAGGCCTGCAGGCAGTCCCTCGTACGCCCACAATTTTGCAGCAGGAGATGTATTCATGGACTTGATCACACAATGTCTCCGTCTCCGCTGGGATATGGCCATGCAAGTCCTTCATACGATCCGCCACCCACAGTCAGGCGTAAGTACACTTGCGCTTAGGGTTTGCAGCCCAAGCTATACCTGCCCTACTCAATGACCATGGGCTTGCCCAAAAAGTCCACGCCCCTACAAAGGAAGAACCCTCGATTGGGTCTCTGAAATTAACTGTAACATAACGATTACTGACATTATCCCTCAACCTTGGACGGACCACTATCTAATAAACTTCACTGCCTCACTTGATCTCCTCAGCCCCAAAACTATCAAAATGATACCACCTCTCCCCACCAGAAGTAAAAACGACATCACCACAGAAAAACTCATCCCACTACTCCCGCCTATGATCAATAACTTGGAGAACAATACGGACCCAGCTATCCTAGTGGACATCTTCAACAAGTCCATGACTCATGCACTAGATACTATTGCACCACCCAAACTACGAAAAGGCAAACAAGAAGCCCATCTAAATGCCTGGTTCATGCCACAATTTAAGGACCTCAGAAAACAGAAAAGAAAGCTCCAAACTATATGGCGCAATGCGCCTACTGACAAAAATAAAGCTAACCTAACCCAATTCTCCGAATCATACAAAGAAGAAATCATTAACACCAAAAAAAAATCTCTTTAATGACAGAATTACCAATGCCAAATCTAACACGAAGGAACTCTTTGCTATCCTCCGGGAAATGGAATCCCCTATTCACCCAACCAACACTGTCCCTATGGACAAGCTATGGTGTACTAATATACAAAACGCCCTATCCCATAAAATCTCCACCCCCCAACACAAAATAACCAACTAAAAGGACTCCCTTCCCCTTACTGATCAACTAACACCCGTGACTATCGAACCCAACACTATCCCACCCTTTAGCTTAAAAGCTATCTCCATTATCGATACAGAAAAGGTTATCCTCTCTATATAGCCATCCATCTGCAAGGGCGACAGTTGCCCAGCACAAATAATAAAAGATGCAGCTAGAGACCTAGCCCCGATTATCTCTAAGCTCACCAACGCCTCCTTCAAATCTAACACAGTACCAATCAACCTAAAAGAATCCTGGGTAATCCCCTTACTAAAAAAGCAAACCCTTGATCCATCCATCCCAACCAACTATAAGCCCATCACCACTGTACCCTTCCTACTTAAAATCATTGATAAAGTAGCCTATATCCAAATTCAAGACTATTTGGAAACCAACCAGCTTCTAGGCTCACATCAATCGGGATTCCGCCCTCTCCATGGCACGGAAACTGCCTTGCCAGACCTCAAAATCAAAATTGAGGAACTAAAGGACAATGTGAAAACAGCGCTGCTAGTCTTACTTGACTTGTCCGCAGATTTTGACCTGGTGGATCATGCAGTTTTATGCAACCACCTCAAGCTTGTGGCCAACTTCACAGGGGAGGACATAGCCTGGGTCCAATCCTTTCTTGCTAACCGGACCATGAGAGTCTTCTCTACATCCACATGCGCTGATCCCACATAAATAACATTTGGAGTCTCACAGGGTTCCTGTGTCTCACCCACCATGTATAACATTTTCACCAAGCCACTGTTTGACAAGTTGGACAGACTGGGTGTCACCTACACAAACTATGCAGATGACACCCAGATCCTCATACCCCTTTCGGGCAACTACAAAGCAGACCTGGCCTTGGTGAATAAGATATACATCCTCATTCAGGCATGGATGGCCACACATGGACTCTGCCTGAATGATGATAAAATTGAAATCCTACTCCTCGGCCCAGACCACAACCTAAAAAAACGTACCCCGGATTATGCATCATTTAATATTGACAACAATATTATTAAGGTCATGCCAGAGGTCAAAACGTTAGGTTTCTACCTTGACTCTGCTCTCACCCTCAAAAAGCAAGTGAATTCCCTTGCATCCACTACAACCTACACTTGTAAACTCATCCGAGCAGCTAGACCATTCCTATCCAGCACCAGCTGCCTCACCTTGGCCAATGCTCTAATCATGTCCAGACCTGACTACTGTAGCGCCCTATAGTCAGGAGATAATAAGTCAGTCACCAACAAACTTCAGAGACTGCAAAATAACACACTTAGAGCTGCATTGAATATCCCACGTAGAGAGCATATTTCTAAATACCGCACTGAGGTTCACTGGCTAAAAATTAAGAACAGAATCCTCCCTAAAACTATCTCTCTCACAGCCAAATGTTTAAATATTGTAGCACCCTCGTACCTAATTGAAAAAATCAATAGAAGACCTACACTCCGTCCCACAAGAACTGCCAACACCTTCTTACTCGAAACACCTAGATTCAAATAACCACAGCCGGAGGATCCAGCTTTCCAGTCAAAGCTGCACAATTATGGAATACTCTCCCAACTGACATTAGACACCCATCACCCTACACCAGATTCAGAAGTAATGCACTCAACCGGCTTCACATGAACGACTTGTAACATCCACCTTAGATTGTTCTGACCACGCAGATATCTAGCTTTCCCCTTACTGCTTTCCTAGGTATCTGATTTGCTCTGTTCTGCCTTTTACTTTGTAAAGTTACCTATGCATGTATTAGCCTGAGTCAGGCTCTGTAACTAAGCTTTGAATCTTCTTATACTGTTGCGCCCGGCTGCCCAAGGGCTTGGTGCGCATTATCAAATAAATAAACAAACAAACACAAAAACACAGGTGGGGTTACATGTTGGATTTCGGGTGTGTGTACTCAATCAGTGTTGTGATGTAACTTAAGGGTGCGTGTAAGCAGTGTAGCAGGGTGCAGGTACGTTTTTCATGGGTTTGCATGCAGATTTACTGAGTTATTGCCAGGTTACGATTTTTTATACTCATGTTGGCGGGTTGCTGGAAACATTCACGGGGGAGCCCACGCAGGGTCCCCGAGTCGCAGGCCTGCTTACGGGGCACCCAATACACTGTTTGAATGGTGCGTGCATTTGTGCCCGGGGGAGTATGCAAAGGTAGTTGGTGTTTGGGCTGTTTATGCTTTGTGTGTGGGCGTGTCGGGGCCGTTCCGGGCATGACTTGTTAATACAGTTACTTTGCACTGTAAATTCCATGAAAATGCAGGCCGCACATTTTTCTTTCTGCGCACAGGTTCATGCAGTGTCCTTCTCGGCGTGCGGCCCTTGCAGCGTTTTTGTGCACTTTTCCATGAATCAGGTCCTAAACCATTATAAAACATTGTCACACCAAAGTAAGATGTTCATGAACTTGAAATCCAATGATTTTAAGAATCAGACTATACACATGAGATATGGGCCCAATTCAAAAATCTTATTGATGTGATATCTGGTTTAAGACTTGCATTGCTTAGAGCTGGAGGAGCCAGGGATTTCATGGGTAGGGCCGATCAGGGCCGAGCCAGGGCTCAGCCTGGGGGTCAGACCTGACTCTCGGAGCCTACCATGGGCTGAGCCATTATATCCCAATTTCCCCCAGAAAAAGAAAAAAATGAACGCCGCCCTGGCAAACCACATCAGGGCTGCATGAATTTTTGTACCGTTTTGCGCATTTCTTTCCATATTGGATGCGCAAAATGGAAAGAAAGAAATGCAGAAAAAGGGGAAAAAAAGGCCTTGGTGCGTTGTCAGCACCCGAGCAGTCATCACGGCTAGATTCATTTTATTTTTTCATATTTGGGCATTTCTTTCCAATTTGGCTGCACGGCTCAGGCAAAATGGAAAGAAATACCCAAATATGAAAATATGTGTCCCGTTTTGCGCATTCCCTTACATATTGGACGCAAAAAATGGAAAGAAATGCAGAAAAAGGAAAAAAAAATAAACACGGAGTAGTCAGTCATCAGTGCCATATTCATATTTTTTTCATATTTGGTCATTTATTTGCACGAGGCCACGTGCAGCGCCGGAAAAATGGAAAGACATGCCCGAAAAAGAAAGCTAGGGCGGGGAGTGGGGCCTACCTTAATCCATAGCTGCTGGCCTGCTGCACACCTGCTCCTACACCATGTGACTCCCTGTTCTGCCACCAGCCAATTGTGTTGTCTGGGGCGGGACAATAAGTAATGGATCTGAGGGCCGTGTGTGGGCGGGCCTGCAGCATAAGCCACGTAGCTTTTTATGCTTTTCTTTTGTTAATCGCTGATCGTGTGCACAGTCACACACACTGAATACTGGGCAGCCATGGTGGGACCTGTGGCAGGCCCGTGACGTTTTGGGGTACCATCCTGAAATGAAGGTCCGGCAGGATCCTGCGTTTGAGCCCGGGCCGGGCCTTGACAGGCTAGCCCACCTCTAGCATAGCTTGGAATAAGACGTGCTGTTAAAATCTTGCCTGAGAGAATACATGTTCATGTTGAAATAGTCCAAAATGTTTGTCAAAGATGTGATTAGGACCTGGCCTGATACAGCTTGGAATATGAGAATTGAAAAATAGACCACTCAAACCACTAAAAAACTTGACTGAGACCGTCAATTTGTCATGATTACTCACAAAGAGTATCAAACAAACCATGATTTTCATAAATGTGATTTCTAACTATTTTAGAAATCAGAAAAGTCATTGATATTGCTTATTACGCATTGTTCATGTAGAACAATGGTACATTTCAAAATAACCTCCACTTTCTTGAGGCATTTTCCAATTAGGCCCAAAACAATAATTTAACAAGAATTGAGATATTAATGATGAGATACATTTTAGACTGAAGTAATGCAGCTGATTAAAAATGTGTCCCTTTGCTCATTGCATAGTTGATATTAGTACCTCGGGGAGGGGATAGGGGGCCTCCATGGCAATTGGGAAGCTCAGAACAGGGGTTTTACGTCATGGTAAAGCCCGCATTTTGAGCCTCCTCAGAAGCGGGAGGCTGCCATCTTCCGTACCAGGAATCGGGTAACACTCTTGCCCCCACCACCTAACCACAGTTTTCATCCTGCTCGCCTACTACTTGCCTCACATCCCTCTCCCTGCATACCAGCATCTTCTTTGTCCCTCGCCAGCACCGGAGACACTCCGTTTTCCAGCACTTCCTCGCCACTGTAATAGCCTTCATGGAAAGGGAGAAGGGACTGTTTAGTTCCCTTCTCCCTTGTTCATGGTGGTCATCTTGTTTTGTAGCTTTTTAAAGTTAGAGGAACAGCAAACACGACATTTCACTTTTTTTTTAATGTTTTATTAGCATCCCAGATAACATGCCTGGATGCTAATAGCAATACATCTCTCGGGGTTTTCACACCAGGTCTCACATGATTCAGGGCTAACATTAAGGCCTTTGCGTAGCTTGAGCCTCTAACTCAGCCTCGGGGCATATCCTGAACCGTGTATACCCCAACCCGACAGGGTTAAGTGCTTAAATAAAATGGGTGGGTGCTTAAACAATATGGGTTGTAGGTTTTTCATTCAACAGTTTGGTCTTTTCACAGAATAAATGAGATCCAATTTGGAGGGCTGTGAATATCCAGGTGGGGTGATAATACCGGGACAGCATGTAAATACACAAAAGCAACGCCACTCTGCATTGGCGGGTGTTGACTAGTACAAAACAGCCCATGATAGGCTGCATTAACTGTGAGCAAGTGGAAGCATGGTGTATCACCCAGGCAGTGTACACCTAGGACCTGTACCCTGGGATGGATGGAAAGAGACCCTTCCAATACCTGACCCCACATGGCCCTCTTTCTGCTGGTCACTGTGTTCTGCCAGACATTTTGGGCTTGATTCATGGAAGTGTTTTATAATGGCACAATCCCATAGGAAAACGTTCCATGAATAAGGCCCTTTATGTTTTGCTATATGTGCACACTGTGTTCATTTTCTTCTCTCTATATGTAGAAACTGGATATTTATGTTCACCAACTCACTTTGTATAAAGGTATCAAAATACAACATATTCTATAATACAAAATGTAGTTGCTGATATTTTTGGAAGCATGCACAAAACGGTATGTCGGTATATATGTGTTGTATAATCGAAAGGTCATCACTAGGGGCCCGTAGGGACTGTTTTGAGGACCATGACAATGATTCCCAGCTTCAGCTACTGCACCCCCCCACCCCAGACCCGTTGAATAAAGATGCAAAACCATTTCAGCCTTGCCTCTCAGATCCCTTTAACATGTCACGTTGTAGCAATGAGACTACTGAGGGAAACTGCTTTCAGCACCGAGGACAGCTCTCATAAGAGCAGCTTTGTGAGGGATTTCCAAATAGCTTTGCCATGTATGCTGCCCCAGACTGTGTTTTCTGGGATGTACCAGTGTCATATATGGGCTGGAACCATGATTCTAGAGTAGTACAGTTTTGGAGAGTGCCTTTGTTTCTGGAATTGTGTGGTAACAACTCTGCCCAGAAGCTTGAAAGCAAATGGAAGAAGTAAGTCAGCATTTAAAGGGCATGGCTGGTATAGCATTTGAATGCACACAAAGTAAATACACACACGCTACCCTATCTTTACACATGCACAGCGTTTCCGACCAGTGTATAGGTCACACTCCTACTATTTGTTAATCAGCAGGTAAAACATGTCGGGATATATATATTTTGTAAAACAATTTATTCAAAAACAGCATATCAAATCTCATGAAATGCAACAGGTTGCATGAAATTACAAGAAATATATCCAAAAACCAAAGCTCCAATGCTTTAAGCGAGCACATATGGTGCATGGACACATTTATGGTGATGTTAGTAACAGAGTGAAGGAGCGATTCATGATCTATATCGAATAGCAATTCACTATTGGTGTCAGACCCCCGTGCATGTGTAAAGGCGGGGGAACTTGTGTGTATTTCCTTTGTGTGCATTCTTGATTCTCCATCTACTCACAATCCCCCCCCCCTCTCCTCCAAGCAACAAAAACGTGGGCCTTTCTTGCTCATTGTATATGAAATGGTATGGTGTTTGGAAATATTTGTCACTTGGTGTTCTATGCTCCCATACGATTGCACCTCATGGGCAGGAGGAAGGGCAGCGTCTGTCCCAACTATAAACTGAAAGGGGCACCTTCCTTCACATGCTCTTGGGGGGCACTAGGAATTAGGGCTTTTGGGAAGGTGTGTTGTCGATAGTTTGAGCGGTCCTTTGAGGAGTTTGAGAGTGACCCAAGGATATGCTTGGTGGGGATGAACCTCTGTCACCTTGGGATACTAAGTTATCCGACCTGGAATTCGTTATAGGGGCATTGCCAGAGTGTGGGGATCCGGGATCACCACTGCCTGAATGGGAGTCCAGTATAGATGGGTGCACAGAGATAGCGAGGCCGGCCTATAAGAAGAGCGGTTGCCCGCAAAAACACGAGAAAGTGTGGGGAAAGGGATGAGCGTCAGTGTAGAAACCTGTTAATGTTGATGTCAACATTGAGGGGCTGAGGATTATGTTGCAAGATGGCATTGGACTTGGTGTTCAATGGGAAAGGTGGGGTTTGTGGGTTTAAGGAATAATGGGTTCAAGTTGATTTGGCTGATGGGTGGGGCTGCATATGTCTTGGATACCTCCGCATCATGGATTGCTTTTCGAAGCTGCTAACTAGGTGAATGGTACAAGGAATGTTAATAAAAAAGGTTTTAATTAAAAAACGAAAGAAGCAATGCAAAGCTCCAGCTTTTTTTTGTCAGCGCTAAGAGAGAAAATGTTTTATAAGATGGGCCGAAATGTTAGAGGCGAAATTGGAAAGGTGACATCCGAGATAGTTATTTTCCAATGTCTTTGTTGACACCTTCACGTTTCTGTGAAGCGGATTTTGAAGTCTGTGAGTAAGGCTTGGAAGTTGGAAGACAGCATTGATGCAGTAAGGGTGATGAATCACTGGGGCAGATTTGCATAGACTCGTGCACCAACAGATTGGACAATAGCCATGCTTCTTTTCATACAAATGCAATATATTTCTATTAGAGAAAAGGCAATAGTGCTGATATGGCAACATTGAAGTCATGCGGGGACTCTCATATGTGTTATCCGCAAGCTTCATGCAAAACTCCTGGGCTATTTGAATTGTTGATGGTGAAAGGCGGTAGGAATGAAATAAGCGCAGGAGCCAGCAGGTTATTTTTTTTCCTCCCTTTTCCGATCACAGCACTTTCTAGTGATTGCTTCTAATGGCAATCACACAAATGAACATTTTATTGGCCCCAAAACGTATCCCTTAATTAAACTTTTATTTTACCCTTCAAACGCAGACACAACGATTCCTTTTCTCGCCCAGGTAATGTGAGCTGGCTTTCGAAAACATACTATCAGGCATATTTTTTATCATGGTTATATCGGCTACTTTCTTTAGAAGCACTTTTTTGGCAACGAGAACATTGGCTCATGTGCTATCCCCACAAATTATATTCATTTTATTGGCCCTCTAGCAAAGTCATGTATATTTAAAATAATTAAATATGCTCAGCATTTATTTATGTAGAAATTTCACAGAGCGCTAGACTTGTTGCATCACATGCACTCCAGAGCCCTGCGCTGCTTGATGCAAGACTGGTGTCGATGTCGATTGGAGCGCTTGGTGGCAATTTCTGAAGCAGAGAACTAACTAAGACATTATATTAGGGTTCTATTTCATTTTGCCATTTTTAGAATGTCGCATATCAAAAAGACCAACCATTTTTTTTCAGTCGATGTTGTGCGACCCTCGAATATCGGCAAAGAACATCACTGTTGTGTTTTCTTTGTTATTCGGGGGTTTCATACCCACAAATTCGCCCTTTGCTCCCTGATGCCCCCCAAACCCCTGTCCGCATAAACACACGTTTTGTCACAATCCCAAACACACACACACACAGACACTTATCTCTGACTCCCGGAGCTCATCCTCTTGGCCTCGCCATGCCACTCAACCACTACGTGCACTGGTGTGCGGCACAGGGGCTGACAGTTTGTTTTAGAAAGACCGTCTGTGCGGGCACGTAGCGTTTTTTTCTCAATCCAACTTTTTCGATTTTGTTTTTTTTAAAAAGGTCTTTTGACCTAATACCTATATTAGAGAAGATCCCACCTATTGCAAAGTCGCATACTACTCTTGGCAGGTGGTGTGATTGTTCGCTCTCGCTCAGGATCATATTGAGTTTGCAGTATGCAGGTACCAATCAAATCATTCAGGGATGGGAGTTAAGAGGGTTTTTCTGTATCAAACTAGAGGCAAAAGGGTTGTTGACAAGGCCCGTTTTCAGATCTGCTCGGGACAAACAACGGCCAGGTTCTGGCCAGGTGTTCTTCTGAAAAATATGTTAATGTTGTGTGGCTAATTACTATGAGAGACTTAACTCTGATTGCTTCCCTTGTTGCCAACATAGGGCCTTATTCACAGAGTGTTTTCCTATGGGAATTCACCATGATAAAACCCTTCTATGAATTTGGCCCACAGTGCGTGGAAAGCATTTAATAATAGTTCTATTTTCTGTCCCAATGGGCCTTGTGTATAGTATATATTATTTGACATTATATACTCTAATGTACTAGCAACCCGTAGTATGCATTCAAGTCTGAAATTATGTTTTCTTGTTAATTCATTTAGCGCTTACACTCCAGATATGGTTGTGTACCCATCCACAGCCACAGGTGTATCTCATGACTTACTTAGCTCAAAGCTGTTGAAGTGGAGTTCAATAGCTTGGACACGTATTAATGTGCCTGCCTACATAAGCTGTACATAGTTTCCTCTCCAGATGTTTAGGACTGTACCTCCATGATCGCTCAGTATTGACTATGCTGGCTAGTGCCAATGGAATTTGTAGTTTAAAACACCTAAAGAGCAAAAGGTTGCAGACCAATGCGTTACATGTTAGTAATGATGGTTTTCTGAGATACATACCAAAAATAAACAAGGTATTATTAGCTTGCTCAATGGTGCTTTGATGTAGCTATAGCCTTCAATCTTCTTGCAGTATACTTAATATTTTGTATAGACACAGAACATATACAGATACAGAAAGTGTGTATTGCTTCACTTTCCAAATGAATCCCATATCCCAGGCAAAGGGACATAAGCAGGCTTGGACTGGCCTATAGGACAATAAAGAAATGGCTGAAGCGCAAGCCCAAAAATGGCAGTGTGGACTAGTATACTTTTTTTGTCAGTGGGACAATTTTCATTCAAAAGTGGAGCAGTAAAATGAGTTAATTCATTGTGCAGCCATCAGTTTTGACCAGCTATTGAACATTAGTTTTAGCAGTGCACGATGGTGGCGCGAGTTATGGTTGTTTAGCTTAGTAAATAGTGAGAAATAGTAATCATCGAAACCGGTCATGAGACGCATTGCAAAAGCTGCACATTAAGCCACTCGGCCAACCGTTTTGCATCTGCCAGAGTTTCCCATAAGGCAGATGGGATGTTGACCCCAGTGCCCCTCCTAAAACCTTGATCTCTTTTGAGACAAGTTAAAGAATCACAGTCCTGAAGAAGATGAGAAATAGTAATCATCGAAACCGGTCGACCACCTTTTAACCAGAGATATCCCAGAAACCAACCAGGGATACCCCGTGAACTAGACCATATAACATTGCTCTATGGATGAAGTTCCTTGTTTTTAATTTTCTACCAACACTCTGTTCATTTCTTCGAAAAATCACTGTGTGACCCATAACTCGGGGACCACACACTTCTTATGAAGGTCAATAAAATCAGAAATAGCTCCTCTCTGAAATGTGGCCCCAAGTTCTTTTGAAACAAAACCGCTGACTCCTAAAATGAGCAGTCTAACACACCCCACGCCTAGGGACAGAAATCCCCATATATTATGAGGAATCGTCTGTGAAAACTGCTCTTTGAGGTCACCCATTAATTGTTACCAGAATAAGAATCAGCCTACACACTGAAAAAAGTGGATTCCAAAAAGTGTTCATGTGTGTTAACAACATTGTCCTAAGTAACACTTTGGATAAAACTTTGAAGTATAATTCATCGTCTCCCTGAATGTGATGAAATGGTTACAAGTAAAACCGAAAAATCCTTGAAATTTGCCAGTTATGATAAGCTAAACAACCATAACTCGTGCCACCACCGTGCACTGCTAAAACTAATATCCAGGACATCAAAGATGATATCACAAGATTGATATCTTATAAATTGTGTAATCTTCTGCCATCCCTCATCCCCAAGAGCCACCATCACCACTACCACCTGCAGGATGAGCACAACAAAAAAGAATACTGCACTTCCAAAGATAAACAAAAGGACCAGGAAAATGAGGTAGAGGAAGTACCTACCTCTACTACCAAGAAATAATTATGTGTATGGCAGTTCTTTACCACTGCTGAAAATGTACCAAAGGCTAAATCTACCAAAGTGAAATGCACCGAGGGCTACATTGTTTGTTCTCAGTCGCAGTCAATCATGACAATACTCCTACGGGACCACATCCATGCTCCACCACACCCAATCCAACCACTCCAATACTCTCAGAAAGGCTCTTCCCTTCTTAGCAAGTAATAGCCTGTCATCCTCCACCTCATCTTCATCAATCAGTGCTGTATCCACACAGACTAGTTCTGTGGAACACAAAATTCCATTAGCTACCTTGCAAGCAATAAAAGAGGCTGTTGATCCATATCTTTCAAATACAACAGTCCTCTGTATATGCTGCAACACACCACTCTGCAGTGGGGAGCAAGGTCAAAGTGCTTTTCAAGCTGTAATGAAAGAGCATGAAAATCAATACCCCCTACTTAATACACAAGCTACATCTTCCCCTGCCCACCTGCCCCACCATATTAGTTTGTGGTGCCTATTCCCTCAATTCCCACCCCATCTTAGATTGTCATATTTTGAGGGGAAAAAAAGAAGAAAACATTTTCCGGTAGGAACCACCTCTCGCAGTTCAGAAATAAAACTAACAAAGTAGTAATCTTATTGAATTCATCTATTTTCCATGTTCAATAAAATATTCAAACTCAATAAAATTCTATCGGCTGAACTTCAAAGAGCTGTGCGGCACTGATTACATCTTTCTGCCTCTAATGCAAACATCGCTATACGTTCAAAATAAGCTCCACCTACTTCAGTGACGTTAGTGGGCACGGTAGCCAAACGTACAAAGTCATCACCAACGTCATAAACATATGTTATGCACAGCAAGGAAGTTAAACACAAACATCCACAACAAACATAAAATCTTGGTCATGTTTGACTGAAATGATAGATACATTTTATTTCGAATAGAACAGCAGTAGACAAGACCATAAAAAATATTTTTCATTTTGACACAGCAATGAAAACATTCACTTAAGTCCAGGAAAAGTTTGTTCACTTTTTAGGACCCAGTTCATAGTTACGGAACGTTGCAGCATTTACTTTTTCTCTGAAACTCACAACTGTAATCTACTACCAAATCCAATCATTGATCAATCCACTCAAGTCTTTGCGTTGTCCAACCAAATGCATTCTCCATAAGTGACAAATAATCTTTGCACATTCAAATAAATGCAATACTTTCACAACCACACTTTTCTAGAACCTATATGCGACCATTTTGCTTCTTTTGACTGCAATGGCAAAAGGACAAATTGTTGTCTGGTGATCAACGCAGACAATTTTGATGAAACATCCGTTGTTGATAATTATTGTCCAAACACTATTGAAAAAAAGTCTGCCAGTAGACTGAACCCATGACACACACACAGCGGGAGTATATAACTATGTGAAATAGAGGACAAAAACATATTTAGGTAAAGACTTTACAATTCAATATACAAGTCATTCATATTTTGGCAATGAATTAATATTTCCTGTAACATGTACTATGTCTACTCTTTCCGGAAAATACAACATTAATGCATCACAGCGTTCATCATATCACTGACAATTACTTTCCACACTTCAATAGCTTTCATGTAAAATGTTGATTACATAGCATTTTGCGAATCCATTTTGCTATGTTATACACAAGAAACCGCTTTACAACACAGTTTTCTAAAATACAAACTGTACTTTCCAATGTCTGCTTTAATACAGTGAATCTTATAGTTTCTTTGCGGACTGTCGACACATTTACTCCCACAAATTCTTAGTGCACTGTTTTGAAGGCCACATAACAATGCCATCCTTCATGTACTTAACTCAAACTCTAAGGCTGTCTCTACAGTACCATGCTCTGCACACATTCAGTTATGAGATAAAAGTTAGAGGAGAGCTATAACAAGGACCATCGTCATGAAATAAGGCCTCCATATGTAGCTAGAAGATGCAGAAACATTAGCGGGGGCTGTGGTCCGGACCCGGACACGAATTTGGGGGTAGCCATGCCACTAAAAATGGCATGGCTACCTCCAAACTCGTAATGAGGCCCAGCGTATCTGATTGCATGCGTGTTGATATGCAGTAACCTACAACAATTCATGTTGCATTCATTTCCAATGATTATTGCGGGGACTGTTTGCAGATGTCTTGGGGACAATAGTTCATTATTGAGATAGTTTAGGTCACAGTAGAAGATAGCTCAGGTATGATGCAGTTATATCCTAAACCAGTCTACTGATGTTCCATAACATGTGATAATTAGGTTTGTGCATCATACGGGAATGTGTATAACACATGGTCCACAACAAAACGCAGGCCTTACTGCAGTGTTTAACACAGCACTACAGTGGAATGTCATGAATAATGTGAAGCTGATTGCAGGGGTGAGTTGTATAAGCTCTCAGTGGTTAATGCCAGAATCAATTAAAAGTGTTCCAGGTACTTGGCAAGTAATCGGGTTTGTTTGGCTCTTGAAGGGTACAGGGACTCAGCCATTCCCCAGCCAGGAAAGATATAATCCACATATGGGCTGTGTTTTTGCAGAGAACGACTGCTTCTTGGCTTTTCTTTCCCAAACAGTGGGTCCCCGGCAGCAAGCCCTGCTGTCATGGTTGTGCAGCAAAATGGTCTACACGCGGATATTATGGCAGAATGGATATATGTACCCCCTGCCTACATACATACATGCCAACATGCCCTATGACATTCAGGAGTGCTCATCCAGTCCTCGAATGTGCTTGCATTTTTAGATTGGTTATTCTCGCTTTTTGACAGCGAGGATAAAACTCCAAGTTCCAGCATGCAAAGAAATAAGCAAGACTGGGAGAGTTACACATGAGGTGTGGTGGCAAGTAAGCACAGAGATCTGAGTGCATCCTGTTGATTGTGGGTTTGGAATCTGGAGGGTCTGACCGAGGTTTTCATTCGTACTCATTCGCTCCAATGAGTGCCACTGAGTTGGTTAACAATCACAGCTACTACTAAGAACATTCTGGGAACAAAGGTTTCATCACTACTGAAAAAATGCGTTATTTATTTCATTAGTCCTCCTTTGCAAACTAAAAGCCTCATTTACAAAAGCCTTTTATAATGTGCAATTCCATTGCAAAAAAACACTTGGTAAATCAAGCCCAAAGAGTTCTTGCCCAGATGCTTGGAAAGAGAAAAGTCTTCCGGCGCGAGCCAATGATGCCGCTAACGAGCACATAGTGTTCGGGGGGTTATGGTTCAATGCGCCATTTCATCAGTGCCAGAAGACACCATGTAGCACCAATTTTACATTATTTTGCAGACAGCATTAATTCTGAGCTAAAATAAAAAATAAAAGACATAAAAACAACCACAATAAGTGGAAGACACCATTGATTGAAACAACGGCTATTTGTACCGGGGTTAGAAACACTGATGCACAAGGTCTATAACAGAGCTATACTGAAATGGAGCAGACTTGGGATTTCATATTGTTCAGAGAAAGGGGAGTTGATCCAGCCTGGCCTTCACCAAGAGAGACCCATTCTATTTGTGACAGCAAAAGATGGCAAATATCAAAGGCTGGATGTTGTTGTTCTCTGTTGTTTTGTACACTTTCCGCCTTTAAAGTCCTCATTCTTTCTTACCCTTAGAGTAAAGTTTATCCAAATGTCAGCTGCGGCGCCACGTCCGGGGGTTGCTTTCTCTAAAGCTATGCGAGTGCACGCTTTTTTCAGCATCCTTCCAAGCGTGTCCTCTTTTCAGTGAACCCTCCAGAGCGTGGCCTGGACTTTCTCTATTTTAATGCCACTGCTGGCATGCTCTGCATCTCTTGGTGAGGCATCTTTTCAAATGTCATCTGAGGCACACTATATGGGTGCTTCTTCTATATTCCTTTCAGAATGAACCCTTTTACGAGTTAGTTCGAGACCTAGCTGGGACAAAAGGTGACACTCTGTCTGACACCACAAGTAGTAAGCGTTGTTGATGCCAGTTTTCAGGATACTTTTAGATCAATAGGACACCCGCCAGAAAATGTGCTGGGAGGCGCCCGCTGAGGGAACAATCAAGTACAGTGAAAATAATCAACTTAGGTTGAAGTCATTAATTGAAATGGTGCATGTCTTTTCTCCGGCTCCATAGTGGTGTTTGCTCGAACTGTCCCAGGTGCTAGTGTCAGATTACTAAATTAAAGTAGATGTGTTATTTTGTTATGAAAACCTGTGCCTTCTTTCATGATACAATTAGCTTATTGCCATCAGCATCTCACTCGCTTTAGCTGTGGAGCCCCATGATGTGTGCCAAAAATAAATGGGAAAAGACTTCAATTTTGGAATGGATATTCCAGACACTAGGTCTCAATTTCGAGGCTTGGTAGTATCTCGGCGATACATCAGCCAAGATACCACCAACAGAATTAGCATTACCGCTGCTTGGTCCGGCGGAATTACTACCAGATTACAAGAGGTAATAGGCGGTGTTAGTCCCCATTGTTTGCATTGCATAGGACTCCATGAGGATTCTGGTAGCATTACCGCCGGCGATAATTCTGTCGATCTTGCTGTGATTTTGACAGAAAGGTGACAGATGTACCTCAAGCTCTTAGATGGAGGTGCATCCTGCACCTCTCTGCCAAAATCATAGTATAGCGTTGTGGGAAAATGGCTGTAATGTGGTGGTGACTGAATTACTCCCACGTTACCACCGAATTTTCCCGCATGCACCGTACTCGTAATGGGGCATACTGTTTGTTTTTTTCAGAATATTCCAACGCATTCCTAATATCCCTTCATTCATTTTCGGACTCGAACTGCATGTAGAAGTATGTTTTATATTATGTTTCTGTGCTATTGGATTATTTTTGTAATTTCTTTAAGATTCTCTCAGTATGTGCACTGTGCACAAATTCTAGAAAGTGCCATGGTGCTTATCGTATTAGTTAATTTGGAACTGAACTCTTTTCGTATCCATAAACTGTTTATTTTCATTGGTGAATTATCACAGGAATTATGTAATAGTCGAATACATAACTTTGGTTTCCTATTATTCCACTCACCAAATTTGGATGCTTGCACTATTGATGAGTGTCTCTGATATCTGCAGCTCTATGTCATGTAAGTTATTTCAATCCGGCACACACCCAAGTCACGCCCAGCATGTAGTGCGCAAAAGAAACCCTTATTTATTTTATCTATAATATTCTGAATGATATACCACTCATATCACACCCTTCTCCTGACCCCCCCAACCCCTCCTGATCACACTGAACCAGGAATCAGGCTGGTTTGCAAAGGTGAATATTTAAGTATATCGAATTTAGATCAAAATGGGCCTCATTCCGAGTACGGCGCTAACCAATGGCGCTATTAACGCCTTGGTTGACGCCGTACCCGGACCGGCAGCGCCTTGGTGGATGGCGGAATTACCGCCCCATTCCAAGGTTGGCGGTAATTCCCCAATCCCCATTTACCCTTCCCCAGTCACATTCTTGCCCCATAGGGCATAACGGGAGTGGGGAAGGCGTTAATTACGCCACCGTAAATTACGGTGGCGTAATTAACATCAAGGTCCCTTAGCGCCATGGTTTTTAACACCTGCTAAAAGCAGGTGTTAAAACCTCCATGGCGCAAAGGGAACTCGGAGTATGGCGGTAAGGGATTACCGCCACCGCTCTCGTTAGCGGTGGCCGCTATCCCTTACCGCCATACTCGGAATGAGGCCCAATATATTTTAATAGGTAAACAATACTCACCAATGGGGTGACAGAACACTGAATAATGTCTTTGATGCACTAGGAGTCAAATAATGAACACAAAAACCAATGCAGCACAGAACAAATAATGTTGTGTTGGTTTGGAATAGATAGCAAGATGGTTAGAGGTTCCCCCTACAACACCCCTCAACCCCCCAATAGGCAAATTGAATAGATGTGAGGAGAGAGCAGGCATTCAGGAATAACATAAATCAAACAGAATGTCACTCCCACCTTCACCCTTCAAACACAAGAGAAAAACGGAATTGACTTTTCAACTGCTACAATGGCTTTGAAATTATCTTTGGAATTGGCTGAGCAAAAACACTAAATGTGGTCAAAAATACTTAAATTATTATAAATTCCTATGGGAGCCGCTTTGAACAGATGCAAACAGTCACAAGCAATGATTTAGTCAGAAGAAAACATTTGAAATCTCAAAGTCAAATTAGGAAATAATTTAAAGCTAATTCACATGTGTAAAAAATTTCTGAATGTCAAATCGCAGTAAACTTTTCCTTGTGCGATTTTCGCTATAATGGGCCAAACAAACTGAGGGAGTTATAGAGGTTTTAGTATGAGTCGTTTTTGCAAAATATGCGCGAGAATGAAAACAGCAATGTGCTTTTGAAAATGACAGATGGGTTTGATTACACTATATTATGACTATGAAAAAGAGAATGCCAAATATGGATCTTACAGTCACGTGATCAGCGTAACCCACCTTTTGTGGATACTCTACTTCTTCCTGGGATTTACTTTAGCTCTTCAAAAACACTAGGAGGTTAACACAGGGGAGACAATCAGCGCAAGAAAGATTCTAACAATACTGGAGGTCTGAATCAAAGATGGTATGGGTTTGAGATTGGTATCATACAATGCAGATATTATGGGTCTCTGTTCTTCCTAATAATACTTACAGCATACGTTATTAAATTGGACCTCCAATTCTGGTCACAGTTTGGGTCTGTCAAGGAAGGACAGCACATCAGGCACGGGACTTGATGAGCTAGGCCGGTCACCGGATTTGCACAGGATCTGCCCTTCTTGTTTGTGGGTATTTCAAATCAGCTGGATAGCAAATTTCTCAGGCAAGCCTTGTGGTAGCAAGCTGGAGATTTTCAAGATACTAGTTCAGAAGACCTTCCCACACCACAGCGCTATACTGGGTGGTGAGAATAAGTTTGAGGATTTAGGCCTTGATGAAATTCAATAGTTCTCTCCTGCTTTGCAAGAGTCTTGGCATCTAGATCTCGAAGGATGTTAAAGCTGGATTTAGAATGCTGGATCAGAGTGCTTCGCCGGAATCAGGAAAGTGAGTGAATCAATGAGTCCCTGTGTGTTGTCAGCTGTCTCTATTTATCCTTTCAAATGACATCACAAAATGGGTATATGGGCCGGCTTAACTAAGCTTGCCCCTTTGAGCTGGGATTTGATCAAGACTTCATCTCCACCTTGCATCTGAGTGATTGGATCAAGGCCGGGTGATGTCTCATTTATGGTTTAGCTTTACAGTCCTTAGAAACCTCCCTTAGCCACTAATACTAGTATCAGATTTTATCCTAAATGCATGTTTCTACATTGGTCACCTATACACAAATCGCACACTAAGATTCCATATTGTTTGTAGCATCTGCTCATCAAATCCCGCAGCTGTGGGATCATGTTTCACCTTTCCACAGAATGTTGTCCTTTTCGCCATGAACACATTTTCCAAATTTCTGCAAATTACCACACATTGGTTTGTTTAACATGGGGATGTGTGTGTAAATGTTCACAATTCTAGCATTAACACAGTTCACATAAAACCACATATACTGCCATTCCTGTCCAGGATATGTCATACAGTTCTACCGCCTCTTAAAACATGCAGTCAAAAATTAAATTAACAAATCTGTTCTTTGTATATTTTTAACCACTTTGAATCACAAGTTTTGAGTCTCTAAAAAGTGTTCATTGCTCATTCTTAACAGCAATTGGTCAGCCTTTTGTCTGTCTCCGGAGTCCAGGAACAGTCCCTTCCTTTGGGATTTCCTTCTGCAAGCCTAGTTTACGACCCTTTCACACCTCCATTTCCTGGGCTGAAGGATCTGCCATTGTTCATTCTCTTTCTGTAGACAAGAGTCTGACCTAACCCACAATTATCATCTCCCAGTGAGTTTCTGCTGAGAAAATGTCCCTCCCCTTAGGAGAAACCTGTTTATACACTTCTTGCAGCTCAGCCAGGCTAATTTATTCTTAACATTTAAAGTCCAGCAGGAACCAAACTTGTTGCATCAAACATAAATACATTACTTTCTTAGCTTTAAATCTGTGGGATCAAAAACACAACTGAGATCTGTATTCCTTTTAGCAACAATCCTTTTATGTTTGCTAACCCAGCAGACTTTTAGTTTAGATACTTTGAAGTTTCATCAGGAGCTCATCTGACAGCTGTCATCCACTGGTAGCCCAGTGTACTGCACACAGATTTTGACAAGAGCTGTCATATTACAGACAATCCAGTTTGTCTGAGGAAATATTTTGCTCTTTACACTTTAGGACTTTGTATATTTGCCGTGCTTCATTAAATTACATGTATTTTAGCGCCAAGCAAGATTTTGAATGTTGAGAAGTGCTGTGTGTAGACACTTTGGATTTTTTAGCAACAAAGCAAATGTAATTTATAGGCACATTTTGGATTTTCACTTGCAAAGTGCTGCTTCTCCCTCTGCACTCTATTTGGTGGTCATTGAGCCCACTGGCACATTTTCTGCAGTGTGTGCTCTATCCCACCATGCATGCACCATGGGTGGCAGGTTGTGCATCCATCTTTTTGTGCATTTAAACAAACGGTTTTGGAGGTTTTTGACGCACACAAGAGTTTTGCCGCCATTGTTGCTGTTTCTTGCACCATACTATCAGAATGATGCTGCATAAGATAGCGGAGTGGGTCAATACATCCCACAGTCAGGTCAAGGGATCTATCTCATTTACTGTGAAGAGCCTTTTCAATGAGAAGAGAAGGGATCATGCCCAAATGGTGCTCTCAAATCCAGTATTGTTTCTCTCAAAATAGTTGTTTTTAAACCTATCATGGTTCTTATCAATTGCCACATGGCATTTACAATTATCACCCAAGCCTACCTACCAGAGGCCACTTTTTAATGTCCCTGTTAGATCATTTAACATCCATCACCCAGAGAGGTTTGGTGCAAGGGCAAAGTATTTCTGAGAGGCAGAGTAAACAACTATTCCACGTGATTAGTCCTAATGATGAATGCTGAAATGACAAGAATTACAGATCTTCATTACAACGTTACATGTGCATTATACAGTATTAAAAACATTTGACCAAATTTTATTTGACCTTTTTTCAGTCAATTTTAATTACATATATATGGGGGTGGGTAAGGGTATAGATTAGGCTGAGGGGAAGTGGGGAACGGGTTGTGGGGGTCTCCCTCGCATTTTAGAACAAATAAAAGGTCAAATAAATTCTATCAAATGTTATTAGGACAAATGTTTTAGGTCAAATAGACCCAAACCCATTATCAGCCATGGCCATTGTCTTCCTGCCAGTGGTCCGAGTTTCCCAGGTCTAGCCCTGAACCGGGTGAGGGAGTCATATGTTTTTTGTGGCATCGTTGAAAATATATTGTTGTACATTGATATCAGTGTATGTTCATGGTCTCTCTTTTCTTTTTTTTAATTGGGTATTTTTTTCTTTCATTTTGAAAAGTTATCTGTTTTTCCTTATTCATTCTTGTGTTCATGATCCACCAAGGAATCGTTTCCTTTTTGCTGGCAGTTGCCGTACCTCGTTCTCTGTGTGTTTCCTATTTACCTCACTTTTTTGGACTTGGTCTTCCCTTTGTCGGCAGAGTTGGCATTCAGATAGGGAGCTTGCATAACACAGAAAGAAAAGACCTGTTGTGTAGCCAGTGTTTTACAGAAGCTTTGTGATATTGGAAGCTTTGGCAGCCTTGAAGACCAGATGACGTCTCTTACTATCAATTAGTTGATTATTAGACACTCCTCTGAAAGTAATCATGAGTGCTGGTAATGGTGACATGCTCATCAGCCCTCCAATTAGAGATGATACTTTTTCATCTTTCTGCAATGCTTTTCCTATGGCTGCAATTTCATCTGGCATAATAAGGGATCAGAAACACAACTGTGTGATCCTGTTGCCAGATTCCACTAATGAGCCTGGTTTTCTTGTACGAAAAGCAACACACAATTATGCTACCATCGTAAAAAAGGATGCATTTAAAATATAGAGCTAGACACATACAGCCCAATTGATGCTGCAGACATCTGCTGATGTCGGTCATGAATCTCACAATTTAGCAAGCTATTGCCACAGCCCTTGGCCAGAAGGCAATAGACTGTGAAATCCAAACACCTCCCCAAGCCTCCCCCATAACAGACAATCTGAAATACACCATGCTTTAAATACAGACCATGATGTCTCAACCCACCAAGTACGTAGATTGACCCACACACTGTAACATTCATTCACTGTATTGGTTCTAGTATTTCATTGTACAGGATCCATTCATCGGCTCTAAATACACAGGTACTATTGCCAGCACATATTCATGCTCACAATATTACTGCCTGTGGTCTCACATTACTTTTGTATGAGGCAGAGACAGGGCTGGGCTCAATCTACAGTGTGCGCCATAGAATAGACTATTTAATGCAGTGGAGAGAAGATAAGAAGTCAGGTCACACTGCTAAGGAACATCACTTACCTGGGTCCACTGAGAGGCCATAACATGCAGATGGACTGCCCTAGTTGGGAATATATCATAGCTCCTGCTGCACTGGCAAGAGCTTTTCTGATTTTGGTAATGAACTAGGTCAAATCATATTGATAAACTATCTACTGCATTGGCAAATGCATCTAGGTCTGTCTGCACCAATAAATGCCAACAGAATTTAGAAGATGCAGTTTTGTTCCACGCACGCCAGAAAGTGTATGCAGTTTTGGAGAGTATCAACGTCCAGTTTGCGTTGACAAGGTGTTGTTAAAATATAGAGGGTTGAGTGTTTTGTCTGGCTTTCAGGCTATTCTTGCATATAAGTCCCTCCCACTCTGTTGAGGGTCCTCTTCTCTGCCCTACGTAGTGCACATTTTAGAGTGGGGATTTTGTAAAGGTTGAGTGCTCACAGAGGACAGATTCATATAATATGAGGAAGTATGGCAAGGATGGAGGAAGATCTGAACACGGCCCAATCTAGGAAGACATTTTGGGGATTTCTAATTAAGCCTTTGATGTGCTCTGAGATGCCTCTATAACTGAGAGGGATGGCATCATTTCGGATACACTGAGACAAGAATTGACATGGGAAGTCCTTTCAGCTGAGAATGATGGAAGGAGGTACATCAATGACCTTGGCCAACATAAGAGTGCATTGGGTGTGAAGGACCTCTGGGAGAAACAGATAATAAGCAGTGTAAGAGGAGTGGGAAAAGGAGAGAAGTAACACACAAGATTTGTGTGTAGAGGAGTACCTTCGGTTTCATGTCTGTGTCATGCTACGCGGCCCTGTGTATGTGTTTTGTTGGTGATCCTGCAGCTGATGAATGATTTGGTAAAATATTGCGATATGAAGTTGCATGATTCGGGATAGAGAAGGAATTATAATTGTGTGTATGCGATGGTTCATCTGTGGAATGTGCTTTCTTGTAACAAGTAATAAAGATATATTAGGAACAACATTATTGAAGCTCTCCATGTGCTTTATGCTGATATTGCAGGAAGGTAGCATATTTGAGTCAAGCCTTTTTTCCCATTGCACAGGCGGGGACATCTTTTACAAGGATAAGATTTCAATTACAATGGACATTACATTTTCCTATTTACAGTGTTTACCTGTGAAAGGAAGCAGAATGATAGATGGTTCTTCAGGTAAGTCCTAATGTTATTTACAGCATGTTCCATAGGAAGGTTATGCTGTACCGCACACACTCTGGACCATTGCGCTACTTGGTTGGGGGTGACACTGTAGAAGCACCAACTATGCACTTCTCTGAAGAGACCCTTCTTATGTAGAAACAGCTCAGCTGCTTAGAGGCATGCCATTATTAGCAGCTACCTTGGAATATAGTTTTTCGAGCCTGTAATTAGTGGCTTATGATTGTACATGTTTGGGTGAATCCTTGTGGTTCCATTCAGGTCCCATTGTGGTCAGCTTCCTGTGACCACCTCCCCCTTTCAGAAGGCACAGGTGCCTTTTTGCCATTCATGGCTCCATTAATTTATTCATGTTAAAACACGCCCTGCGCAGCAGGGTCACTTCCCCAGCCAACGTATGTGTGGTATTGACACACATCAAACCTAGCTAGAAAGCCGCAGAACATCGGAAGACTGGCCATGAGGCTTACCAGAGCCACGTCCCAATAGGGGCATCTCCAATTCCGTCTCTCCCTCCATTCACCCCCTTTCCGCTTTGCAATTTTAGGGCACCTCCTCCCATGCAGTCAGGCCAAATTTGATAATTGTGTGGCGATTGAGGCCGGACCGGGGATGGACTGGTCTGTAGGGAACTCTGGAGATTTCCCAGCAGGCCTCTGCACCCTGAACCTCTTTTGTGTAATGACCTATTTGGTTTCCACCTGTTCGCATTGGCTTGATCGAGATCTATAATATGGGACCACTTTGAACATGATTTCCAGTGCCTCTTTTGCTTCCCAGTACCCACTGGACCGTTTTGCCTCTGTCGCCCCGGGCATTAACCTGCAATCACCTTCCTGTATCGCCGGCCCTGCCCATAAACGAGCGAGCTCCCTCTGTGTCATACAGAACATCCTAGAACCCAGACCCTGGACATAGAACATCGTGTATGGGTCACAGAGCTCCCCGCCCGTCCGGCACATCTCAGCTGCACGTGCAGTCTGGCACTCAATCATCGCTGATGCCAATCAAGGGCATAATGGCGCGCTAATAGAGCTAACCCAGGAGGTAGTATGGATTTTCTTGAAAGGATGGCTATATTTGTCGGAGATTGCATTACATCATTTATAATGCATGGCGTTATTCATATTCCCGTGAATTAGTTTTACAATATTGTAATTAGTCCTACTGCCTTATCAGGAAAAGCAGCGTTTCGTTTGCGATTGAAATTCAACGCCCGCTCCACATTGGGATTCCTATTATTGATGTGCAAATATTTATGGTTTACTGAACGCGTTTTATTGGCGGCCATGGAGTCTCTAATTGCGTTTCTAATTTGCCTGGCTTCTGGGAGTGAAGGCTTTCATTATTAGCCGGATCCTCTGGTGTGTGCGCGCGCCTCGGCGCTCCTACTCTGCAATAAGCAGGGAGACGAACTCTCTATATGGGAGCAAGACGTATAGATTTCTATGAACTGTTGCACACATTCACACTTCGCAATGAAAGGCGTACTAATTAAGTTAAGGATGGCTGAGCCATTCGATTTGAAGACTGAGCCAGGAGAGCTGGTCTCTTGCGTCTGGCATGGATTAAATTGGAACCCCACTGATGTAACAAGGGCCCGAATTAATTAGTGTTTGTAAATGTAATTGACCTTTCTGGTGGGAGTAAAAGGTCAGCGTGGGAACATTGCTAACGACGGCAAAAAGTTGCAAACTGTTTAGAAGTGTCTTTGAGTGCTTGACGTTAAACAACTGATCCGTTTTGGATTCGGGGTTCAGCCTACGCCGCCCGCACCAAAAGCTGGTTCATCATTAAATGATCGTGGGCAGATGCCGTCTAACTCACAGCTGAACGCCTGAACCCCCCCCCCCCCTTTACTCCCTAGACTCCCATCCCCGCGATGATGGCGTGTATTCACCGGACCATTTAAAGAATGATTGGATAATAATATTTTGTTGACTTAAGCAATACACATACTTTGAGGGAAATATGTATGTGGTACAGTTGATAGTTATTTGTATTGCACTGACGAGTCTACGTTGTGTTATCAAAGTGAATTACTTTGGAGTAATTCACTTGGGTAAAATAACTGTTTTGTTGTGTTTTGAACGTTTTATTTTCTCAAATGACGGTTTCCCTATACACCCCTCTTTCACTCTCCTATGCCCTTGACCCCTGAATAAATATATGTATATTTACTTCTCCACAAAGTTATTTTGTCAAACACCAGTACACGGCACTGCCGTAGCAGAAAGAAACACGGAGTGCCAACATAAAGGCTCAGTAAGAGTGTCATTGCTCTGGCATGTCTGTTGCTTAAGAAGTACCTTTCAATCATTATGGCACAATTTTACCTTGTTTATTATTATTTATTTTGTATTTTTTGCAGCACACATAACCCATAGGTATCTAGGCGCTAGTTTCATTGAATTGTGGAAGTGCATGTTATTTATAACGCGCTCGGTTTTTTCAAGCGCGGATCCGGGATTCGAACCTGTGTCTTGCATTGCCGCAGAGCTATCCTCCCATTGCTGTCTCTCGGCTTCCAGCACCTTACTAATAAGCAAGTGGATTTAGGGGATGCAGGACGCATGATGTTACTGTGATTGAACAGACTATGGCAAGGTTTGGGTGTGGCAGGTATGGCTCCCACTGAGGAGAACCTCATCCCAAAAATATACCTTATCCCTACCCGTTCTGCCAGGGCATGAGGAATATGCCATTGTCATCTTAAGGCTGTTGGCGGATGACAAGCTGGGTTGGAAATGAGAAAAGCGCCTCTTTTTGCTTTCCTGTTTTTCCTGTTTTTCTTTTTTGAATAATTGTCAAAATAATTAGCCCTTACACCCTTGTGGCATGCACGGCAATATAGCCATTCACTTCTCTTCTGGAGACCAGAAGATTGTGTGGACCTACAGAATTTGTTTCCCACTAGATCTAGGCGGTACGTGGAGGTTCTGGCTGGTGGCAAGTATTAACATGTCACGGACATGCGGAGGGACACCTGTTCCAGAAGAGCGCATTGAACATGTCACAGAGAACATATTGTCACAGGAATGGCTCCTGGTGGTAGTCAGCAGAAGCCAAGGAACACATTTGCAAACATTAATATGAGGGGGCTTCGCCACAACCCTACATACATTTGTGGCTAGTGAATGAATGTACAATTCAAAATGGCAAAATATGTTTTAAAATAAACAGCACGATATTACAAATTCATCCTTGGGCAACATACGGTATGCATGGATTTAAAATCACATTAAAACTATTGTAAAATGTGCTGCTGCATTATGGTTATCAAATAGCAACCTGTGCATTATCCTTGCCCAGATTCATGAAAGGTAGACATAGAATTACTCCGCAACATGTCCTGTCACTATAGCAAAATCCACACTTTCCTCAAATACTCTGTCGTGGCAGACGCTATTTCTAGCTCCTCGTTTGGGCAGTAAGGAGCTTCTATAACTCTACAATCTCCATTGCTGTCAAAGAAGGACTTGCACATGCTACTTTCTGCTGGCAGTGATGGTCTCTAGCGTTCTCTCCTTGCTTATCCATTCAAGGTGTTCTTGTGGCTCTTCCCCTCTTGTGCCAAAAGCCATCAACAGCCACTGCCATCTCACCTCAACCAGCTGCCAAGTCTTTCAGTTTCATTTCACCCATTATAGGTATTTTGCAAGCCCTATTGACAATTTGACTGCAAAGTATGATACCACAATGCAATATCTTGCTAACACGTATAGGGTTGTCCTTGATTCCAGTCACACACCTGTTTGATGTCCTGAAGGTCTACTCATACATTCCTGCTTGGGCCACTCCATGGGCTGATGAGGTCCAGTTTAGTCATTCGAGAATGAATGTGTCCCAACCAGCCCTACAAGCTAGCACTGTTTAGATTCCTTGCATATAGTATGCCTTCTCTTGGCTTTTAGCCAGAGACTGGCCCAGAAAGGGATTGACTTTACATGGTCCTCTTTGACAGCAACTTGTACTCCTGTTTCAGCCCCCAATATAGTTATCTGGAAGATCATCACCACTCCCAACAACATTTTAAAAAGTGTGTTCTGGTACCTCTTGCCACTGGTGGATCAAGTGGAAATAGAGCCATGTCCGTGGTCTGACCGTCACTTTATCCAATTTAAACTTCCATGGATTGCACCCACAGAAACCCATTGTGAAAAGTGATGTGCCGTAATCTGCGGAAACTGACTCCTGCCTCTATGATACCCCTTCTTGCCCCTTTTTAGAGAATCGTGCCAACTAAAATTCAGCGGCGGAGCTGGCTGCTGTTTATCATGACATGCTCTCTCTAGCCCTAAACAAACTGGCCCAGCTGAAACTCGGATCTATAAAATCACAACTGTCTACAGCAAGTTTTGTGTTGAAATGCAGAAGCTAAACCTCCAGAAAAACAAAACTCTATGGACCTGGAATAAGACAAGGGCCCAAGAGGACAAAATAAGCCTAGGGCATGCTGCTAAGGCATACAAAATGGACATCTGTACTGCAAAGAAAATATCCTAAAACAGGAGAACTAAGGAAGCATCCTCCAATTCGAAGTAATTGTTTAAAGTCTTGAGAGAGGTGGAAGACCTTCAGCCTTTGGTTCACACAATTGTGGAGGACATAAATTGGTCTACTTCAATTCAGAATGCTATGCTGCATAAAATCAACAATATCAAGGGCGATATCACGTCTAAGTTATGCTCTCTATGTGGTTGTGCTCCTGTGAACAAGCATGGTAGGCTGGCGGCCTCGCTGCCTCAGTTTAAGTTCAGGCCTGTTGCGGAAATTGAGATGTTGAATATCTTAGAGAAGATAAAACCAACTAATTGCAAATGGGGGGTTTGCCCAGCCGCTATTGTTAAATCATGCTTCACGTTGATATCTCCTCTAATCACCAAATTTGTCAATGCCTCCTTCCAGGAGAACTATGCGCTATTAGAGAAAATTATCCTCCACTTACAAATACACCTTTTCTTTTGAAAATGATGGTTACATTCAAGAATTCTTAGGTCTTTATAATATCCTAGACCCAAAGCAATCGGGTTTCCGAAGCCCCTGCAGTACTTAGTCCATCCTGATGGATTTAAAATCTAACATCTTTCATTTTTGTGATAAAGAGAAAACTGCACTGCTGATTATTTTGGATCTTACTTTGGCTTTTCACCTGGTAGATCATTCTATTCTGGTGGCTAGACTGCACGATTATGCCTCGTTCTCCTGTGAGGCGTCCTCCTGGGTTCAATAATTTCTAACAAACCAGACGGCTAGAGTCTATTATGAGGACGCCATGACATATGGCCGTGTGCTATCATGTGGGGTACCACAGGGGTCTTGTGTGTCCCTTACTCTTTGTAATGTCTTCACGTTGCTTCTCTTCGAGCTGTGAGTCACAAGGCATAATATACGTCAACTAAGCAGATGATACGCAGTGCCTTATTCCACTCTGTCATTCATGCTCAAGATTTTATGACCATTAATACCACTTATAATCACATACCCAACTGGATGGTGTGTAAAGGGTTGACTCTTAATAACGCCAAAAACGAAATTATGATTGACGGCACTGCTAATAAACTACGAAAACTGGACACTGCATAGCGCTGCTTTCAAATTGCTGACTGTCCAATGGCAACTCTTAGTAAAGTTAAGAACGTGGGAGTGGTGCTCGTCAAAGAGCTCACTATGAAAGCCCACATTAGTA
Organism: Ambystoma mexicanum; assembly: GCF_040938575.1. NCBI lineage: Eukaryota > Metazoa > Chordata > Amphibia > Caudata > Ambystomatidae > Ambystoma > Ambystoma mexicanum. The sequence continues at coordinate 531,146,453 of NC_090926.1, forward strand.
GCCTGGCCTCAAGCACATCCTACTACATCAAACTCTTGGCCCAGATCAGACCATTTCTTGACTCTTCCAATTGTGCTACCTTGGCGCGCACCATTATTAGCTTGTTTCTTGATTATTGTTCTACTCTGCTCCTGGGCATCGGAATAGGGGAACTTAATCATCTACAGGTGTTTCAAAACAATGCTGTTCGGAGCGTCAAGGGTTTGTGAAAATCTGATCATGTGTCACCTGCTAGGCGGTCCCTACATTGGCTGCCGATTGGTAAGCAGATTACCTTCAGGACTCTGTGTCTCACTCACTCCTGTTTGTAGGGGAAAATCTCTTTCTACCTCTTCACCCAGCTCACGTGGCTCCCGACTAGGCAGGTCCTGAGATCAAACAACGCATGCCTGCTGTGCTCCCCCAATGTTAGCTGATACTGGTATCAGAAGGGTGTTTTTCTGTGGCCGTGCCATGTTTGTGGAAAGTCCTACCTTTGGTCCTTGTGGCCTGTTCCTCTCTTATGATCTTCAGGCCTGTACTGAAGACCATGTGGTTTGAATCATTTAGTCACCTTGCTGCTGATGACCGTTTGTTCTCTTCAAACTGACTTGCTTTTTGTTGTTTGTGTGTCTGTTCCTGTCTCCGAGCCTCTATGCCTACCGGTTTTGTCCTGGCTCGTTATAAATAAATAAATAACATAAAGATTAGAGCTCAGATTTATAAGGTGTGCCACCATCCCATTATCCGGGTGGGCCTGAAGACTGCCCTTCTCCATTCAGCCTACGAGTTCTGCCGCCAGCGCAGTGATGTGCAAAACTGTGCTGCTTGCTCCAGACTCGCACTATGTTCACTCATGGTCTTCTCAGTTTGCAGTTGCTCAATCAAATTCCCGATTACACACAATGTGATCCGTTTGCACTGTTGCTGCTGTAGCTGAAGCTGAGACTCATGGCTCATCACTTGCACAACAACAATTCTCTTCTCCTTCCCTCCTTTTTCAGGTGAAATCTGAATACGACTGTCTGCTTGTCTCACTACGTTTGAAGCCAGGATGGCCTTTCCTATTCTCAGACTCAATCTTACTAAACCAATCTATTTTCCTAACATCTCTGCTCTCTACCGTCCTCTTACGAAATATGAAATATCCTCACTCATTTGTATTAACTGTTCTACGATTCCTCATAATTGAGGCTTTCCATTCATTCAAGCACTGACTTATGAAAAACGCATATCCTCACTAATGATAGCCTTTTGTTTGCAATGCCAATATAAAGGGCAACACAAAGGGCAATTTCCTTCTTTTTTCTTGTGTCAATACATGAATGCATGCATTGGTGCTTACGGTGTTTTGCATCTAACTGGCGCACATTGAATATTGGATTGCCTGCTTCTTGTATTTCCACATGTCAATCTATTTCCCACTCAAAATGTATTCTCTACTATATTCATGTTCTGCCCACGTTCCTCATTATCTCCCCTCTCAGCTGGTTGCCCATAATTATCTGCCCCCCTCAACTGCCCATATTATTTTCTGTTTCATTTTGTGTGTGTTATTTTGAAATGTGTTCATGATCTTGCCCCTACTAAGATCTTTAATACTATCACTCTTTACCAGCGTTCAGGTTCTCTGCACTGTGCACTTCTTACACTTTTGACTGTCCCTTCTTCTCCACGTGAACAAATTAATACAATTAAAAAATGTAAAACGAAAAATGCATTTGATTACATTTCAGCGATCTAATCACAGGGACCTTGCCTGGAAAAAGACGTCAAGTACAAATAGCTGTTTGGGAAGAGCCAGCTCGGTCTTTGCTGTGAGGGCCACGCCATGTTCTCAATGAGTAGGGGCAAGTTAGTGCCACTCTTGGTAGGGAGGAAACGGAGAGAACACCAATGGCAGGCAGGGATTGAGGGTGTTTTTGTAGAGGTAAAATGGCGCAGGAGCCAGGAGACACAATCATCTCGCTTTGGTCCGAATGACTGTCCGTGAGCTGAATAATTCTACCTTATTCTACCATACCCACTGGGGTACCGATCGGGCCATGGCTGCAGCTTGCCGCCCCTCCCCCGTGGCTCTGTCAGTAGCCAGATCGGGACATTTGGGCAGGCGGCTGGGCACAATGATTCAATGTCCCTCTGCCAGGAGGTCAATGAATCATTGTGCCCAGCCGCAGCCCAATTGACAATGAGGGTACCGAACGGGAGGTGTCCCGCTGCCAGGACAAGTATGGTGCTGAGCAGAAGCACACCGCACGGCAAATAGGTGTATAGGTGTCTGTGTCCCACCCCACTCTGAGTCACTGTAGCAGCTGCAGCGTGGAGCAGTGCAGGACACAGACACCAGACAGTGCTTCTGTGTGCCCCTCTAACTCTAGCCCTGAGTGCATTCACTGGTCCGACTTCAGAAAGAATGGTCGGACCTCTTTCTGAAGTCTGACAAGCCAATGCACTCAGGAAAACGTTGTTTTATCACACATGCCCATAATAAAAGTCATGCCACAGTAAGAAAGGGTTGAAGGGAAGAGTGCAGGCAAAGGTCAACCTTTAGACGAGTCTCTTAATAGGAACTGTGGTGCAAGTAGATGTCAGCAATCGTGTCTATGTACTGTGTCTGCCCAATACTGTGCAACAATTTGAAACAACAACAGTGGGGCACATAAGGATTGCTCCAACTATCAATCTTTAAAGGTGCACATTTTGAAACAGTCAAGTGTTGTAAAGGAAAAATGATTCAATGTGATACTCATGGGTTCATTACATCATCCCAATAAAAAGAAGAATGGGGTACAATAGTTTCCAAATCTTCAAAGTTGTTTCATAAGCTCAACACGTGTTTCTCCACTATTCTTCTAGTGGGTCATCAGGAGGTGTTGTCTAGCCACTCTTTTACATATATCTACAGAAAAGAAAGACAAATGAATACTGTTTAAAAAAATGCATAGAGCGTAGCCTTAGGAACACATATAAGAGATATCCGTGTGTCCCAATGGACAATTACACGAGTAACAGTATTTGGTAAATGCTCACCCTTTGTTGTGAATAGTCAAGGTAAATTAGCTTGTAAAATATTTTGTTGAAAAAAGTTTCATATTTAATGTGGGGTTTCCTATAGGTAAAACAAATAAGTCTTTATGAAATCTGTATGTCTTTGTGGCATGATTGCAATGAACAGTCTAGAGATGCCAATTGGAGTTAATAGTAGATTGATTATGGATATTTCTTTTAAATGACATTATTGTCTTGCTTTATCGGCAAGTGCCTGATTTGGAGGGACCAGTGTTAGAAGGCAATGAGGAGATAGCACTTCTGTATACCCCGTGGGAAGATAAAATGCAGCTTGTAACGCGTGCACTGCAAAGCGCCCATTTTAAGCCGCAGAAGGAAAATAGATACATTAATATATTGTAGCATTAGAAGACTGCTGACTGGCAACATGGGGGGCAATGGATGGAGTACCCCTGTGGCTCGAGGCTCCTTTCATTTGAAAAATGTTGAAAGGCCCTGACGCCATCCCTGGGCTGCCTCCAAATGCTGTCTAGCCAAGTAATAACACAAATCACACTAGTATGCTATGCATTATTACTTGGCGGCTAGACTGGCATTTGGTCGGCAGCCAGTCTAGCCCTTTCTTACTGTGGCGTGACATTTGTTCTGGGTATCCATGATCAACCAAGTACTGTATGTGTCATTGCGTAGCTAGTGTGGCATTTTGGGGCAGCCAGCCCTTTCTTACTGTGGCATGACTTTTGTTCTAAGCATCCTCTTCGGGTCAACAGTATTTCTGTATGCTCCAGCTCTGCACCCCCCCCCATGTGCCACTGTACTGTTGACTGCACTGTGGGCCCCATAAGGCACAGAGCCAGATGCAGAGCGGGAGCACACAGCTCCATGTCCCACTCTTGTGTGAATGTTGCAGGGAGAGGGTATGGTCTTGTGTCATTATACTGGGGGCAGGAATGAATGTGTGTTCGTTTAGCATTCATTTTCCAAGGTGCATTTGGGGGAGGAAGTAGCAGGACTTTTTCGTGGCTCGCTCTCACTTTCTCCCTCACCCCGCACTATTGCAATGCTGGATCCTCCCTTGACCATACCTCAAACAGTGATTGAGTAACCATCACCAATTAAGTCAGAGTAGCCCAGAGCAGGCCCTAGTCACCCATATGAAATGGTATCAGAAGGTCAACATAGTGGGTGAAAGAATGGCCTCATTGAGGCAATCATACTGTCTGCTATCGTCCCATTGCATTCTCTGCGCCTTGCCTGAAACTTTGACATGATTGCACAACATGTATTCATCATATGCAACATGCTATGCTATACTATACTTTTCTCCAGGTGTAAAGGTATTTATTACCAGAAAAAAAAGGGTCAAAGTTGATTTTTCCAAGCAGGGCAGCAGAGATAAGGTTGGCCTCATTCCTCACAAGGCCACGCATGTTTCCATTCCAGTGGTAAAAATCCATGCCAGCAGGAAGATGCCTGCAGGGCCTTCTTCCCTCGAGAGTGCCCGGCAGTTAGTGCTCAGACAGCAATGCCTTTTTGTTAATCCGCAATCATAGGTGACAGTGTTAGCAACAGGGAACTGTGACGCTAAATTTGGTGTGATGCTGATATAGTGCTTCTCGCAAGCAAGAGCAATGTCAGCGCTTTGAGCCGCAATATTGAAGGAAGGTGAGCACAGAACTTGTTTGAAGGAATTTAGGTTCCATGTATCGCGTTTTCTGCCATTATAATGCAAACGCAAGGCACTGATGAGTACACTGGAAAGTGTGTCTTTAGGACCATGACGTTATGCCATGCTGTTTGCTCGTATAGTGCATTTCTGTGTCCTGGGGCTGCTTAAAGCACTGAGGATCAGGTGGGGAGAGAGAGGGAGGGATGGCGGGGAGTGGAGAGTGCACGGAGCGGAAGCGATGCTACCGGCCTCCTGGGGATATTATACAAGGCTGAGGGAGATGCGTAGCATTTGACCCGGGGGGAGGGGGGGTGGCAGTGGAGTGATAATGGAAACAGGAAACCACTGGCAATGAAGTACCATATCTTCATGTTCCTCCGTCTCCACATAGTGTGGCCGGGATGGCATTAGAAGGCAGTGCCGTGTGTGGCAATTTTACATGTACACTTGAGAACATGCGCTTTTCATCTTTGAAATAGTGAAACGCCACACTGATGCGGGCACACTTCATTTTCATGGTTTAATAGAAAGCAAACACAATTATTACCCATGCGATGAAATATTTAGTTTGGAAGGGATCCACAACGCACGCTGTATGTTTGGGTGCTACACTTAAAATAAGACTTGAAATTTCGAAGGCAAGGAGCTCGGAATGTGTCGACCTGCAAAGCAGCTTTTTAACTGTGCAAATTCGAAAACGTCATCAAACGGTCGGCTATTTAACAAATCCGGTCCTGGCGGTTTATTTGTATCATTTGCCTTTGTTGTAAATTGTATGATTCACTTGCACATTGTACAAGAAACTGTTGTTCAGTTGTCTGCATGCTATTCACATGCACACAGTTTAACGTAGTGATGCTTGTTTAATGATGTAACAACGTTGTTCGTTGATGTGGCCTTGCTACCTGGAAGCATGGTTCCATTAAGAAGGAGGCACATACAGGGCTGTCTTGCAAAACAGAAGAAAGAAAGTTAGGAGCCATAGATGGTCTAGGAGTCCTCTGTCAGCCTCCTATGGGCTGTCAGTCCCTTAGCAGCCATGCACCCTTAATGCACAATGATCTGTGTTGCACAGCAACAGAGTGATAGTCGAAAACTCAGATGGTCTAAGGGTCCTCCGTCAGACTCTTAAGATTCACCAGACCATCGGCAACCTCTCAGAACTAATGCACCATCATCTGCATTGTGGACCAATACAGGGAGAGTCGAGGTCCTAGATGGTCTAGTCATCCTCCATCAGCCTCCTACAGAATGTCCGACCCCTTGCAACCTCTCAGAACTAATGCACCATCATCTGCATTGCGGACCGATACAGAGAGAGTCGAGGTCCTAAATGGTCTAGGGGTCCTCCATCAGCCTCCTACAGAATGTCCGACCCATCGCAACCTCTCAGAACTAATGCACCATCACCTGCGCTACAGACCGATACAGAGAGAGTTGCGGTCCTAGATGGTCTAGGGGTTCTCCATCGGCCTCCTACAGAATGTCCGACCCATTGAAACCTCTCAGAACTAATGTAGCATCATCCGCATTGCAGAGCGATACAGAGAGAGTCGAGGTCCTAGATGGTCTAGGGGTCCTCCATCAGCCTCCTACAGAATGTCCGATCCATTGCAACCTCTCAGAAGGAATGCACCATCATCTGCATTGCGGACCGATACAGAGAGAGTCGAGGTCCTAGATGGTCTAGGGGTCCTCCATCAGCCTCCTACAGAATGTCCGACCCATTGCAACCTCTCAGAACGAATGCACCATCATCTGCATTGCGGACCGATACAGAGAGAGTCGAGGTCCTAGGTGGTCTAGGGGTCCTCCATTAGCCTCCTACAGAATGTCCGCCCCCTTGCAATCCCTCAGAACTAATGCACCATCATCTGCATTGAGGATCTATACAGAAAGAGTCGAGGTCCTAAATGGTCTAGGGGTCCTCCATCAGCCTCCTACAGAATGTCTGACCCATTGCAACCTCTCAGAACTAATGCACCATCACCTGCGCTACAGACCGATACAGAGAGAGTTGCAATCCTAGATGGTCTAGCGGTTATCCATCAGCCTCCTACAAAATGTCCGACCCATTTCAACCTCTCAGAACTAATGTAGCATCATCCGCGCTGCAGACCGATACAGAGAGAGTCGTGGTACTAGATGGTCTAGGGGTCATCCATTAGCCTCCTACAGAATGTCCGACGCATTGCAACCTCTCAGAACTAATGTAGCATCATCTGCATTGCAGAGCGATACAGAGAAAGTGGATGTCCTTGATGGTCTAGGGGTCCTCCATCAGCCTATTCCAGGATGTCAGACTCCCCGCAAACTCTCACAACTTATGCACCATTATCTTTGTTGCTGAGCAATGTAGAGACACTTCATGTCTTAAATGGTCTAGCGGTCCTCTTACATCTGTGTTGCAGAGCAATACAGAGAGAGTTCATTTCCTAGACGGTCTAGGGGTCCTCCTTCAGTCTCTTACAGGTAATCAGACCCACAGCAACCTCTCAGAACTAATGCACCATCATCTGCATTGTGGACCGATACAGAGAGAGTCGAGGTCCTAGATGGTCTAGGGGTCCTCTATCAGCCTCCTACAGAATGTCCGATCCATTGCAACCTCTCAGAACGAATGCACCATCATCTGCATTGCGGACCGATACAGAGAGAGTCGAGGTACTAGATGGTCTAGGGGTCCTCCATCAGCCTCCGACAGAATGTCCGACCCATTGCAACCTCTCAGAACGAATGCACCATCATCTGCATTGCGGACCGATACAGAGAGAGTCGAGGTCCTAGGTGGTCTAGGGGTCCTCCATTAGCCTCCTACAGAATGTCCGCCCCCTTGCAATCCCTCAGAACTAATGCACCATCATCTGCATTGCGGACCTATACAGAGAGAGTCGAGGTACTAGATGGTCTAGGGGTCCTCCATCAGCCTCCTACAGAATGTCCGACCCATTGCAACCTCTCAGAACGAATGCACCATCATCTTCATTGCAGACCGATACAGAGAGAGTCGAGGTCCTAGGTGGTCTAGGGGTCCTCCATTAGCCTCCTACAGAATGTCTGCCCCCTTGCAATCCCTCAGAACTAATGCACCATCATCTGCATTGCGGACCTATACAGAGAGAGTCGAGGTCCTAAATGGTCTAGGGGTCCTCCATCAGCCTCCTACAGAATGTCCGACCCATTGCAACCTCTCAGAACTAATGCACCATCACCTGCGCTACAGACCTATACAGAGAGAGTTGCAATCCTAGATGGTCTAGGGGTTATCCATCAGCCTCCTACAAAATGTCCGACCCATTTCAACCTCTCAGAACTAATGTAGCATCATCCGCGCTGCAGACCGATACAGAGAGAGTCGTGGTACTAGATGGTCTAGGGGTCATCCATTAGCCTCCTACAGAATGTCCGACGCATTGCAACCTCTCAGAACTAATGTAACATCATCTGCATTGCAGAGCGATACAGAGAAAGTGGATGACCTTGATGGTCTAGGGGTCCTCCATCAGCCTCTTCCAGGATGTCAGACTCCCGGAAAACTCTCACAACTAATGCACCATTATCTTTGTTGCAGAGCGATATAGAGACACTTCATGTCTTAGATGGTCTAGGGGTCCTCTTTCATCTGTGTTGCAGAGCAATACAGAGAGAGTTCATTTCCTAGACGGTCTAGGGGTCCTCCTTCAGCCTCTTACAGGTAATCAGACCCACAGCAACCTCTCAGAAGTAATGCACCATCATCTGCATTGAGGACCGATACCGAGAGAGTCGAGGTCCTAGATGGTCTAGGGGTCCTCTATCAGCCTCCTACAGAATGTCTGATCCATTGCAACCTCTCAGAACTAATGTAGCATCGTTTGCGCTGCAGAACGATAAAGAGAGCCGATGTCTGTGATGATCTAGGGGTCCTCCATAAGCCTCCTATAGAATGTCCGACCCATTGCAACCTCTCAGAAGGAATGCACCATCATCTGCATTGCGCACCGATACAGAGAGAGTCGAGGTCCTAGATGGTCTAGGGGTCCTCCATCAGCCTCCTACAGAATATCCGACCCATTGCAACCTCTCAGAACGAATGCACCATCATCTGCATTGCGGACCGATACAGAGAGAGTCGAGGTCCTAGATGGTCTAGGGGTCCTCAATCAGCCTCCTACAGAATGCCTGACCCATTGCAACCTCTCAGAACTAATGTAGCATCATCTGCGCTGCAGAGCGATACAGAGAGTCGATGTCCTTGATGGCCTAAGGGGTCCTCCATCAGCCTCTTCCAGGATGTCAGACTCCCGGAAACCTCTCAGAACTAATGCACCATCATCTGTGTTGCAGACCGATACAGAGAGAGTCAAGGTCCTAGATGGTCTAGGGGTCCTCCATCAACCTCCTACAGAATGTCCGACCCATTGCAACCTCTCAGAACTAGTGTACCATCATCTGCGCTGCAGACCGATACAGAGAGAGTTGCAGTCCTAGATGGTCTAGGGGTCCTCCATCAGCCTCCTACAGAATGTCCGACCCATTGCAACCTCTCAGACCTAATGTAGCATCATTTGCGCTGCAGAGCAATACAGAGAGTTGATGTCCTTGATGGTCTAGGGGTCCTCCATCAGCCTCCTACAGAATGTCCGACCCATTGCAACCTCTCAGAAGGAATGCACCATCATCTGCATAGCGGACCGATACAGAGAGAGTCGAGGTCCTAGATGGTCTAGGGGTCCTCCATCAGCCTCCTACAGAATGTCCGACCCATTGCAATCTCTCAGAACGAATGCACCATCATCTGCATTGTGGACTGATACAGAGAGAGTCGGGGTCCTAGATTGTCTAGGAGTCCTCCATCAGCCTCCTACAGAATGTCCGACCCATTGCAACCTCTCAGAACTAATGTAGCATCATTTGCGCTGCAGAGCGATACAGAGAGTCGATGTCCTTGATGGTCTAGGGGTCCTCCATCAGCCTCCTACAGAATGTCTGACCCATTGCAACCTCTCAGAAGGAATGCACCATCATCTGCATTGCGGACCGATACAGAGAGAGTCAAGGTCTTAGATGGTCTAGGGGTCCTCCATCAGCCTCCTACAGAATGCCAGACCCATTGCAACCTCTCAGAAGGAATGTACCATCATCTGCATTGCGGACCGATACAGAGAGAGTCGAGGTCCTAAGGGGTCCTCCATCAGCCTCTTCCAGGATGTCAGACTCCCGGCAAACTCTCACAACTAATACACCATCATCTGTGTTGCAGACCGATACAGAGAGAGTCAAGGTCCTAGATGGTCTAGGGGTCCTCCATCAGCCTCCTACAGAATGTTCGACCCATTGCAACCTCTCAGAACTAATGTAGCATCATCTGTGCTGCAGAGCTATACAGAGTTGATGCTGTTGATGGTCTAAGGGACCTCTGTCAGCTTCTGAAAGGTTATCAGACTCCCGGCAGCCTCTCAGAACTAATGCAGAATTATCTTTGTTGCTAAGCGATATAGAGAGACTTCATGTATTAGATGGCCCTGGGGTCCTCTTTCATCTGCGTTGCAGTGCAATACAGAGAGAGTTCATGTCCTAGACGGTCGAGGGGTCCTCTTCCATCTGTGTTGCAGAGCAATAGAGAGAGAGTTCATGTCCTAGACGTCTAGGGGTCCTCTTTCAGTCTCTTACAGGTTATCAGGCCCACGGCAACATCTCAAAACTAGTCCACCATCATCTGTGTTGCAGAGCAATTTAGGGACAGTTCATGTTCTAGATGGTGTAGAGGTCCTCTGTCAACTTCTTAAAGGCTATCAGATCCCTAGCAGGTGCTCAGCCTTTATGCTCACTGATGTGCGTTGCACAGCAACAAAGCTACAGTCAGTGCTGTAGATGGTCTTGTGTTTCACCTTCAGCATCTTACAGGCTATGAGACCAGCAGAAGCAGCTCAGCCTCAATGATCTGTGCTGCAGAGCAATAGAGAGACAGTCTGTGCCAGAGATGGTCTTGCGGTACTCTGTCAGGCCCTTGCAGCCTATCAGACCCATAGCAACCACTCAGCTCGAATGTAGAAAATGGCCCCCTGGAAAACCCAGCACACTGCACTGGTGGTTCACTATGGTAATCAAGTGTTCCCTCCAGGCAGATTTGCCGATGAATGAAGCTATGCTTGTACCACTCTGTTTTCTAATTTTCAGAACGCAAGAAAGTTTCATTTACGAAGGCCTCCCTTTTAGTGACATGAATATTTAGTGACACGAAAAGGTGGGGACTCCTACATTATACAGAACCTAAAGAGCCTAACTTCCTAATCGTGTTTCTTGATGGCCTAACATGCTTGCATGGTTCAGCCCCCTGCCCCCACCTGCCTAACCGCGTGTGGCACTTTTGGGAAACGCCCCTTTGCCTTTGGTAAAGCCCGCACCGCTCTCAATGGTATTATGATAATGCGCCCCCGTTCCATCGCTGTGCCGCGCGCTCTCCTGCTGCAACTGCTTCCCTTCCTTTTCAACTGTGACCCAGAGCACGTATTCCTCGCTCGCTTCCACTGAATGCTGTGACAGAACACAACGCCGGAAGGCTGGCACCTGCCTTTTAGTCTAACATGCTACCTTGCTGTCAGCCGGCTTTCAATTATTGTGCTTCTGCGCGTCCAACTGCATCTTCGTCAAGAGATCCACGGTGGCGGTGACAAGCTTTTCTTGTACTTAAGGCAATATGCATGACAGTTTGCCTTTAACTGTTGCATTTTTAAAAAGCTCTGCCTCCCAGGCCCGTGCAGACCTTTCGAGGCGTTGCCTAGTGTGTGACGCGTTCCTTCATTGGAAATGTGTGAGCTGCTAAGCAGCGCCCGCATCACTTTCAGCGGGCCTTATGTTTCAATGGTGTGCGTGTCTGTACTATGTCTATGTCTAACCGTGTCCCATTAAAGCCATTCGCTGCCTCCTGCCTCGTAGAAGATTAGCATGTACGCACTACATACAGTCCTGCCTAGAATCAGAGGCTGACAACCTATGGAAAACGCCCAGTGGATATTGACGTGGCGTCAGCCGATTATGAACGAAAGCGTGTCTTTACTACAAAGGATGTCATGTACAGCTGTTTGATTGATCGTTCTGATTATTGCATGCCCAGCACTGCAATGATCTCTAAGTGAAGTAGTCTATACACATGATATCCAATGTTTAAAACCATGATGAGTTTTCTAAAACTTTTTTTCAGGAAATTGACTTTATTAAAGATTAATATGCCAAGACTACTGAAATATCAGCCTTTCTGCTTTTCGACAGTAAACAATGGGCCTTTGAAAATTCATTATATTTTGACCAATCGGTTCACCTTCACCTTTGAAAAGCATCTCGTTGGCTAACGTATTATCTAAACCAGAGGTCTGCAACCTTTGGCTCTCCAGATGTTTTGGACATCAGCCCTAGCCAGCATATTCAATGGTAAGGGATCCTGGGAAGTGTAGGCCAACACATCTGGAGATCCAAAGGTTGCAGATCCCTGATCTAAACCATGCAAACATCAATACCCTTGACCCTGTAATAAATACAATAATAAAATGAAATGGAATATTCTGCATCACATGGGATTTTTAATGTTTGTAGATGGTTGGATCCGTTTTAGAGAAGTGTAGTTGAAAAGTAGTTTGATGGGATGCACAGTACAGGCATAGTGTAATGCAGAGTATAGGCAATTACAAGCAATTATAAAAGCGACCTTCTACCCAGGGAAACAGAACAATCCCATAATCTAGTTTTTGGGCAAAATTCGGTCAGCTGGCAGGCAAACTGTACACAGTATGACTGACATATGATCTAACATGATACGCCTAGCACTCCGAAGAATAATGTCTGGCTGTATTTTCACAGACACGAGGATATCACCTTGATACGGACTCCTTGGCCACCTCCGTCAGTACATTAAATTGGCATTTCTGTACCTGGAGTGGGAGGGGAGAGTTGAGAGCACGTCAGACCAAGATCCTGAAAAGGGACTAACGCACCCGTGAGAGGATGCGCACAAAAGGGTTTGAGTGGTTCATCCTTTTGCGGGGGATGCCGCAATTCATTTGGTGATCTAACATTTACTGGGGAAGGTCTTTCAAATCATTACATATGTTCCTCAAAGAAGAAATACGTATATTCTTTTATATCTTTATCCTAAGGAGGGACCCAGCCTCAGAATTCCTAAAACTTCTTGAAAAAATCTCACTATTTAGAGGTGCCATTTTGGCAAAGAAATTAGTTCTGAGATTGTATAAATCTACGATCCTTAATCAATCTTGGGGATATGATTAACAATGTTTTCGCATTCTTCCAAAACAGATTAGGTATACTAGGCAGTAAGAAAACGGATAGGAGAGAGAAAGGTTTAAGACACATACGGCCGATTGATGGAATTGGGCGCAGAAATTGCCCAAGGGCCGCATGCCGAGAAGGACACAGCGTTAGCCTGCGCGCAGGAAAAAAACAGTATGGCACGCATATTCATGGAATAGATTGCGCAAAGTTACTGTATTCGCAGGTTGCGCCCGCAATGCCCCTGACACACCCACATGCAAAGCATGAGAAGCATGAACACCTTTCCGCACTCACCTTGGCGCGAATCCACGCACCCTTCAAACAGTGCATGGGGTCCCCGTAAGCAGGCCTGTGACTCGGGGAACCTGCACGGGGTTCCCTGCAATGGTATCCGGTACCCCAAAAACATGCGTATGAAAACTCGTAGCTCTGGACATGTGCATGCAAACCCATGTAACTCGTTTCTGCGCCCGCTACACAGCTTACGCACACCCCAACGTTACATCGGAACCCCAATTTAGTACACACAGCCTGAAATCCGACCTGTACCCTTTTTTCACGCAAATAATTCCATGAAACTAACCCATAGGGCCTGATTTACACAAACATTTTAAATGGGAAGACCCCATTGAAAAAGTCAGCAAATCAGGCCCGTAGTCTAGATTTAATTAACTGTGTCGCTGACTGCTCTCTCTGTTTATAATGTAGCCTGTATCTCATTGTGCTTTCACATTTTTAGCCAGTCTGTGATGTAGTCAAAGTTAGAGAGTGGTAAGCCAACATCTCTATAAGCTGCAACAACCCTCTTTGTGATGCCTCCCACTACTCATCAGGATAAGGTTTCCACTGTATACTTTTCTGCAAAGCGTAACTGCTGTTTTTATCTGTGGTTTGGAAATGGTCATTTTCTTTTCAATCAGACGTAAAACCCTTTCATTTAAAAAACAAAATCATAGATGAGAATATGTTTCTAAAAAATGGGTGCTTCCCCTCTGAGTTGCAGCGCACACAGGGATTGTTTGCTTTATATATTTTGCATTGTTCATAGACTGAATAGCGATATGACTCCTTCCAATTCTTCACTGACAGATTCTGTCAGCTGTCAGATAATTAAGTGGGTATCACCCATTCAGGGAAATGTATTAGCTCACACCAAAACAAGAGCAACAGCATAACCATTTCCGTAGCTTTGAACGGATGTGAGCAACACCACTTGAATTGTTCCAACATACAACAATCCCTCCCCATACACAGAGCAAGCAAACTCTTTTGTAACTATCATATATATATATATATATATATATATATATATATATATATATATATATATATATATATATATATATATATATATTATAAGCTTCATTTTGTTTGGTGAACACCGATACCCATGACAGTCAAACAGCAATATTTCCTTGCAACAGTACAGCATTTAGGTCCACAATGTTTTAACTTGAACTCCGAACAATCTAGACCTGACGGCAAGGGGCCAAATGGCATATCTTAATGTTTACAAACACACAAATGCCATTATAGACACGCTTGTGGGATGTTTTTACCCATGCATCCAAGACCTACCATAAAACTGTGCAGTACTGGCATGGAAAACATCAAGATGGCCAGAACTCCCCAGAGAGTGCACAGGGAAAACATGAAGAATAGGCTGCCACCCATTTTGCCTATGTTGTGAGCACAGGAGGGCACTGCCTAAAACCACCATTGGGCTACACAAACAGTAGCCTGAAACCATTGGGAATGGCAATGCTGATTGCCAAAAAAGCAACTCAGAACTTAATCCCAAAAATGGTTGCATTACCAGTACTCACCACTATCAGAAAGCCGGCGTTTTAAAACCACCAGACTTTTGTGTAAAATTGAACAAAGGAAACAAAACCAGACCAAGGAAAGACTTGCTAAGAGGTGGATACAATGTAAAACAATATTCTGAAATGACTTGAAGGAAGTAATTATTTAATGTGTAGGTAAACATTGTCAGTTTGATTTGAATGTAGAAAACTGGGAACAAAAAGTGGCATTTAGCTGAAACCTGGCTTAATGAAACTGGATTCTGCCTGACAACTACCCCCGACAGGAGTTGAAACTGGATCAACAGCCACTGGCTGCCAGGCCTGGCTGCATCCTGAGGTCACATGGCCCTGTTGATTGAAAGGGGAGTGGCAGCTGGGGACTACAGGGAGTTGAACAAAGGCCTGTCCTGGACTCAGGCAAATGTTATATTGGGGGCGGCCGTAAAGTTGCTTCCTCTTAGGGGAAACTGGGAGCAGCTGTGCCTCTGTGAACAAGCTGGCTTGGGGGAAGTGGATAAACCAGTTATTCCACCCTGTGATGTGGGAAGGAACACCCCTTTTTGACCAGAGCATAATTTTAAAAAGATGGATAACTCATAGTGCAGACTTGTCAGAATTATATAAGTAATATCATTATTTTTATGATTTTTCTGTGCACATTTTAAGAGGTGTTAGGACCCTGGGGTATGTTCCTGGGGATAGTAGCGGAAAAAAGGTTGTCACTCCAAATGTATGCATGTTAAAAATCTGACACTTTATCATCTGTAGCCCATATCCCTGGTGCACATTTGTGTAAAATCTGGAAAGGTTTAGAGGTCGTTATCTGGATGAAAAGGGGAAGATTCTGTCATCAGTGGACACAACATCATACAAAGACAGGGATCGGATGGTTTGGTGCTACAGAAAATATGTTAACTGGACCTATAATATTAGAAAAATGGTACATAGATAAATATGTATTTGGGTCAGAAATAGATTTGTGTGCAATCTGACAAGGGGAGGTTCCTCTGACCATAAAACCTACAGCATCACTCTGACTCACATTTCCTTCCCCCAATCATGGGAGAGAGGAGGAATTGGTCAATGATAAGTGAGAGGGGCAGGTTTAGTTATGACCAACACACACACCCACTTTCAAAACACATAAAAAGAGACTGCTGGGACTGGTAGAGACTTTCAATTCCATTTGCTGCGGAGCATGCTGACCGACGACTTCACATCCAGAGATCCAGACTTCAAATCCATCAATCTCCAGAACCTGTAGCAGAAATTAACTCCAGAATTTGTAGCAGAGAGGCCTGAATCCACCAGCTGAATCCTCTTCAGCAGGCCTCAAAACTAACCAAACTATTCAACAGCCGGGCAAGCTGTTTGAAGTTTTGCCGAGAATTTTTGCAAGAACCTGTAGCAGTACCCAGAAAGCAGTGTTACATCCAGAATCCAGAGAGGCTAGACCAGCAGAGCAGTGCTGACCCAGATTGTTGTGAGCAGAACCGGTGCCTGATTGACCCGCCGAGCAGACAGAACCGCAGCCGGACGTGTTGACCAGATCCGTGACGAGGCCTAGTTCAAATTTATATTGTGAGTACCTAGCAGAACTGTGCAGAACCAATCTCTTAGTTAAAATAATCTAATACAAACTATTTTAACCTAAGTAGAACTGCCTCCTAGAAATTGTGTCATCTGTCATTTCTAAAGCTGCACAACTGTCACCTGTCAATTCTGCAGCTGCAAGCTGTCACCTGTCATTTTGAGTTTACCTTAAATCCAAAAAACTACCTTTATTTAATTGTCCGTATCTCTGGAACCGTTTGGGCTAGGAACGAGATTTAACTTTCCTCTGAAAGCTTAGATAAGCCAAATTCCTACTCCTTATAGTTTTACCGCAATCGCGATTCACGCACTCGCGAAATTTACTACGATTTGCGATTTTGGCTCAATTTCTCCACTTGTCAAAATAGCAGCTCCATTCTTTCTTTTGTTAAAATCCGTTTGCAACTGGGTAATAACTCATAGAGCATTGCTAAATTGAGCCTGAACTAATACCAACATGCATCTCCCACTCACCCTGAATCTCTAGAGGGAATTAAAATCAGTTGGCACATTTTCCCATCCATTGCCATCACATTTAAAAAGCATTTTGGGCCTGTGTTTCAAACTCCTACCGGTTTCCTCTAAGCTTGCTGGGGGGGAACTGAATTTCGTATTGTATTTGATTGCATTCCTGAGAACTGTGTGCTCCTCTTTCCATCTCCTTCCATTTCTTACATTGCATAGGGGAGGGGGGTGAATTGCCAGAGAAAAAAGTGATTATCTTATCTTTTGCTAAAATCATATCAAGTATTTCTGTACTGCATTTTATTCCACCTGGCATTTCCTTGAACCATATAAAGCATTCTTTCCCACCTTGTTCTTCTGTTCCTATTCATAGTTACCTCTTGCTGATCACGGTCATATTCTGAAGTGTGATATCAGTTATCAATTTATTTATAAAGTGTGATATATATATATATTGTTTAAAGTGGGGTCAGGCGGATTCTAAAAGGGGGGTGTTATACAAGGGTGGTCATCCAGAGTACTGAACTAGACATAAAAATACATTAATAAGGGTTTTCCTCAGCAACCCAGACTAGGCATTTTCTTGGCTGTAGTGTTGATTGAATATCGCTTACACATGAACATCCAATGCTTCCTGTATCGTTTAATGTTGCTGCCTAGAATGAGCAAGCAACACACATTGTAAATGACAATGTTAGTGAACATTAACATGTGTCTGGGTTTTTCAAGTTAAAATGGAATGATCTGCCTTTATACTTGAGAAAATTGGAGAATGATGATAGCTTTCGAAAATCCCTGAAAATCTGTCTGTTTTGTTAAATGTGCTTTGTCTACTCACTCATGAAAGCTCCTTGATGCAGTTTTGGCTGCCCATGGTGCATTTCAAATCCCACTGCATTGTAAACATTTGAAATTGTAAACTATATATGAAATGTCATAAAGAGAGAAGCAGCGTTGGATGGGTCATGGGGACATAGGCAGGTCAAACTGAAGAACGCGCAGAAAGAAAAGGATGGAGGTGGGGAACAAATAGCTTTCAGCTCAAGTATTTCAAAGCGAAATCCAAAATAAATCACCATTTATTTATGGAGGGTAGAAACAATTTTATAAACCTATTTGTTGTGGTGTGAGTTAGTGGAAGGCAGGTGGTGTGTTTGCTATTCTGTGATTGCTTTGAACACGAAAGAGAGGGAACTATTTGTGACGATTTTGTATTTTAGTGCAAGAATTTAATTGGAGGAATATTCTTACAAGAATATCTTTGCCAATAATGTTGTAACTAAGTAAGAGGCCGCTCGCAGGGGGGGAGGGGGCATTACCACTTCAGGTAATGCCCCCGGCCCATAGTTGCAGGCCCCGGGCATTACCTGAAGTTGTAATGCCCCCCCTGTGAGGGGCCTATTGCTATTAGTATCCCGGCCCATAAGACCGGGGTACTTAGAGCATGTTTTTTCTGTTCTGAAACGCTCCAGCGTTTTGGAACAGAAAAACATTTGTTTAAAAAAAATGGCCACCAGGGAAGGAAAAACTGAGTCTGTTTTCCCTTTCCATGGCAGCCATTCAAAATGAATGGAAAAAGGTAAACAAACAAAATGGATGCCATGGAAAGGGAGAAGGGACTAAAAGTAGTCCCTTCTCCCTTTGCATGGTGGCCATTCAAAAAATAGGGAAAATGTAAACAAAGAAAATGGCCTTTCCATGATGGCCTGTCACAGATCGGGAGTGGGCACGCTGGGGACAGATGTATTCCCAGCACGTCCGCCCCCAAAGTGGACCAAAAAGAAGGTAAGTGGGGTTGGTAGGGAGGGAGGGGGTTGTTTGGATTGGGGTGTGGGGGAAACACTTACCTTGATCCCCTGTGTGGGTAGATGGCAGCCTCCAGCCGTCTGGTGGCTCGGAGAAAAGATTACCCAGTTCTGAGCCTCCTCATTGGCTCAGTGCTGCCACACACACCCCCCATCAGGGACAGGAAGGAACGTAATGGGGAGCGGGAATCCCGGTCGGGTAACACCCCGGCAAGAGCCAATGAGATTGCATGTTACAATCTCATTGCCCCTCGCCGGGTACTAATATATGTTAGCCAATATCACGATAGAACATGAAACCATTCATCAGGATGAGTGTCTAAGTAGTCTTTTGTGTAGTCAGAAAACATATGAGTGTCCTTATTCTCTCTCTTAATGAAATTTGAAGGGTTATCCAATATATTTTAAGTTAATAAAGGATCGCATTTTACTGGATGCTTCATTTCATTTTAGATTAGTAGCATTGGCTAATATTTACTTATGATATCCTTTGCTTAGTTGATATTAGTCCAACAGCGTGTAGGCACTTTGTCCTTCTCATCTCTTAAGCGCAGGCCAGAAGTTGGCATCTGACCTGATGCCACTATGTTTCCTGGCTATACCTTTGTGCAGAGATGAGTGATACCAGTCTACTCAGGGGTCTCCAAGCTGGAATGGTTGCTCCATGCTTTCTAGTGAAAGGCCTGTCTCCTATAGCAACTCTGCCTTATGTAGCTATTCCTATTAATCAAGTCTGATCACTTTGAATACTGTACGCTTCCCCTTCCTTTTGTGGTTGGGATGTTCTCACAACTTCTTACCACATGTCAATCGTGTATTGCTGCTGTGTTTTAAAAACATGACTCTAGCTCTTCATCCTTTTGTCTGCCTCAGACAGACAACCGTTTCCAGCTCTACATGTGCAGAGTGTCATGTGACAAGGTTACTCGATGTTTCCTTGAAGTATTTCGAACTCCTGAATCATCTACAATGAACAAGGGCCCCCTTCCTGGGCCCACTTCCTGGAATCCATGGACAGCCCTGACAATCCCATCCTTCACAACCGACAGCTCTTCAGACAGGTGATGCCTGATGTGTTTACTTACTGTTATGTTTAGCCTAGCAACGCCACATTAGCATTTTTACTGACACCTTTCAATGCCTATTCTAAGCTCAGCTAGCAACGTTGGTTCCTGCCACCATCACAGCATCACCCATTGTATAGAAAGGTATATATCTCCTTTTGGATTTCCTAGTTTGCTTTGTTTGTATCTCCGTGATGCCTTTCCAAAGAGTCACTCTATGGAAACCTCTGCTGCCCGTATAACACAAATAAATATGGGGTATTCTTGTGTTT
Source organism: Ambystoma mexicanum (assembly GCF_040938575.1). Classification (NCBI taxonomy): domain Eukaryota; kingdom Metazoa; phylum Chordata; class Amphibia; order Caudata; family Ambystomatidae; genus Ambystoma; species Ambystoma mexicanum. The sequence continues at coordinate 531,166,385 of NC_090926.1, forward strand.
TTCACAGGAGCATATACCGTAAGGATGCAGCCTCCCCGGACATACAACAATGGGCATGCAAGTTGTAGGGGGTATGGTATTCTCATGCAATTGAGCAGGGGCACTTGTCTTACATTCTCTGTACTGAACAGTGTGCAATGGGAGGCAGGGGATGTCTTTTGCTGTGGCTACTCAAAAGAACATATCAGCTTGCTTTCATGAATGCATGAGTAAGTGATAGTTTCTGCTGATTTACTGGAGCCATGTTACCTCAGATCTAAGACTGCTGTAGTTTCTGTGGTGCTAGAATTATGGAAAGCTACTGTTTGAAAATATGCTTGGGTTTTATCCTTGAAGCAGTACGGCATCCATGCTGGTGTCATGTATATGAGGAGATGTTTGGCCTGCCCAATTGTGTTTCCTTTTATTTCTGTACAAACCACCACCACCCGGTACAGCGCAGTGTGGAGCGCATCACCCTCCTGCAGCTAGGGATGAGGTAGTGATGGCTAGTGAGGAAATAGCCAGTTCCATGTCATGTTGTGGATTACTATAAGGATATGATAGACAGATTACAGAAGACTTCTGCTGGATGGATGAAAGCTATTACGTGAACAGTTAGTTGTACTTCTTGTGGGACTGTGGTTTACCCAATAGAACAAGTGGCACCAAAACAGAAGGTTCAAATGAACATTATTGTTGTCATTATAGATAGTGGGGTATGCGTCTTTAGGTTATTGGGCTTTCTCTACAACTAAAGGCCATCTTCATCTGTCAGAACGAACTGAGACGAATGTGTCACGATGTATTAAATTATAATCCATCAAGGATATCCTGTCTAATGTCTTAGATCTATTGTGCAAACTGGTCATCTTTTGGGTTTCTGTTCTGAACACAAATTTAGGGACACACTCACGGGGTTATAGCAGCCGCCATGCTCTTGGTTCTCAAAACACAGTGAGCCTCATTACAACCCTGGCGGCCACGGTTGGAACGGTGCCCGTAAGGGACGGGCACCATTCATTCCGGGTTGCCACATTTGGACTTCTGCTGAGGGTCCCGCTCAGGCGCCTGGCCAGACCAGACGTGCAGATCGGGACCCGCTAGCAATCCCAGATGATAACAACAGGCCCGTAATTAACAGGCCCGTTGTTAGCATCCTCGCCATTCCCATTGAGCCCTATGGGGGCTCAAAAGGGAATGAGAACGTACCGGGGTCCCGCGAAAGGGAATTACCAAGCTCTCCAAGGTCGGAATGACCCGGTAAATTCCCTTTTGTGTGACCCGGACCCGAGTTTGGGGGTAGGCGTGCTGCTAAAAACGGCATGGCTACCTCCAAACTCGTAATGAGGACCAGTATTTGGGATACAGCACCAAAAATGCTCCTCGACTCTAAAAACACAGTCTTAGGGGATAAGCACCCAGTATTCCTTTTAACTCTCAAACCACACTTGGATAGGGCACCGACATAGCTACTTGTAACCCTCCCAGATATATTGTCAACCTCAATTCAGCTCCAAGGTATATAGTGCATGGTTCACTTCTAGATGATATGTTGCCCACCAGCTCATTCTCTCAGCTCACTTCATCCAGCCTAGTGCTCATTTTAGATTTGGACCAAGGCCTCTGAGTGTTTTTGGCTAGCAGTTCATTGTTCCCCCCTGGGATGCACTGCTGTTTCTAGGTACAAAAGGGTTGATGCTGTGTGGCTTGGATTGTTTTGTGTCCCTTTATTGTCCTTCTGCTTCCCCCGGAGCGAGGACAATGATGCATCTTCATAGAGGTTTTTTCAGTCAATACTTAAGCAAATCCGACTGGAGGTTACAACTCTATGAAAGGCCTTGTGACTTTATCTAAAAGAAGTGATGTCCACTGGAGTTCAAATGCTTTTTTGACTGCTCGACTGAAAGTTTTAAATCTCGGTAATCTTGGTAATCAAATAAGGAAACCGAGAGTTTAAGAGCAACGCCGACATCTAATTGTAAACTGAGAGACGAGGAAGACCTTTGTCCTGCCTGAATTACAGAGATCGAACGAGATTATGACTGAGACCGCAGTTCAATAAGTACAACAGATATACCCGTACAAAGATGTTGGAGTTTTTACTTAGAGCCGAACAGGAAGACAAACGTCATGTCCTAGACATGTTTGTACAGGAAGTTTAAAAGTTCAAATGTGTGCAAAGTGATGTCTATATTTGCGTTTGACTCTGAAGTGTGGTATTTTATGTGTCATGAAGTGCTGAGGTTATGGTTTTATTGTCGTGGCTGTACTTTGTGTTTGTGATAACATGTTTTTTTTGTGGGCTATTAAAATGGAATGTTATATTTTAAATTGCAATGGCTACGCTTGAATAATATTCGTTTAACTGAACGGAACGTCTTCACTTGAATGTCGTGTTCAGTTCACCCAGCCTTTGGACCCAATGGGGGATTTTCAGCAAAATTAGCGTGGCGCTAATTCCGTCCGAAAATGGGAATTTTCCTGGCGCATTTACCCCCAGCTCAGAGCTGGGGATAAATGCAGCGAAACCTGTGATTTGGCAGACCCTTCCGCTGCTTTTAAGGTTGCCGCCAAACTCGTGATGAGGCTGAAAGAGTTTTGTAAATGTCATAGACCCCTTCCTTTTGCGATCCCCATATTGTGACTATTGGGATGGGAAGAAGGCCTCTGTGATGGGATCAGGACACTGCCTTTGTCACAGAAATCGAAGTAACAGATAAAGTTCAATTTCCAAGCATTTTGATGACCTTTGATTTGAATGCCTTTCTTCCCCATAACTAGAATTCTTTAATGTAGCATTAATCCCACGTTCTGCGGGCATGTCCTGGCACACAGCGTACAGGACAAACGAAGCAAGGGCCATAAAGCCGGGCCCCTATGCCGTTACTGGGCTGGTGAAGCCCATAGAATGTGGGAATTTTGCTATTAGCACGACGAGGAAAAAACCCTCAAAGTGCTAATAGCAATGGAAAGCAGCGGCCGCAGAGAGTCAGGGTTGCCACGGAAGTGGAAGGAAGGGCTCCACTCGGAGCCCCTCTTTCATTTCCATTGGCCTCATTACGACTTTGGAGGTAGCCATGACCTTAATAAGGGCATGGCTGCCTCCAAAATCAGGTCTGGGCCTGGGTTCCCTGAATGGGGAATTACCGGGACATTCCGAGTTTGGAGGGCCCAGTAATTCCTCCTTCAGGGAACCCGGGCCTGGACCTTCCCCATTCCCATTTGAGCCCCCATAGGGCTGAATGGGAATGGGTGCGGGAGCTAACAACGGGCCCGTTGTTAGCTCCCTGGTCCCCCACTGGTAAAACCAGACGTCCACATCGGGTCCCTTGAGGGAATCTCGTAATAGTGCCGAATGCATTTAATGGCGCCAGCACCATTACCGTCACCGTTAAATGCATTCCGCACAGGTCGTAATGAGGCCCCATGATTTACCAGCAATCCAAGTTGACAGAGCGGAGTGGGGGAACTGGGATTGAGGAGCCCATTTCGGGTAAGATGGTTTGAGGGACAAGAGGGGCTGAATTTGGGGGCAGAAGGCAGGGGAGGACGGACAACCATAGCACTGGTGGAGGGCGCGTGCGCGTCAGAGTCTTGTTGCTCCAAACTGGGCTTACATCATTAGATTTTGCCTGGGTTTGAAGCAGCCTGAATGGCTCCCGCACCCGCCGAGGGTGCTAATTTGAGTTACACAATGGACTTCTTTATTGCAATTGTCTTAGTTCTAACTCTGATGTAATCAATAACGATCTCTGCCAATAGTAGGTCATTAAACTGTCCATGTATCCTGGTGGGTGGAACACCCTAGTCTCAGCTTTAGTGATGCCATTCATTGCAAGTCTCAGATCTCACATTAAACCATTGCCACTGTCCACTAGTAATTTGAACACAGCAAATGTAGCTACTTTGTGAGGGTGTTGCCTTTGTGCTGCACTCGTTTGTCTCTGGGCTTCTAATCCAAGCTCATCAGCCTTTGATACCATTAAGTGAATGCATTGGTCTGGAACGTGAGAACACCATGTTTAGGTTCAGCCATGTTTGAAACCTGTCTTTATTATCGTTACATTTAGGCCATGGCAATAGAGTACTACTTCCACGTAGTTCTATGGCTACATTTTAAGCCCATCAGTGCATTGTGTAGTACAGCATGCATAACAGCAGTTCTTGCTAATATTTAAGTGGCAGGCAATTGTATGCCCTGTTCTCATTTTACATTTCTCACACAGTGGAAACGTCTTGGAGAATGGTAATTTGATTATAGATGCGCTTTTCATTGGAACAGCTTAGCTAATGGAGCCAGTCAGGAAAGACATTTGAATTATTGCATATAGAAGATTTAGAGCAGGGATGTCCAACTCCAGTCCTCGAGGGCTGGGATCCTGATGGGTTTTCAGGATAAACCTCATTAATATTCATAAGGAATTTTGTGCATACATTTAGAATCATTGTATGCAAATTTATTTCATGAATATTAATGAGAGATATCCTGAAACCCCGACATGAATCTGGTTCTCGAGGCCTTGATTTGGGGAACTCTGATTTAGAGGTTCTGAACGCTGCCTAAATCGAGCAATTTGCGTATTCTATGAGAATGAAATTGACGTCAAAGGGCTCTTCCCCTGTTACCAAAGATCAGAACACTACTGTTTCTGAGAACTGTTTCAGATGGCCCTGAGGAACAAAAATATTGGGCCTCATTACGACTTTGGAGGTAGCCATGGTGCTATTAGCCCCATGGCAGCCTCCAAAATCGTGTCCGCGTCCGGTCTGGTGGAGTGGGGACTTACCGGGACATTCCGCCCTTAACGGACCCAGTAAGTCCCCATTCCAAATGTCATTCCCCATTCCCATTTGAGCCCCCATAGGGCTCAGTGGGAATGGGGAATGTGCTAATTACGGGCCTGCTAGTAGCAGGCCCGTAATTAGCGCACTGGTCCCCTAACGGGACCCGCAAAGGACGTGTCTTCTGACCACACGTCCCTTGCGGTTCCCACTAAGAGACCTCGGAATTGGGCGGTAAGGGATTACCGGCAGCGGTCTCCTCACCGGTGCCCGGTATCCCTTGCTGCCCACCTCAGATTGAGGCCCATTGTTCTGCATGACCGACAATGGAGAAACCCTGGGTAACTGTGGTTCATAGATGAGCATAAAGAGAGGAGAGGGGTTATTTGCGGGTTCCAATGTGGCTTGCAAAACTATAACATACTTTATAAAAACTTACAGCAAAGTAGGAGATGTAAAACTCAGTAATGAGAAAGGCTTGCTCGAGTTTGCAAAGTTACCGAATACTTGATAACATGTGAAAAGTGCCCCTAACAAAAGCATGACAATGGCTCAAGTGTTAAAGATAATTAGCTGATGTTCTTCATTTTCTTGAGGCTGAGGTTATGGGAGTATAATTGCTGATTGCAATGTTGTTATAATCCTACTTTGCAACTCTGCAGGCAGCGCACACATCATCCCTGCAGCCCTGGGAGGCCCAGCACAACACACTGCAGGTGTATCTCATTAAGCTGCAGGTGGTCCTCGAGACCATCATCAGCTGAGAAATGTTAAAGTGGTAGCTTGGTGCAGCTTGGAACTGTATGTCATTTTCGGCCTATTTTTTTTTCTCTGCCGAAGAGATGTTTCACTAATTCTCTTCAGTCTGCACGCACTGACTTATTTCTTCTGGACTGCATTTAAATCATTTCAAACATTGGTTAGAATCCTTAGTGTGGACATCATTCAATCAAGATTTACCAGTCATAATCAGCCAAAGAAATAGTTTAGTTTAGCCTCGGTGCCCCAGTTCATTAAGACACAACTGTTTAACCTTGCAACTAATTGCGGCATCGCTGGGAGGGTGGTAACACTTCTAAATGTCCAGCTGCAGCAAGAAAGAATCAGTCGGTGGCATTGGTGACTAAAATAACCTTGTTTACAGGGCCGGAAAGAGCAGATGGGAGTGGAGAATGATGCTGACCTGATAATGTTATGTTATGGTACTGTCATTTGTGTCACAGCACCTAGCCTTCTCTGTGGGGGTGTGTATTGTGCATCTGCCTGGGGAAGCCAGACCGTGGGGGATTAGTAGGGGAATGGGATAGTGGGAAATCCATGCTACAAGCAAGGGGAGAGGGATATAGCAGGGGAAGTCTATTTTGTGGTACAATGGGCCTCATTACGACCCAGGCGGAAAACCATGGTGCTAATATGCCGGTAACATACCGACTCCGCCATGGAGAAAGGGGGAATTACCACCCCATTACAAGGTTGGCGGGGGGTAATTCCCCCTTCCTCCATGGCCCTTCCCCATTCCCATTTCTGCCCCATAGGGCGCAATGGGAATGGGGAAGGCGCTAAGTACGGTACCACAAATTGCGGTACCGTACTTAGCACCAAGGTCCCTTTGCGGGTCCCTACTTTAACGGCTGGTGTAGACCAGCCGTTAAGGTCGGGTCCCGCAAAGGGACCTCGTAATCAAACAAAAATGGGTTAACGGTGCTGCAGCCTTTTACAGCGCCGTTAACCCATTAGCACCAGGGTCGTAATGAGGCCCAATGAGTGAATATTACTCCCTGCAAGAATACTAAATTCGGAAAAAGTAATGAGGCTATGTTGTAATATATGAAAATATATGGATTGTGTTCCCAAGGAAGATTAGGAGATTTATCCGTAATTTAACAGTATATACTTGAATGTGTGACGGGATCGAGCGTGTGCTCCTAAAATCACGTAGGTTTGGTGGATAATTTACACCATGTTTTACCTCGAGTCAAATTCCACGAGGCTAATTTTGGGATTGCCAAATCTGAGTCCAGGGTGTAGGATTTGTAGGGAACTCTGTTGATGCTATTGCAATCTCCCAGGTAGGATTTTTAATTCGTGTGAGTAAACTGTTGGCCTAAACATAAACTAGGACGCAGAGTGAAAGTGAGGAAAAATAAATAGTGGGTCAGTCCTTATGTCCAGTGTGAAGCAATGTCCCAATGAGCCCCAGATCACACAGGGGTCGAAGCTTTAGTGCTCTGCTATTCTGGAGATACAGTAAACCTGTAATGATGATGTGATGAGCTTGGTTACCAATCTGATTATTTTACAGTTGTTGAAAGGAAATTGTGGCACAACTTGCTTAATTTAGTGAATATGAACACATATAATTGTATTAATCACATTTCTGATGAGGTTCTCCAGCAGAAGTGAAGGAGTATAGTCAATATATTATATTTTAGGCTTGTTAAGTAAAAGAGAAATGTGACCAGTGTATACAAGATAACAAGCCAGGAGCACATAGAGGTGAATTATGGAGAAGCTTAACTGAAACCTTTAGTGTACATTTGTAGAGATAAGTTTGATATATTGTCATTGTAATTGGTTATTTATAACGCGCTTAATACCCTGGGGGTTCTAAGCACGGACCCAGGGATCGAACCTGTGCTGCTATGCGTTGTCTTGTCGTTGCCCCTGAGCTATACTCTTGAGACAAGATATATGCTGATCTTTTCACCAAGTAGCCATAGTATACAGTTCCACCCCACAATTTTGGGACAACTGGCAATTTGTGATCAAAATGCAGATTTATTGAAATAAGACTGAGTCAAAGGAGGGGAATTCACCACCCAACATTAGATATACATTACAGGGGCATATTTGCCCAATTAAATGCAGCCTGCCTGTGACAATCTCGCTAAATATGATGCATGTATTATGTCACACAACAAAAATATTAATAATATGTGTTATCAATTATTCTAATCCTAAATAACAGAAAACCACCTTTAAGCAGCACTTAATTCTATCAACAGAATGCTGTTTTTTTACACCAGTGTATCAACGCCCTCTTCAATTAACATATACACAAAATCAACGCCAATAAAAGCAAATCCAGCACATGTATGCTCTCCAGTACCAAGAACGAGTAATGCTACCAAAAAAGTTTGAATAGAAAATGAAATTTATGCACACATATTTACATCACTTTTCTTCCCTGTGTCAATGAGGGATTATGAATTTGTAATGTATGCGCATGAGATTTAAATGCAGGCTAAAATAAGTTGCATCAGAATTCTGCAAGTTTAGCTCTGATGAGCAATTGTAACAATTTAGAATGCACAGGATGTCAATCCACCAACCCAAGATAGAAACATGATTTTGCCATTTTCTAATATAAGGATGAGTAGCCTTACAACTACATTTTGCGAATCGGGTCCCACTGGTGCAGAGCCCTTCCCCTACTGTGCAATGTCAGTAGAGAGAAGAGGGTGCTTTTATATTGAGAGCATTTTCAATGTGATTGGAATTAGGATGTTTGACAAATAACAAGCATTTGTCCCTTCAACCCTAGGGTCAGACTACTCCCCCTGCAAGGCTAGGGAGGTGAGCCCAATTCACAAGACCCTATGTAGAGGTTGAGACAAGTGGGACCTCCCTGGGAGAGACTCCCCCTTTGGAGTCCAGGACTCACATTCCTGTGACAAACTCCCTAATTCAACTACCATAGCTGCATACATGTGACTATCTTCTATGGAGAGTAGTGTGGCAACTTTACATTTGACTGAAGACAATGTGAAAATATACATATGTGGAAGAAAAAAAGGAAGAGGACTCTTTAACCAGAGATGGGTATTTAACTGCAACGGGTCAGAGAAGAAGGAGAGAAGGAGAATGCAATGCACAGGGGAAGCCCCCTGCCATCATTACGCTGTGTCAAGGTGGAGTTAATCCAGGTCGCAGAACCTGTGAAATTTCAAAAATTGAGAGAAATACTGTGAGAGACGCTGGTGGCCTGGCATATACAATCGCAATGGAGTCAGTGTAAGTAGGATCAAGAGGCAACATACCTGGAAGTGGTGTGACCATGCTTGCAGACTTTTGGGCAGGAGGCCTGCGGAATGGCTCTGAGACTACCAAGAGGGCAATTCTGAATGGCATCCAATCACCAGTGTCTGTGGAAGGCAGACACCTGACGAGGAACAAACGATAGGAACCCGATCAGCAAGAAGACAGAGAAGCAGTACCTGAGTGTGAGCCAATCTTGCAAACCCTTACCCACACAACAAAAGGTTCCTGGGGATTACGGAAAGTCGGGAGGCTGATGGGGAATCATTACTTGCTCGAAGACTTTTGTCACAGTCCTAGGGATGAGAACAAACATATTCAATTTAATGTTTGGGACTAAAAAGAATGGAGAAAGCAAATAACTAACAAGCCAGTGGGATAGAATTTGTGTCACTTGTAGAGAGAGACTTGTCCCAGTCCTGAGGACAAGATAATATTGAAAAAGTAATTTACAAGGGATGTGACCCATAGATAAAATAGATATGTAACCAACCCAGGTGGGAAGCCAACAGACTGGGAACTAAAACCCTGAAAGGAAGGGCAACCACACTATATCATGTGTGGAATATGTTTACCCATGCCAATGCACCTCACTGCACCCCTTTGCCAATGGGGAAAGAAAGCTGCCAAAAATGGAGGCAATAACCCAGGTGCACGCCAAATCTGCAAAACTGTGCAGGGTTCACAAACCACAAAACAGCTGCACACCCTGACACACCCAGGAAAAGTTGGTGTAATAACAGGAATCACTGCTGTCACCTGTCACCTGAAGCAAGGCCACGGAAGGGCTAACATCCGAAAATTACCTTAAAAATTCACTCATTTTCCCAGTGAATTATTGAAAGGAAAAGTGTGCTGAAATCATAGATTCTCTGTGCAGTCAGAGGAATCCAGGCCTCCCTGCCTGACAGCTGCTTAAGGAAATTAGCTGTCAAACCCAGTTTAAAGGTGTTTCTTTTTCTGGAAGAAACTGCAAAATGCACCTAGTAAAAGCATGTTTGTGAAGGGCTTAATTATTTTAAATGTACAAATCCCTTATCAACTGTGATTATTTTTATATGTGTTAAAGAAAAGACTTTATTGTGAATCTTACAGTAACCCAGTGGAAGTAACTGCTTAATTCTGATTGGGAAGTGCCTGGCCTGGGAAAGTTGACATCTCAGCTTGACAATCCTTTGAAAACAGGAAGCCTAATGGTTCCCGCATATTGACAACAAAGAGAGCATCAAACATATGTCTCTGGCTGAGCCAAGAACAAAGAACAGGCTGAGCATTGACCTCTGGTTGGAGGGGCAGGATGCTTCCCTCTCCAGGAAGGAGACACATCTTCCTGATCAAAGGACTGGACAGCTGTTGTCTTGAACACGAGGTACAATGAAAAAAAAAAAACTGCTGGAACATTTTAAATCCTTATTTGTGGTTAAAGTTGAAACTCTTTAACTGAGCAACCTAAAGAGAAGAACATTTTTAGGCATTAACCTAATGTCAGGCTTTTGATTTGAAGACATTTATGAAACCTGCAACGTTTAAGGAAGCAAAGTTATGAAAAAATTCTCATTGTAGCAGAACGATTAATGTTGCAAACCTAAGATTGCATGTACATGATCCACTGATAAGCTTCCAGAGATGTACCTGATTAGAAATGATTAATCCAAACAGTTATGGTTAAAATTGATAAAAATCCATAGAATGAGAAAGACAGCTCTCACCAAGATGGGGATTGAATGTGAATATAGACGATCAAATATGAAATGTTTGTGTCCGCTTTTATTATATTACATAATTTTAGAAACATACATTTGTGCAAAAGTTATGTTTTGGTAAAAATCAATGTGGGAGTTCTGAAATCCCATCGTAAAGAGGACAGCTCTGTTCTGACTGCCAACCAAAAAGAAACACATGCCTGCAGCCCCTCACAGCCGTGGGGTGTGTTTTGAAATTCTGCCCATACCATAAAACTTGGTGATGACATTTGATAGTATAAATATAGGAACTTCCACTCCACATAGACAGACTGCTTCCAGAACCCATCCAGATTTCCACGCCGCACCTTGTTCCAGAACTCTTCATCTTTTCTTTCCAGAATCCAGACTTTAGCATTGCTGAACGCTTGCTAGCTACACCCACTTTCAAACATCCAAAACTTAAACAAATAATGCCGACTCAGCTTTGTTTGCTACGATTAAGGCTTGCCCGCTGAAACTTGTATCCTGTAATCTGCTGAGTCCAATGACCAGAAGGTCCCATCCAAAACCCAGTCTGAGGTGCAGTCCCAATTGACCAGAACTGCACTGCTGATCCAATCCCTCCAGAGGTGCCCTGTTGCCGGGGGACCTGACCTAATCCAATCACCAGAACCATGACGGTCCAATTTAATTACAAAGGACTGTAAGTATTAATAAGATGAACAGTGACCGATAGTATATCTGCATTGCATCATCCCAATCTCAACCCATCCCATCTTTAAATTCAGAACCCTAGTATTGTTACAATCCGTCTTGCACTGATTTTTCTCATGTGTTACAAAACCATAACTCGTTAGTGATTTTGAGTAACTAAAGTAAATCCCAGAAGAAATTGAGTATCCACCACGTGAATGGTTGTGCTGGCCACGTAACTGTGAAGATTCATGTGTGGCCTCCTCTTTTTCATAGTCATTAATATAGTGTAATAAAACCTATCTATCACTTTCAAAACCGAACTTCTGCTTCATTTTCGCGCCCTTTTTTGTAAAAACGCCTCTCACTAAAACCTCCATAACTTCTTCGATTTTATAGATAGAAAAGTAATTTCAACCCTCACTGATACCTAAGTCCCTTAGCTACATCCACAACTAAAATCACCAAACAGTGTGTTTTACTCATTTTTCTCAAATATCGCATAGTAAAAGTTTGCTGCGAATTTGCAGTTTTCAAACGCTTACACGTGTCTTTTGTCCATTTCAAAGTTCTTTTTCTATCCCATCCTGATCTAAAGTGTGTACTGTTGTTTATATTATAGCTCATGTGTGTTAGGACCTGTTTAGTGTTGCTTTCCTCAGAATTTCTATCCATTTAAGCATTTTCGCACCCTTTTGCATTGTTTCACCAGGCCATTTCACCTGTCAGTTTAAAAGTGTAATTTTCCAAAAATGGTTTTCTCTTTTGTTTGGGGAGGGAAGATTGCCTTTAAATTCTAGACATAGGGCCTCATTACGAGTCCGGTGGTAACCGAGCGGGAAAAACCGGCGGTTACCGCCGGACTCGTATTACATTCCGCCTCCGTTATTCCCGGAATTACTGGGGCATTACGACCCCAGTGACCCGGGAATTCCAGAGGTGGAATTCGGTAAATCCCCATTCCCATTGAGTCCAATAGGACTCAATGGGAATGGGGAAGTGGAAACACCAGCACCATCTCGTGATGGTGCCGGTGTTTCCACGTCCGCCTGCAGGCGGGTGGTGTTAAACTCGCCAGGTCAGACCTAGCGGGAATGACATCTCCACCAGCAAGGCTTGAGATCAACCGGTATGGAAACAACGGTGGCGGCGTGTTTACCGCCACCGTTATTTCCATACCGGGAGACTCGTAATGAGGCCCAATGTCTTTCATTCCTGAATACCTGCTGATTGCTTACATCTGTGTAGGATTGCTCATTTGTATTCAAAAAACTTTGCAGGGGGAATATTAATCTAAACACTATTTGTTCACAAACCAAAACTGTTCTTTTTCCTGCGTTTTCTATTCTGCATCATCATAAGTGAATTCAATTGCTATTAAACGTATGTGTGATTTCAATATTAAATAAATAAATACATATTTACCTTTACAAACTAGCCTGATTCCTGGTTCAGTGTGACCTGGGGGGTGTTTTGAGACGGTTGTGATATGAGTGGTATATCATTCAGAATATTGAACTTATAAACACAAATAAATAAGGGGTTCATTGCGCACTACATGCTAGGTGAGACCTGGGTGTGGGCCTGATTGAAATTCTTAACACTGCAGATTTGAACACTGTAGAAAGTACAACCTAGGAACACAGTGAGAAAGACAAGATAAAGCTCACCCGTGAAAAAGATAAAAGAGCAGACAGACTCAGAGAGAGAAACTTTGGCAAATAAAGGCTAAAAGAGAATCAAGTCAAAAATAGTTTAGGAAAACCTGAGCAAAGAGAATGGGAAGAAAATACATGTGTTGACAATAGTGTGAAAGCTAATGGAAGGGAAAGTACTGAAAATCCAGGGCTACATAAAGCACAACAGCAAAGAGTCAGTTTGAAGAAATCCAAGACTTGATAAGAGAGACTATCAAAGGAGATTATGCTAAGAATAATATGAGCCAAAAAGAGTGTCCAAGAAAAATAACAGACATGGGGAAGAAGAGACATTCTTTTGGCCTATTTACTTACATTATATCTAGTGGCAGAGTCAGATAGGGTTAGTCTGGATGAATTACATATTTCATTAGGACTTCCTGACATCCGACAAGCACCTTTAGTTCGTTTAGATACGCAGGATATTGCCATTAGCAATAGGAAGATATAGGCCTTATTCTTACATTTTTTATTAACGAGAGTACAGAATGTTCTTAAAGTGTCTGACTCCTTCTTCTGACACACTACAGATGGCAAAACTCTCTTTCAACTTCTCATTCACTTTTAATATCAATGGCTTTCATGAGTCACAGGTTTGACAATGTCCATTCAAGCCACAGCTTGACTGGTTATCTATACCTGTTTGAATATGCTGAATTTAATGAAACCGGATGTATTTTACAAATATGTACAATTTATGTTTAGTGGAAGAGTCAGATAGCGTTATTTTGAATGAATTACTTATTTACTTAGGACTTCCTGACATCTGACACGCACCTTTAGTACCTTTCTGTCCTGCCATCTATGTTTGTCTTGTGGTGTTGATGTTACCCTAACGCCCGATGCCTGTGGGCTTTCGGAGCCAGATTCAAATACAAATAAATAAATAAATATGTGTGCTGGAGTGCTTTCAGTTTTACACTGTGCACACAACAAACAGAAAATATTTCTGTATTTAATTAAATGTAATCTCCCTCAATTTTTAGAAAATAAAATAAAGGTGCAATTCACACTAATAAACTCAAATATCATTCTCATTACAGTTTTAATATTTTATCAGCCCCTGTACTATGTGTGCAGAAAATGCTCCGTTTTCGCAAAGAAGTGAAATATTGCATAGCTGTAATTATAGTGAAAAGCACAGTGCATTGTTCAACATAATATTAACATAGTCTGATTGTAAGGAGCACCACGTAGTGTACCCGTGCCTAATTCCCTCCTACTTAAGGGGCGTAGCAGGAAAAGGTTTCTGAGGGACTTATCTACCTTCACTTGAGGAAGTATTTCATATTCACTTTGAATAGACAAAGCATGTAGCCAGAAAATACCTTCCAGTGTTCTAAGGGAATTCCCAGCCAGTTGGCCTATGTCGGTCCCATCCTCCCCTTTTCAGGAAAACAGGTCTGCTTCAGGTTGAATGGGTTCAGAATCTCTCACTGACAAAGCCCTCTTTTGTAGGTGATATCTAGACTGAGCATTCATCTAGTGAGGACAGGTGTTGTTCTTCCTTGCAGGTTTTAATTACAGAGTCATCATTTATTCCCTGTGTTCATGATTTTATTAACAGTCATTTTCCCACACATTGAGCCTCGTTATGGGTCGTGCGGTAACCGTGCTGGTATTACCGGCGGGTTGCTGCCGGACCTTTAAATATTTACCACCGCCTGACCTGCCGGTAACACCGGGGTATTACAACCCCGGCGGTCCAGAGAGTCAGGACCCGGTAAATACTAATTCCCCATTCACATAGAGTCCCATATGACTCATTGGAAATAGGCAAACCGGAAGCACTGGCACTGTTATTAACGGTGCTGGTGTTTCTGTGACGGTCTGCCTACCATTGCCGATGTGTCCGGCAGGGTCAGACCTGCCGGGCATGCCGGCTACGGCAGGCAGACCTGTAGTATGCAGGTCCAGAAACAATGGTGCTGGTAAACTTACTGGCACCATTGTTTCCAGACTGGCATGCTTGTAATGAGGCCCGTTGTTACTGATTATGCCTCATTATTTACTGGTCAACTCTTTCCATTGGCATACTCAATAGTCAGACACTCCCGTAGAAAACACACATGGAATTTAAACACTGCCAATGGAATAGAAGAATGGTTCTCTGTGAAGCTTTATTTTGAACACATATCAATATTTCTGTTTATAAAATGACACATAAATACATAGGCTAGTGTTGTTGTAAACATGAATGTGTTTGTGGCTTTCAATTGTGCCTGTTTTCTTTAGATTTCAGTGCATTTTCAGGTCATGAGGCACCACTTTAAATGGCTGCAGTCAAATGTACTTTATTAATGTGATCTCTTCACTACTTCTAGCTGTTGGTTTAGTATTTAGTTCTAAGTGTTCTTAGTGTGTGGCAAAACTCTGTGCCATTCATCAGCTGCCATCTCACAAGGGGCAGATAACTATGTGTACCTACTTGTATTCCCTAAATGCACCCTTGTTGTTGTAGCTGGTGAGAAGTGTGAACCATGACTGAATAAATGCTTTACTGCAGTGCTTGTTCACTTTAAACGTGATACAATCTCCATGTGTGTTTGGTTTTCCCCTATATATGGTTTAATGGGATACATGCAAATTAATATGCAGATATATTCTTTGAAAAATAAAACATTAGTTAAGACAGAGTTAAAACAGACTGATTTATAGCAACACAATCCATGAAATGTGGTGGCAGCATGAAGTGGCAAACCTATGGACTTGGTTTACCCTCACTCCAAAATATGCTATGCTTAATGTCATTTTTGATCGCATTTCTGATCATTGCTGCAATATCATATTTGAGAAATGGGGCCCAATTGCCATGCTCTCTGGCCGTGACCCACATCCATCTTGCTAGTAAATACTCAGATGCCTTGATAAATGTCATTCAAATATGGCAGGTGTCCACAACCTTTGGCTGTGGCCACTGCCACATGGCAACAACTAGGCTAAAGGTCTCTCCCCCTTTAACCCTTCAATCATTTCCATGATATTATTCCCTGGAAAATCTGCATGAAAAATTGCCACAATCACTGTGATGTCACCTTGTAATGCCATGAGAATTGTTCCTGCAAGTATGCAGCACTTTCTATTTTTTGATAATGTACCAATGTTGGTAAATAAAAAAAATATATGTTCCAATCCAATTCCCACTGCCATTCCACATGTGCACCCCTCCTCCTTGTTAGGTCTTGCAGGCTAGCCCTGCCTCTGTGTACATTCTTCCTGACCCGCTACTGTTCTCCATTTGCCATGTGTGTTCCCATAAGGCACAGGTTTCCCTCCTATGTCTTGCAACTATTCCACAGGAATTTCCAAAGTAATTTTAAAAAGTTCTGACCCAAATCATGGCTTAGTTTTGGCTAAGTGTGATTAACTATGCAGTTCCAGAAAATGGCTTGTCTAAATAATGTTTGACCCCTAAAACGTTCACACTTTGATGCAGCCGCCCCAAAAATGGAACGCTTCATAACTTAAAAAACATATATATTTTAATAGTGTTTAGAACAGCTTTTAACACTGCCTAAATATCTCAAAACTGACCACTTCAATGTCCAAGATGTTTGGCATGCACCTAGATCTTAATATTAATTGGTGCACGAAAACTAATTTTGAAAATCCAGCTGAATTTTAAGGCATGTAAATGTATCATGTGTTCTGTGGATGTTTTTTTTAAAAACTGTACATGTATGTGGAGAAGAGGTACATTGCTAACATGCAAACCATTGCATTATGTGTATGAAAGTTCCCATCAAAGTCAGTACTGACATTGATTGGAGTTTTCATGCATATATAAGCAATATAGGAGGTGTCAATTATGTTAATGTCCAAAGTGTACAAATGCTATATGCTTTCTACATGTATACAAACTCACATCAAAGTTAGACCTCATTTTATTGTGAGCGTGTATTTGTATAGATGAGTGTATATGACAGGTGCAACATAAATGTACATCTTTTATACAAACTCTACACATAAGTATAGGAGATGCACATTTCATACATGTACACTGATATAAGTTTGCAAACTCACATCAAATTCAGGATTGACCGATGTTAGTTTTTACAAGTAAATGAGATGTATAGAAGATGCAAATTGTGCCCATGTACAATATGTAAAACTCTCAAATGCCTCAACTATGTATATATATATATATATAAAACAACACACAAACACACATCAAATTAAAAGCTTACTTTAATGTGAGAAGGCACAAAGGAAATGCACTTTTAATGTCACTTCAACCAAACACTCATAAGCTACTCTCACATGTGAGAGACTTAAAAGCCAGACACTCATGCACTTTATGACAAATAATTTTACAACATATGCTCTTAGTACACACACACACACTTCAGACACATGCTCTTATGACATGCCCTCTTAAGACAAAGACACATACTCTTAAGCAACATACTCTTGTGCCACACATGCTTACAACACACTCTTTGACACATGCTCATGACACACATGTAAAAAACACACTTAGCACAGACACTTCTATGACACACACTATTAAGACACATGCGCTTATGGCACATGTTCTTATGCCTCATACTTGTATGCCACATTCTTGTGCAACACTTACTCTTACTGTAAAAACTGTAAAAACTGTTAATGTATACGTTCATACATTCATGGCACAGACTTACGACACATACTCTTATGACACATGACCTTAGGACATGTGCTCTTAACGCACACATATGTATGGCACACAATCTTACAACACATGCTCTTACACCATACACTCTTATACCACACACACTCCTACCATGCTTTTTTACACCATCTGCTAATTGCATGCACTTGTAGTCAATGATGTTTACACCACATACTTACACCACACTATTATGTCACACACTCTTATACTATGCTCTCTTATGCCACATGCTTTTACTGTACACAGACATGGAGAAGATATCCATTTTATACATGTACACTCCTATACACATGAAGACTGACTGACTTTCATGTACGTTTTCATATGTATATGAGACATATAAGAAATGTATATTGCAAAACATGTACAAAATGCACAACACCTATATGCCTCCTACACATATAAAAACTCATATCACAGTTAAATCTCATGATGTGAGCTTTCAAATGCATAGCAGGCATATAACACATGCACAGAATTAATGTATTTCTTCTAGATGGACTGCAGACGTGTAGGCAATACTAACTGATCTATGAAAACTCAAATCTAAGTAAGGACCAGCTTTCATATCAGTTTTTATATGTAAATGATACATATAGGAGATGTAAATTCTGTGAAGTTGCAACATGAAAAACTCATAAACGCCCCAAATACATTTAAAAACACACATTAAATTCAAATTTGTTGTATGTCAGGTTTCCTATTTATTGTGGGTGTATATGCATTTCATCTCACATTACAACAAATACTCATACGCCTCTTACATGCTATACACTCACATGCAACACCCTCATATGCTACATGCACATATACCATACAATCTACACTGTTATGTGACAGTCATGTTCCAGATGTTCAAATTTTAAACACTAATGCACCACTTATATGACACGCTGTACATGATACACGTATATGCCACAAACTTATAAGTAATACTCATACACCATACATGCACAGCATAAAAACATACACAATAAAGACATATGCTAGACATTCTCATGTAACATAGCAAATGCTTGTATGCCCTGTTCAATTCTGTCATACACCATACACTTAAACAAAATACACACATGCATGGTAGACACATATGTGATGACTTCATACGCCATACATATAGTGCATATGCTCAGACACCATATGCTCATACTCTAATACATTAGTATGCCATACAGTCATACAACATACACTCATATGACAGACTCTCACACAACATACAATTGTACAACTTACAGCCATCCTCTATACACCATACTCCCCCCAAAATATAACACTCATATTAAAAAAGAAAAAGACTTGAATAAAGAGTTAAGGTTAATATTACAAAAAGCAAAGTTTGCACAAAGTAGGAGTAACAATGTTAAGTGACAAACACTCATTGTAAACCACTGCATTGAACCATAAAACCTGAAGTATAATTACTCATTCAATACCATTACAAATCTAACCCTGACACACACTTCAGATATTAGACAGGTTACATCATTAACATAGTTAATGTAATAATCTATTTGAGCAGTTGAATTTGGAAGACATGAAGGAGATTCTGCTAAGAGTAGATTTAACTTCCTTCACCTGAGAATAAGTTAAGGAAGCCAAAATATTAAGCAACATATCAGCGAGACACATTGCTCACTCAGACATCCCTGCCATCCCAAGATAATTGCAACCAACAATGACACCTAACGCATCATTACTTTTATTGTTGACGATGCGTTAGGTGTCTTGTGCTGACAATCACAATTCTGAGAGAAATACAACACGTGGGATGACTAAACAGAAGGCTCAACAGAATAGGAGGACACGTGATTCTAACACACAATGAAAGAATCATTGGATACATTCCAAGGGCCTGATTCGCATACTGTTTTCCATTGACTTTTTCCCATTGGCAAATGTTTTGTGAATCAGGCCCCACGAATCATAGCATTCATTTTCATGTATCATTGAAGAGTCTCATTTTGTATCTCTTTTTCTTTGTTCAATGATCCCTTTTGCAACCTTTCAAGTCATAGTTTTGACATTGACACCAGGTTGTTCCAAGCTTCCATCCTCTAAACTCCCACTACATTTTCCTTCACTATCTGTGTATTCAAATTCCTTTAGAATTATATTTCTGCTTCTGGCTGATTTAGAAAAACAATTGATTTTTAATTGGGTGTCAGCTTTGTTCATATTGCATATTTTAAGAACAGCCCATCCTGAGTATGAGGAATAACACCTCTTGCCCGTAGTCACTGGTAGACACTGCCAAAAGTGAGGTGGTTTTTCTTTCTGTTTCATTTTGACACTAGTTATTTGGCTATTATCATTTTGGAACAATCTAGAAGATGTCAGCACTAAATACACATGTGGTGGACTGAACTGTAGCCCTCTACTCACAGGGCAGATCTTTACCCAAGTGATCCTATGAGCAGTAAGTAGTTCATTGTGCATGAGGCACTGTACTCTGTGTTAGAGTTCATATAATGCAGGGGAGAGGGTGCTGATTCCCTCTATGTCCCATTTGCCGAGGCTTAGGCATTATGTAGGCATGTTGGCCAGAGGGAAATCACATATCCTCCACTTAGTGACATATTCGTGCTGCTTCATAGACCGACAATATTTAAAATTGATCAACCATGCAGTCTCCACTCGATGCAGGATCCACGTGCTTTTCACGAACATTGGGTGTATTCTTTAAAACAAAAGTAGGCCAGTTAAGAAAGACATCATGTACTTTCTCTATCAGCATCGTGTACCCAAACTCTCTTCTCAAGAAGTTCACTGGCCAGTCTCGTGATGCCTACACCATCTTGACAGTGTCCAGGAACCCGGGAATGCCCCTCGTGGGCTGGGTCTAAAATAAAATGTTCTCTAAAGTTGCTTCTTCGAATTTAGCTTGACCCACCCAAGGTCATTTTCTACATATTGAACTGTCTTATTCTGTAATAATCATCCAATGTATTGGAACGTGTGTGCTCGTCGATGACAATTACATTATAGTGAGTTCATTTTAACAAAGACGGATTTAATAATAAAAGTATCAACTGAAATCCTGTTTTGCTTTTCCGATTAACCTTCTTTTATAATTCCTTAAATGGCACCGAGCATTGTTCAGTGCTTTGTCTTGATTTTTAAGATGGGGACTAGCTGTGTGAGGACAATGTAGACAATACAAGGAATATTTATTTTCACACATTTTACATTATTGCCAAATTACACCCCGCTTCCTTTGTGTTCTTGTGCTACTTGGTGTTAATGATGTGAAACTGTCGGCTTCTATAAGTTATTTATGCACAAGGAACTTTATAATGTGCTGGGAAAATGTAGCTGAACCATGCAGTGTGACCAGAGCATGTGCTTGGCAAGCCTATTTAAAACCTTGTGACATTTTGTCTCAGAGCAGCACAAATAAATGCACTGAGCTGCACATTTCTAGCCCTCCATCGGACCAGTATCTGCAAGATGCACAGTTCAATAGGATGTCCTTTGGGGTTGGGAAGATGGGAACGTTCTTCGTTAGTGTCATTGAGATGCATCGCTCAGGGGCGGTGGTCGGGGTGGATGAGCTGCTGTTAAGTAGATTTTTTTGCTTTTCCTTTTCTTTAGTGTGAGGATCTAAGCTGGGATTTCTGTAGGTATAGTCAATGATCTTCATGCCAATATGTGTTGCAACTCTTTTAGACATGGAATTCCTTTTTGAACTGCAACGATGTCCTAGAAACGAAGTACACTGCCCGATGTTATTTATTTATTTATATTGTGGGCACTTAATGCATATTTTTAGACCACGTTAAGGTGGGGCAGTTCTAAATATGCACTCCCTTGTAATCCGTGCATATGTGTAGCCTGAAGCAATGCGCAGAGCTCAACTCTGCTAATTGCAAAGAGTGAACTGCACGATGTTAAAGCAACATTCACAATTTACTGATCTGTAAAGAAAAACACAACAGTAAAATAATGCAATAATTAAAATTTGCCATCTCAATTTTAAATCTGCACAATTATGTCATCCAACCTGCTATTGAAATGATCTGTTGGCGCGGGACCCTAAATAGATAAGGAGAAACTCCTTCATGTGAGATTTGGAGGGAAATGATGGTCATTACTATTTGGGATATTAAACACCTTTGGCCTCTTTGTGGTCTTACATGGTAGGAGTTCAGCAAAAGACTATGGACCTCATGTCCACTGTTTTATCTGCAAAATTGATTATTGTTACCACCAGTCGGATCAGTGGGCTCACCAAGGGTTTAAGAGTGGTGGCACGTTGGTGTGCGCCCCCGTTTGTGGAGTCCATAGGTTTGCGTTTGTGGAGTCCATAGGTTTGCGTTTGTGGAGTCCATAGGTTTGCGTTTGTGGAGTCCATAGTTTTGCGTTTGTGGAGTCCATAGGTTTGCATGGGACATTTTTCCAGAATGACTGTGACCGGTAGGTTCGCTGCGGTAATTCTAATGATTTTTGGCGGTAAGGTGGATGATTCACCTCCAGATTTCTGATGGAGCTACACCCTCCAGCTATCACCAAAACTCAAAGTACGGCACTGTGTAGATGTGGTATTAACATTGCGGTAACAGAAATACTATCTGTTTTCTTCTGCTTTTACGCACATCGCCATACTCGTAACACAGGCCCTATGATTCTCCACCTGAGGGTGACGACATTCTTGGCTAACAGGTGTACGTTATGCTAAGGCCTCGTTTGCTATAATGTGGATGACTAAAACTGGTGCAAAATAGGTTACGGTGATGCCCCATCACTTAATCAGTGAGATGTGTGTGAAAGAAGACAAAGGAGTGCCCCCAAAGAAAAAACAAAACGATTTATGTATAACTTAATAGCATATCAATAAATATGTTCTGTATGAGATGGATCAAATCCCACAGGACATGTTTTATTGTACAGAGGTGTGTGGAATAAGAACACTAGGGGCCTGATTAATGGAAAAGTGTGCAGAGATCCCGCAAAGCATGTGCGCCGAAAGCAAGTCTGCATGAGCCTGGCACAGATGTTTTCCTGCGTGCTCCGCATATTCATGGAATTGTTTGCGCAAAGTAACCATGGCCAGAATGCCCCCGACATGCCATCCCTCGTAATGCCCACAGTTTCTCTTGTTTTTCCTCATTTTCTGCCTTCTGCCCCCTACCCTGCCCTCTGCGCAAGCCATGCCCACACTCCTCGTGGTGTCTCGCGCAAGGCACTTGACCTCTTGCAGTGACGTGCCGAGCCTGCGTGCAGTGCACCAAAGCACGAAAAAGTTCTGCAATGTCGATTCCATGAATCGACAAACACGATTTTGCGCACTGTTTGGCACTCAGATAATTCCATGAATTGGGCCCTAGTTGTTATTGTGCAAACCTGTACATTCTACAACCATCACGTTTTCACATGATGTGATTTGAAAAGGTTCTGTGAAGTGCAATGTTGTAATGCCATTGCGGTGTCAAAGGGCAAACTTTAGTCATCGAAGATTCTGGTGACAGAATTCACCAGCACTTTCTGATTAGTTTATTAAGCCTGACCCCTAACTGTGATTTCATGCTGTGGTGTTCATTTGGCCACCTGAAGTTTCATACTTCCGGCCTATGCAAAGTGAATTTTTGTTGTGCAAAGTCAGCGCATAGTCATTTTTGCAATACAAAATGACTTTGCACGGACAAAATACACTTTGCACGGTTCCATGAATCACGGTTTGTGTAAGCAGTCCAAAGTCACTTTTCGTTACTTTTCGTCAATGGAAATTCAGTTTGGACCAGGCAAATATTCCATGAACCGGGCCCGAAATGTATTATTGTGCACAGTGACGCCTGAAAACGCTTCTGTGGACGTGTTAATGACAACTTTTGAAAGAAAGTCTATAAGAGGAAAAACAGGACCCACATTGTTTTGCTGAACTCTCTTCTGTGCTCATCGAGGCTGAAAATGAACTGCGCCTGCCATGTTGCGCACACATCAGAAAATCCCTTCGTCAAACACTGCAGCTTCCTGTCACGGGTCTGCGCTTGCGCAGCTCCAGTTCATGATTGTGTTGGTTTTACTGCAGCAAGCAGTTGCACGCTCGAACGGACGTGTTTGTGCTTGGATCCCTTCGGTAAAGCAGAGTAATCCTGCCAGCGGGTAGCAGAGATTTACCGGTATCTGTCAAAAACTAATAAACGTACATCCCGGTGTTCAGAGAAAGAGCTTGAAAAAACAGATTGTAAGTAAATTTCGTATCCAGAGGACAGCCGGTTCATTTTGTTTGGCACCGAGGGTCATGCTTTGCTGAACAGACCTAACAAGTGCAAGACCAACTTCCACAGCCATCAAATGCGTTTTAATTGGTAGTTTCTGCGCCTCCAGTAATACCATCCCAATCCATGCTGCAGTCTTCAAACACATGCTGCACCTTAGTGTGTCAGACTGTAAACACATTCTGGTGATGTCATGCATTATGCAGGGTGAATCTAAACGTTCCAAGCAGAGGGTATCTCTTTTTTTTCGATAGTTGTCTCCAACCGTGTTGTTTGATACAGCCTAATGTTACCCCGTCCCACCTGCACTCACATTGCTTTTTGGAGCCATATATCTAAGCCATATATATTGAATCCGGCAAAGAATACAATTTAAAATGTGAAATTAGGCAACACATCACCTGCGGGTTTAAGACACAATATAGGCCCAAAATAGTGCACCAGAGCTCTGACATTTTTCAAGGTATTTTTCCATGAAGGCAAAAATGGCCCAGCTAAATGGCCCAGCTGCAAATATTTATAGTTTCAATGCATTTTTACAAAAGGGCAATGTTTACCAAATACCATGCACAATTGCGGTGCACCAGATACAGGCTTTTATTACATGGACTGGACTTTTCCATTTAGTGTTTAGGATAACCACAACAAAAGCTTTGGTGAATATGCAAACAGTTGGCTTTGCCAATGCTTGTTATATTTTTGTACAAACTCTTTTTCAATAATGCTGGCCCATTAAGACTTTCAAAGCTTAGAGGTATTTTAGAATGACTCCATTAACTACGAATATGGAAATGATGAAGGCTTGAAACTGTTGTGGGAGAAGTTGTGTGCATGTACATCAAAGGTGTGATTAACCTAGAATTAAATTGGCAAACAATTTAACACCAGCCCTTCCAGGAATTAACCCGATAGATCAATTATTATTAATTAGAACCTGGTGCGCCGATGCCATGGGATACGCTCAATTCCGAGTCATACCACAGTGTAATCCCTTGTACGCATTTGCATGCATCACGTGCCAGGCCGTGTCTGTCAGCTTCCTCACTCACCTCTCCATTCATTATTATGGATCAACTTGGCCCAAAATGGCACCCTGTTGATCTGTAGCAATAAAGCAGTACGCATGTTCTAGTCTTTGTAGAATAAACGCGTACTGCAGCGCCGCTTTTTTCAAACGGCAAAACAAATGCCGATTGAAAACAATAACAACGCCATTTGTATCCTGGGACTAAATTCCCCAGAATTCTAATGGCAATAAGCCCCTCATCGGTGGGCCTTTACCGTTTAATGGTAATACCCCCCAGGGCCTCTGTTAGTGCCCAGGAGCACTATGAGCCCTGGGGCATTACCTTAGGCGGTAATGGCCCGCCGGCTCAGGGCTTATTGCCACAGCATTTACTCACATTCTTTAAAAACATTGGACTACCTCAGTTTCAGGGATTAATTGTGCAAAATGTGGCTGTGCACAATCTGTGTAACACTAGCTATTGTACTGGTCAGGGACGAGCATGTCCTCATAGCACCGGCTGTAATTGCAGCTGTCACAGGGCCGGCATTGTTTGTGCTGCGCTTAAGCAGTATTTCCAGACACAATAATCTCAGTGTGCACTCTGTTGTTTAGTAATCATTTGGCTATTCCTAAAATTATTTAAAAAATATTTAAGGGTCATTTTATGAAATATTGAATATGCAAGCAGGGGAATGGAAACATGTGCACACATGTACTGCTGGGCCAACTGCATGCAATTATGTTGTTCCATGAGGCAGTGTGGACAAGGAAAGAGTAAAAGAGGCAAACTCACCTTTGCTCTTTTCATTTTCCACTCCCACTTGTGGAAATGTAAATACTTCCGATAAATATGCTTTAAAGGTGGTGTTTATCAATGGAATCCACATGGCGTTGGCCAGGTGCAAAACTGTGGCAGATTCTATTGGAATCCATTTGATATACGTTTGCATGAAAATCCCTCGCAGGCATACCACGAAACGCACTGACAAGATGGAGGAAGCCTGCACGGGGAGATCTTATCCCCGCTCTGTGCCCCTCCACCATCTTGACACTGCTCCAAATCAAATGGCAGCACAAAACAGTATGCCTCACTTCTACACCTACGTTTAAAGTGCAGCCCCCATTTGAAATCAGGCATTCAATTTGTATACAATATCGGTAGCATTCATACAAATTATGTCAATCTATAGCTTTATAGCCCAATGCTTCTCACAGTGGAAACAGTGACCACAAATACATTGTTTATATTAAAGTGCTAAAGTTGTGTGTTTATATTCAAAACACACCTATCTATTAAACTATTGATAAAAAATCTAATGTACATATATTAACTTAATAAGCTTTAACCATAAGGCAGTTATAATAGTGGGACACTTGCACAATGCTGCACTGAAACAACACATGTATCTTTGTATAGACAAATATGTGACAGAACAATTTAATTGATTGTGTTATATTATATATACATACCTAACAGAATTCTTTAAACTTGTACTTAAAAATCCAAACAGAATACACTGTTCTGTTATACAATTCTCTTCATTGTTATGCTCCAAAACCTTAATGATTTAAGTGATCCTTTCAATGTTGCACAATGTGGTGTCGAAGTTGGCATTTACAAAGTAAAGGATGTGCTCTCTAATGAGGCGGCCACTTGGACCCCGAGGCACAGAATCTCCTGCAACCTATTGTCCCTATCCAGCGGCACGTGTTAGTCTGCACGAGCACAAGAACCGGCCGGATGATCAGAGCGAGGGGATCCCGCCGGAGCACAAAATCAGAAAAGAAGGGTGTCAGGAAGGTGAGAGAATCCGGACTGATTGGGATAAAGATACAAAGGAAGACTTCTACAGGAAGGTTTAAGGAAGGTTTGTGAAGAAGAGCCAGACACGAAGTGCCATCCTACAAGATAGCTGGCAAGGACCTGGGGGAGCCGCCCCCAAACCCACATACAGGGGTAGTGGTATGATAGGTTATTCATAATGCGCTTAATACTCAGAGGTTTCTAAGCGCGGACCCAGGGATTGAACCTGTGTTGCTCCATGTCGTCTTGCTTCCACAGCAAGCATGTTGCCGCTGAGCTATCCTTCCGAGACTGGGAGCGTGAGGGTATATAACAAATATTGTGCTGTTTTATGTTTCGTCTTTATATGGGAAATAATAATTGAAAAGACAGTAGCCCTGACAGACATTGTTACGAGCCCACATCCGTTATGGCATTTTCAAAAAGAATGTGTCATATGGAAGCAACGGTGTAGGAGACATTGAAAAAGAACAAAGTGGAATTTTCTCTGTGAAGCGAGAGAATGCATATTGCCAGGAGCGTGTTTGTTTAGTCAAGCCACGTGAAGTCATTCTGAGAACGGGCCCTTTGCCAGCACCAACACGTGCAGACAGGTTTCCCGTTTAGTCACAGGTGCATGGTTGCTGCTTTTTGTTTAGGCGAGGCCATTCTGTGGCTTATTTCATTTGATTGCAATGTATTAAACTGACTATTGTCTCTTGCTACACTTTCCAAATTAATTGGGTGGGCGGAGTTATTTCTGCAACAGAAAACATTGGGAGGACACAAATAATGGGCAACTATGAGGAGGGAGAGTGGCAGCAGGATACAGGGACATCATAGGGGGAGAATATGGCTGGCAAATCTGGTGGAGATGTAGATGAGTGACAGCATGTCAGGATTGTGTTGAGAGGGTCAGGCGGTCGGAAGACACAAGAGGATAATTGAGAGAACAGGCTAGGAGGAACAGCAGAGAACTTGATTCCCATAACTAACTGGGGCTGCTGAGAAAGAGACAATCCACACTGCATTCTGGTTCCTGGTGAGCTGTGTAACAACTGAATAACAGTATTTTGTTTTTCACCACCGTGGGAAACAACCAAACCGGCACTGACTTTTTATAATCCGGAATGGATCTTTACACGTGTGCTGGAGACTTATGTGTGCATTGCGGGATAGACAGAAAGCCACACTGCATTCTGGACCCTGGCGTGAACAATCACCAGTGTCCTACTGCAATATGTGAACAGTAACAGGAAGAGAGAAATCTGCATTAAATCTTGCATAAGAGGTTCCTAATCACGCTACAGCATTGTTTGAACTTTGTGAGACCACGGGGACGTCAATTGGGGTTCACCAGCGGTCACAACTGCGACCCAGACAGAGTGGACTTGGTGCCACAGCCGGGTAGCTTTAATGAAGGACCTTGAGAACATCCATTTGGGAGGTTAAAAGTGGGAGCACAAGATACACTAGAGCTATATTCTGGAACCTGGAGTCAAGTGTCCTAAGCGCATCCAGTAGCAATTGAGCAGTGGGAGAAAGAGGGGAGCTGGTATCACACCCTGGAACCCGAGGGAAGGTTTGCAACACCATCATTTTATGCAGCAGCACAAAACATGGCAATCTACTGTTGAATGAAAATGCAAATTAAAATATTGTTTGGCTCTACTGACCAATAGAAACGCAGTGCTTAGTTTGTCTCACGGACATGCCCATTTGGTACGGCTAGTTGGTAGTGAGTCCAGGTATCCAGTTCTACAAATGTGACATTTCTGGAGAGACGTATTTTTAGGAAGTGGGTCAGGAGAGGGTTGTGATAACACGTGTAATATACACTGTGACGCAATATAATGTGTGTTCACAATCATAGAAGTGTTTTTATATGTTATGAGCTAACCATTTCTCTCTGTTTTTATTTTCCTTCCAGGCATTTCTTGTTTAAAACATCTTCTGGAACCACGCCACTGTTTAGTAGTTCTTCTCCTGGATACCCTTTGACCTCTGGGACTGTGTACACTCCTCCTCCAAGACTTTTGCCTAGAAACACATTCTCCAGAAATGCATTCAAGTTGAAAAAGCCCTCCAAATACTGCAGTTGGAAGTGCGCGGCTTTATCAGCTATCGCTGCCGCTGTGCTCCTAGCTATCCTGCTGGCTTACTTCATTGGTGAGTAACTGTTTAATGGGTGAATACCTGCATGTTGGGGTGTCGGTATGTCCTTAGTGTTACACACCAGCACCTACTGAGATGTAGGGCCTTCAATAGGAAAGGTGGCTCACATTTCAGCCACATTTTACTTCTGAGGCTGAAGGCTGTGTGCCAAAAAACAATTAACAATAATGGCAGGAGGTGTGAAATGTTAGCAGACAAAAATACAAACACTTAATTCTGTAGTATAAGGCTACAGTTGGAACGTGTGTGACTCTCCGACAAAATTGCACAATGGATACAGTCATACGTTTGGGTTTCTTTGTCATTATTTTCTACCTACAATGGGCCCGATTCATGGGATGTTTTGCAAGGTTCAAAGTGACTTTGCACCGCTGACACACCTTCTGATATATAGAACTGTGAAAAGTGTATTTTTGCAGTGCAACGTCAGTGCAAGTTCATTTTGTACTGCAAAAATGACTATGCACTGACCTTGCACTGCAAACATACACTTTGCACAGTTCCATGAAACAGGGTTGGTGTTGGCAGTGCAAAGTCACTTTGAACCGTGCACAAAAAATCCATGAATCAGGCCCAGACCTCTAGCTCTCAGTTTTGGTCCTGCAATGTAACTGGGCTTGTGTAGCATTTGCGTAGCATTTGCGTACCATTTCCATGTTTATGATTCTTGTTGCTAGGTTCTGCAACGAGGGATTAGGAAGAGAGGGTGAGTGGCAGCAAAGAGGCGACGTGTGAGTCCGGCCATGTTGATGCGTGCAGATGCAGAAGTAGCTGGGAGATTGAAGGTGTGAGGCCTTTTACCTGGGGCTTGCCAGATGTTTTGGACTATGACTTCCATGATTCCTCACCACTGACTATGCTTGCGAGGGCCAATGGGAGTTGTAGTCGAAAACATCTGGAGAGGCAAAGGTTCCAGATCCTTGTTATAGTTGAATTGATACAAAAATGTGTGGAAGCGGGCACAACCTAAACGTAATAGTACTAAAGCAAATTAATCACTATCGACCATATGCATTTGGATAAAGCGGCTGACAGATTTATTTCCCTGCTGGGACTTACAACTAGATGTGTATATAACTTTGGCGTTGGCTGGTGGTTTCGGTAATTTGTTTTCCATCCTAGACAGAGGACACAACTGAATATGTATTTTACAGCGGTTGGTGATCCAACCTAAGCAGAGGTCCCTGGTGAAGGACTAGATTAGTCTGAAAGGCATTGGACAATGGATTATTCTACCACTTCAATAAATGTTATTTTTTGTGACTTTTACACACATTGGGTTTTGGATACCTTGTTTATAATCAAGTTGTATTTCATGACTTGATATTGAATATTACGTAGATGTGAGCAGTTGGTCTTCATGGGAGAACGCAGCACAGCGGTTTGTTCCCCTGGATTTTGTTTCATTATTATAGTTGATTTGAAGTCCCAAAGAATAACCAACAATAGAGCAGATGTGGTGTTTTCATCGGTTTATAGTCATAATGTAGAAAAAAAAATGTCGACTTACAAAAATGTCGAAAAAAAATGTAGAAAACAATAATGTCAATTAGCACTATCAATAAATACATAAAAAAGAAGAGTATCATTTACTAGGGGGAGTCCCCCCAACCCCCCCCAACCCCCCTCGCCCAACACCCCCCCGGCCACCCCCTCCACCCCCCACCACCCTTTCACCCCTCATACTCAACACATTTTAATTATATATATAATTATTTATTTTTTTCGAAAAATTCGAAAAAATGTAGAAAAGATTCGACATTATCGGTTTTCGACATCTAAAAAAAAATTAGACATTTTGACTTTCGACATTATTGCATTCTACATTATGAGTGACCACCATTTTCATCCCAGCACTTCTTTATCAGTGTTCCTTTTAGGAGAAAAACAAATCAGTTATTCCAGGCTCAAGAATGTGTACAAGAATAACTGAATGATGGGCATGGTGCCCATGCACCGGTGCACGCATATGGGTCTATTGGGGAGATTCAAAATAGTCCAAAGCAAAAGCTGTTTGATTTCTGATGAATGTCAGGGCTTTGTCCTTTCCAGCAGCTTCACAGAATAAACCCAAAAATGTGTGTGCTTTGCGGTAAGTATCCCAATAAAGCATAAACATGAATCTTCTTTTTTTCATAACCAATGTTTTAGGTATTCGTAGCATCCTTACTATTTGTATTGTGCTGATAGTGTAGGGTGGGAAGGCCTCACCCTCATCCTGGCTCTCACGTCTGCACTGGAGCACAGTAGTTGTTGCATAGCCATTCATGTGTTGGCGATTGCCTTAAACCAATGCCCAAAGCTGTAGGAAGAAATGTGGCTGGTTACTTTAAGATGTTTGGGGTCCTTTCTCAGACTCTCACAACCTCCTCCTTTTGGGGTCCTGGTTCTACACCCATAACATATATTTTCTCTCAATTTATCGATATTCTGCTATCAACGTGTACCTGGGAAAACATGTTATTATATATTCTATCTCTTCCTCCCCATCCTCTTGTTTCAATTGTACCTCCTTGATGTGTCATTTCATGCTCTTTACTCCTCACCCCAGGGTACCCCTTATGTGATCTCATGATCTCCCATTCTCCTTCCTATCCTACTTTCCTTCTCTGCCTCTCATCCACTTCTGGTAATTCTCTACCTCTCCGCCCTGATCACACTTCTCTATAATCACCACTCACTGTTCAGCACCTCCTCTTTAGGTACTTCTATATATAAGGGCTAGCTTATTCGCTCCTCACCATTGGTTCCTGTAAGCACCTCTTTCTTAGCTTTTCAACACCAGCTTCTCAACCTCTTCTGCCGCTTCCTCCTTAGACGCCTGTGTATCCAGAGCAAGCCATGCAATGTTATCACTTCCGCCTGCTTGGACCTTGTATCCCCATTTCCCTGGGGATTATTAACAGTTATTTTTGCTTCACCTTTGACTTAATTTGTTTCACTAGAAAGGAACAGAAAGGGAGAGCTTCATCAGGGCTCATTTTAATTTATTCATATCAACAAAAAGGTAACCTGATTCATATCCACATATTTATATTGTTCAGAAAAGCTTTCACCCAATTCAAATCATAGTGCCCTTTTGGCCTGAATTGGATGGAGCCATATAGGAGTCGAATCAAACATTTACAGACATGGCTCGGTCCCACTTGTGAGTCATCTATATGGAGACTTCAATGGTTTGCACAGTGTGCACCAGCATTAAAATGAATCATTTATTAGCTCAACTATTCCTAGTCTAAACGCTACCCTTTTTCTCGATCAACAGAACATTTTAAAGGGACTATGTCCTTTATTACAAACATGTGGCGTATCCTTGCCTCCTGCCTGTGGCATGGTGGGGGTAGCCACCAAATTCACTCCACACCACCCGTGCTTGGTCCCTGCATCATCTTGGAGATCTCACCATGCACCGGTAGGGTCTGGCAGTGGACTTTGTAAACAGATGCACAGGTTTACACTTGGGTTTTATTCTTCTGATTGCCCCTTCCACTGAGTGTGGGATTCCTCCTACAAGCATGGGCATGTCTAGGAATGCATTGTGATTGGATGAAACAGCAGACAAAAGTGATGAGTCTGTTGCGGGTGCTATTTGAGCATCCCAACTGCTGCTGCATGTGTATTTCTGTTCCTGATGCACAAAGTATAAGGTGGGAACGGAGAATGCATGTAATTAATTAACCTGGATGAACTGTGCTGCTAGAACCTTGAATCATCCACATTTAGTAGGATTGGACCAATCCAAACTTCAGGTGAACTCTTTAAGAAGTTTGAACACGTTTGACCATATGTCCTATGAAGGAGCACGTGCGGTTGGTGTTTATTTTCAGTCTTATGCAGATTTCTGAGAGGCAGGAGGATGTTGATGGAGACAGTCTTAGGAAATGTAGGGATCGAATAACAATCTGCAGAACAGTTAGAGTAGTTGTGTAGAAAGACAGGTGCGGACAGATAGTGAGTGACTGGGGACTCCACCAGAGACTAAGAAATAGGGTCAGGTTTTGGGTTTATTGTTGTGTGCAGTGCCACGTGGAACATTCAGTTAATTGCAATGGGTGAGCAAGACAAGGGCCATATGGTTAGAGGAAATCCCTGAGAGTGAGAGCAGTTTGCGTAATAGCCGCAAGCACAAGGGGAAAAACGATAGAAACATGCAGCGTGTGATTCCCACCAGGGAGGACCAGGAGGAGCAGTTAATTCCTTGTGGCAGCTTCTGTGAGACTCACACTTGCGTGCCTATGCAGGAGTAAGTAGCAGATATTCATTGAGGATAAAGATATTGGTTACTTGTCAGTATCTGTCCTGTGAAGATAATGGTGTGACATGCCCCATTGCAGAGGAACAGGATGCGCCGATAATGCTTGAGGGCACTTTGTGTGAGACTTATGTCTGTGTGATTTCTGTGGGTGGAAATAGAAGAGAGTCAGGAATATACACGTCAGTGTCCATCTCTGAAAGTGAGTCCATGCACACCGTTTGTCTATGTGAGAGCCTTGGGAGGAGAAGCAGCAGGAGAAGGGAATCAATCCTCTGCCATTGTTTGTAGGAGAAAGCAGTTGAGAATCACATAGTTCATTAGTGGGTTCATTGGAGGTGAGGAACTCTTTGGTTGCACATGGCCATATTCCCTAAGGTGTGGTCTTTGCCTCTCTGCCCCACCTCACTTCCTACCCACAGCCATCCAGCGTGCAGAGCATGAAAGCTGTGCGGCTCTGCTGCCTGGGAATGGGAATGGGACTCCAGTTCCTGACTTTCCCACGATATACAGACAGGTGCAGGGTGGGTATCCCAATCCACCACTAGCCCCTAACTTCACCCCTTTGGTTAGGTCACCCACCTGCTGTAGCATCTCAACAAGTGGGTTCTCCCCTGTAAGCGCTATTCAATCAACACTACAGCCAAGTCAATGCCTAGTCTGGGATGCTGAGGAAAACCCTTATTAATGTATTTTTATGTCTAGTTCAGTACTCTGGATGACCACCCTTGTATGACACCCCCCTCTTAGAATCCCCCTGGCCCCACTGAGCCAAGAAGTAGGTTTGTTTTGCAAATTAAAAGGTTTATTTGAGAATTTAAACAATATATATATATATATATATATATATATATATCACACTTTATAATAAATTAATATCTGATAGTACACTTAGACATATGATGTTGATCAACAATGGGTAATCTGGCACTAGCACAT